>NC_141687.1:1641173389-1641868389 GCF_964263255.1 Lissotriton vulgaris
AATGCCCTTTTGATTCGATAAACCGGGATTTATGCATACGCTTTTCCCCCTTTGCACTAATTACCAAAGTCTTCACCAAGATGAAGTTGGAATGCTCTCGCCTCCTACTGATAGCACCCAATTTGCCCAGACAGCACTGGTTTTCGGAGCTCATCCTCCTTCCACTAATGCTATCTCTCTTGACATTGAATCAGGGTCAGATATGCCACATGGAGACAGCCTCTCTCCACTTGCAGACATGGCTCCTGAATTCCATGAGTTTCGCAAGTTAAACATCACTCAACAATGCAGAGACATTCTTTCTAAATCTAGAGCGGAAGCCACTAACAAACCTTACAAGGTAAAGTGGAAAAGATTATGTCACTGGTGTCAGCAAAACAGCTTACATCCATTTCACGCCTCTCCATAACAGATTTTACTGTATCTCCTCTTTGTGGCCAAGTCAGGCCTGATTTACTCATCAGTCAAGGTTCACCTTGCTGCAATTTCAAGTCACAGACACTCTGCACAGGCTCTGTCTCTCTGTTCCACAAGGCTCATAAAGCAAATCATGAAAGGACTCTTACCAACCCCTTTCTTTTGGTCACCCCCACTATGAGTTGTCATGGTTACCATTTTCTTGACCCAGTGGTCTGCCTTCTTCCCCAACTCTTCAGGAGAAAGTCGACCAAGGTCTACTAGGTACTGGTGTAATTTCTCAGGAACACAATTACTCAATGTAGGAAGCTGGCTCTGTATATACTATACCATAATGAGGTATAGTGTGCACAGAGTCCAGTGGGGCCCCAAAGGTAGGCGGAGGTAAAAGTAGATAGCACCTTACTCTCTATTTGTGATAGGGTGGGTGAGCAGTAAGGCTTTATCAGAGGGTAGTGTTAAGCGTTTCTTTTACTCACTCAATCAGAAAATGATATTACACACTCAAAGACTGAACTCCGACCAATTTGATTTGCATAAAATATAATTTAGTTATATTTATTTTCTAGAACCAAGCAAGCAAGCCTGGTACAGGCAAGTGTAAATTGTACTTTTTAAGGCAGGCTGAACCATATAAGCAAGCTGAATGAAAATTATGTTGTTACAAGTTTGTAAATGCTTTCAATACAGTGGAGATAACTATTAGGTTACTTTACAGATTACCTTTTCTACTTTGTGTGATATGCCTAGATATCACACTGGCGGTACAAAAGGGGGTGGTGATGGACGGAGCATCTGAATCAATCAAACACTCACACCCAGTCAAAAGATCTGGGTTTAATCCATCACCGTTCTTTAGCCCACTATGCCACCCCAGTTTAGACATGGCTATATGCAAATCAGTCTGACCCTGTGCCTCATGGGAACAGTCCAGCCCGAACTGCCCAGCCATGTCTTCCCTGGACCGGAAACAAGCTTCCGAGGACCGGTTTCTGGCATTCCAGCCTTCTTCAGCCCGGCTTGCTTGAATCCAGTAACAAAGTGAGCAAGGGACTCACGTCTGAGCAGACCCTGCCACACTTATGGCGGCCAAAAGCGGTACAAAAGGGGGTGGTGATAGACGGAGCATCTGAATCAATCAAACACTCACACCCAGTCAAAAGATCTGGGTTTAATCCATCACCGTTCTTTAGCCCACTCTGCCACCCCAGTTTAGACATGGCTATATGCAAATCAGTCTGACCATGTGCCTCAGGGGAACAGTCCAGCCCGAACTGCCAAGCCATGTCTTCCCTGGACCGGAAACAAGCTTCCGAGGACCGGTTTCTGGCATTCCAGCCTTCTTCAGCCCGGCTTGCTTGAATCCAGTGGCAAAGTGAGCAAGGGACTCACGCCTGAGCATACCCTGTCACACTTATGGCGGCCAAAAGCGGTACAAAAGGGGGTGGTGATGGACGGAGCATCTGAATCAATCAAACACTCACACCCAGTCAAAAGATCTGGGTTTAATCCATCGCCGTTTTTTAGCCCACTCTGCCACCCCAGTTTAGACATGGCTATATGCAAATCAGTCTGACCCTGTGCCTCATGGGAACAGTCCAGCCCGAACTGCCAAGCCATGTCTTATCACACTGGGGCATTTCCTAGAGAAAAGGTAACTAAAGCAGTTTTTAGTTTGCAGTTTTTCAGGTTCTCATACAAAACAAACTCCACACAGAACACATTTCAAGGAAAAACAGTCAATGTATTCCTATGGAGAAAATGTGGTTATTGGTTAACAGGTAAGTACTTGATTGTGGGAGTTGGTATTCAGGGGTAAGAACCAGGTTTTCCCCAGGGTCAAGGATGCACTCTCAACGCACCCTCAGCGGCACTAGGGTGGCCGGGTGCAGACTGCTGAGGCCCAATGTTATCCAGTGGGGGATAGGGAGCCTCCGGATGGTGGCTGATCACGACCAGGCCTCAAGGTTGTGGGAGAAAAGCTCCTGGTGTTAAATTCAGGGCAAAGGCGGATCCGGTTTAGCACACAAAGTGCACCTGCAGCAGCGCAGGGGTGGCTGGGTGCAGGGTGCTGTTCTGGCGTCGGCTGGCCTGTTTTCAATGGGAGTTGCGGGTTTTTGATTTTGCCTGCAGGCTCGATCCAGGAAGACTTCTGTGAGAAACCAACAGCTGGAGAGGTAAGTTGAAGGGCTCGGGACTTAGGTGTACCTAGGGTTCTCTTCTCCAGGGTGCAGGGCGGCTGGATGAAAGGTGTCTTTTGAGGTCAGATTTCATCTTACCAGGCATCTCCGTGCAGAGGCTGCAGGCGATATTGGAGAGTCCAGGAGGGGTCAACCCACATTGGATTCTGACTCTGGAGCACTGGGGGACCGCGCTGGGACTGGTGGGCCACTCGAACTCTGGCCGTAGGCGACGGGTGCAGTGGTGGTTCCAGATGTCGGGTTTACTTGTCCCCAGCAGGCTGGGAGTCTTTCTTGGCTGTTTCTTTTGAACAGAGCTGCTGTTCACAGGTGATCCGGTCTTTGTTGAAGGCAGTCAGTCCTCCCAGGGTTCTGGAGGCCACTGGCTGCAGGACAAGGCAACTTTTGGCGCAGGATCTCTGTATACTGTAGATGGGCCGGTAGGTCTGGGGCCAAGTCAGTTGTTCTCTGCAGTCTCCTCTGCTGGGCATCTTCTTTTGTCCATCTACTTTGTAGGTTGCGGGAATCTGTCTTCTTGGTTCAGGGCTGCCCCCTAAATACTATATTTAGCTGGTGTGTTAGGGGTCTTGAGGTCAGTTGCCTATGGCTACTGACCTCAGGGTGACTACACCCTTGGTGTGCTCACCCCACGTGGGTGAGTGGGCACAATCCCTAATCCTGATTGGAGAATGCTTGCCATCTGCAAGATGGTGGGCACTAAAGAGTGGGTTCACCTCGACACCAGAGGGGTGGGGTTGGCAGAGGTGGGCACACATTCTGGGCTGGCTAATTTGTCCCACCTGTCTTCCCGCCGAAAAAGAGGGGAGACAGGAAGGGGGTCAGATCCTGATAGCAGGAGAGGCTGGGGGTTGCATTAGAAAGGCAGCAAGCCTATTGAAGCTCTCCTGCCACAGATGGCTCTTCCTGGCCTCGGGGAGGTGTGAACACCTCCACCCAGGAAAGGTTTTATTTCTGGGCTCAGGGAGCGAAGGCTCCCACTCCAGGGGTCCAGAAACATGTCTCATGGTGGAAGACATGTGTGTACTTGTCAGGTAACCCACTAGAGGTTGGTCTTTTTCATGGGGAAACTCTAAGGTACCCTCTGAGTGCATTTTTCATTAATTCCCACACTGGTGTCAGTGTGGGTTTAATGTGCTTAGAAGTTTGATACCAAACTTTCCAGTTTTCAGTAAAGCCATTATGGTGCTGTGGAGTGTTTGTAATGACAGACTCCCAGCACCATATACTCTTAATGGCATTACTGCACTTATAATGTCTGAGAATTGGTCTAGACACTGTAGGGGTACATGGCTTCTGCACATGTACCCTCACCACTGGTATACTGCACCCAGCTAGATGGGTGGCTGACCTTTGCCAGGGCAGTGGGTTGTAGGCATGGCACACAGAGATGTGTGTCATGTCGACTCTTAACTTTGTTCTGCACCAAAACATGCAGCCTGCAATGGCAGTGTGTGTGTAAAGGTACAGGGCCTCTGAGGGTGGCACAATAAGTGCTACAGTCCTTAAAAGCCTTCCCTGGCCATAGTGCCCTTGGTACCCATGGTATCTTTTACAAGGGACTGATATGTGGCCAGAAAAGTGCCTGTTGGGGGCACAAGGTACAGGTTTGGGAAGGTACACATGCCCTGGGAACCTGATTGGCAGTGGCCCATAGCATATAGAGTCAAAGGACATCAGTGGTCTGGCAAAAAGTGTGTGTGTGTGGGGGTTGGGGGGGGGGGCTGCAACCTAAAACCTAGCTTCGCACACACTACAGATGCTCTTTCATAATAAGATTATAAAGCCCATCATAATCTTGCATATTTACCCAGATCTGACTCTGGGTTTCTCGAGCCTCACTAAATTTGATCTTGTATTTCTCAGTGGTGAGTCCAAAGCCCTCAATCAGGGTGTGCTTTATGATGTCATAAGACTCTGCATCTGCCCCATTCAGTGTCAGGAGCCTATCTCTACACTTTTCTGAGAACAGCTCCCAGAGAAGATAGCCCCAATACTTTAGGTTGAGTTGCCTCATCTTACAGGCCCTCTCAAAGGCTGTAAACCATTTGGTAATATCATCACCCTCTGTCTATTTAGGGACAATCCCTTTAGGGGTCAATAGCTTCTTCTTTCTCCCTATTTATTATTTGCTGCCACCAGAGATGGGTCCTAGGCCCATTTCTGCTCTTTCCTTTGCTATTGCTATGAGTTTAGCCTCTAAGGCCATCCTCTTGGTTTAATTTTTGAAGGACAGCATCTTCACTCTCTAATTCATCCGGGGCATTATCAGTAGTACTCCCACTTGTGTTGCTATTAGTAGGACCAACGCTGGAATCATCATCTATTCCATCCACTTGAGGGTCCTCTTCTCCTTCTCCCCTAGGGGGTTACTCTTCTTTCAGTGTCTTAGCATTTTCTGCAAGTAACTTCTGCAGATGAAGCTCTCGTTGATCTAGTTCCTATGGCAAGTTTCCATGCTTGGCAGAGCGGCTTTTGGGTCAACATAAGGTTCTTGTTGGGCCTGTGTTAAGCACTTGGGATTAAAATAGTTGAAAACTTAAAAAAATTAAAAGACATTCTTAAGTTCATTCTAAAGGGCATAACTTACTTAAATTCCTTTTAACTTCTAAACAATTTTACAGTGGGATTTAACACAAGGCCCTAACAGCTAGGTTTTAAACAATTTAGAAAAAAATTGAAATTGAAAAAAATGCTTTAACTAGTGACAATTTTGGATTACTTAATTGAATCGCTTATTAACCAAGTGGTACCGCTGATGTCAAGTCTTGTATCCCACTTCTGCACCACCAAAGTAGGAATCTGGCTCTTCGTATATCGTGCAAAGAGTCCAGGTATTCCCTAATGATTGGACAGGGGCTTTCTCTAGCAATCCGAAGGTGCTCTTTTAGGGGATAGTGTGGTAATGCAGTGTTAGGCTTAACAGAGAGAAGTGCTAGACGTCTGCAAGTGTACATAATAGTCAATAAATGATGCACATGACTCCAAGAGGAGACACACACGAATTTCTGAAGATAGCACGTATCTTTATATATGTTTAGGCACCAGAATCAATACAATCAGTTAAGCTCGTTTTTCAAGAGAAATACTTTTACGTTAAAAAAGTCGACAGTGCATTTTTTAGAAGCTGCAATTTTTTCCTATGGGAGGGAAAACAAGTACGGCATTCAGGTAGAGTATAGCGACTTATCAGACCAATCGCATGGACTTAAGGTGAATATGGGGCAAGCTCCAAGGCTGAAATGGGGTGGCGTGATGAGCAAAATAACGATGGATTAATCTCAGATCTGTGACTGGGGGTGAATGATTTGCCAATGTGGAACATTCCGTCCATCATCTGGTGTGTTTTGCCAAGACAGCACCAGCTGGTCACTTCTAACGGCATTCAGGCGGCCGTATGCAGTGGTGCAATACAGCATCGGATGTCACTTGGGACCGGTCTGCGGGAAAACACGCTGCAGGTTTGGACTGGGAGGCCAGTCAGTCTGGACCAAGCAGAAGGTTCAAGTCTTGCGATGCTAGTGGATGTGGGGACACCGGTGGTCTCTTCTCCTTGAGTCGGGGCAGTCTGGTGCAAAGGGTCTTTGAGATGTCAGGTTTCTTTGTCCGGGAGCACTCGTGGTTGAGTGGGGCCTGCAAACGGAGGCTGCATTGGGAAGTTCACAAGGGGTGAAATTGAAGTGAACTCTGTCTCTTAAGGCTTTGGGGACCATGCTGATATATTTGGCTCACTTTGTTGTGGGATGGGGGGCTCGGTTTCATTAATGCATAGTGGCGTCAGGTTTTGGCAATTCCGAAGGCCTTGTGGTTCTTTGTGTGCCTGCACGATGCAGGAGATCAGCTCTGGTGCTCCACAGGATTCCTTGAATCTTTATTAAAGGCAGGCAGTCCTCCCGGGCTTGGGAGGAACAACAACTTGCAGAACAAGACGACTTTGACGCAATTTGACAGGGAACATCAGACAGGCTGGCCGAGCTGGTGCCAAGACTGTTCAGTGCTACTGGACCCCTCAACACCAGGGGTGCCACATAAACTCTTTGGAACTCTTAGCCATCAGACTAGTCTTGAAAGCATTTCTCACACTTATTCAGAGGAAACTGGTAATAATATAGGCAGACAACATGACATACATGTATAACATCTAGAAGTGTGGGGGCACATACACCCCTCTAACTCAGGAAATTTGTTATTGGCCTACCCGCAACAGCATTCATTTGATGGAAGAGCATTTGCTGGGAGTGGAGAGCGATTTTGCAGACATGTTCAGCAGTGGCACGTATATTGTGCTCAGTATTGTCACTTACAGAGGTGGGATGAGGCCACTGCTGAGTTCAATGGCTCCTTCTTCTGGTACATTGGATAAATTGGGGAAGTAGTTTGCAGATCCAATCTGGCACCTTGAAGGATTCAAAAGGAGAGGGATCTGATATTGGATAGCTTATCCACCAAAAAGAGAGTTACAGATGGTAAATATCGTGTTCGTTACATACTATCTTGTTCATTATCCTGACTGAGGTTCCAGAGGGGATAGACCGAGAATGCGTACAGTGGCCAGCCACAGTTCATTATTAGCTGTGTTCTTGGAGATTGCCTGCAACATGCTTCTTGGCTGTAATCTCTATTGCTGGATTTAAAGAAAAAGGGGAAGTGAGGTACAATGGGAGGGGAAAACCCTCAACTAGAGCAGAGGCAGTGACTAACAGCTGTGGTATAGCTAGAGGTCATAAGAGTGGCTAAGTTACAAATCTTTTGATGATTTAAAAGATCAGCAATGTGTAGATGATGCATTCATCCACAGTATGCTCCTTTTCTTTACGTTCTGTTCCGCATTACCAAGTATGTTTGAACAAGAGCAGTGTATAGCCTCTGGTCTTGGTACAGGGCGGTCTTCCTACATTGTAAAGCATTCATTCACTCCTTTGTCCTTGGGGCTTGATTCTACTGGTGACATGGTTACCTTAGTATTTTGCTGTCTTCTATTAGATCATACTCCTGTACTGCTGACGTAATTACATTCTCCTTTATCCCTCTCTCACAGTGTAGGCTAGCGATGTTGTGATAATTCTTCTGTTTTGATCTCGTTCTCTTACAGCCAGTCACACCCTCAGGTTTCCGAGTGGGGATGAAGCTGGAGGCAGTGGACAAGAAGAACCCAGCACTCATGTGTGTTGCTACTATCACAGACATGGTGGAGAACCGCCTGCTTATCCATTTCGACAACTGGGATGAAAGCTATGACTACTGGTGAGGGTGCACCCTATGGTTCTGAATATAGCTGATGGTGCACCATGATAGTCTGACTTCTGGAGAAAGTACACCACAAGTGTACCCCATGAGGCTGATGTCTGTTCAGGGTGTGTCCTATGGCTCTGACTACTGGTAAGAGTATTTTCTGCAAGTCTAATGACTGTAGAAGGTTAACCCAGGGGGTCTGACAGCTGGTGAGGGAGCACTCTGGAAGTTTGCCTGTTTGGGAGGATGCATCTTGTTGGTGTGTCTGCTGGCAGGGTGCTGCTTGAGAGTCCGACACTGATGATGGGCACCATGTATGGCTGAATGCTGGGAAGGTGCACCTTTTGGATCTGGCTGCTGTGGAGAGTTTGCCCTGTTGATCCATCTTTGGCAAGATTGTTTCATACGACTCGTGAAGGGCACACTGCATGAATTCACCTTGTGTGTCTGACTACTGATGAGGGTGTGCGCTGTGAAACTGACTTTTAGGAGAGGAACACCCTGTGGATTTGACTGCTGATGAGTGTGCACACTTTGGAGATGACTGCTGGTGGGGGTTCACACTGTTGTTCATCTTGCTGGTGGGGGAGTCGTTCATCTTGCTGGTGAAGGTGTACCCTGTGGGTGTGCCTGCAGGTGAAGATACAACCGTTTTTGTCTTATTTTATCAGCATTATGCAGCTGCTATGCCATTTTTAGGTCTCGCGCCAAGCATTGCCGTACGCAGCAGTGCTCGTGCTGCGTGAGACCTCTTGTCACAGGGTTCTGAAAGCTGCTCACACGCTCGTGCATGTGAGCAGGCTTTCGCCGCCTGCCATTGGCTTTAGGGTGGTTTAAAAAAAACGGCACAGGATTGGGCAAAGGCGGGCGCATGTCCTGCCTTTGTAGCGCCCATTCCCGACAGTGGCCAGCAAGCGCAACAGCACGTGTTCGCCCCGCTGCTGCTCTCCATACCCCCGCTCATCTGTGGTGCTCGCGCACCAAAAGTTTTTATCCCACTTAAAGCTCTGCATTTTGGTATGTGCATAGCTAACTCAGAATAATTATACACTATCCTTGATGTTAACTAGCACGTCATTGCAGGGTTAATGTCACTCTGACACGGAGACGTGGTAGTCAGCGTCACCCAGTTGAAAAACCCTGACCCCCCCCCCCGGCAAGGACACACTCACATGAGTAGGCCCGCCAAATTGGAAACATTTCTCAGCCCGTGATAGAGGAAGCAGGCCGGCATCTTTGGAGCTTTCAGGCTGTCACAGCTTTATGTTAAATAGGGTTCCCAACGGCCGGTTTTTTACAGACACCATCAGTAATTTCAGATCTGGGCCGGTAATTAATAAATATTGTTGTTTTCTCCCGTCTGCAATCACATGCAGTGCCTACTGACCTGACCTTGTTTTCCTAGTTTGATCAGTCTCTAATATTCATTATTCTTTTTTTCAGGAGGCTTTTGGAGCTTTTTTGCTTTTTTGCTTTTTTACCCATTTCTTAGCGAGGCCCTTTAGCAAGCCTCCCACTGATGATAATCTAAAATCCAAACTTTTTCCTGTTTTACTATGGAGAAAGTCAAGTCCTATGTGGGCTCTGATGACCCATGTGTGTTGTTCGTTTTTATCCTGCCCTATAACACACTTTCCCTAATTGTCCTCCACTTAAATCAGTTGTGTAATTACTTCCTGTCCACAGCCTTGGCGCTTCAGCTCTGGAACACGGCTTTCACTGGTTAATAAATATTGTAACATTCTTGAGTGAGTTAATGGGCCTGGGAGATGGAAGTTCACATGGAGGGCACAGATAAACAGATAGGTGGAGGACCTGGTGGTTCAGCAAGTGTGGCAGAAAGAGGACTAACGTCTGAGAGTAGGGTCGGAGAGGGGGCAAGGCAGTGTGTGTGCGTGCGTGTTTGTCTGCGTGAGTGTGTGTGTGTGTGTGTGTGTCTGTGCGTGTGTGCTTGTTTAACAATGGTGGGATCAGTGCTTGAAATGGAACCATAACATCGCAGGCACTCCTTTTCTCAGTTACTTCTGAGAAGTGCAGGTACTCTCCCACACAAATTATAGAAATGGAGGTTCTCTATTTCTGACAATACCTCCCCGTTTAAAGCACTGGTCGTGATGGACACATCACGTGTGTGGCTCTGTTTAGCTTCCCTGTCCTATGTTAGACTGCCAGGAAAGTCATTGTATTTTAAATTTTTGGATTTCACCTCTGTAAAGATGAAACTCACCCCCGGTGTGCCTTTCATTGATGGACTGCGATGACCTGCTCTTCTGACTGCCCCTGTGTGGCCCTGTTTCAGTGAGTGCCTCTAATATGCCCGTATCTACAGCCTGTGTGTGCCCCTGTTTCTGTGACTACCACTGTATGAATGAATCCATTGTCCGCGTGTTTCCAAAGCCCATGTGTTCCCCCGTTTGTGTGAGTGCCTCTGTATGCACGTTTCTACAGACTGTGTGTGCCCCTGTTTCTGGGTGTCTCTGCGTCCACATTTCCACAGACAGTGTGCCAGTTTCTGTCAGTTTCTCTGTTTGTATCATGTTTTTACCATAGACCGTGTGTGCCTCTGTCACTGAGCACCTCCGTGTGCACATTTTCACTGACTGTGTGTGCCTCTTTCACTGTGCGTGCCTGTGTGTCCACGTTTCCACACAGTGTGTGCCCCTGTTTCTGTGAGTGCCTCTGTTTGTATGTACCTACAGCCTGTGTTCCATGTTCCTGTGACTATCCCTTTACGAATAAACCCACTGTCCATTTCCTCCGTGTGCGTTTCCACAGACCATGTGTGCCTCTTTTAATGTGTGCCTCTGTTTGCATGTTTCCACAGACAGTGTGCCCCTGTTTCTTTCAGTTCCTCAATGTGCATGATACCACAGACTGTGTGTGCCTCTTTCAAAATGAGTGCCTTTGTGTGCATGTTTCCACAACCTTTGTGCGCCTGTTTCTGTGATTGCTCTGAATGCATGGTACCACAGCACAGTCTGTGCCTCTGCTTCTGTGAATGTCTCTGTGTGCACATTTCCATGTCAAAACAAAAGGGGATGATGGACAGAGCGTTTGAGCAAATCAAACACTCACCCCCAGTCAACTGATCTGGGTTTAATCCATCACCATTCTTTAGCTCACTCAGCCACCCCAGTTCAGACATGGCCATATGCAAATCAGTCTGACCCTGTGCCTCATGGGAACAGTCCAGCCCGAACTGCCAAGCCGTGTCTTCCCTGGACCGGAAACAAGCATCCTGGGACCGGTTTCGGATTCATAATCCTCATTAGCCAGGCTATCTTGAATCCAGTGGTCAAGTGGGCAAGGGACTCACGTCTGAGCATACCCTGCCAACTTAGGGCGAACAAAGCAAAACAAAAGGGGATGATGGACGGAGCGTTTGAGAAAATCAAACACTCACCCCCAGTCAACTGATCTGGGTTTAATCCATCACCATTCTTTAGCTCACTCCGCCACCCCAGTTCAGACATGACCATATGCAAATCAGTCTGACCCTGTGCCTCATGGGAACAGTCCAGCCCGAACTGCCAAGCCATGTCTTCCCTGGACCGGAAACAAGCATTCTGGGACCGGTTTAGGATTCATAATCCTCAGCAGCCAGGCTATCTTGAATCCAGTGTTCAAGTGAGCAAGGGACTCACGTCTGAATATACCCTGCCAACTTAGGGCGAACACAGCAAAACAAAAGGGGATGATGGACGGAACGTTTGAGCAAATCAAACACTCACCCCCAGTCAACTGATCCGGGTTTAATCCATCATCCAACCCATCCATGGCCCTTGTGGGCCCCGGTTTCTGTGAGTGTCTGTGTGCACGTTTCCACAGCCCGTGTGTTCCCCTGTTTCTGTGAATGTCTCTGCATGTACGTTTCCACACCCTGTATGTGCCACTGTTTTTGTGAGTGCCTCTGTGTGCACGTCTCCACAGCCCGTGTGTTCCCCTGTTTCTGTGAATGTCTCTGTATGCACGTTTCCACAGCCTGTATGTGCGTCTGTTTTTGGGAGCGCCTCTGTGTGCACGTTTCCACAGCCCGTGTTTTCCCCTGTTTCTGTGAATGTCTCTGCGTGTACGTTTCACAGCCTGTATGTGCCACTGTTTTTGTGAGTGCCTCTGTGTGCACGTCTCCACAGCCCGTGTGTTCCCTTGTTTCTGTGAATGTCTCTGCATGCACGTTTCCACAGCCTGTATGTGCGGCTGTTTTTGGGAGCGCCTCTGTGTGCACGTTTCCACAGCCCGTGTGTTCCCCCGTTCCTGTGAATGTCTCTGTGCGCATGTTTCCACAGCCCTGTGTTCCTCTGTTTCTGTGAGTGTCTCTGTGTGCACGTTTCCACAGCCTATGAGTGCCCCTGTGTCTGTAAGTGACTCTGTATGTACGTTTCCACAGTCCGTGCGCACCCCTTTTTCTGTAAGTGTCTGTACGCACGTTTCCACAGCCAGTGTGTACCCCTGGTAGGCTGGATGGACAAAGCAGGCCAGTGAGCAAGACTGGGGCAAGAGGGGAGAGTCTACGTTTGCCGCCACAGAGCTCTTTTTCTGAAATAACTAGAAGTGGCCAAAGAAACAAGCATTTGCAATGCAATAGGTCTTGCATTTAAGCGAGTTTAATCTATTGGCATTGTAAATGACAATACTTTTTTATTATATTTCATTTCCTTTGTGTTGCAATACACTGGAAATAGGCTTCACACACAAATGTGAGTCAGGAAAGCTATCCACTTTACTACTTCTAGAACTATTCTCCACTTGTGATTGTTGTTAATGGTGTTTCTGAAGCCTCGCCAACAGGTCAAGGGCTAGGATTCCCACATGGTAGGTGGCTCTTGGCATTGACTCGTTTGTGGGGTGAATTATGTGGTCCAAAGAATGGCAAAGGGGGCAGGAGCTAGGATTTCCACAGGGTAGGTGGCCCTGGGCGTTGACTCATTTATGCGGTGAATTAAGCGGTACATGGGATGACGAGGAGCGCCTCTGGGACTCGAAATCTAGTTTTGCAAGTTTCCTGGAATAGCTCTCTAAAAGGTGTGTAACTGCCCTTGGTGTCTGTCTGTGTGTCTGTGTGTCTCTGTCTGTGTGACTCTGTCTGTGTGTCTCTGTGTCTGTCTGTGTGTCTCTGTGTCTGTCTGTGTGTCTCTATGTCTCTGTCTGTTTGTCTCTGTGTGTCTCTGTCTGTGTGTCTCTGTCAGCATCCTGTTAGGCGCATGGGTACTCACAAACTTTCTCTCGGAGGGGGGGGGGGGGGGGGGGGGGGGATTTACAGGGTGGTTTGTGGCCAAGGGCAGCACCGGTGGAGGCAGGGTCAGGGGGGCGTTGCTAGAGCAAAAAGAAATCTGTGGCCAAGAGGTTGAACAAAGGCCCCTGCAGTGGAGCATTAGTCCACTGAGCCACCAGGCCCAGCATACACATGTTTGTCTGTCTGTCTATCTGTGTCTGTGTGTCTCTGTCTGTGTGTCTGTGTGTCTCTGTCTGTCTTTGTGTCTGTGTGTCTCTGTCTGTCTTTGTTTCTGTGTGTCTCTATCTGCGTGTCTCTGTCTGCGTGTCTCTGTCTGCGTGTCTCTGTCTGCGTGTCTCTGTCTGTGTGTCTCTGTCTGCCTCTTTGTATGTGTCTCTGTCTGCGTGTCTGTCTGCGTGTCTCTGTCTGCGTGTCTCTGTCTGCGTGTCTCTGTCTGCGTGTCTCTGTCTGCGTGTCTCTGTCTGCGTGCCTCTGTCTGCGTGCCTCTGTATGTGTGCCTCTGTATGTGTCTCTGTGTGCCTCTGTCTGTCTGCCTGTGTGTCTCTGTCTGCCTCTATGTATGTGTCTCTGTCTGCGTGTCTCTGTGTGTCTCTGTCTGCGTGTCTCTGTCTGCGTGTCTCTGTGTCTCTGTCTGCGTGCCTCTGTATGTGTGCCTCTGTATGTGTGCCTCTGTATGTGTGCCTTTGTATGTGTGCCTTTGTATGTGTGCCTTTGTATGTGTGCCTCTGTATGTCTCTGTGTACCTCTGTCTGTCTGTCTGTGTGTCTCTGCCTGTGTGTGTCTGTCTGCCTCTGTCTGCCTCTATGTATGTGTCTCTGTCTGCGTGTCTCTGTGTCTCTGTCTGCGTGTCTCTGTCTGCGTGTCTCTGTCTACGTGTCTCTGTCTGCGTGTCTCTGTCTGCGTGTCTCTGTCTGCCTCTGTATGTGTGCCTCTGTATGTGTCTCTGTGTGTCTCTGTCTGTCTGTCTGTCTCTGTCTGTGTGTCTCTGTCTGTCTTTGTGTCTGTGTGTCTCTGTCTGTCTTTGTGTCTGTGTGTCTCTGTCTGTCTTTGTGTCTGTGTGTCTCTGTCTGTCTTTGTCTCTGCGTGTCTCTGCGTGTCTGTCTGCGTGTCTCTGTCTGTGTGTCTCTGTCTGCGTGTCTACTTTGTGTCTGTCTGTGTGTCTGTCTGTGTGTCTCTGTCTGTGTGTCTCTGTCTGCGTGTCTCTGTCTGCGTGTCTCTGTATGTGTGCCTCTGTATGTGTGTCTCTGTATGTGTGCCTCTGTCTGTCTGTCTCTGCCTGTGTGCCTCTGTCTGCCTCTATGTCTGCCTCTATGTCTGTGTCTGTCTCTGTCTGTTTGTCTCTGTCTGTTTGTCTACTTTGTGTCTGTGTGTCTCTGTCCACGTGTCTCTGTCCGCGTGTCTCTGTCCGCGTGTCTCTGTCCGCGTGTCTCTGTCCGCGTGTCTCTGTCCGCGTGTCTCTGTCCGCGTGTCTCTGTCCGCGTGTCTCTGTCCGCGTGTCTCTGTCTGCGTGTCTCTGTCTGCGTGTCTCTGTCTGCGTGTCTCTGTCTGCGTGTCTCTGACTGCGTGTCTCTGTCTGCGTGTCTCTGTCTGCGTGTCTCTGTCTGCGTGTCCCTGTCCGCGTGTCTCTGTCCGCGTGTCCCTGTCCGCGTGTCTGTCTGTGTGTGTCTGTCTGTGTGTCTGTGTTTCTCACACTATGTGTGGCTTTGTGTGTCTCTGTCTTTGTGTCTGTACCTGAGCTATTGGTGTTGCATTATTTAGCAATACCAATAGCTCAAACTTTAATAATGCGAGACCTATTGCATTGCAAATGCTTGTTATGTTTTGTAGAGATCAATGTTTTTTTTCGTATGGTTCTAGGATTACCCTAAGTCAGTTGTGTATGGTTATTTGGCTGTATGTTTTTAGTAAAGATGTGTCACATTTCTAGCCTATGAATGGTTTTTGTTACATAATGAGAACGTTAAATTCATTTGTTTTGTCCAGTTAAAGATCCTTGTAGTGTTTTGTGTGTATTAATGTAACAATTTAACCATGGAATTCATTCAACAATGGTACCTTCTTCTGTGTCTTAGAGGGATTCCAGAGTTACTCAGACTTAATAATTGAACCGACTTTGGTGTCGAACGGAGTGAGATTAGCTCCACTTTGTGCTTGTTTGCAGAAAATATTGAAATCCAAATTTGGGCGCTTTTGCCTCAATATTGGTACTTGTTTGATCAGTTTGGGTCCAGCTTTGCAGCGCTGGGTATGAATAGGATTAATACTAATTCTTAAAGAATATGCCCCGGCACTGATATATTTGACTGGGATAGGTTGAAGACCTGGTAGCTCTTCCTGTTACACACAAGTGATCTCACTATTAAGTGGCCTGGTAGTCAGATGACTACAAGCTGAAGAGACTCTAACAGTCACACAGGTTTGAAACATCAACAAACCGTCCCTCTTGTTTGTTACATGTAATTTAACTTCAAGGGATTCTATACTGACTATGCAAACCCTCTTAGAATGTTCTAAATGAATTCCTACAACCATTGGGAATTGTACAGTGTCTTTTATCTATGTTCTTTGTGAATGTAATCACCGTTGGAGCACTGCATCATCTACACTATGATCACTTATTTTGTTGATTGTTACACTTAATTGGAGTCATATTATTACAAGATGCAACTATTGTGCAAAACTACAGTCCTGTGTTTGTCTTTATTATAATTAATGTTGTTCCAGTTATCTGAAAGAAGCATGTTATTTATAGATTCCTTACCTTAGAATTACCCCCAGGCATCAGACTGGATCCGGAAAGTTTTTTTGCCAGCAGTACCTCTGCGCGTCGACAGGTAGCATCCACCGAGTCCGTCGTTGACATCATGGTCGCCAGAATGACGTTACAGCATCTAGTTAGACCCCCCTCGCGCGCTGACGTCAGTTCCTTCTTTCTCCGCGCCAGCCGGCGCAGATCCGAAGGGAGCTGTACCTCCAGTCACTTTTTGACTGAACTTTTTTGAGCTACTTTTGTCGACATCTTTTTTGAGTCGACGACTCCTGGTACACGAGGGATGCCCGGTTTCAAGGCAAACGGGTTCCTGTAGCCGGCTGAATTGGTCATGGATCAGCACTGCTTGTGTCTCTGTTGCCTGGGAGCGGTCCCTAAAGCTTCTTGAGTGCCGGCAGTTGGCTCTGCGCTGTTTGAGATCCCGGTCGCGAGGGAGGTAGAGGGACCGGTCGTGGAGCCATCATCACTCTTCTAAGTCTTCGCACTCGGGGTCAGGTAAGTCGAAGCACAAGAAGAAGTCGAAGAAGCATTGTCGCTCTTTGACTTCTCCCTGTCAGCCGGCTGACGCGACGGGGGATGTGGGCGGTGCCCCTCGCTCGTCTCCGTGCGCAGAGCCTGAAAAGCCAACTCAAGGCTTCCCTCCCTGCCCGGGATCCGGAGCAACTCCTGCCCTGCTTTGTAAATTTTAGGAGGCGAAGCATGCCATCTTTGGGCAGCCCGAACCTTCCGGCCCAGCGGACTCGGTTGGGGGGCCTAGGCCTACTCCGCCGACGGCTCCGGTGCCGCAGGCCCCCCTTGGATCCAGACCTGGATCCGGACAGTGCTGGTTGACGTTATTACACCTCCACTGGCGCCGCTTCCTCTGGTACGGTCTCAGCTGACCCCAGTCGTGCCCCCGGCCGGCATCGGCCCCGCCTCCATCCTGATGTTCACCCGGTGCCGGATTGGCATCGCCCGACACCGGATCCGCCACCAAGCGGGTTTTTGTGTCCCATTTCACTCCTGGGGTCCCTTTTCGACCAGATTGGCACCCAGAGGATGAGGAGGAGTTTTAGGAGGGGTCAGGTCACCCTCTGACTGATCAGCTAGACTCTGAGCAGGACTGGAGAGAGGAACTGGGGGAATGCAAGTGGTCTAGACACCTTCCCTGACCTTGGCATGTTGTCTCCTCCTACAGTGGCTCCGGAGGAGGAAGCATCATACGCATTGGTATATCGTAAGGCGGCCGAGGCTCGCAACCTCCAGCTTCCTAAGCTGGCGGTCAGAACTAACCTCCTGACAGAGGTGCTTCAGCCGTCTACGCGCTCTTCGGAGCCCCTGCTGCCGTTTAATGAGGCCCTTGGGGACGTCCTTTTGGGCACCTGGTCCAGCCCCAACACGGGGACTCCCTTGGATAGGATGATTGCCCAATGCCACCGCCCAGCTCCAGGCAACCCCACTTTCCTCTCCCAACACCCCACTGCTGAGAGCTTGGTTGTCCATGCCTCCACTTCCAAGAGCGCATTCCCTACCGCTCCACCGGAAAGGGATCCAAGAAGCTGGATCATCTTGCAAAGAAGATTTTCTCTTCCCCCAGCTTGGGACTGCGGTCTGTAAAGACTGCATGTCTATTGGGCTGTTATTCCCACTTTATGTGGGACATGGTTGCTCAGGTGCTGCCTCAGAGTCCGGAGGAGGCCCGGACAGTGCTCTCCCAGGCTATTGCCACCGGAAGGGATGCAATGAAGTGTACCATCCGTTGTGGGCTGGAAAACCGCCGACTCTCCAGGCAGGACGATTTCCACGTCAGTAGCCCTTCGTCACTTGATGGCCGTCGCCTTTTTGGCAACAAAGCAGACAACGCTCTAGAGCGCTTCAAGGACTCATGGGCTATGGCCAAGTCCTTGGGCCTCTCCAGCCGCCCAGCTCAGTCTACTTTTCCCCCCTTTCGTGGCTACGGGAGGGGTGCCCCACTACGTCCCGCCCAGAGCCACAGGCCGCAGCAAGTTTCCCAATCTTCGCACGGCCGGGGACGTGGGAACCACCACCGTGGTCCGGGAGCCAGCGGGCGGGTCAGACCACCAACCCCCTCTGCAGCAGCGTCCAAGCCTTCCTAGTCTAACTTTTTAGGCCCATCAAAAGCCAGTGGGCGGCAGGATCTGCCCCCCCCCCCCGCGCCCCATCATGTTGGACAGGTGGGTTTTGCAGATAGTCTGAAGGGCCTACTCCCTCCCCTTCGAGGCTACCCCTCCAGCCATGCCACCCCGATACCACCGCATGTCGGACTCTCACCTGGGCCTTCTCCAACAGGAAGTTATGGCTCTCTTGACCAAGAGAGCCATTGAGCGTGTTCTTGTCCCAGAACTAGGGTGTGGTTGTTATTCCCACTACTTTCTGGTACCCAAGAAGGACAAGAGCCTGCGTCCTATCGTGGATCTCAGGAACGTCAGCCGCTTACTCCGGAAAGAGAAGTTCAAGATGTTGACGCTCGATCAGGTCTTGTCTGCCCTCGACCCTGGAGACTGGATGATAGCGTTGGACTTGCAGGATGCTTATTTTCACATCCCCATCCTGCCAGCCCACCGGCGTTACCTGCGGTTCACGGTAGGCCACGAGCAATAGAGTTTACTGTGCTCCCCTTGGGCCTTACCAGCGCCCCTAGTGTGTTCGCAGTGGTCACAGCTCATCTGCGCAGATCGGGGATTTCAGTTTTCCCCTAGCTCCACGACGGGCTGTAGAAGACGGGCTCGCCCCAGACTGTTGACTCCCAACTCCAGACTACGTCCAACCTCCTGCATCCGCTGGGGTTCTCCATCAATGTGCCGAAGTCACACCTGATCCCCTCTCAGAAGATCCTCATCATCAGAGCGGTTCTGGACCCAACGCGGTTTCAGGTTTATCCTCCTGAACAGTGAATCTGGGATATTCGGGCTATGATTCCTATCTTTCAGCCTCTATCCTGGGTTTCGGTCAGGATGACCTTGAGGCTGCTGGGCCTCATGGCCTCCTGCATTCCGCTGGTCGATCATGCCAGGTGGCATATGCAGGCTCTGCAGTGGAACCTGAAGTTCTAGTAGGTGCTAGGAATCTGTCCGATTGCGTCCAGATCTTGGAGGGCACTGCACAACAATTGCAGTGGTGGCTTGCAAACCGAGATTGGGCAGATCCCTCTCCCTTCCCCAACCAGAGCACACAGTGGAGACGTATGCATCTCTTCTGGGATGCGGCGGCCACATGGGAGAGGCAGAGATCAGAGGCCTCTGGTCTCTGGCGGAGTGTGGGCTCCACATCAACCTTCTGGAGCTCCAGGTGATCCGTCTTGCACTCAAGGCATTCCTTCCCTCTGTCTGGGGAAGAGTAGTACAGGTGTTCACGGACAACACCACCGCCATGTGGTACTGCAACAAACAAGGTGGGGTAGGGTGGGGTCGTGGACCCTATGTTAGGGGGCCCTCCACCTCTGGACATGGCTGGAACATCAGGGCATATCCCGTTCAACACCTGGCAGGTTCCCTGAACGCCAGGGCTAAGTAACTCCGCCGCAGGTGCATGATGGATCAAGAATGGCATCTTCACTCAGGTGGTGCAAGGTCTCTTTCGACACGCATCCGAAGAGCCACCGCCGGAGGCAGATCCTTCTCCTACCTGGCGGCCAAGACATGGAACTCCCTCCCCATCCACCTTCGGCTGACCCAGGACCACCTCGCCTTCAGGAGACAACTCAAAACCTGGCTGTTCGAGCAGTAGCGGACCCCTTCCCCAAGCGCCTTGAGACCCTTCCGGGTGAGTAGCGCGTTATACAAGTGTCATGATTGATTGATTGATTGATTGATTGACAGTGGGGAGAGCCTTGGTTAGATCTATTCACCACCGGAGAGAATGTGCAATGTCAGCAATTCTGCTCGTTGGAATTTCTAAGGCAGCACGCGCTAGGCAACGCTTTTAATCTCGAGTGGAGTTGCGGTATGTTGTCTGCCTTTCCGCCTATACCACTTCTGCCCAGAGTGCTGAAGAAGATTAGGCGCGACCAGGCCCAATTCGTCCTTGTGGCTACGGATTGCGCACAAAGAGTCTGGTATCCCAAGCTGCTCAACATGGCCCTCGATCCTCCGACCAGTCTGCCTCTTCGTGAGAATCTTCTGTCGCAGCAGCAGGGGACGGACCTCTACCCGAACCTGTTCAGCCTCCACCTCCTCGCATGGAGATTGAGCGGCGGCAGTCGATGTCTTTTGACCTGCCTCCCGAAGTTTGTGATGTAATCTTGGCAGCCAGACATCCCTCCACTAAGATGATATATGCCTGGCGGTGGAACAAATTTGTGGCATGGTGCACAGCAAATTCTGTGGATCCCCTTTATGCCCCTCTTTCTGAGTTTCTCTTGTTTCTTTTTTCTTTGGCCCAGCAGGGCTCTGCTCTGGGCACTATCAAGGGCTATCTCTCGGCCATCTCTGCCTTCCTTCGGCTTCCATGTAAGCCTTCTCTTTTTAAGTCCCCGTTGTAGATAGTTTCTTGAAAGGCATAACTTATCTCTTTCCGACTATTCCCTTTGTTATTCCTCAGTGGGACTTGAATCTGGTCTTAACCTATTTAATGTGTGGTCCCTTTGAGCTGCTTCACAACTGTTCTTTGAGGCTTCTGACGCTTAAAACTGTATTCCTGGTAGCCATCACATCTGCCAGAAGAGTAAGTGAGCTCCAGGCTCTTTCATCCAAGTCTCCTTTCTTGTCTGTCCATTCGGACATGGTGGTTCTCAGGGCCCGTCCATCCTGCCTTCCCAAGGTTTCACTGCCTTTCACATTGGCCAGACCATCATTTTGCCCACCTTCTTTCCATCTCTGCATCCTTGGAAAGGGGAAGAGAGGCTCCACCGTCTGGACCCAAAAAGTGTGCTTTCCTTTTATCTGGACCGCACCAAATAGTTCCGGGTGAATGACCAGCTCTTTGTTGGCTACATGGGCGCCAAGAAAGATCGGGCCGTACACAAGCGGACTATTTCCCCGATGGGTCGTTTTGTGTATCAAAGCCTGCGGTGGGGCTGCGCACCCATTCCACCAGGACGACGGCAGCAACTGCTGCTTTGGGACGAGGAGTTCCTCAAAATGACACCTGTCAGGCAGCTACGTGAGCTTCGTTACACACATTTACGAAACACTGCTGCCTTTTTTTTTTTTTTTTTTTTAAATTTGTTTTTATTGTTGCATCACAGAACATGGGTACAGAGTGGGTCATCTGCTGGCGTGGCGTCAACATTCAGCCACGGTCAGCCATGCGCGCAACATTTCTGTATATAAACTTGTGTAATTGGGTATTTCCTCCATTAAACAGAACAGATCAATCAAATAAGTCTTCAGGCTGAGATACAGTGAACGTGCTCCGTAAGGGGGAAGGAGAATAACAGTGGGTATGTGAATTCCCGCCTTGAGGGCGTAGGATCGGGGTCTGTACCGTTCGCATAGCGGTGTTACCAGGTAACGGGGGGGACTGAACTGTGCGGGGGAGCATATAGGCGCTAGCAAGATCATGGTAAAAGAAAACAGGTGTCGGGAGGCAAGGGGTTCCCCCAGTATGTACTCACAGTGAGGTAGGACGGTCAGAGGGTGGAGGCATCCCGCGCATGTGAGTAGTGGGACGGGTGACACGGGGACGGGGCGTTGACGAGGGAGTGTGCAGCACCGGGATTCGATACTGGGATGAAGGGCAACTGTCAATGACTATGGGCTCGCTCGGGTGGGGGGGGCGTAGATGGGTCTTCTGTGTGCAAGGAAGTGCCGGAAGCTATGAAGGAGCATGGCCCATTCCATAGAGAAGGGATGTTTACGCGCACCCCTGGCCTCCTCCTCCCTAAGGGCATCCTCCTCCGCCGCCGCCCACTTACAGACCGCCCCCATCCATGCCGCTATGGGGGGACCTTCCGGGGACCGCCAGTGCATGGATATGCATCTTTTTGCCAGCAGCAGCGCTAAGTACACAAAGCGTCTGTGTACCGGTTCTTGTTTAGGGACATGAAAAATGCCTAGCGCGCTGGAATCCCAGGAGGCTAGTGTTGTGAGGCCTGTGAGATCTATCAGTGTGTCGTGCACCGTTTGCCATAGGGAGTGGAGGTCGGGACAGCTCCAAAACATGTGGCGAAAATCTGCTTCGGGGGAGCGACATCTGGGGCATAGGAATTGTGTTGATGGGTAAAACTTTTGCAGACGCGCCGTGGTGATGTATGCCTTGTGTAGTATATAGTATTGAATGTTTTTGAAGCGGGCATTCCTAGAGACGCGTTTTGGGGCCTCAAGTGCCCTGGTCCACTCCGAGTCGTGTAGTGCGCGACCGATGTCTTCAGGGGAGCGTGCAAGAGTTCCCTGATCGATTTATACAGCCAGGTGACCAAGAGGCGTCCCACTCCCATGTGTAGGATAGTGTGTTTCACTGGATGCTTGTCTGGTTCGCCGGCCTGGAGATTATAGTAGGGACGGAATCCCTCGAGCAGCTGTCGGTGTCTGAGGAATTGGCCTGGGGGGAGTTCGAACTCAGCGACCAGTCGGTCGATTGGTTTCAGCTGACCTTCCTCAAAAAGCGACTCCATGTCCGTGATGGCACAGTGCGTCCATTCAGCTAGCATTGGAGACGTGAAATAAGAGTCCTGTCAGGGGCAGCCTATCAACGGTAGTAGCGGGAGTATGGGGGTCTACCGGGGGACATCCGGTGGATCCGCATCATGCACTGACGCGCTATCGCGACTTGAAGGGGGTATGTGCGCCGGGGTTTGGCGCCCGGGAGGAGAAGACGGGTGAGTTCCGGGGTTGTGATTCTGCCGGTCGGGGTAAAAGTGTCCTGGGTGTAACGGTCCGCCGTCCAATACGACAGCCATTGGAGCTGCGCCGCCAGGAAATAGGATTAGAAGGAGGGAGCTCCGAGCCCGCCTTGTGTTGTGGGAAGTTGGAGGGTTTTCAGGGCCACCCTATGTCGGCCTGCGTCCCAAATAAGGGTACCGAGTAGAGAGTCGAGGTCTCGGAAGAAGGACCTGGGTGGCACCACCGGTAGATTAGTGAAGTGGTAGAGGAGTCGGGGAAGCATCACCATTTTAGCCAGGGCTATCCGCTCTATCGGGGCTAGTGGGAGCTTGTTCCAGAAGGCAACAGTCGGGCGTAGGCCAGCGAGCGTTTTACGGTGATTACCATCGAAGATGTCTGCCGGAGAGTGGTACAGGCGGACACCGAGGTACCGGGGGGCTTCCGTGGACCATGAGAGTCTATGGGTCCCCAGCCCAACGTCCCGGGGAGGTAAGCTCGGGTAAAAGGGATAGATCGTAGACTTGTCCCAGTTCACCTGGAGTCCCGGGGCGTCTGCGAATTCAGCAAGCGCTACCCCTATGGGGGTGAGGTCAATCTCGATTACCCGGACGTATATGAGGAGGTCATCTGCGTAAATAGAAACGCAATGTGTACCGTCCGCGAGCGGGATGCCCCAATGTATTCCCTCCTGGCTTAGTCTGACTGCCAGCGTTTCGACGGCCAGGGCAAATAACAGAGGCGACAGGGGGCACCCCTGTCTCGTGCCTCGTCGAACCTCAAATGCAGATGAGATGTGTTTCCCGATCCGTACTCGCGTTGTCAGATCGGTGTATAGAAGGCGTGTGTACGCCATGAGTGTCGGGCCAAAGTTGAGACGACGCAGGACCGAGAAAAGGTATGGCCAGGTGAGGGTGTCGAACGCCTTTTCCAGATCCATAATGAGGCAGGCGGCGCGGGGGAATCTGTCCCGTACCTGGTCCTGGACATGGAAGACTTGGCGGAGGTTCTGTGAGGTGTTCCTTCCTGGAACGAAGCCACATTGGTCAGGGTGGATCAGTGGGCGTATGACCTGGGCATATCTGTCAGCTAGGATCTTCCCGAGAATCTTACAGTCTGCCGACAGGAGCGTGAGCGTGATAGGGCGATACGATCCCATGTGGAGTGGGTCCCTGTGGGGTTTGGGAAAGGTAACAATCCCGGATTCTCGCAGTGACTGGGACAGCTTTCCCAGATGCAAGGATGCCTCGAACATCCTAGCCAATCGGGGGACCACCAGGGGAGAAAACGTCAGGTAGTATTCTAGTGGGAAGCCGTTGAGTCCCGGTGCTTTATTTCGAGACAGGGCACGCAGCGCTTGGGTGATCTCTGAGGGTGCTATTTTAGTGTCAAGCGTACGCCTGTCAGCATCCGATATCGTGGGCAACGTCAGTGGATCTAGGAAGCGATCCAGGAATGATGGAGAGTATCAGGCCGGGGCTCCGTATACCTTTGCGTAATAGTGTTGGAACGCCAGGAGGATCTCCACTTGATATCGCACTAGCACACCCTTCGGGTTGATAATATCCGTGATCGGTTTGATCTCGGTGTCCTGCCTCGCCATCCAGGCGAGCAACTCTCCCATTTTGTCCCTGTGCTTATGAACTCATAGCCCTGAAATTATATTTTCGAAGATCAGCACAGGCAGTCTGATATATTGACTTCGCTTCGGCCGTGAGCACGGCGTGTTCCTCCGTGTCATCGGTTTGTTTAGTGAGTGTAGCTAGACGCTGTTCCGAGGTAAGGAGTGTCTGTTCCAATGTGTGGTGAACCCCTGCAATCTGTTTGATGCATTCCCCTGTGCCACCACCTTAAATGCATCCCACTCCACCAGTGCCGACGATGCTGTGTTCGCGTTGTGTGAAAAGTAATCTTGTATACTGGTTTTGTGTGTGTCCCTAAAGACCAGGTCTGATAAGCAGTCTCTGGGGAGACGCCAAGTGGGGACTGGTAGGTGTGGGGGGCGCCAGGTCAAGCGCAAAATGTGGGCGTCATGATCAGAGAGGATCCGACCTAGGTAGTCTGAAGAAGTTACCCTAGGGAGGATTGGTGCAGAGCATAAGAATCTGTCTAGGCGGACCCGAAGGTTGTGGGGTATCGAGTGGAATGAGTAAATGCGAGCCAGTGGATGTAAGTGCCGCCATGCATCAGTGAGCGCCCAGTGTGTGGTCCAAGCTCTAAAGAGTTCCGCTTGCCGAGGGACTGGGGAGTGTGCGGGGGGGGGGGGTGATCGGTCCAGAGTGGGGTCCAGCGTGCAATTGTAGTCACCCCCTAAAACCCATGGAACTGTAGTGAACTGGGCTAAGACTCCTGTGAGGTGGTCCCAGAATTTATCTTGCTCAGTGTTACGAAACACTACTGCCTTGATAGTCAAGTCCGGAGAGATGGCCTCTTTTGCCGATCTGTTCTCCAGGACTTTCTGGTGTGATCTTGGTTTGCAGACCCACCTTCGGGGTTGGTATTGCTGGGGTAAGGAATCTATAACGAACATCTTTCTTTCAGATGAGGAAGTTACTCACCTTCTGTAACGATATATCTGTAAGAAACATAGGTTAGTTCTAGATTCCTTAACGCCCCACCCATCCTCCCCGTTCTGCGAACTGATTTCTAGGGTTAAGGACATCCTTTCAGGGTCCTCGTTTTGTGCACCAGTGGTCAGTGCCTTGCATGGCTCTGCGTTTCTGGCCCGGAAAGTGGTGCACAGAACTGACGTCAGTGCACGAAGACGGCATTTGAGTAGCTTCTACATCCTGGCGACCACGACGCAAACGATGGACGTGGAGCCGACCTACACCACCTTTCGACGCGCAGAGGTACTGCTGTCAAATACTTTCTGGATCCAGTCTGACTCCTTGGGGTAATTCTAAGGTAAGGCATCTATAATTTACCTGTTTCTTACAGAAATATCGTTACCGAAGGTGTTCAATAAGTCTGTAGAACTGTATGGTAGAAAGTGCTCTTATGTTGGGTTTGTGTAATACATTCTGTATGATGTACTAATTGGAACTTACATAGTGTATTTTTGGTTTTGGAGTTTTACTTAGGAAAGATTTTATCATTTTCATGCTGGTGATGGTGCACCATGCATGTGTGATAACAAGTATGGGGGTTATCCTGGGGTATGGCTCCCTGTCCCCAGTGGATAAGGGTGGTCATCCTGTGCATCTTATTACAGGTAAGGGGTAATCCTATGAGTTTCTCTACTGGTGAGGATGCATCCTGTGAGTTTCTCTACTGGCAAGGATGCATCCTGTGAGTTTTACTCCTGATGATAGGTTAATTACATGGAGAACATGCCCAGGCCCCCCGTTCCCTGGCTGGGCGCCGAACCACGGCACTCAGACCAATCACAACGCTGCATTGCAGAGTTGTTAATGGTTTAGGAGAGGGAGCCTGGCTGCTTCCTGTTCTGCCCCCTGAGAGGAGAGATTGAGACTACGTGGGAGAGCGTGGGAGAACGGCAAGGAGGTAAATTTATTTATTTATTTTTTTTTTACAGCCCCGGCCACTCCCTATCTGTGCCGGCCGCTACTGTCACTGGATGACCTGTAGATTAGCATCCCAAGGCAGGGGAGCTTTAAAGAGCCCAGTGCCTATGGTATGCAAATATGGCTTCTCTCACTAGAGAGGAAGCCAACCCCCTTTGCCCAGAGCCCTTTGGCATCTAAACAGGTGGGAAAATTAGCTAGTCAGATAGGCGTGTCCACCCTCAGACCAGTACCTCCCCTCCCCCTCCCCCCCCCCCCCCCCGAAATGGTACCCACCTGAAGTGAAGGTGACTTTTGAGCTATTTTGGTGATGCAAGCTTAGGAACTCTGGGTTATGCCCACTCCCCACAGGAACTGGTCATATATGGGGCATAGTGACCCCAGGTGTAGGTGTTCCATTGGCTAAAACCCTACACTCCCCTAACACCCCTAAATTAGATATTTAGGGAAGGCCCTGGCATGAGGAATTTAGGTCCTGATGACCTATGAAGAAGAATGACACTGAAGAGCTGCGAAAGCAGAAGACTTAAGAAGAGCAGATGACTTGGCACTAGCCCTGCCTGCCAGGCTGTCTACTATTCCCTGTTGAACCTGGGACAAAGAAGTCTCCTGCTGCGCCTTCAAAGCCTGTGGGGATGGGCGGCCTTCATTAAAGACTCAATAACTCCCCTGGAGCAGTGGAACTGCTCCTGCAGGCTGCAAGTACTCCAAGCAGAACTGCAAGGACTCTGAAACTGCCAAAACCTGATGCTGCCAAGCACCATTGCACCGAGCCCCTCTACCCGATTCGAAGTGGGACAACAGTGTCCGCGTGGTCTCAGGGTCCTCCTTAGGTTCCCTCCCCCTCATGAATTCTGACATCACCTGCAGCCTATGTTTGCAGGACTCCATCAACTGCGAGTGCTGCCTGAGGAAGAAACACGTCACCTTAATGACCCCCTGCATTCGGCCATCCTGACCAAGGAGAAAAGGACCACAGGTATCCTCACGTCGCCTAGCATCGTAAGACTTGAACCTTTTTGTTGGTTCAGGCTGACTGGCCTCTCAGTCAAAACTTGTAGCTTCTTTACCAGTAGACAGTTCCACACTGACTAACATTGGGCACCCAACGCTGTATTGCACCACACCTCCTTAGTGCGTCTGGAGGTGACCTGCTTGTGCTCTCTTGGACTTTGCCTGATATTCACCTTAAGTCCCAGGGTTAGTCATGTATGTCGCTGTGCTGAACCTAAATGCCGTACATCTTTATCCGCCCATATGATAACGTTGCAGCATCTGAAAAAATGCAGTGTTGACTTTTTAAAACGTTAAGTATTTCTCTTGCAAAAATTACTAATCTGATTGTATTGATTCTCGTGCCTAAACATGTATAATGATACTACTATTTTTTTATAAATTGGTGTCGGTTTCTTTATTTAATCGTGTGCGTCGTTTATTGACTTGTGTGTATTTGCAGATGTCTAACACTCCTCTCTGATAAGCCTTAGGCTGCTCGCCCACACTACTCTCTAGAAGAGCACCTTTGGATTGCTAGAGCAAGCACCTGTCCACTCATAAGGGAACTCCTGGACTCTTTGCTTGATATACCTCATTTTGGTATATCATATAAAGAGCCTGCTTCCTACATTGGTGGTGCAGCAATGGGATACAAGACTTGACATCTGCTGCTTAATAAGTGATTCCACTAAGGAGCCAGCTTCATACACTGGTCCACAGGCGTTGTCTACTGTTCACAGCAGGCCAGGACCATTTTCAGTTTGTAGTGCTCCGTCTTGGCCTTTATTAAGACGTATAAAAATAACCCACTAAAGGCCTGATTACGATCTGGTTACTCCGTCACAAATGTGACGGATATCCTGTCCGCCACATTATATCATATGGAACTTGCAATACGGCAGACGGAATATCCTTCATGTTTGTGGCGAAGTATCCCATCCACCAACATCGTAATTGGGCTCTAAGTTACCCATGATCCTTTACTTGCCACAGATTTCTTGCTTCACCGCTGGGATTTTAACCTAACTAAACTAACCTAACCTAATTTTAAGCTTGAGACAGAAGATCAGAGCCAGGGCTGGAATGCACATTTTCACTGAAGCACACCAATTTGATAGTTTCAAGCAGGCAACCAAAACTTCTGAATGCTGAGATGAGAAATGAAAATACAAGCATTAGAATACCAGACATTTCATAACAGAATCTCAGGGCGATAATTTAGTATTGTCCTACATTGGCAATCCCCTTTTCATCCCATGGCATTTTCATACTTCCGTCCCATTCATGAGAAGCTGTATCGTTTTCATAAATGTCTATTTTCTCTCTCAGGTGTGAAAACATTGATCACAGTAGTTGATGGAAGGGTTTAAGTGTCTTAAAAAAGTTGCTTCTTTCTAGAAGCCAGCAGATGTAAGCAGTTACTGTACACAGGCTCACTGCCATCTAAAATAAGCTAGACCAGAACGAACAAGCCTCAGTGCATCAATCAAAGCACAATGTGTCTTTATCTGTGGCTGCCTCTCCCTAGTCCTCGCACCACCTTAAAGCAATCACTTGTGCATGATCTGTCACTGACTGCGTTCTTTTTTGTTACTGCAGGTGCGATTCAAGCAGCCCCTATATCCGTCCCATTGGCTATTGTCAGGAGACAGGAACCACGCTGACGGTACCACCAGGTAGGTGCACTCTGCTGCTTGTCCTAGAAAACATGCCTTCCTATAGGCTTTACTTTTTTTTGTGTCTGTTGCTGAACGGGAGCAAAAGTCTTAAAAAAATGACCGACGTTCATTGTTGATAAATGTTGTATCGGCTCACAATGAGCAGCGAGTATATATATTTTTGGGGTTCTTTGATAGTGTGTTGTATTTTTAGTCTTCATTAATAGCGTTTTGGTTTTCCAACGCCATCCAAAACTATTACTGGATTGTTGGCACCCTCTCTTCAGCACAATTACAGCAGCTGGGAAGGTAGATGTAAAAAAAATTATCTATCTGACTTTTCTGCCTCTCTATATTTCTGTATGTTTAGCTAGCTGTTTTCCTTTCTAGCCATCTGTCTGTAAAGAAACAAACACACAGACCAGGAACAAGCCAGAGCAATATTTTATGGACTTGCGTTATTGGGGCTAGTTCTAAGCCGCTTTAGGGGAGGGTATTTCTTACATGGTCTGCTATTTCACAGATTAGTTTGCACATTCTTTTAAAGCAGATGTGTGCCTGCCCCACACATCTGTCCCCGACTATAGAATAACAAAGGAACTTTTTGCAGAATCACTTTACAGATATGTACTGTCATTTCTTAACTAATGATTTATATAGAACACCTTTCTATAGTTTCTTGAGAATAGGTCTGTGCTCTAAACTGATCAGAACAATAGTAATTAATAAATTGTTTTAATGTCTTGTACCAGTAATCTTATAAACCATCCTTCCTCTGAGGCTGAGTGACCAGTTATGTCAGACATGCGATGAACATGTCCTTTTCATCATCTTCTTCCTGCCCACATTTGCTACACTTCTATTCACCAATCATCATAGATGCAAATTAGGAGGAAAAGTAAGAAATTTTGGCCATGTTTTTCTGGAATATGCTTCTTGCTTCTTCAGTGGTTCTTCCACTTAACAGTGCCATATTGCTGTCTTTTGCCAAACTGGAGTCTGACATTTTCTGAACAGATTGCATCTGTAACCAAGATCTGAAAAAACCTCTTTTACTTGGTAAATTAATTATCTAACAGTATTATTGCCAATGGAGGATTACCTGTGACACTCTTTGAAGTAATCGCCAATAAATAGTTGACGAGTCAACACTCGCGGTGTCAGTTATCCATTAAGGCGTCAGTGATTGGTGTTCCGACTCAAACGGGACCTATTTCTAGAGTGGCACAATTGACGAAAAACGCTGTGTTGGAAGGTTACCCAGAGAGATTACCAGTAGTTACAATGATCTGCAAGCATTCCTACCATCACCTGTGATGCAGGTACCAGTAGCATTTGTCAATACCAGAAGTTGATTCCCCATCCCTAACCCTACTAGGCAGTTCCACTGCCACTAAAGCTTTACACTCCTAAGCCTCAGCAACATCTTTAACAGACACAAGTTAAACCACCAGTAGTGGTGTTCCCTCAGTCACCTCAATTCCACAACAAAACCCCCTTCACCTTGTGACCTGGGTGACAATAAAAATCAACAAGACAGTGAGCAGGGGGACAAACCAAAGCAGTAGGAAGATGAGGTACCAGATGATGATCTGGAGAATGAGGAAAATCACCAAGGAGAGGATGAATGCAGATACTTTGTTGTCTCTCGCTTCCATTCACATCTTGAGAGAGCAGCAAAAAAGTTTGGCCTATTTATGGCCACAGAGGAGAAAGAATGCTTCCTCTTTGACTTCAAGGGGGTAGTCAGAAAGCCAATAAAAGTTCTTAATTACATCTAGAAGGTTATGCCAAAATTAACTACATTCCAGGCTGTCATTCTACCTACTATGAGGCACTATAATGTCTCGCATATTTTATTGGTCACCCTAAGTCGGAATCCAACATCACAGCGGCAGTTCAGAGGGGGTCCATAAATTGAGTTACACCTGTGTCCTCAGCCTTGGTCAGGATGGAAGGTCCGTTGTTGATCTGGGCACTGAAGGTTCCTTCCATTAGACTATCACACAGGCGCTATACTGGATCCAGAGAATTTTGTAGCAGTGCACCTGCATGCTGATATTGCCACCCAATAACTGATAGAGTGTAGCAATATATAATCACATTGAGGTCAGTTCCTTTAATTTCCACGCCTGCCGATGCTTATCTCACTTTGTCAGTCTTCTGACCCATCGATAAATGACTCTTGCACAGTGTTTTAGGGAACGCTGTCCCCACAGAACACCACAGGATTCAGACTGTGCTGCAACTACACAATGCTGATGTCGGTCACATACCCAGACAAGGTGTGCCTTTGGTGCCAGGCAGCGGGCACTACTTGAAGTAATTTCAGAAATGTGCCCGACTGCACTAGAAGGTGATTTGAGATTGGGAGGTGATGATGTATGTCACCGAATACAAGAAGTCTGTGTATTCACGCAGATCCTGCTCTTTCTCTAAGTCATGGGTCTGGTCACAGAGCTGTTTTCACAACTGTTTCACTTTCCGCTCCAAATCTTCGCATAACTCGAAGTCAAAGGTGAAGTGGGACTTACCACTATCCCGCCACTCAGATGCCCAAGAAAAGACTCTATTGCTTCAAGAATTTTTACACTCCGAGGTATCCGACCATAGAACTGAATCCTCAGTTGGACCTGATTCCGCGGCAGATCAAGACTTTGAGGATGGCATGCTGCAAATCTTCAGTGTGCTTCCGTCTCCCTCTGGAGCACCTTCGTGTCCCACAGAACTGCCGGAACCTCTATTTGGGTAATATGCTGGCATCATCAGTCCTCTTCGAACCTGTTACTGAACCCATATTGACTCTGTTCCAGACTTTTACTCTGGCTACAAGTGCCAGGACGGTCCCTGCCGGCCCACGGCGTATCAGCACCTGTTAATGATCTGGTGGCAACACCCATATCAGACCTGCAAAATAGACTTGCGGTCATCCACTGTTGTGTTCTAAAATTACAAAAGCGCAGCCAGTTGTCATGCAGCCTTACTATAACCCAGTGTCTCTATCTCATCACAGTAATCAGCAGAGCTCTTTTTTCTTTTTGGTTCTTATGCTGATCCTATACAGGGTGCCTCTCATGATACTGGTGGTGATGATGATGATGATGATTATGAGGGGATGGCCTGATCCCACTTACATTGATGAAGCCTTCTACCCATAGCCACTGGAATTATGCAATGCTATGGCTTTTCCACATAATTATGGATTTGCTACATTTGCCACATAATCCATTCTCTGCTGCATGACCTGCAGATTTTAACAAAAAGCAATTAGTGTTTCTCGCTCAAACAGATAAAAAGTTACTAATGGCACGGAAACTTGTCCACACACAGTTGAAAGTCCTTGGCAAAAGTTAACTGGTCACCTCTCAATTGATTATTGCTGTATTTGGGTATTAAACTGGTACTAATAAGGTGAAATCTTATCGCAGACAATGTTACCATGTGTAAAAGTGATAAAATAAAGCTATCACAAAATGTGCTGCATAATGTCGTATAATTTGTCTTTTTTGCCACATAATTTAGTCACTCATCCAAATAACTTCGTCTACACCCGCCCTATAATTCCAATTACCATGTTGATGCTTCACAAAACGCTAGCAGGCTTGATTCCTCCTCCGAGAAGTAGCTTAATCCGCCACATGGGCCACCAATGGAAGAAACTGCCACATTTGGAGCTGTAGTCTCGAGGCAGGCTAAGTGCTAGAATTACAGTTGCCCTCCATTGAGACTAAAACAAATATTTTGACAGAAATTCTAGAGCTTGAGACAGCTATGTCTGAGCCCTTCCTTCCATTTAATGATGCCCTCACAGATATGACAGCTCCCTGGTCTAAGCCATGTTCTTGACCACCAGCCAAAGGCAAGCAGAAGCCAATATAACCCCATGGGTCTCATTCAAAGGACACCGCAGGTAGCAGAGCTTAGGCGAAGGCGTCGAAGGACAACTGAAATAGAGAGAGAGAGCGCAAAGAAACCATAGAGTCAGACAACAGCGATAAAAAGCTCGACATCTAAATGAAAGTCCACACCCCTCTTGAAGCCATAGATTGTTTGGCTGAAATCGGACGCAAGAAGAGGCTTCCCTAAGCTGAAATGGCCATGATTTTTCCAAAGAAGAATGAGTTCGAGGCTTCTCTTAGGGTGTTCAAGATTCCGCCGAAAACTTCAATGGAACTTACGGAAAAAGCCAAGTACGTCTAAGAGCTCGAGCCCCTGATAACAACAGAACTTTTAGAGGAAGAGTAAGAAGACATTTTCTTCGAGGAAGAGGAAGACCTGAAGCCGCAGTACATGTTCCTGGATACAGAGGAGTCCGAATACCACGAGACCCAGCGGCAGGACCTCAAAACAGAGGAGAGGGATAGACACTTCTGTAGTAGGGGATCTCTGTGTATAGTCATAATCTAGTAAATAGTCCCGTCCATGTGTGTGGAACCCGGAGCAATCAAAAATAATCTCTTAAGTTGTCAAAGAATTGCAGAACTGCAAAGACACTTGAGAGAGAATTTAAAGACAGATAATGCAGCCTACATCCACAGGCTGCACTGTCCAGTACTTCAACTAGAAATTCCACCAAAAACAAACCACAAACAGCACAGCCTGTCCAGTGTTCTCCACAGAGAAATCCTTCCCCTACCATCAGAAGCCTCAGGAATGATAGAGAAAGTGGTGGACAGACATGCCCCATAGGCTGCCATTATGTGGCTCAGAACAGGATACTGTGCCTATAAGAAAACTTTCCAGAACACTCTCAGTATCCCAGAATGCACAGAAGGTCCCTTTTACTTTCAGTTCTTTTTTCCGGCTCCTGCAAGCAGGACCCTAGAGCATTGAGCTCTCCCTTTCAAGGGTTTAATTTGTGATTTTTCACTTTTTCTTGTGTGTAGTGCTTTTTATTAAGTACTAAGCCTTTTTTTTTTGTTCCTTCTGGATGCCCTGTATTGTCAAAATGCCTGGCTTATTTGACAATTGCCCAGAGTGTGATAGAAAAAATGCCAACTCTGACCCTCATGGAGTGTGTATCGTCTGCCGTCTCTCCTCTCATGCCCCAGAGGAGTGTGACATCTGCAAAACCTTCTCTGCCAGGACCCTGAGAGAGAGGATGAAGATCCGGCTCCAAGGGCTTGAAGACAGACGTCAGAAGGCACAAGGTGGGTCAGGGCATGCTTCATCTGCTCATGCTGAGGCCTTTGGGGGGCTCCCCAGGGGCAGGAAGTCCAGCAAGCGTTCCCATACTCCGCCAGCGTCGATTGCATCGACTGCGGCGTCGAGGAGGATGACAACGGTCTGCTCCACATCTACCCGGGGCTCTGGGGAGAAGCGGCGTCGACGATCGGCATCGAGGGAGCTGAACAGACCACCGTCGACCGCATCGTCGTCGAGTCATCGACGTTGAGAGAAGGCCCGGCGTCGACGCTCGCCGTCGAGGCGACACCGCCGTTCGCCGTCAGAGAAGAGGAGAAGATCGGCGTCGAGGGGATCCTCGCTGTCGAGGAGGCATTCGCCATCGAGGAGGCGTCACCGGTCGACGTCTAGTAGGCGTTCTTTGACGCCAAGGAAGCGCAGGAGGAGTCCTGACGCTAGGAGGTCGCCGATTGGTCCGCCATCATCGCCAAGGAAGAAGACAAAGTCACCGGGCTCGGTGTACTCCGTGGTATATACACCTACTAAACCTAGGCCGCCTACACCTCCTCCTTTGCTGAAGGGTCCGCCTCCGCGGAACCCCACTCCGCCTCCACCCCCGCCACCACCTCATGGGCCGGCTCCTCGCCGATCACCGCCACCTCAACTTCCACCGCCTCTGCCCCGGACGGCCTCTTTGTCACAATTTCCTACACCGCCTACAGGGACCCCTAGGCCAAGACTCCCGGCCAGGCCGCCATCGGCTGCTCCTGCGAGGCCTGAGGATCGGCCGAGGCCGAGAAGATCGCGTTCCCACTCCGGCCGGAGAGGGAGATCGCGGAGCCGCGGCAGATCGTCATCTTGATCTAGACGACGCCAATGGAGGCGCAGATCCAGATCCAGCACCGGTTCTTCCACCGGGATTATTCACCGACGCTGTCAGAGTCTCCAGGGACGAGGGTGTCGCCCGTTGATGATATCGTTTCCTTCCAGGAAGTACTGTTGAGGGGTGCGGCTAAGCTAGGGATCACAGTGACAGTGCCAACACCTACGACGTCCGTGATCTTCGAGACGCTTCACAAGAAGCATTTGTCTCGTCCACTGCTGCCGTTGGTACCCGGATTGGAGGAGCCCGCCAAGGAGCTATTTCTCACTCCGGCGGTTGTGAAGGCGGCTCCCTCCAGGCTCCTCAAGAAATACTGGGCCCCGGAATCTGACCCGGCTTTCCTTCGCATGGACCCAACACCAGACTCCGTTATTGTGACAGCGGCTAAGAAGCAGCATGCCACCACGCCTTCTTCAACAGTGCCGCCTGATAAGGACAGCCGTTGGCTGGACTCGGCGGGCGGAAAGTTCTGTGGGACGGCATCTACCACGATGAAGGCTGCAAGTGCCGGGGCTCTGCTGGGGCAATATGATCGTTCCCCTATGGGAGTCTCTCCAGCAGTACGCTGAACTCCTCCCTCGTGACAAAAAAGAGGGCTTTCTGGGGATATTAAATGAGGGGATGATGGTGTCGAACGAGATCATCAGCGCAGCTGCGGATGTATCTCTCCTGGTGGCACATGGATACTGCCACGGCACCAACCAACAGCGTCACGCTTGGCTGCGCCTCACCTCACTCAAGCCGGAGGCACAACAGCGGGTGGCCAACCTGCCTTTCTCGGCGGAAACCCTGTTCGGCAAGCATGCGGACGATGAAATGGCCGGTATGAAAGCAGAAGCCGAAACCCTGACGGCTGTCGGGTTAGAGAAGCCTGAGAAGAAGAAGAACTACCGCCCGTTCCAGAGACGGTTCGGAGCTTCAGGCAGAGGGCGATGGCAAACTTCGGGACAGCAGCAACAACAACAACGGCAGTTCCGGAAGCCCTTCCAGAAACACCAGAGGGGCAGAGGAGGCCAACAGTCCGCAACAGCGACCAAAGGCCCGGCCGGGTCTAGGCCCTGAGCGTTTACTTCCCCTGCATCCGTTATCCACTCCGGTGGGTGGAAGCGTTCAATTTTTTCTGGCAGAGTGGAGAAAAATTACTCAGGACAAGTGGGTGCTGAATTGTTTGCAATGGATACAGTCTTCAGTTCACCAGCCCTCCTCCAGCTATTCCGCCGGTGAGCTCGCAGTTTCAGCTGCGCGAGCTCTAGGCAGAGGCCGACATCCTATTAAGGAAAAGAGCGATAGAAGACGTACCTCTGCCTCAAAGGGGAAGAGGTCTGTACTCACGGTTCTTTCTGGTTCGCAAGAAGGACAAGAATGAGTTCAGGCCCATTCTGGACTTGCTACAAGCAAACAAATGAATTCGCAGAGAGAGATTTTGCATGCTGTCGTTGCAGCAGATTTACCCTCAGCTGCAACAGGGAGACTGGCTTTGTGCTATAGACCTACAGGATTCGTACTTCCATGTGCCCATTGCACAGAAACACAGGAAGTTCTGGGGCTCCAAGTCGGCGCCAATCATTACAATACACAGTACTGCCATTCGGGCTGAAGTCTGCGCCCAGGACGTTCTCGAAGTGCATGGCAGTAGTAGCTGCACACCTGCGGAAGAACAAGGTGTTTGTCTACCCGTACCTGGACGACTGGTTGATCAAGGCCTCCTCCTTCTCGGAAGCTCAAGCACACTTCCAGAAGACGTGCGTTCTATTGAACAAGCTGGGGTTGCACATCAACATGTCCAAGTCTGTCCCGACTCCGGTCCAGTGCATACACTACCTGGGAGCATCCATCAATACGCTGTCAGCAAGCGTGTCTCCTTCGGAGGAGCGATGGTTATCAATCCTTCGGAAGGCTCAGGCTCTTATGACCGCTCCATCTACAACAGTGAGGACGGTGTCTTCTCTACTGGGGTCGATGGCCTCTTGTATCTTTCTCACGCCTCACGCACAGCAGCACATGAGACCGCTGCAGGAGTGCTTGGAGGATCAGAGGACTGGTTCTTAGGACGACACGATACGACTGTCTCTGCATGCTCTTCCGTCTCTGAAGTGGTGGTGTTCGGTGGAGAACCTCCTCACCCCAAAGGGGTTCCTTTTCCCAAGGACATTCCCGCACAGACGATCGTGACTGATGCGTCTCTCCACGGCTGGGGGGCGCACTCCGGAGACTTGCAGATTCAAGGGACATGGTCTCCGACGGAGTCCACGTAACACATCAATTTCCTGGAACTCAGAGCTGTTCACTTGGCGCTGAAGGCCTTTCATCTGTCCTTTCGTACCAACTCTCTGCTTGTACAGACGGACAATACTACCACGATGTATTACCTCAACAAGCAGGGGGTCTCGAGATCACGCACTCTGTCGCAGGAAGCACAGGCGATCTGGCACTGGCTTCTGGCCAGAGGACTGATGATAACGGCTACCCATCTGCCAGGTGTGCAGAATGTTCAGGCGGACGCACTGAGCAGACTGATTCAGGAAAACCACGAATGGGTCATAAACGACGAAGTGCTGAGGAGAATTCTTCGCATGGTGGGGGACTCCAGACGTAGATCTGTTCGCCACCGCCGAAAACAGCAAATGCCGAGACTTCGCCTCCAGGTACTACCAGCAGGGGACGTTGGGGAATGCCCTATGGATCGACTGGTCGAACAGCTTTCTGTACGCTTTTCCACCCATTCCCCTTATTCCGGTGGTGCTCATCAAGCTGTCCCAGTCCAGGGCGCGGATGATACTGATTGCCCCGGAATGGCCCAGGCAATGGTGGTTTACGGATTTGCTTCACCGATCGCTCCTTCATCACATACGGCTGCTGTGCAGGCCGGACCTTCTCTCGAAGTTCGGGGGTCAGATGGTGCACCCGAACCTCTCGTCTTTGAGTTTGGCGGCATGGCTCCTGAGATAGTGCAATATGGCCATTTGAATCTACCCGAAGATTGTATGGACATACTGAAGGAGGCTAAGCGACCTTCCACTAGGACTTCCTATGCTTACAAGTGGAAGATATTCTGCATCTGGTGCAAGTCCAAGAACTATGACCCTACGACGTGTAAGGAGGATGTCATCCTTCCTTATCTTCTACATTTGGCACAGTCTGGCCTTAATTTCCATTCCATTAAGGTTCATCTTGCTGCCTTGACTGCCTACAGGAAATGCCCTTCACAAGCTTCCTTCTTCCAGATCCCTGTGATCAAAGATTTTTTGGAAGGCTTGAAGAAAGTATTCCCTCCTGTCAGGCTTCCTTCGCCTTCATGGGAATTGAATGTGGTGCTGTCCAGATTGATGAAGAAGCCTTTTGAACCTATTCATAAGGCTTTGTTGCAGCACCTTTCCTGGAAGGCGACGTTCCTTGTGGCCATCACATCGGCCCGCAGGGTGAGTGAAATTCAGGCGTTGTGTTGCCAAGACACCTTATACTGTATTTCATGCTGCTCAGGTTGTTGTGTACTCACCCTAAATTTCTTCCCAAGGTTATTTCTGATTTTCATGCTAACCAGACCATAACTTTGCCTACGTTTTTTCAGAATCCTTCATCTCCAGCGGAAAGGTCTCTACATTCCCTGGATGTTAGGAGGGTGTTGAAATTGTATATGGATAAAACCAAAGATATTCGTAGGTCAGACCAATTGTTCATCAATTATGGATCAGTCAGGACCGGTCTTGCTACCTCCAAACAGTCCATTTCTAGATGGATTGTGTCCTGTATACAATTGTGTTACCAAAAGGCTAATAAGACCTTAGGGGGTAAACCTAAGGCTTATTCCACCAGGGGCAAAGCTGCCACGACTGCTTTGCTGCGTAATGTTCCAATTGTAGAAATCTGCAAGGCGGCCACTTGGAAGTCGGTCCATACCTTTGCTAACCATTACTGTCTGGACACGGATGCCTGGACAGACGCTCAGGTTGGGCAGGCTTCGCTGCGAAATCTGTTCGCACAATAGTGGTGTGTACTTTTCTTCTCTCCACCGCCGCTTTGGTGTGGGGATGGGCTTGCCATTCTATTCACTAGATTATGACTATACACAGAGATCCCCTACTACAGAAGGAGTGGTTTCTGTCCTGTAACTCGAGTTCTGTAGTACGGGCATCTCTGTTATAGTCCTAAGCGCCCGCCCTCCTCCCCGGTGGAGAGGAATATTCATGTAGGAATGCTACAGGTCTGGCGTGTTACGCCTTCAAAAAGAACTGAAAGTAAAAGGGACCTGCTCTGCATTCTGGGATACTGAGAGAGTTCTGGAAAGTTTTCTTAAAGGCACAGTATCCTGTTCTGAGCCACATAATGGTCTGTCCACCACTTTCTCTATCATTCCAGAGGCTTCTGATGGTAGGGGAAGGATTTCTCTGTGGAGAACACTGACAGGCTGTGCTGTTTGTGGTTTGTTTTTGGTGGAATTTCTAGTTGAAGTACTAGACAGTGTAGCCTGTGGATATAGGCTGCATTATCTCTCTTTAAATTCTCTCTTAAGTGTCTTCGCAGTTCTGCAATTCTTTGACAATTTAAGAGATTATTTTTGATTGCTCCGGGGTCCACGTACATGGGCGGGACTATTCACTAGATTATGACTATAACAGAGATACCCCTACTACAGAACTGGAGTTACAGGGCAAAAACTACTCCTTAACCACCAAGGCTGTCAGTACCAGATGACATTGTTATCGATAATCAGTTGATCGAGAGGGCTGCTGATAAGCACAACGCTCCGCTGGAGGAAGAGAAAGCACAGTCTTGATTTTTATCGGAGTCTTTACTACCATTACAACATAAACGTCAATACATTCCTATGCTCCCAAGTATACTGGACCAAGGAAGAGAGGCATTCAAGGAACCTGCAACATGCAGATCTGTAACACCAAGGCCTGAATAGAAATATAAGGATTCCTCAAAAGACTCTCCATGCATTAGAGGGAAAGGCCGAGCAGACTCTATTATTGCAGCAACAGTCTGAAAGAGAATAAATGTTCCCATTATGCCTGGGCCGTTTCCGGACAAAGAAAGAAAAAAAATGAAATTGTTGGAAGAAAATTCAAAAGAACTACTGCTACTCAATGGCTCATTGTCAACTTCAAAGCCTTGCTCAACAGGTATGGATATCAGCAGTGGGAAGAAATTGCAGGACTCATGAAACATCTGCCTGAACATTACCAGAGGTGAGCAGCATCCCGTACAATAGAAGGTAAGAATATTGCCAACACTTTCCAGAAATCAGTACTAGGTCCTGCAGATACAGCAAGTAGGCAGATGGCAGGGACAACTCAAAAAAGGCATGCTTGGCTAAGGGTGTCTGCATTCCAAAATGAAGTGCAAGTTTATATCATTAATACACAATTTAATGGAGAACAATTCTTTGGCATTACAGTGTATGAAACACTACAACCGCTAAAGAAGGACAATGAAACAGCAAGGTCAATGGGAGCAATGCAATTCAGGGGAAACCTAAGAAGAGGATCCACACTTACTAGGAGACCTGTAAGGAGAGGAAGTTTCCAGAGCTCAACTTCACATCAGATGTTTCAGAGTACAAACCAATCACAAACACTACAGCAGTGGCAGTACCAATCAACTCCATGACAACCCTTTAGGGGACGAGGAACGGGAAGACCAAAGCCACAAAGGGGAGCAGCGGCTCCATCCAGTAAGTGACTCAACATACTAGGGTCCCCTCACTCAAACAACACCTGTGGGAGGGAGACTAAAGCACTTCTTCCAAAAGTGGGAGTAGAGAACATCTGACTAATGGTTACTCAACGTCATACGATTTGGCTGTCGGATAGAACTAATCAAGAAATCACCAGTGAAAGGGCCAAAAAAAAGTGGTCCATACAAAGGAGGAAAGTACCAGATCACATCAAGAAGTACAAGAATTGCTTTAAAAGAAGGTAATGAGTGCTCAAAAGTAAGCTCACCCAGGGAAACTTTGCAACATATTTCCTGATATCAAAGCATGACAAGACTTTTTATCCAATACTAGTCCTCTGTTTTTTAAACAAATTCATAAAAACACAAAAGTTCAAAATAACAGCGCTGCAGGATGTCATATCACAGCTATAACAAGGAGATTTTATGGCAACAAATCTAAAGATTCATATCTCCACATCCCAATGAACAACAGGCCCAAGAAATACCTGCAGTTTATGGTAAACGGAGAACACTATCAATTCAAAGTGCTTGCGTTCAGAAGAAAGGCAGCACCCAGAGTGTTTACAAAGTCCCTGGCAGTAGTGACGGCATATCTAAGAAGGCAAGAAATAATTGTATATCCTTATTTAGACGACTAGCTGGTGAAAGCAAACTCCCAACACAAGTGCAAAGAGCTCATAAACAAGGTGATGTCAAAACTACACAATAAGGGATTTTCACTAAACATAGAGAAATGATCCCCCAAACAGCAACAAGAAAAGCAGTTCCTGAGAGTAAGAATCAACTTTTTACAAGCAAAAGCGTACCCTTGTGAGAAAAGGATAATACCATTATTGCAAGAAACTCACCACTACCAACAGGGTCAGTCTCTGACAGTGAACACTGTGGGGAAAATACATATCTCTCATACCATATGCAAGGCTACATATGAGACCAATCAATCAATCAGGAGTTTGTTAAAGCGCGACTATTTATTTATTTATTTATTTTATTTATTTGAACTTTTACCGCGCACAGCTACCCGCAGTGGGTTTCCCGGCGCTAGGGATAGACTAGAGAAGAAGATGTCAGATAAAGCCAGCATATAGGTACCAACTACTTATGTGAACAACAGCGTTTTCAGTGCTCTGCGAAAGCGAAGAAGACTGGTCTCTAGTTTAAGAGCTGTGGGCAGGGCATTCCAATATTTGGGACCAAGATAGGAAAAGGATCGTCCCCCCATCCTTACCAGCTTAAATCTTGGTACAATGAAGTTCCCAATTTCCGAAGATCGTAAAGTGCGCTTGGGCCTGTAAGGTTGCACCAGCTTTTGTAAGTATGTAGGTGCAGTGCCTTGCTTGATTCTAAACATGTAGCACAATGTCTTAAACTTTATGCGACTAGAGACCTTAAGTCAATGAAGATCATGCAAGGCAGGTGATACCGAAGTTCTTCTAGGAACATTCTTCAAAAGTCACGCGGCTGCATTTTGTACAACCTGCAGTACTTTAGCAGTGGCTACGTCCGCACCCAAATAGAGTATATTACCATAGTCCAGGCGAGATGTTATCAATGCCTGGCCAACCGTTCTACGGGAGGGAATGGGAAGCATCCATAGGATCTTTTGTAGCCACCTAAGAATGGAAAAACAGGTTGCTGCGACCTTAATGGCCTGCTGCTTCATTGTTAACTTGTCGTCAATTAGGACGCCCAAATTGCGTACGGCATGTGTGGGCACAGGAAGTGAACCCATCTCATTTGGCCAGTGCTGAGGGCCCCATAAGTAATTATTTCTGCCCAGAATGACCACCTCTGTCTTCTCCCCATTCAGTTTGAGACAGTTCCTCTGCATCCAGTCGGCCACAAGAATGAGGCCAGACTTTAGTGCAGAGGGGTTATTCTCGTCTCGCCCTGATAGGGAGAAGACAATCTGGGTGTCATCTGCGTAAGAGAACAAAGTCAGCCCCGCCTGCTCTACGATGTTAGCCAAAGGTTTTACATAAAGATTGAACAATAGGGGGCTGAGTATTGACCCTTGGGGAACACCCCGCGCTGATGGACAGACCGCTGATGCCGCCTTAGGGGAGAACACTTGAAAGGTTCGCTCACCAAGAAAGGAGGCCACCCAGGCTAAGGCCATACCAGTCACACCAAGAGACCGCAGAGAGTCAAGGAGGATGGAATGTGACACAGTGTCGAAAGCTGCGCTCAAATCCAACAGGATGAGCGCCATAGTTTCACCCTGATCGACACCGTGTCGGAGACTCTCCGTCACCCAAAGAAGGGCTGTCTCGGTCGAGTGGCGGGCCCGGAAACCCGACTGGGATGAATGTAAGAAACTAGAGCTTTCCACCAGTTCAGTAAGCTGGGTGTTAATGTGTCTCTCTAACACTTTAGAAAAGATGGGCAGCAGGGATATAGGACTAAAATTAGCAGGATTCAAAATATCAGCACCATTCTTTTTTAACAAGGGCACTACCATAGCGTGTTTCCATGGCTGGGGGACTACTCACCCGTAAGGGTCTCAAGGTGCTAGGGTTGGGGGGGTTGCCCCAAGTATGGGTTCAAACTCAATGGTCACCAGCCACAAGGAGTTGGCAAGATGTAGTAGATTTATAACCAAAAGAAGACGGCCAGGAGCTTTTGCTGACTGACGTGTTGGCTACCTCGCAGGTTTAATAATAAAACCCTCACACACCAACCTGGTTGGTGTCATGCTTCATCATCGGGTCCCAGACAGGCAGCCAAATGCTACCTGGCTGTGCTGCGACTCCTGGTTTACAGTGGAGCTGGTTTACAGAGATGATGTGATGTGTGATGTTGTGAATGTGATTAAATTAAAATTAAAAATACCTCCAGAATGCTTCCTAGATACTTTATTTGTGGCGCCTCGGGTATAGTTAAAGACTAATCCTTTAGAGAGTGGATTATATATTCCAGACAATATGTGTATCTGTATTTATTATCAGTTAGTTGACATGTTTTAGCCCGGAGAAAAAATATAGTGGGATTTCTTCAGGACCTCTCCAAAAAAAGAGCGTATAAGTGAAAAGTGAGTGGAAAAATATACCATGTGTGTTGCATATATAGCACCCTCGCTAAGGGGTGTGTTTATGCTTCCAGGACCAACAATTATGGGGCCCTTTCAAAAATGTAGATTGCCTGTAAAGGAAACTACCAATAAACTATTTAGGTTCAAAAGCCTCTTAGTGAAAACAGGCGGATAAGCAATATATTCATATATCGCCATAATGGCTAAGTGATATCCAATGTTTATACATACTAGAAACGTGGATATCGACATGTACTGGTGGTAATAACAGGTGCTAAGTACTTGCCAGTTTTAGTCAGAATGTTGTGACAGTCATTGATAGAATTCATGCACACGGACACAATACACCATAAACCTTGGGTTAGTTGCGCATTCAAGATCATATTTCATTATCTTGAATTGTGACTAGTTTATTTGTGTTGTTAATTGTGAACGTTTAATCTGCGGCAATGATATAAACCGTCATTTATATAATAGCATGTATTAAAATCATTTAGCGAGAACATGTAACATGCTTAATAGTGATTTATAAACATTTTTAATTACGTTTATCCAGTATCAGAGTTTCTGATCTTGTCCGGGGTTGTGGGGAACATATTAGTATATACATGTGGCCTCATTAGTTTGCTTTCTGGAAAAAAAGGGATTGACCAAACCAGAAGGGAAGTAAAGTAAGTAAAAAGGTTATAAGCGACATGCTACGAGTATTACGTGAGGGGAACCCGAAGGTAAAAGACCCCCGAGTACCCCGACGATCTTACTTGGATCTGTAGAGGATCATGCCATGGCACCTACGGTTTGGACCCCGGAACAACGGCTGGTACACGTTTGTTGTGGGTGCAGCGGTATAAAAGCTGTTGCCGGCGGGGCCATTTCCGGGTAGGGCTGGCGTCATCACGTTGAGTGTGTGTGGGCGCACTCCAATGTAAGTCGGGAAACTAGACTGCCGACTTGGTAATCCGACGTGATGAACGTGGCGTCTAGATTAATGGTCGGTCATTGGTTTGCCGATTTCACCTATGAGTGTCCTATCAAAAATCAGCCCTTTTAGATTAATAGTCGGTCATTGGTTTGCCGATTTCACCTATGAGTATCCTATCAAAAATCAGACCTTGCTGTGGAAATGTACATTATGGACATTGGACTAAGTGATATGTTCTGTTTAGCAGGGTACATGTTTATAGGTAAAGAAGGACGGGGTGTCTCGATTAAAGGCTAATCACTGGGTCTTGAAATTGGCTCTCCGTGTCTTATCAACAATCGGACCTTCTTATGGAATAAGTGCAAATAAAACAGTACCAATAATAAATTTGAACATTGTGGACACTGGACTAATGATTGGTTCTTTTCAGTCTCAGGGGGTGCACATCAATTGGTAAAGATTTTCATATTGCCCTGGATCAAAGCAGATAGACTGTCTGAGGTTCAGGGAATTCCAAGGAATATTGTCGTTGAGACCTTCTATATGTGTGGATAGGCGGTAAATCCATCTTTGTTCCTTGTCCAGCAGATCTTGTTGGATATTGTTTGTGTGTGTGCTGTAATTGTTCGATGACCACCCACTGCATGTCATTCGGGGTATGGTTTATTTCAAGATAGTGATTCGTCATGCGTGATATAGTATGCTTTTTTGGAAAAAATGGGGCCCCTGCCTATTTGGGTGAACCCTAGCAAGGTGAAAACGTTTGTTTGAAAAGGGAAGTGCACACCAGGTTTCGTGTATTATTAGTCTGAGAGTAATTTAGACATGTGTATTGACAGTAAGAAATTCTTCAACCATATAGTTTTGATAGATGTCGTTTATTTTATTTGATTTTAGAGTATTTTTGGTTTCTTTTTCTTCCTTATCTTTTTTTGATCATATATATTCTTTTTTGTTTATCAGATACATTAACATATACAAAACATACAAAACATTTGTCATATAAATAGTTGCTTATTTAAAATAACCACACAATCATTGTAAGAGACTTAATGTGACTGCAGAAATTATTCCTTCAACGCGTTTCGGCTGTCGCCTTCCTCAGGAAATCTGCCTTGTTCTGTACTATAGTTAGCGTGGCTAAAAAATTATGAAAAAAAATAGACTTTAATATCTCTCTTATTTGCAGATATATATACACATGTCTAATAGCTTACTTCATTCTATTTTACCTTTACACCATGTTATGTTTTTTATCTCAGTTACGCAAACTCCCAAGTTCGCTGTGGGTCTTCTAAAGCTAGATGCTATCCTGTATGCACTTATCTACTTTCTTTTATTTACACTTTCTGTACATTATTTTACTTCTTGTCATCTACACTATGTACATGGTCTCCCTATTTTACATTTGCTAATTCTTGGAATCTTGTACAATATTGTATATTGCTTGCAGATGGCAGCCACAGTGTTACACTTCGAAATTCACAGGGCTTATGAGACTTAATGATGGGAATAGCCAATGGTAAGGCTTTCGTGAGATAAGTGGGACGCAATCCCCTACGGACTTTAGATATAATAAGCTATTGGTATCTGTTAATACCTTGATATTGAAGGTAACCGGCTTCCACTCTGTGCGTGTCGTTTACTTTTATGTGAAGGCCAATGGTCCAATTCTGTGTACCTAAATGGAACCAGGATAGGCTTTATACTTTTGACTGTTACAGCGTTTGGCAGTATTATATACTTTGTGCTTACAGGATTACCTTATCTATTGCTTATGAAAGGCAGGATATCTTTAGCTGTCAGTCTTGTATGCAGCGCTGCCCGAGTTGAATTCTTGGTGTATCCTTAATTTAGCGGCGGTGGTTAAAATCTCTACTCTATGAGACACAAACAGATAGATTTTGATTATGTCCTACTTCCAGTCTATTACTGGGTGTTTTATAGGCGGGACTGGTATAATGTACCTTCAGGTTGTCCAAAGATTTGACCATCATTATTTTCTCATTCTATTTCATGGATTTACTTGCCAGTTTGGATCGTTTTGAGCCTATGTGGGAGATATAAGGGGAGGGGAAACACTTAGTGTCTGTTTTTATCCTGCCTTTCATAAGCAATAGATAAGGTAATCCTGTAAGCACAAAGTATATAATACTGCCAAACGCTGTAACAGTCAAAAGTATAAAGCCTATCCTGGTTCCATTTAGGTACACAGAATTGGACCATTGGCCTTCACATAAAAGTAAACGACACGCACAGAGTGGAAGCCGGTTACCTTCAATATCAAGGTATTAACAGATACCAATAGCTTATTATATCTAAAGTCCGTAGGGTATTGCGTCCCACTTATCTCACGAAAGCCTTACCATTGGCTATTCCCATCATTAAGTCTCATAAGCCCTGTGAATTTCGAAGTGTAACACTGTGGCTGCCATCTGCAAGCAATATACAATATTGTACAAGATTCCAAGAATTAGCAAATGTAAAATAGGGAGACCATGCACATAGTGTAGATGACAAGAAGTAAAATAATGTACAGAAAGTGTAAATAAAAGAAAGTAGATAAGTGCATACAGGATAGCATCTAGCTTTAGAAGACCCACAGCGAACTTGGGAGTTTGCGTAACTGAGATAAAAAACATAACATGGTGTAAAGGTAAAATAGAATGAAGTAAGCTATTAGACATGTGTATATATATCTGCAAATAAGAGAGATATTAAAGTCTATTTTTTTTCATCATTTTTTAGCCACGCTAACTATAGTACAGAACAAGGCAGATTTCCTGAGGAAGGCGACAGCCGAAACGCGTTGAAGGAATAATTTCTGCAGTCACATTAAGTCTCTTACAATGATTGTGTGGTTATTTTAAATAAGCAACTATTTATATGACAAATGTTTTGTATGTTTTGTATATGTTAATGTATCTGATAAACAAAAAAGAATATATATGATCAAAAAAAGATAAGGAAGAAAAAGAAACCAAAAATACTCTAAAATCAAATAAAATAAACGACATCTATCAAAACTATATGGTTGAAGAATTTCTTACTGTCAATACACATGTCTAAATTACTCTCAGACTAATAATACACGAAACCTGGTGTGCACTTCCCTTTTCAAACAAAAGTGATATAGTATGCTTACAGCGGATGTTGCTTCTGTGTTCTACGATGCGGGTCTTAATTTTGCGACTCGTCATCCCAATATATCTCAGGCCACAAGGGCAGGTTATTAGGTAGATGACATTTTGGGAATTGCAATTAGTGTGTTTGCGAAGAGTCCATGTTTTGCCCGTTTTTAAGTCTAGTGTTTTAGTAGTAAGTGTCAAATGGCAGACACTGCAGTCTCCACAGTGGTAATGTCCTGTGATCTTAGGTAAACCCCATGAGCTAGTTATGGTGTTTTCTTCACGTTGGTTTTTTTGTGGCCTGGTGTGTACCAGAGTGTCCTTCAAGCTTGTACCTTTGCGGTAGGAGAACAGTGGTTTTTCCCACTTGAGAGATCCTGAATTCAGTATCGACCAGTGTTTTTGTACTATCCTAGATACTTGGTTTGACACAGGATTATAAGTTGTTACACATGTTAGAGGGGAGAAGTTGTCGTCTTTAATTTTTTACTCTAAAAGACCCTCCCGGTTTTGATTGTGTGCTCTTTTTTCAGCTTTTTTCGTGATTTTCTCAGGGTACCCTCGATTACTAAGTTTGGAGGTTAGTAGTTTGGCCTGGTTTTTGTAGTCCTGTACCTTGCTAAAGTTTCTACGGAGCCTTAGATACTGTCCATAAGGGAGATACTCCCTTAGGGGGCGAGGGTGGAAGCTGTTGAAATGTAAACTGCCATTTTCATGAATAATATCAAGGTCCAGAAAGGTGATGGTATTTCTACTCACGGTGTTTGTGAATTTCAAGTTTGGATCACATGTGTTGATCCACTCAAGGAAGGTTGTTAGTTGAGTGGATCAACACATGTGATACAGATAACCATTGAGGTTTACAATATAAACCTAGGTGTGCAGTAACACTCAATCTTTTTTGTATAGTATATCTACTAAGACACACTTTAAACCCACAGCGAGAAACTCACTTTTACATTTCAACAGCTTCCACCCTCGCCCCTAAGGGAGAATCTCCCTTATGGACAGTATCTAAGGCTCTGTAGAAACTGCAGCAAGGTACAGGACTACAAAAACCAGGCCAAACTACTAACCTCCAAACTGAGTAATCGAGGGTACCCTGAGAAGATTACGAAAAAAGAGCACGCAATCAAAACCGGGAGGGTCTTTTAGAGTAAAAAAATAAAGACGACAACTCCTCCCCTCTAACATGTGTACAACTTATAATCCTGTGTCAAACCAAGTATCCAGGATAGTACAAAAACACTGGTCGATACTGAATTCAGGATCTCTCAAGTGGGAAAAGCCACTGTTCTCCTACCGCAACGGTAAAAGCTTGAATGACACTCTGGTACACACCAGACCAAAAAAAAAAACAATGTGAAGAAAACACCATAACTAGCTTATGGGGTTTACCGAAGATCACAGGACATTACCACTATGGAGACTGCAATGTCTACCATTTGAAACTTACTACTAAAACACTAGACCTAGAAACGGGCAAAACATTGACTCTTCGCAAACACACCAATTGCAATTCCCAAAATGTCATCTACCTAATAACCTGCCCTTGTGGCCTGAGATATATTGGGATGACGAGTCGCAAAATTAAGACCCGCATCGTAGAACACAGAAGCAAAATCTGCTGTAAGCGTACTATATCACCATGACGAATCACTATCTTGAAATGAACCTTACCCCGAATGACATGCAGTGGGCGGTCATCGAACAATTACAGCACAACATGAACAATAGCCAACAAGATCTGTTGGACAAGGAACAAAGATGGATTTACCGCCTATCCACACATATAGAGGGTCTCAACGACAATATTCCTTGGAATTCCCTGAACTGTAGATAGTCTATCTGCTTTCATCCAGGGCAATATGAAATTCTTTATCAATTGATATGCACCCCCTGAGACTGAATAGAACCAATCATTAGTCCAGTGTCCACAATGCTCAAATTTATTATTGTTACTATTTTATTTGCACTTATTCCATAAGAAGGTCCGATTGTTAATAAGACACTGATAGCCAGTATCGGCACCCAGTGACCAGCCTTTAATCGAGACACCCCCTCCTTCTTTACCTATAAATATGTACCCTGCTAAACAGAACATATCACTTAGTCCAATGTCCATAATGTACATTTCCACAGCAAGGTCTGATTTTTTGATAGGACACTCATAGGTGAAATCGGCAAACCAATGACCGACCATTAATCTAGAAGCCACGTTCATCATATCGGATTACCAAGTCGGCAGTCTAGTTTCCCGACTTACATTGGAGTAAGCGCGCACACTCAACGTGATGACGCCAGCCCTACCCGGAAATGGCCCCGCCGGCAACAGCTTTTATACCGCTGCACCCACAACAAACGTATACCAGCCGTTGTACCGGGGTCCAAACCGTAGGTGCCATCCCGTGATCTTCTACAGTTCCAAGTAAGATCGTCGGGGTACTCGGGGGTCTTTTACCTGCGGGTTCCCCTCACGTAATACTTGTAGCATGTCGCTTATAACCTTTTTACTTACTTTACTTCCCTTCTGGTTTGGTCAACCCCTTTTTTTTACAGAAAGCAAACTAATGAGGCCACATATATATACTAATATGTTCCCCACAACCCCGGGACGAGATCAGAAACTCCAGATACTGGATAAACTTAATTAAAAATGTTTATAAATCCCTATTATGCATGTTACATATTCTCGCTAAATGATTTTAATACATGCTATTATATAAATAACGGTTTATATCATTGCAGCAGATTAAACGTTCACAATAACAACACAAATAAACTAGTCACCATTCAAGACAATGAAATATGATCTTGAATGCGCAACTAACCCAAGGTTTATGGTGTATTGTGTCCGTGTGCATGAATTCTATAAATGACTGTCACAACTTTCGGACTAAAACTGGCAAGTACTTAGCACCGGTTATTACCACCAGTACATGTCGATATCCACGTTTCTAGTATGTATAAACTTTTGGATATCACATAGCCATTACTGGTGATATATGAATATATTGCTTATCCGCCTGTTTTCACTAAGAGGCTCTTGAACCTAAATAGTTTATTGGTATTTTCCTTTACAGGCAATCTACATTTTTGAAAGGGCCCCATACTTGTTGGTCCTGTAAGCATAAACACACCCCTTAGCGAGGGTGCTATATATGCAACACACGTGGTATATTATTTCCACTCACTTTTCACTTATACGCACTTTTTAGGTTTTGCCTGGCGAAAAGATGCGCTCTGCGCATCTTTTTCGCGCAGGCGAAAACCTAATGAGAACTGTAGTGTGGGTTTGGGTCGGCCCTCGTCATTTATTGGCTGGCTCCATAAATGGAGACTAGCCATTGGACGAGGGGCCTGTCCGTCAATGCCGGACCAGATTCGGGGGCGTTCCCGAGATTCTTTGGCTTTTGCCGACGTCACGCGACGTCAGCCAAAAGCCAGGAACGCCCCCGAATCTGTTCCGGCATTGCCGGCACTTCTGCGTCTCTCCTCCCCCCTTTCCCGCCCCCTCCCGCATGTTTCCTGATGCAGGCCTCCCCCTTTCGCCGTCGCCGTGCGAATAGCTGCAAAGCCCTGCCAAGCGGTTCTGGGGCTCTGGAAGGTAGCAGATGGCTGCCCGTAGCACTTGATCGAGTACAGAGGAATTCAAGGTTTTGCGGGGGCAACAGATGAGTGGCAACAGATGAGTGGCAATAGATGCAGAGGGGACTAGATGGGTGCGAGGGGGAGCAGAAGCTTCCGAGTGGGTGCTAGAGTGATGTCAGTGGGAGGCGAAGTGTTGACTGGTGCATCGACCCTTCAGGGGTGTGCAGATCACTGTTTCGGTGGTACCGAGAGCTTCACAAGGGATGCCTTTTAATTGGACAATAAATAGCAGGCATTTACGTCACATGGAGATGCCCAAAACTGCAACACTTGGGCGATATATGAAACTGAGTTATGGCGGCCTTTTCGAAGTGACTAGCCGGCCGGCCAATCCTAGCGCGGCCGGCCGGAAGTGCCCGCCCCCCCGCAGCCCGGGGGAAGAAGGAAGGCGGCAAGAAGTATGGCGGCTCCCGTGGCCTGGAGGGAGCCCCGGGAGATGCGGAGGACGTTGCCGGTCTCCCATGCCGAAGAGGGAGACCGGAGAAGTGCCCAAGACATTGCCGCCGTCGACGTTGCCGGTCTCCCATGCCGAAGAGGGAGACCGGAGAAGTGCCGCCGTCGCAAGGTGCAGGTGAGTCGATTTGTTTTTTTATTTGGGGCTAGGGGAGGCTCCCTCCCGCTACCCGTGGCAGCAGTGGGTGTGGGGGGCACGCAGGAGTGTTGAGGTACGCCCCTGTGGGTGTGGTGAGGTGCCGCTCTCCTGGGTGGGGAGGGAAGTCTGACTCTCTTATGTCCCTGGGGGCTCGGCTCTAGCCGGGCATAGACAGGAGATGCTGACGGTTTTCAGACCCTCTGCCCGATCGGGCACACTGCATGGTGGTGGTGGTTGGGGGACTGCAGAGCGCTCACTACCGGCAGCCGCAGAGGTGTGGAGAGTCCCGTGTTGTGTGTGTCCCCCTGTTTCTCGTGATCCCACAGACAGTCCCGCGCTGTTTACGTGCCCGCCGCTTTCCGTGCCTTCCCTCCTCGTCCCGCTCTGCTGCTGATGAATTAAAAGTGAGTATTTCCAAAGAGAAAATGTATTTAGCGTGAGAGAATATCAATCAATTTAAAACGTCAAAGAGAGTCGTTTTCATCAGTTTCCACATTCTTAGTACTAGGTCTGGTGGTGATTTGATCCTGTGATTTCCTGGAGTGAGCATGCGTGACTTGCCTTGGAGCAGTAGATGTATTTTAATTGCGCGTTATGTAATATGTAAGTGGGGTTGGAGTGGCTGCGAGTGACTTGTATTTATATAGCGCTTACTACTCCCGACGAGGCGCTGATGTAAAATACACGTCCACATCTACCCTAGCAGGAGGCGAGATGATTACAGCGACTGCTTCCCAGAGTTGTCAATCACGCCATAATGTTTATAGAAGTGAAAAGTCAATGTGCAGTTGTTTCATTTGACACGACTCGGGTTCAGAAAGTGCAGTTGCTGGAGGGGACAGATAAGTAGCTGTGCTCCATGTCAGCCTGTCTCGCTCCACCTGCTTCACTAAACGCTTTCCTGATGAGAGAGAGAGATTTGTTTAAATACCAGGATAATTGCCGGCAGCAGCACCCTTGCCGTGTAATGCCTTGTACTACATCTGTGTTAGCAGTCGCCTCAGGCTGTTGTTTTTTTTTTATGCAGGGGACGGGATTTGATCATGCCCATTACGCCGTATTGCTTTTCGAAGGCAACTGTTGCAGAGCCAAGTGGGCTGTTGAAAATTGTGTTTTCTCCACCTGCCCCTGTTGCCTGCTTGTGCCTCCGTTTTCGTGCCCCTGTTGCCTGCTTGTGCCCCTGTTGCCCGCTTGTGCCTCCTTGTGCCCCTGTTGTCTGCTTGTGCCTCTGTGTGCCCCTGTTGTCTGCTTGTGCCTCTGTGTGCCCCTGTTGCCTGCTTGTGCCTCTGTGTGCCCCTGTTGCCTGCTTGTGCCTCTGTGTGCCCCTGTTGCCTGCTTGTGCCTCTGTGTGCCCCTGTTGCCTGCTTGTGCCTCTGTGTGCCCCTGTTGCCTGCTTGTGCCTCTGTGTGCCCCTGTTGCCTGCTTGTGCCTCTGTGTGCCCCTGTTGCCTGCTTGTGCCTCTGTGTGCCCCTGTTGCCTGCTTGTGCCTCTGTGTGCCCCTGTTGCCTGCTTGTGCCTCCGTCTGCCCCTGTTGCCTGCTTGTGCCTCCGTCTGCCCCTGTTGCCTGCTTGTGCTGTGTTGGTGTGTGTGGAGGGCTCTGTGTGGCTGTGTGTGTGTGGGGCTCTGTGTGGCTGTGTGTGTGGGGGGCTCTGTGTGGCTGTGTGTGCGGGGCTCTGTGTGGGGGTGTGTGTGGGGCGGCTCTGTGTGTGAGAGAGAGAGATTTGTTTAAATACCAGGATAATTGCCGGCAGCAGCACCCTTGCCGTGTAATGCCTTGTACTACATCTGTGTTAGCAGTCGCCTCAGGCTGTTGTTTTTTTTTTATGCAGGGGACGGGATTTGATCATGCCCATTACGCCGTATTGCTTTTCAAAGGCAACTGTTGCAGAGCCAAGTGGGCTGTTGAAAATTGTGTTTTCTCCACCTGCCCCTGTTGCCTGCTTGTGCCTCCGTTTTCGTGCCCCTGTTGCCTGCTTGTGCCCCTGTTGCCCGCTTGTGCCTCCTTGTGCCCCTGTTGTCTGCTTGTGCCTCTGTGTGCCCCTGTTGTCTGCTTGTGCCTCTGTGTGCCCCTGTTGCCTGCTTGTGCCTCTGTGTGCCCCTGTTGCCTGCTTGTGCCTCTGTGTGCCCCTGTTGCCTGCTTGTGTCTCTGTGTGCCCCTGTTGCCTGCTTGTGCCTCTGTGTGCCCCTGTTGCCTGCTTGTGCCTCTGTGTGCCCCTGTTGCCTGCTTGTGCCTCCGTCTGCCCCTGTTGCCTGCTTGTGCCTCCGTCTGCCCCTGTTGCCTGCTTGTGCTGTGTTGGTGTGTGTGGAGGGCTCTGTGTGGCTGTGTGTGTAGGAAGCTTTGTGTGGCTGTGTGTGTGGAGGGCTCTGTGTGGCTGTGTGTGTGGGGGGCTCTGTGTGGCTGTGTGTGCGGGGCTCTGTGTGGGGGTGTGTGTGGGGCGGCTCTGTGTGTGTTTGTGTGTGTCATTTGCAATAGATAAAGCTAGTGGCATTGTAAATGACAATGCCATTTATTTATGTTAAAAAAACATAAATAAAAATAATGTCAAGAGCAATGCCAATAGCTCTAACTTTAACAAAGGCAAAACCATTGCATTGTAAATGCTTGTTTAGAGAGGTCCTGAAGAAAGCCCACTATATTTTTTCTCCGGGCTGAAACATGTCGACCAACTGATAATAAATACAGATACACATATTGTCTGGAATATATTATCCACTCTCTAAAGGATTAGTTTTTAACCATACCTCGAGGCTCCACGGATAAAGTATCTAGGAAGCATTCTGGAGGTATTTTTAATGTAATCACATTTGCATAATCACACATCACATCATCTCTGTAAACCAGCTCCACTGTAATCCAGGTGTCGCAGCACAGTCAGGTAGCATTCGGCTGCCTGGCTGGGACCCGATGATGAAGCATGACACCAACCAGGTTGGTGTGTGAGGGTTTTATTATCAAACCTGCGAGGTACCAACACGTCGGTCAGCAAAAGCTCCTGGCCGTCTTCTTTTGGTTATAAATATATTTCTAGGGACACAGACGGCCGTCCACAAGTCCTTACTCTCTACCTTTGGTTTCTAAAAAAAAAAGATGTAGTAGATGTCATGCAGAAAGTACAGGAAGTGATAGGGTGATGAAACAGAACAAATATACCAATGGGAAGACCATTCTCAATACCAACTCCCACAGTGACTATTACCACAGACATATGGGTTGAGGAGCTCATATGGGGAGACTCAAAGTCAGATGGATTTGGAGACATTAGAAAGCAGTTCAACATATAAAACGGATATTCTCAGAATGGGGAACACAAGAAATGGATCTTTTTGCAACATAGGAGAACACAGAATGCCAACTCTTGGATTCCAGGCACCCACACACCCAGTCCCTGGGGAATGCTCTGTCAATAGACTAGTCAGGGAAATTTGCATACGCTTACCCCCCGATTCCACTGTTACACAAAGTAATTACCAAATGCAAGCAATCACCAATGACACTGTTACACATCGCCCCACAGTGGGCGAGGCAATCTTAGTTCTCAGACCAACAAGAAAGCTGCCTGCTTCACCGAAGACCTCCGGACCTCCAAGCACACCTGTCGGAAGCTAGAGAAGAAATGGCTTCGCGACTGATCTGCAGACAGCCTCTCAGCCCACAAAAACGCCACCCGCAGACACCACCAACTCATCAGGACCGCCAAAAGGACCGTCTTCAAGGACCGCCTAAACAACAACGCACACAGCACCAAAGAGCTCTTCAGCATCGTGAAAGAACTATCCAACCCCAGCTCCAACACCAACGACATTCCACCTCACAAGACCTGTGCGACTCCCTGGCCACCTTCTTTCACCGCAAGATCACCGACATCCACGACCGCTTCGACTGTGACACCACCGCACCCACCACCAAGACCACCACCCCCGCGACCTCCACCCACACCAACCGCCTGGTCTAACATCAAAACCATGAACTCCATCCACTCCGGATCCCCTTCCGACCCGTGCCCTGACCACGTTTTCAACCTAGCCAGCACAACCATCGCACCCCACCTCCGGAAATCAATCAACATCTTCAAGACACCATCCTTCACGGAAAGCGGGAAGCACGCCGAGATCAACACCCTTCTGAAAAAACCCAAGGCGGACTCCAAGGACCTCAAGAACTTCCGGCCCATCTCCCTGCTCAAGTGAAAGAGAAGATTGTCAACAAACAGCTATCCCGTTACCTCGAAGACAACAACATCCTGGACCCTTCCCAATCCGGCTTCCACAGCAGCGAGACTACCCTCATCGCCGCCACCGGCGACATCAGGATCCTGAAGGACAAAGGAGAAGCAGCCGCCCTCATCCTCCTAGACCTGTCAGCTGCCTTCGACACGGTTTGCCACCGCACCCTATCAGCGCGTCCATGACGCCGGAATTCAAGAGAAGGCCTTGGCCTGGACCACATCCTTCCTCTCCGGTAGAACTCAGAGCGTCCGCCTACCACCCTTCCGCTCAAAAACCACAGAGATCATCTGCGGCGTCCCACAGGGATCCTCCCTTAGCCGACGCTGTTCAACATCTACATGGCACCTCTCGCCCACTTCGCTCGACAGCACAACCTCAACATCATCTACACCGACGACACCCAGGTGATCATATCCCTCACCGAAGACCCCCACACCGCCAAAGCCAACCTCCACAGGGGAATGAAGGCTGTCGCCGACTGGATGAAGGACAGCAGACTGAAACTGAATTCAGACAAAATGGAGGTCCTCATCCTCGGACCCACCCCATTAGCCTGCGACGACTCCTGGTGGCCCACATCGCTAGGCACTGCCCCGGAACCCACCGACAACGCACGCAACCTAGGGTTCATCCTTGACTCCACCCTCTCCATGACCAAGCAAGTCAACGCTGTCTCCGCGTCCTGCTTCAACACCCTCCGAATGCTCCGCAGGATCTTCAAATAGATCCCTCTCGACACGAGGAAAACCGTCACACATGCCCTCATCACCAACAGATTCTATTACGGAAACGCCCTCTATTCACGAACAACAACCAAGCTCCTGAGACGACTACAACGAATCCAGAACGCCTCGGCACGACTAATCCTCGACGTCCCCCCGACGCAGCCACATCACACCCCACCTAAGACGACGCACTGGCTCCCAGTCAACAAGAGGATCACCTTCAAACTCCTCATCCATGCACACAAAGCGCTACACAACATCGGACCTACATACCTCAACAACCGACTCCGCTTCCACACCCCCACTGGCAACCTCCGCTCTGCCTCCCTCGCCACAGTTCCTAGTATCCGGAAATCCACCGCCGGTGGCAGATCCTTCTCCAACCTCGTAGCCAAGGCCTGGAACGATCTCCCCACCAGCCTACGACAGACCCAGGACCTGCTGGCCTTCAGAAGACTTCTCAAGACCTGGCTCTTTGATCAGTGACAGCCTCCTCCCCCCCACCCGCCCTAGCGCTTTGAGACCCTCACGGGTATGTAGCACGCTTTACAAATGCTTGATTGATTGATTCCTCATAGAAATAGCACAAACCAACATACAGAGGCTACCAGGTTGGGAAGATCTACTCTCCATGCAAGGGAGGGGGGCCAGGGGGAAGTCTCCATCCAGAGTAAAAAAAAACTGGGTCTAGCAGCTTGGCTCCTGAGGGCATATAATTTAGACACCTAGGTCTACCAGATAGAATGGCAGTTCTCAGGGAAGCAAGAAGACCAACAACAAGAAACTGCTATACAGGCAAGTGGGAAAGATACTCAAGGGGGTGACAAAAAATGTAGCTTATTAGAAGACAATCTAAAGGACACAACTGTCCTGAAATATCTTACATACTTGTTAGACAGCAAATTGAATTCTGCTTCATTAAATATACATTAAATATACATTTGGCAGCAATAGTGGCCTACACAAGAAGTCATATAGAACGTTGTTTCTTCACAACACCAGTAATCAAAAGATTCCTCGAGGGAGCAAAAAGAATAGCACCTCCAAAAAGGGTGCCAGCTCCAAAATGGAACTTAAACCTAGTGTTAACACAACTAATGAGGAAACCCGTTGAACCACTTCATAAGGCATCCTTAAAGATGGTCACTTAAAAACTGCTTTCCTTATTGCAGTGATATCTCTTTGCAGAGTAAGTACACAGGCACTCACAATCCAAGAGCCTTTCATGCATCTTATGTTTGATGCGGAACTCTATAATCAGACCTAGAGTCTCCATAAATGTATAACTTGTTGTTCCAGAGCAAAGCTCATATACGTTAGTTGGTAATCTTCCTAGTAAAGTGTACAGAGGGAATTGTATCCTTGGAGTGTCTATCGTAATTGGGGGTTGAGGCCTTTGCGATAAACTGCATTTGCACTTCCTAAAAGACAAGGTCACCTTGTGCACCAACCCAAAGTTATTTCCCAAACTGCCCTTGGACTTCCAGTTGAACAAACCAATTAATCGTTCTTTTGTTCCAAAGCCTTTTATGCCATCTTAAAGTACACACTACATTTGTTAGACATACTTAGTTGCGTGTGCTGTTACATGAACAGAACCAAGATATATGTATCATCTATTTGTTCCCTTTGGCTAGGCAGGTGGGTGCCTTAATCTGTCCAAGGAAGGTATTTGCCCATTAGCTCTCAGCCTGAATTATTGTTTTGTCCTCAAGAAAGCAAAGTGTGCTAACTTCGGAATATGGTCTAGGTGCATCCTAACAGAAATATGTCGGTGACAGAGGCACTCAGTGCATGAGTGCTTGTTCGGACATCAAAAGCAGGCCCATGTTCACCTAAAGCTAGTGCCTGGGATTGAATGCAGCTGACAGCGGTTGAGTCAGTTCTGTGCAACCTGTTTCATTAAATAGGAGCCTGCTTATTGTGAAATTAAAAATAATGCTGGCTATTCCTATTCAGTTGTGTAACTGCAACAAGCATGGTAATCTATGAAAGCTCCAATGCTGAAGAAAAAATAGTAACTTACCTGTAACCCCAGTTCTTCATTGTTGGTTACTATCATAGAATCACAATGAGGCTCAGTATATACACTTACTAAGCTTCCCACCCGTGTTTGTTAAAATTTGAATTATGGCGGCCTCCAAAGGGAGAACAGAGCTTGGTCCTTCCAAGTCATTGGCAGAAGTTTGGGTTGTTTCAAATGAGGTCTTTCTAACTGATTGGCTGAAGTTTAGGCGTTTCAGATGAGCTGGAAGTGTTGTGCTAGTAAACTAGCACTGTTATTGGACTTGCATCCATTTTTAATGCTGGTCATTGCTATTTTAAAACGTACTGAACATTCCCAGCATGAAGACTAGGAATGATTTAAGCCAGGGTTCTCCAAATTCGGTCCTGGAGGGCCGGATCGATGCCCGATTTTTAAGATAACTACATTTATCTAAAAGGGGATATGCTAAAAATCTGGCATGGATCCTGTTTTCCAGGACAGACTTTGTAGAAACCCGATTTAAGCAGTTGAGTCTATGAAAGATGCCATTGTGGTAGAACTAGAGATACAGGTAAGTAACTCATTTCTTCAGCTTTATATTTGTTCTAGTTTGGAGTCACACTTTTTGTTTTATTATTTAAATTGTTTACTTACCTTTTTTCACTGTAGATTTGATAACTTGTTTCTTTATCCAGTGCTATTTTTTTTCTTTCACAGAATACAAAGACCCCACAAACTTCTCATGGGAGAAGTATTTGGAGGAAACTGGTGCTCAGGCTGCTCCAGCGAGAGCCTTTAAATTGGTGAGCTTCGCTTATAGTGTTGTTGTGTTTCACAAACCTAACATGTGTGTTCTTATAGCTGCTGTATCCCACTATCTGAAGAACAACCTGAAAAATGTAAAGCCAGTACAGTCAATGACTGGGCACTGGCATTGACAGGATGGCCACAGTCCCAGTGGGTGAGCACATGTAAGCAGTGGCATATGGCATAGAAAGGCAGTTACAGGGTAGGCACAGTTAATATTGAAGACGAAGAGGTTAGAGATGGTGACTGGCAGGTACAGACACAGTTGCAAGTAGGGCAGAGACTGTGAGTGGGTGGGTATACATGAAGAGTGAGGTAGTGGGCATAAGATGGTATTGATGGAATAGGCACAGGCAACAAGAAGGAAGTAGTACAGAGACAGTGACAAGGGTTACACAGGCAGTGACGAAAGCAAATACTGAAAGGTTAGGAACAGGTGTGCTGTGAGGTGGTGGGGACAGAGGAGAAGTGATGAATAGAGCACATACAGTAAGAGACTGTGTGACGCTGAGTGGCAGTGGGATGGTAGCACTTGGGCAGGCAGTAAGAAAATGAGCACAGTCAAGCGATACCAGTTCATTTAGGCTTAGCCCATGATAAGATGGTCCGAGGAACACAGCCACAGGGAGGATATAAGCAAGCAATGACTTAGCACAGGCAGTAAGTGAGCTGGTTGCTACTAAGAGGTAGTGACTGGGTGGAAGTTACAAGTCTGTGCTGAGCAGGGCATCAACTGTGACATGGGAGGGACAGGCAATGATGACATGAATGCAGGCCGAGTCTACGTAGTTGCAGGCAGGCATTGATGAGAAGAAAAACAGACCGTATAGGCACAGTGAGGCAGGTAGCAAACCTATTCTTTCTAATTATTTCCCCTCCCTTGGTGCAGTCCAAATTCCTAAGTGTTTAGGAAGTAATTTAAGATGTATGTATGTATGTGTGTTCTTATATAGCGCTCGACTTACCCTAAGGCATCTCGGCGCTTGCCTTGGGAACCTGTCCTGGCTTTTCCCTGTGAGATAACCCGTACTGGGCATCCCCAAGGTGAAAGCCAGGCATCCCGCCACGGGGGCCGTTGTGGAAATTAAGCAAGCTAATGCCCAGAGTTGCAGAGTGTGAACCCGTGATTAGAGTGGGCACCGAAGCGAGAATTATCGAGTCTGTGGACAATTGGGCTCAAGACCCTGCCGCGTCGGGAATTGAACCCTGGTCCCAGGTCTGACCTCTGCTTCAGGGTATGCCTCCTCTAACCAGTGAGCCACACTTCTCCACAAGATGACTTGGATCACAGTGGTGACCCCATGTAATCTTCCTTGGCATGTGGTAACATCCATTGAACTCAAGAGCTTCAGTGGGGTTTCTACAGATTTACATATTCAGAGTCCCTTACTGCATCCTCCTTCTAGTCCTATATCTTTTTAACGGAAAACTGCTTCGATGTTAGCCAAAAAGCAATTAGAACTTGATAATACCTTCACCTTTGCCCAATAACTAACCATATTGATTTTTCTATTAAATATTTTATTACTTTTAGCTAAGTGAAAAAGAAATCATGTACAAAAAAGTGCCATTTTACCTTAAAGATGAAAGTGTATTAACTTTCTTTGGGTGCAAGAAGCTGATTCTGCTTTTGAAACAGTGATGTGTTTGTTCTGTCTGTATCCCATGCAGCGCCCGCCTCACGGTTTCCTGATCAATATGAAGTTGGAGGTGGTAGACAAGAGGAATCCCATGTTAATAAGGGTGGCATCCATTGTGGACAAAGAGGACCATCGCCTCAAGGTAAGGATTACATCCCATCATAGTTGGATATTAATGGAAAAAAACTCTAGAAATTAGGAGTTTCAGTTCTAGTCTACAAAGAAATTTAATTATCAGCTCTGAATTGTGAAAAGAATTGCAGGAATAAAACACGTTGTTAATTGTTATTTTAGGATGGTGCCATGTGTTGTTAATGTAACACAATGGTTTATCCTCAATGGCATGGATTTTTATTGCAGTGCAGGGAGGGTTAGTGGGTCATGAAGGGAATAGAGAGATGGGCTGGCAGTGTAAGCCACACTTTATTGCAGGCTAATCCTAGTAGTAAATCACACAGCAAGTTGCCATTTATCAAGACAGTGTACCAAAGTTCACCTTTTTGTTATGGTCCCCCTCACTTTTTGGCACTGATACTGATGTGTTTCGACTGATATGCAATGGAACCCTTAGAACCAGGCCCCAGTACCAGTGCTCTTTCCTTAAAACAAGTTAAAATTGTCTAATGCTAACACAATTGGCACACACTTTGGCACCCCAGTAAGTCTCTAGTAAGTGGTATCCCTGGTTCCTATGGCATCGGTTTCCATGCCACCCTAAGCGAACCCCATACAAATTGCATGCAGCCTATCATTGCAAACTGCATGCAGTGGTGCAAACCATGAGTGAAAACATGACATTGCACACTCCCTGTGCGCCATACCAAAGTTACTGCAGGTAATAAATAACAGTCACCCCTTCAGAAAGCCTTGTAGCCCTAAAGCAGGGTGCCTTGTATCACATGTGAGAGCATATCTGCCTGAGCAGATATGCTCCTGTGCTGTCTATTCCAATTACTAGATGGTGCAAGTGAACAGGGAAGCCATCTTAAGTATATGTACTGGGCACTGATCATTACGAGTTCCCCCGCTGCATAACAGCTTTGCTGAAACGTCTGGTGTTTGGTATCAAAAACATTGTCTTAATAAACTGTACTTTTATTATGACATGCTCCCAGAAGGCACTCTAGAGGGGCCCTCTGAAAAACGACCACTATCTTGGTGGTGGCTGTACCTTCCAGCCTGCCACCACAGACCTGTTTCTAACCTTCTGCACATGAGAGCATATGCTCTTTGAGGCTAGAAGCAATGCCTGCTCGGGATGAAGGAGTTCACGCCTCCTCCAGCAGGATGGCTAGTGATTTGGCATTTCAAGACCAGGGGCTTTGAAGCCCCGGCTGCCTTTGATATGTGACCCTGGCTTTTCCCAGACCTGATAGATGCCACCCCTGCCCTGAGGCCCATTGGGCACCAGGATCGGCGAAAAATTAGCTATGCAAGTAGGCTTGTTGCACTACCAGGCCAATCACACCCCTAAGATGGACTGCCTGATGTGCTTAACTAAAGAAGAGTTCGACCATCTTGTTAATGTTAATGTTAAGAGACATTTATTTAGCGCACTGTCACCATGAGTTTCCTGGCGCTGATGGGATACTGAGATTGGACAACAGGAGTTTAGAGAAGATGGGAGAAGAGCAGAGTTTTTAAGGATTTCCTAAAAGAAAGAAGGGAACAAGAAGTCTTGAGTGAAAGTGGGAGAGAGTTCCACAGCTTGGGGGCCAAGTGAGAGAAACTGCGACCACCAGATTTAGTGAGTTTGAAGCGGGGGATGACCAGAAGCTTGAGGTGGGTGGACCTCAGGGTGCGAGGGGGACAGTAAGGAGTGATCAGGGACTTCAGGAAAGCAGGGGAGGGACCAGTGAGAGCCTTGAAGACCAGGCAGTGGACCTTAAAGGCTATTCTTTCACTGACTGGTAGCCAGTGGAGTTGATGTAATAAAGGTTGGGCCGACTGCCATCTGGGGATTTTGAATGCAAGTCTGGCAGCCTGGTTCTGAACGATCTGTAGCCTGGACAACTGGGATTTGGGAAGGCTGTGATATATAGAATTGGAGAAGTCCAGACGGGACATCACCAGAGCTATTAAGACTTGTAACAAGGCTTCGGGAGTCAGGAGGTGGGCAACTTTCCGTATCCTGTATAGCTGGAACATACAGGAGGATGTTACCGCACTCACCTGGGCCTTGAGAGTGAGCCCAGAGTCAATGATGACCCCGAGACTCTTTACACAGCCAGCAGGAGAGGGAGGTGTACCAAGCTCAATAGGCCAGTACTGGGGGCCCCAATAAGGGGCACTTCTCCCAGGGAGGAGAAGCTCAGTTTTGCCAGGGTTGAGCTTTAATTGATTTTGGTTCATCCAGTGCTGGATGTGTGTCATGGCCGCCTGAAAGTTGGTGACGGCGTCAGGGGAGGTGAGGGGGAAAATAATTTGCAAATCATCCGCGTAATTAAACACGGTGACGTCCCACCTACCTAAAGAGTGAAGGAGGGGTTGAAGGTACAAATTAAAGAGAAGGGGGGACGAGGAAGATCCCTGAGGGACCCCGCAAGATGACGAGACGCTGGTGGCGCTGAAAGGACCCAAACTGACTGCCTGAGATCTCCCCTCTAGAAAAGATTTAACCCAGAACAAAGCAGGCCCACAGACTCCGGCGGACTCGACACGGTGGAGTAAGATGTTATGGTCCACCGTGTCGAATGCCGCCGATAAGTCAAGTAGGACTAATGCCTGGTGGAATTAGGAACTCTTGGACAGAGTATGCCCACTCCCCACAGGAAGTGGTCATATAGGGGGTGTAGGGACCCCATGGGTAAATAGCCCATTGGCTACTACCCTACACTCTCCTTAACGCTCCGAAATTCAGTATTTAGGTAGCCCCCTGACAACAGGAACACAGATTCACCTTCCTAAAGAAGAAGGAGGACAAAGAAGAGTCAAAGAAAGCAAGAACTGTGGACTCACTGAGGACTTGGCACTAAACCCTATCTGCTTGCTCCTCTCTTGACAGTTTGAAAGACCTGACTTGTTCTGCAGCAGTGCATCCTCCCAAATCCTCGGAGCGCTGCCAGCACTTCCTCAACCACCTAGCATCTCCCTTAAAGTGGAGGACCCACTTACCAGCAGCCTACTGGCACTGACTGCAATGTTCTGTACAACGATCTGCTGACCACCGAGGTCCACCGACGCAGAAGCCGCCAAGGAAGAGGTCACCATGCTTCAGGAGATGAGATCCGTGTCCCCACCTTGTTTGGAGGCCCCAGGACCCCCAGGAGCTGCCCTGTGCTAATACCCGAGGTACCAGAGCCCTTACAGCAGCCAAGACCTGTCCAGTGTCCAGCCTGGAGACCATCACCGCCATGACTGACCTACTGATGTGGAACGTCAGCAATAGAGAGGCTATCGTCGACAGTAGCTCTGCTGGGCTGTTTTGTCCCCATCTCCAGGTCGACCTAAAAAGTGAGAGCCTTCAACACAAACATTCCGCCGGACAAAACACCTCTGCACCGAAGGCCCACAGATGGAGTCCTAGCCTACCAACTGTACACCTTTATTCCTGAGACACTCAAGAACTGAGCCCCACTTTGGGTTCCAACAGACATGTCCTGAAGTCCCTACTTGCAGCATTGTTCTGTTATAGGTTTTCTCCATAGACTTCAGAGGTATCGTTAGGGGCTCACCTTGTGAATAGCACCTCTGCACCCGGACACACCAAAACTGCTGATGGTTCTAAGAACCTTAACCCCTACTTACCTTAAGTTCAGAAGATCAACTCTGTAACTCAATTGCAAATACCCCTATGCAGTGTATTTTTCTCCCAGAGGATAACATCATTGCGTTTGAGACGGATGTATGACGTTGCAATGCATGCTTTTACCACGCATGCCTTACAACGCGGTTTTTACAACGCATGCCTTTACAACGCATAGGGCTTTGGGGCGCTGGATAGTGAATAGTTGAATTTACTATTCCAACTCCAGTCCCCGTGGATAGTAGGTAAGGTGTTGGATAGTAAATTAAACCAATTCCCTATCCTAGAGCCCCCCCAGCGCAATGCGTTGTAATGGTTTGTTTTGTAAAAGTTGCGTCGTAAAGGCACTGCGTGGTTAAAGTTGTGTTGTAAAGGATGTTTCCCGTTTGAGACTTGTGCCTCAAATCTGACAGCTGTATTTTCTGGTTTCTGAAAATTGCTAACTTGAAAAGTACTTACCTAATCTTGTGGATCTTGGTGTCCAAGTTTACATAAAAATCTGTTATTTTTATAAACTGGTGTCAGATTTCTTTATTTAATGTGTGTCTTATGTATTGACTGTGAGTGTGCAACAAATGCCTAACACTTCCCTTGGATAATAAGCCTAAACTTCTCGACCACACTACCAAGTAATTGGGATTTTTAAAGAAAGTCTATGTACACTTGTAAGGGATACCTGAGCTCTCTACACAATGCACCTCATTTTGGTACACTATACAGATAGCCAGCTTCCTACAGACAGCATAGGAATACACATTTATTTTCAGCTTGCAGGACAGAGAAAGATCTGATTCACAATTGTTCTGTTCAACTTGGTGTGTGGCATCAGCAAAAAAACGAGAGAATAGCTTTGAAAATAGATCAGTACCACGTACTATCTCTGAATGTACCATGACAACAACAACAAAGCAGAGTAAAATAGCATGAAGAATAAATAGCTACTAGTGTGCTAGACCCTAAGAAAAATCTTGAGCATATGAGTGTGTAACACAAATATTTGCTTGTAGGAAGTTGGCTCTTTATGTAGGGGATCTAAACGAGGTACACTGTGTAAACAGTCCAAACAAACCCCAGTTGGCTTACAGAGGCACAAGTTATATCCCAAATGCTCTCTTGTGGTAGTGTTGACGAGCAGTTAGGCATGTCAGAGGGTGATGCTAAACATTTGTTGTACTCACAGAGGCAATAAATGAGACACACACGCAAAAATAAATCAGAGACCAATTAACAAATATATGTTATATATGTATATATATTACCTACTGGCGGCCGCCAGTAGGTATATATAGTTAGGATTTTTAGGTCTCTCCTGTCGATGCGCATGCGCATCGAGCAAGCGAGAGTATTGGGACTTATCAACTCTTTATCCACACTGCAAGGAATCGTGGCGATTCCTTGCAGTGCCCGTGACTTTTAAGCTCAATGCGCATGCGCATTGAGCTTAAAAGCGCGTGCACGTCCGTCGTGTTTTACCCGCTCCGCCCCCTCCCCTTCCCGCCGTGTCGCATTTCTCCTCCCCCCTCCCCTCGCGCCGTGTCGCATTTCTCCTCCCCCCTCCCCTCTCTTCCCTCCGTCTTGTATTTTTTTGCAAATTGCAGGCACGCGTTTATTATTCTGTTGTGCTTGGTGTCATGTCGAAGTGCTTTAATGCGAAAAACGTTAACGTTTATATTTCATGGTTGATTTTTAGCTTCATGTAAATAAACACTTGCTTGTTTTACCCGCTCCGCCCCCTCCCCTTCCCGCCGTGTCGCATTTCTCCTCCCCCCTCCCCTCTCTTCCCTCCATCTTCTTTGTTTATTTTACCTGCTCCGCCCCCTCCCGCCGTGTCGCATTTCTCCTCCCCCCTCCCCTCTCTTCCCTCCTTTTTTTTGAGTGCGCAAAAAGAACCATTGTCGGCTTAAAGTGGACTCCAACCTGTCCATCGCATATCATTGACTTGCTTGGTCATTTACATTTGCTCCATTCTTATTGGTTCACTTGTAGGCTTTACTTCCTCTTGCATTTGTCCCCTCTCCTGGAGCATGGCTGCATTTACTTGCATCCGTCCGCAAATCCCTTTTCATGCACCATTTTTGTTACGCAGTCAGAGTGAGCAAGTGTTTTGCAGTGGTCTCCCTCATGTACTGCTCTTCCCCCTCCGTCATGCTCTGTGTTGCTCTCCCGCATGTACTTCTCGTCCCCCTCCACCATGCTCGGTGTTGCTCTCCCGCATGTACTTCTCTTCCCCCTCTGCCATGCGACATGTTGCTCACCCATGTGCTTCTCCCTCACCGGCCTCAGTGATGCGCTGCTTGACCTGGGCTTTGCCTGCTCCCGTTCCTCACCTGCCTCAGTAATGCGCTGCCTGACATGTGCTTCACCCTTATCTGCCTCAGTAATGCGCTGCTGGAACTCCTGTGCCTCACCTCCTCCAGGTTGCTTTCTTGCCAGTAGTATTCCTTGCCTGCTTCATGTTTCGCTCGTCAGTTTGCTTTATTCCACCCCTCACTGCTCGGTCACCCGTTTGCTTTACAACACTCCCCCCCCCCGCCCCCCCCCCCCTACCTACTATGTTCCTTCCGTACCTGCAATTGTGTTGCTTCCACCAGCCCTGCTATGTTGCTTCTGTCCCAGTGGTCTCTCCTGCCAAACCAGTGTTACATTCCCTCACCCACTTAAAAAAATTCACACTTCAACCAATTCAATTCCAATCAGCTCCGCCCCCTCCCCTTCCCGCCGTGTCGCATTTCTCCTCCCCTCTCTTCCCTCCGTCTTCAGTAGAAATCGTGGCTGTAGAATCAAATAAGCTTTATTGCAAAAAGACTTCCCGTGTCCAAACAATGTTACAATCACTTGAGGTATTGAGGCGGGGATTTGCAAATTGATGCTAACAGCCGAAGAGTCAGTCTTGAAGGATCTGACTGGTACAGGTATTCAGTCTGCACGGCACCCCACCCCCGCATTGTCCAAAGTTGCCAAGTTTTCAGTCTTAATTGTGACATTTGCACGTTTTCAGTGTGATATTTCATTGCCTTATAGTCTGTGTCACTTTCTAATGGCGAGTAAAGCGGTTATGTCCGTGTAGAGAAACGTTGCACAGTAATGGTATAGAAATAGTCTTGAAACAATTGCAAACTCTTTAAACGCTTATGCTGTAACACAAATTACTTTCCTTTACGGACATGATCGCCATGAAACAATAGTGGTGTTATTTATAATAATATAGATGTATTTTATTGGTATATCTCCAGTTTGTTTAAACTGTGTGTTATTTTCATAAGCTACATCAGTTCTATTCAGTGATGAAAAATTATCATTCTCAGTATTCATCTGGACATGAAATGCAGCTGTGCAAACTTAAAATAACTCTGTGGGGGTGTGTTCTTGGAGGGGAAGGGGCTCATGCTAAGTATTGCCTGAGAGGCACTTATGCACACATCAAGCCTCTTTACATTCACCCCCAAAATCTTGCTAAACCCTACGATCGTCAGGTTTTTAGGTCTCGCCTCAACCCCTCACCCTCAACCCCTCACTCACCCTCACTCTCACTCATCCTCACTCACCCTCAACCCCTCACCCTCACTCACCCTCACCTCCTCACCCTCACTCACTCACCCTCAACCCCTCACTCACCCTCACTCTCACTCACCCTCACTCAGCCTCAACTACCCCCCCTCACCCTCACTCACCCTCACTCACCCTCACTACCTCACTCACACTCACCCACCCTCACCCTCACTCACCTTCAACACCTCACCCTCAACCTCAACCCCTCACTCACCCTCACTCACCCTCACTCACCCTCACTCACCCTCACTCACCCTCACTCTCACTCACCCTCACTCAGCCTCAACTACTCCCCCTCACCCTCACTCACCCTCACTCACCCTCACCCTCACTACCTCACTCACACTCACCCACCCTCACCCTCACTCACCTTCAACACCTCACCCTCAACCTCAACCCCTCACTCACCCTCACTCACCCTCACTCACCCTCACTCACCCTCACTCACCCTCACCCTCACTCACCCTCACTCTCACTCACCCTCACTCAGCCTCAACTACTCCCCCTCACCCTCACTCACCCTCAACACCTCACCCTAACTCACCCTCACTCACCCTCAACACCTCACTCGCCCTCACCCTCACTCACCCTCAACACCTCACCCTCAACGCCTCACCCTCACCCTCACTCACCCTCACTCACCCTCACCCTCACTCACCCTCACTCACCCTCACTCAGCCTCAACTACTCCCCCTCACCCTCACTCACCCTCAACACCTCACCCTAACTCACCCTCACCCTCACTCACCCTCAACACGTCACTCGCCCTCACCCTCACTCACCCTCAACACCTCACCCTCAACGCCTCACCCTCACCCACCCTCACCCACCCTCACTCACCCTCACCCTCACTCACCCTCACCCTCACTCACCCTCACTCACCCTCACCCTCACTCACCCTCACTCTCACTCACCCTCACTCACCCTCACTCTCACTCACCCTCACTCTCACTCACCCTCACTCTCACTCACCCTCACTCACCCTCACTCTCACTCACCCTCACTCTCACTCACCCTCACTCTCACTCACCCTCACTCTCACTCACCCTCACCCTCACTCTCACTCACCCTCACTCACCCTCACTCTCACTCACCCTCACTCTCACTCACCCTCACTCTCACTCACCCTCACTCTCACTCACCCTCACTCACCCTCACTCACCCTCAACACCTCACCCTCACTCACCCTCACGCTCACCCTCACTCACCCTCAACACCTCACCCTCACACAGTGCAATAGGTCTCAGACCATTTCAGTTAGAGCTTTTAGAAATGTTTATGGCTTTTTTTATTTGTAATTCTTTAGCATTGGCTACAGGAAACAAAAATGCTAAACATTTACCAAAAAAACCCATAAACAATTCTAAAAGCACTAACTCTAATGGTGCGAGACCTATTGCATTTCCAATGCTTGTTTCTCTATGGGACTTTTGAAAATTCTATGTCTAATAACTTTGGGGTTTGTGGACGGAATCGGCTGCAATTTTCAGGAAAATGGCACATTTTGTTTCTGAGCAGCCCCTGAAAATTTGGGGGGGTTTCGTCAAGGGGGGGCCGAGAAAAAAGGGGGGTCCCAAAACGCGTTTTTAACATTGAGTTTTCCATAGGGCGTTTGGCCTCACTTTTAGCTCGAACGGCTGAATGGATTTGCACGAAAATTGGCAAAATTGTAGGGACTGTTAGCCCGATGTGCCTTTGCTGCGGCTCAATATATGTGCTCCAGTGGATTTTGAGAAATTAACATTTTAAAAAACAGATATATCTGTGACAGCGTCCCGGGTAGCGCTCCGGTTCGCGTACTTTTCGCGTAACGGAACTTTGCGGAGCGAAGCTGATTGGCTCTCCGGTGTCTGTCAACATTCTAAACAGTCCGGAGCGGCCGCCATCTTGTCTCTCGGTAGGATCGAGAGACAAGAGGAGGCCAAAACGAAGGGGGAAATGAAGGAAAGGGGGCAACGTAGACCCCTTCTGACCCCCTAGGATTGATGAGGGGGATATTAAAGTGCCCCACGGGGCAAAAAAAAAAAATTGCGATTTTTCGTCGTAGAGGCGCGTCTCGGTACGCGAACCGGGCAGCTAACCGGCAGCGTAAAGGGAGTCTGAGGAGAAGCTGATTGGCTGTCAACATTGTAAACAGTCCGGAGCGGCCGCCATCTTGTCTCTCGGTAGGATCGAGAGACAAGAGGTGGTGAAAAACCTCTTGAAAAACGAAGGGGGAAATGAAGGAAAGGGGGCAAGGTAGACCCCTCCTGACCCCCTGGGATTGATGAGGGGGATATTAAAGTGCCCCGCGGGGCAAAAAAAAAAATTTGCGATTTTTCGCCGTAGAGGCGCGTCCCGGTACGCGAACCGGGCAGTTAACTGGGCAGCTAACCGGCAGCGTAACGGGAGTCTGAGGAGAAGCTGATTGGCTGTCAACATTGTAAACAGTCCGGAGCGGCCGACATCTTGTCTCTCGGTAGGATCGAGAGACAAGAGGTGGAAAAAAAAAGGTGACAACAACAACAAAGCAGAGTAAAATAGCATGAAGAATAAATAGCTACTAGTGTGCTAGACCCTAAGAAAAATCTTGAGCATATGAGTATGTAACACAAATATTTGCTTGTAGGAAGTTGGCTCTTTATGTAGGGGATCTAAACGAGGTACACTGTGTAAACAGTCCAAACAAACCCCAGTTGGCTTACAGAGGCACAAGTTATATCCCAAATGCTCTCTTGTGGTAGTGTTGACGAGCAGTTAGGCATGTCAGAGGGTGATGCTAAACATTTGTTGTACTCACAGAGGCAATAAATGAGACACACACGCAAAAATAAATCAGAGACCAATTAACAAATATATGTTATATATGTATATATATTACCTACTGGCGGCCGCCAGTAGGTATATATAGTTAGGATTTTTTCTCTATGGGACTTTTGAAAATTCTGTCTAATAACTTTGGGGTTTGTGGACGGAATCGGCTGAAATTTTCAGGAAAATGGCACATTTTGTTTCTGAGCAGCCCCTGAAAATTTGGGGGGGGTTCGTCAAGGGGGGGCCGAGAAAAAAGGGGGGTCCCAAAACGCGTTTTTAACATTGAGTTTTCCATAGGGCGTTTGGCCTCACTTTTAGCTCGAACGGCTGAATGGATTTGCACGAAACTTGGCAAAATTGTAGGGACTGTTAGCCCGATGTGCCTTTGCTGGGGCTCAATATATGTGCTCCAGTGGATTTTGAGAAATTAACATTTTAAAAAACAGATATATCTGTGACAGCGTCCCGGGTAGCGCTCCGGTTCGCGTACTTTTCGCGTAACGGAACTTTGCGGAGCGAAGCTGATTGGCTCTCCGGTGTCTGTCAACATTCTAAACAGTCCGGAGCGGCCGCCATCTTGTCTCTCGGTAGGATCGAGAGACAAGAGGAGGCCAAAACGAAGGGGGAAATGAAGGAAAGGGGGCAACGTAGACCCCTTCTGACCCCCTAGGATTGATGAGGGGGATATTAAAGTGCCCCACGGGGCAAAAAAAAAACAAATTGCGATTTTTCGTCGTAGAGGCGCGTCTCGGTACGCGAACCGGGCTGCTAACCGGCAGCGTAAAGGGAGTCTGAGGAGAAGCTGATTGGCTGTCAACATTGTAAACAGTCCGGAGCGGCCGCCATCTTGTCTCTCGGTAGGATCGAGAGACAAGAGGTGGTGAAAAACCTCTTGAAAAACGAAGGGGGAAATGAAGGAAAGGGGGCAAGGTAGACCCCTCCTGACCCCCTGGGATTGATGAGGGGGATATTAAAGTGCCCCGCGGGGCAAAAAAAAAAATTTGCGATTTTTCGCCGTAGAGGCGCGTCCCGGTACGCGAACCGGGCAGTTAACTGGGCAGCTAACCGGCAGCGTAACGGGAGTCTGAGGAGAAGCTGATTGGCTGTCAACATTGTAAACAGTCCGGAGCGGCCGACATCTTGTCTCTCGGTAGGATCGAGAGACAAGAGGTGGAAAAAAAAAGGTGTAAATGAAGGAAAGCGGTAAGGTAGACCCCTCCTGACCCCCTAGGATTGATGAGGGGGCTATTAAAGTTCCCCGCGGGGCAAAAGAAAAAAAAATTGCGATTATTCGCGGTAGAGGCGCTTCCCGGTACGCCAACCGGGCAGCTAACCGGCAGCGTAACGGGAGTCCGACATCTTGTGTTTTTGGAGCGTCCGGTTTGCGTACCGGGTAGCGTTCCGGTAAGCGTAACAAGGGGAAAACCAAGAGAAACAGTAAAATAAAATTTAAAGGAATAGATTTCCACCAAACTTGGCAAAATTGTAGGGACTGTTTGTTTGATGTGCCTTTGCAAGGCCTCAAGATATGTGCACGTGTGGATTTTGTCTAATTAAGGTTAAAAAAATATATATATATCTGTAAGCGTGCTCCGGCGCGCTTAGGTTACGGGTTTTGTTTGCGCTGCAGAGACGATACGTCACGTTTATGCGACGCGTCATGAGGCGTCTCACGTGGCTACGTGATACGTCACGTAATAAAGAATATATTTTACAGCTATAGATATTAGCTTTTAAAAAACCAATGAAATTCACTGAAAAAACCATAGGTTATAGACCATATATAGTTAGGAATTTGCATTTACAAAACCTTGAAAATTCACTGAAAAAACCATAGGTTATAGACCATATATAGTTAGGGATTAGCATTTACAAAACCTTATTTTACTCGCACAAAACCATTGAAATTTCCATATATAGTTAGTTGCACTAACTATATATCGCGCACCCGCAATCCACTGCTGATGATGTCACATATTACATCATTCATGACATGGTCAGTGACATCACTGATGACATCACTGATGACATCTCAAATGATATCACTGATGACATCACTGATGACATCTCATTTGACATTACTGATCACATCACTGATGATATAATTTATGTGATAATACAATGAACATCTTCAGACTCTAATATAACCTTAGATACAATCAGTGTAAACAGACACTCACAGACTGTCACTTATCCATGGAGTTACTCACACACCTAGTCAGTCATGCAAAGAATCAATCACACCTCCATTTTCTCAACTATACAGTTATAACCTTACTTATTCAAACATATACTAACACATATTTACTCTCTTATACAATCCCTGATACATGTTCACAATGATCCATACAGCCACTCACACATTCACTGGCTCTTATGCACAGTTATTTATATATGTCAACTCTCACATGTACTGTGTTTTACATATGTACTTACTTTGACATGTAGCACTGAGAAATCCATTCACTCACCAATACACTCATGCAGACAGTCAACCGCCCATACAGCTGTTTCCACATGCACTTTTGAACCCATACATATAGTGAATCAACTGCTCACACATCTATGCACAGAGTCACACACCTCCCAGCCACCCACACACACACTCAGTCTCCCATACAAATACTTGGGCAACCAATCAATAACCCATATAGTTACTCATATAGCTACTGATCAACACATGCAGCAGTTTACAGAACAACAGACATAATGATGCACAAATTAAGACAGTTTAGTCACTAACCCATGCACTCAGTGAGACACATTTAATCACTCACTCATACAGTCAGTCATGCACCTACTAAATCCTTCATCCAGACACTTATACATCCACTCATTCTTCAATATGTAAGACATATTTTAACTTTACAGAAACATACAGTCACTGGGTGTTGTCATCAGTGATGTCATCAGTGATGTCATTTGAGATGTCATCAGTGATGTCACTGACCATGTCATGAATGATGTAATATGTGACATCATCAGCAGTGGATTGCGGGTGCGCGATATATAGTTAGTGCAACTAACTATATATGGAAATTTCAATGGTTTTGTGCGAGTAAAATAAGGTTTTGTAAATGCTAATCCCTAACTATATATGGTCTATAACCTATGGTTTTTTCAGTGAATTTTCAAGGTTTTGTAAATGCAAATTCCTAACTATATATGGTCTATAACCTATGGTTTTTTCAGTGAATATATATATATATATATATATATATATATATCCCAGCTCCAAACTTCCCTCTTATCCTTCAGGAAAGAAAAGCACTCGCGAGGATTCTGTAGCTCAACAGCAATTTATTCAGGACAAACGCGTTTCGGATTTACATCCTTCGTCAGTGTCGTAAGTTCTAAACAAAAATACTGGCGGCCATATTTTATTAAAACATCACATGTCACGTGTCTCGGGGTAATAGAGGACGGACTTGGCGTCATTCTAATAATGTGAGCGCCATTTTAACACGGTAGATGCCGGTCAACAATTATTTCATTTCATAACAAAACCCACTAAGGTTAACGGTTAGAAATTTCATTTGTCATGCATTTCAACATTTAACAAATTCATCAATAAATATGATATTCATTTAACATAATCAAGCCGTGGATCGGCAATGCAGCCTTAAGTAAAGACTGCTAAAGTCCTGTGTTACCCACAAACAATTATGCCGTGTATCGGCTAAAATGACATGTTTAAAAGCGGAACATTTGCAGACAGTGCCTCACAGGTCATTTTCAGATGTCATAGTGTTTCATTTATTCAAATGGATGGCCAATTCCTCCCCACTGTTCAACCCTTTTGGAATCTTGGTTCCCAGATCTATAATGTAACGTGACTCCAGCCTCCTAAGTTTAAGTAGACGATCTCCCCCTCTGATGTTTGCTGGTAAATAATCCAAACAATAATACTGCAACAGGTCCCTGTTGCTGTTATGTTTAATGGAGAAGTGTCGTGCTACAGGATAGCTGAAGTCTTTGTTTTTTATGGCCCGCATGTGTTCCAATATCCGCAATTTAACCATATTGATGGTGCTCCCCACGTACTTCAGTCCGCAGGGGCACACAAGGCAATACACTGCATAGCTAGTTTGGCAGGTCATGAATTTGTTAATCTCTTTATTTTGCCTCATGCCCTCTACCTTGTATGATCTCACTCTTTTACTTGCTACGCAGGCTTTGCACTTCCCGCAAGGAAAGAATCCTTTCATTTCCCTGAGGGTGGTTTGGGTTTTGGTTGGGGACTTCTCTAGATGACTGGAAACCAAGTCATCTTTCAGGGAACGAGCTTTTCTAAAGGTTATGAGGGGATGGACAGGAATGTCTGAGGCAATAACGGCATCTGTCTTCAGTATATGCCAGTTTTTCCTCAGAATGTTCCTTATCTTATTGGACTCCTTGGAGAAAGTGGTGATCATCCTAAATCTCCCTGTATCTTTGTTACTCTTTTCTTTGGTTTTTAGCAAATCCTCTCTTTTTAGATCTTGAACTTTTCTGCGTGTGTTCTCTAACAGTGTGGTCCTATATCCTCTAGCCTGAAAGCGATCTATGCTTCCTTTGAGGGCTGTATTATAGCTGTCCTCACTCGAGCAGTTCCTTTTTAACCTCAAAAACTCCCCATAGGGGATACTATCTTTTAGTTTTTGAGGATGGCCACTGTCCGCGTGCAGAACACTATTCCCAGCAGTGGGTTTTCTGTATAAGGAGGTGTTTATTATCCCATCCTTTATAGATACTTTCAGGTCAAGGTAGCTGACTTCAATGGTACTGATTTCCCCCGAGAAATGAAGATTAACTTCATTGTTATTTAAAATTCCTATGTATTTCTCGGCTTCTGCTGTAGTGCCCTCCCAGATTAAAAACAGATCATCAATGTATCTGTGCCATGCCACTATCTTGTTGGTCCATTCCTGATTCACCCTAGACCAGGCTACCTGCTCCTCCCACCAGCCCACGAACAAGTTCGCGTAGCTGGGGGCGAAGCAGGTACCCATCGCGGTCCCGGATGTTTGTCTAAACAAATCCCCATTGAACGTGAATATGTTGTTACATAAACAAAATTCAATGAGTTCCAACAACATGGAGTTATGGGTGGCAAATCTCATGGATTTCTTGTCTAGGAAGTATTTAATGGCTGATAGACCCGCCGCATGATTGATGCTAGTGTACAGACTTGTGATATCAAGTACCATCATGCAATAGGTTGGTTGCCACGTGATTTTTTCAATACGACCAATAAAATCAGTGGTATCTCTTATGTAGGACTTTAATTTAACCACCGTATCAAACAGAAAATGGTCGAGGAATTTAGAGAGATTTTCAGTCAGGCTCCCCAGAGAGGACACTATGGGTCTGCCCGGTGGTTCTCTTTCATTCTTGTGAATTTTGGGGAGGTGGTAAAAAGTTGGTAGGGTGGGCTCAGGAGTGTTTAAAAACAGATATTCATCCCCATCAAGCATCTGTTTGTCATGCCACATTTTAATCAAAGCATGGAATTTCCGAATACTGTCTTGGTAAATAGATGGTGTGCATATTTCATAACAATCAGAGTTTTTTAATTGTTTGTATGCTTCCTCTTCATAATACTTTCGTGTCATGAGGACTATATTTCCTCCCTTGTCTGAAGGTTTATATATAGTGTCTTTATCCTCTTTCAGACTCTTCAGCGCTTTTTTTTTATCCTTATTTAGGTTCTCATTGTTATAGTTCTTGGTCGCATTTGATGTCATCCTTAGTTTCATAAGGTCCTTCGTGACCGCCTCTGTAAAGGTGTCGATGGCATCATGTGGCATTACAGGATAAAACTGGGAGGGGGACTTGAGTCCACTAGTGGGTGCATCTTGATCTATCCCCACATTTCTTATCCTCTGACTCAAAGTTTGTTCCGTTTCAGGTACGGTAAGATCCTCATCTTTTCGTAGATTCTCCAGAATTTCCAGGGTCGTTAGTTCATTGATAGATAACAGATCCATGTCTTGTTTTTGTGTTTTTAGAAGTTTGGCTTCTTTCGTAGTTGGTCTCAGTTTAAAGAATTTATGGAGTTTCAGTCCACGAGTAAATTTAAACAGATCTATCTTTGTTTGTGTGAACTCAAAACTCGTTTGTGGGCAGAAGGTTAACCCTAACTTCAATACTGACTCCTCAGTTTTGGTCAGTGATTTATTTGTTAGGTTAACAATGGTTAGGTTTTCACCGGTCTTCACCATCGTCTGCCTCTCCGGCTTCTCGTGACTCTGGTCGTGGGTTGAGGTGTTTTTCCTCGACCTCTTCCCTTTCCTGCCGCCTCGTCTTGTTCTTCTGATTTTTCTGGGGGTCTGGTCTTTCCCCCTCGAAGCCATGTCTGTTGTAGTACTTGATATTCCTGCTGAAAAGGAGTTTCCTCAATATCGGTTGAGGGTCCAGGTACCTCATCTCCTGACTGATCTGCATCCGTCAACTCCGATTCGGAGGTCTCCACTCTTGTTGTTCTTCCCTTGGCAGCATTCTTGTTCTTAGCCATGTCTTTTCGGGGTTGGTCATACTTTTTAGAGAACGTGAGAATGCGACCCAAAGCATAGTCTCTCTCATCACGGTCAAATTTTTCTTCTTTGCGTTGGCGAATTTTTGTTTCATATTTCGCTAGTCTGTTTTTCATCCCATCTCTTAGTTTATCCATGGTTGCAACATCAGTGTTTTTCTTTAGTTGCTCTTCAATCTGCTCAACTTCTTTAATGGCTGCATCGCGATCACTCCATGCAAACTGGACCAAAATTTCTAGCATCCCTTTGCAGGACGCTGCTGTGTGCGCTGCCCACGCCTCTAAGAGTTTGGGGTCTGGGTTTTGATACGCTGGGACCGTGTATATTCTCAACCCCCTCGGTACTCTTGATACCTCTATGTAGTTTTGAAGGGAAGTGGCCTCCCACCATTTTCGCACCTCTCGTTCACTTGCTTTCTCCAATTTGTTGAATAATGTCACTAAATCCTTAGAGACACTGTCGGTCACATTCGCTTGAGTATTGGTGCGGTCCGTTGTACCTTTTTTCTTTTTGAACATATTGGCAGCCGCCTCATTTCTTTCATTCACACTGTACATTGCTAGTGCGTTTGGGATTGTCGGCACGTTTCCTCCGAGCCCGGAGGGCGTGACCGAGTTTCAAACAACTGCTGTGAGATAAGAGCCTCTCGACCCACTCTGTCACGGGATAGCGTCAGGGGTTAGTATACACCGTTCGGCTTACCGTATGGTTGTGCGGCTTGCCTTGGTTGTCTCGGTGTTCTTCTCCGCCGAAAAGATTCAATCCTCCCCTCGATCCGGATCAGAGCGGTGCCTCCGCTGTTAACATCTCGCTCCTCCACACACCATAGGCGGGGCACTTCCTGGTCGGGTGCAGTAAACGCGGTGGCGTACCGCGATATAAATCCCAGCTCCAAACTTCCCTCTTATCCTTCAGGAAAGAAAAGCACTCGCGAGGATTCTGTAGCTCAACAGCAATTTATTCAGGACAAACACGTTTCGGATTTACATCCTTCGTCAGTGTCGTAAGTTCTAAACAAAAATACTGGCGGCCATATTTTATTAAAACATCACATGTCACGTGTCTCGGGGTAATAGAGGACGGACTTGGCGTCATTCTAATAATGTGAGCGCCATTTTAACACGGTAGATGCCGGTCAACAATTATTTCATTTCATAACAAAACCCACTAAGGTTAACGGTTAGAAATTTCATTTGTCATGCATTTCAACATTTAACAAATTCATCAATAAATATGATATTCATTTAACATAATCAAGCCGTGGATCGGCAATGCAGCCTTAAGTAAAGACTGCTAAAGTCCTGTGTTACCCACAAACAATTATGCCGTGTATCGGCTAAAATGACATGTTTAAAAGCGGAACATTTGCAGACAGTGCCTCACAGGTCATTTTCAGATGTCATAGTACCTATGCTTTTGGAATCAAAGCAAGTAAGGAAAATGAAGGGTTTAGGAGCACAATAGTATCCAAACCAGGGCAAGGGAGCCTCTAAATACGAGATCGGACCAATCGTGTCTCATTCCTGGTTTGGCTGCTCCTTGTCTATGCAGGATACAAAATGGCAGGAATCGATTCTGTACTGCTTAACAGACTACTTTGTGGACCACAATATTGGCCCCAAAAAACTGTTATGCTTTCAAGACAAACAAATTAATTCTTTGTCCTGAAGATGCCATGTATCTGTGTGTAGGCATCGAAACGCCGTCGACATAGTAGCATCATATGTACCCTACAAATAGAAAATTGTCCACAATGATGCTTTGTACTTTACCATTGTCTGTTCACTGAGATACTAGCACAGACCGCCTTTGTTGCGTCAAGTTTACCCCCCTGTTTTGTCTTGTCCCCTGTGGGTTACTGGTTGTACCCACCTTGTAAAAAATCCTTTTATGTTTTCCATATCTCTTAAAATAAAAACCTGTCCTGCTGGACAAAGGTCATACTGACTATTGAGTGTATGTCCATCAATTCTGCCTAATCCCTGAACTACTAGGGACCACTGTCTTTTGAAATACGTAACTGCCCAAGGTCCCTAGTGATATTCCTTTGGGTCTCCCTTGTTCTTTGAAAATAATGCTCTAGGCTCATGGCGGCCCTGGGCAGGGAGAGTAGATAGGGGTCCCGGAAGAGTGGGTCGGGCGGAGCACGGAGGCCGGTGAAGAGGGGGGGGTCAAGGTGTTTGGAAGTGGAACAGAGCTGGAGGCCGCGAAATCCCTGCCAGGGGCCGCCACACAAATATGTATCCATCCTCAGAGGATTAATATATTAAGGATATATATTGGTGTGGTGGCCCCTGGGGTTTGGTGGCCCTGTGCAGGTGCACAGCTTGCACATGCCTAAGGCCGCCCCTGCATGTATCTGAGAAGAATGCTTCAACCTACCTCTTTTTGTGTGTGTATATAATATACACTTGACTTCTGTTGGTTGTTTATGGTAATGCACACTTTAGACTGAAAGGTCTTCTAGCACTGTGAAGTACTTTTTATATCTTGTACTCTCCAAAGTTGCCCCCTTCTAAGCAAAATGCCAAACCTTTCTTTTAGATCCACTTCGATGGCTGGAGCTCATTCTTTGATTTCTGGGTTGATGCAGATAGCCCAGATATCCACCCCGTTGGATGGTGTGCCAAAACTGGACACACACTGCAGCTGCCACCAGGTAAGGAATTTAGAAGCCAGGCTGTGGCGGATGATTGCTGTGGTGATGATGTGCTTTCTTTGCTTCAATAGCTTCAATTGAGCTGCAAAATAAAGACAGGTTTTAACCAGCGGGGCAGTGTGTGCTGTGTAAGAGCGCTAGTCAGTGCTCCTTTTTCCTAAGTGCTACCTTGAGTAACTCTTGTTGCTGATCATAACCCCAATCACTCAACATCAGCATCTCCCACTAGTTCTGTCATTAGTCCTAGGCGTGCCTCTAAATTACTTATTTTGGTCGCAACTTATTCCAAGTAGGGGGATCTCCGCTATGCTCAAAGCTGTTTTTCTTTCAGTGTTTTCTATCCTGCTGTGTGAAGACACAATATAATGTTCGAGGCATGTGGGCTGCTGAATTCATATCTGTGCATAGATCGCCGCCTAGTGCTGGGTCCGGATGATTGCACCTTGTTGTCCTGGAAGAGTCTTCGAAGTATCACGAAATAGGTGACTCCTCCCCTGGACTACAGTGCGCATGGGCATCTTCTCCATCCTCAGATTGGTTTTTTCCGCCATTGGGTTCTGATGTTATTCCTATACTCCAACTTCGTAATCGAAACTAAACTTTTCTAAAGGCCAAAAGGCCTTCGACTTCGACGGTTATGTTCTCGCTCGGTACTTATTGACTCGATCGATCTTTCTATCTCGAACCGGTCGTCGACGCGGGCCGTTGGGCCTTTTCGACGCCACGTGGGCCTGCTGTCGATGGAAAGGAGCCCGTTCAAAAGGTGCCCACAATGCCGCTCCAAGTTCCTGCATACTGACAAACACTCAGTATGCAACAAGTGTCTATCACCAGACCATAAGGAAGAAACCTGCCCAGCCTGTGCCCAATTCCATTAGAAGAAAACCATCCGGATTCCACGGGCCGCTAGGCAAGAGATGCAGCGGCAGGCACCGGAACCAGAGAACATATTCGATGATGACCAAGACCTTCCAGAAGCGGCAGATTCGGACCTAGAGATCGTCACCGCCGAGGACCACTCGGACTCCGATGACGAGATCTCACCGGGGCAAATCGTGAGTACACTGCCCCGACATCGATTACCGCGTTACCGAAGGCTCCGGTCGAGGCATTGCCTAAAGGCCTTAGCCAAGATCCAAAGAAACATTCAGCAGCCCCCCGTCCGGCTCGGCTCCGAAACCAAAGACTAAGCCTTCCGAAACCCCAGGGCTAAGTAACGTTATCCCTAAGAAGGTTCTAGAACCCAAAAAGGTCGTCTACCCGAAGGGCGTCGAACCAAAGAAGGCTGTACAGCCTAAGGGCGTCGAGCCGAAGAAGGCCGTTGAGCCAAAGGGCGCCGAACTAAAGAAGGCCGTCGAACCAAAAGGCGCCGAACAAAAGAAGGCCGTCAAGCCAAAGAAGGCCGTCGAGCCAAAGAAGGCCACCGAGCCGAAGGGCGCCGAACCGAAGAAGGCCGTCGACCCAAAGAAGGCCGCGGTGCCGAAGGTCGCCGAACCGAAGAAGGTCGCTGACGTAAAGGGCGCCGTACCGAAGCCTCTGGTCCAGCCGGAGAAGGCTATCGAACCAAAGACAAGTGCTCCAAAAAGACCGGTCGATCCGAAGAAAGCCATCGACTCGACAAAAGACAGTCAACCGAAAAAACTTGTCGAGCACAAGAAGCGTATCGAACCTAAAGACCCGGTCGATCTGCAATCACTCGTCAACCCGAACAAAGGGTCCGAGCCGAGAAAAAGCAATAAGGCACCGAAAGTCGTCGAACCAAAAAAGGTTATCAACCCGGATGCAATAGTCGATCCATAGCAGACTAAGCCAGAGAAGTCAAAGACACAGCCACGGACAGTGGAAGAAGAACTCTTCCATCCAGATCCATCAGACGACCAGGCAAAAATATATATAAATCCTGAGACTGGTAAAGTCACAATCCTACACAGAAAGAAGAGACCATTGGACACGGACTCTCATTCCCCCATTCCTCTAAAGAAGAAGGACTTTGTGACTTCTCCCTCTAGACCCTTCATTCCTTTCTGTCCCACTATGCCTACTACGCCTTTTGCTCCTTACTCTCCTTCTCCCTCTGGGGACAATGAGGGCGACACAGGAGAAGATCCTCAGCATGATTATGACTATCCAGAGGATCCTAACCCTCAAAATGAGCCATGGGCAGAGCCAACTGATCCATATGACACGCATCTAATCCCTGACATTTCCTCATACCCAACAAAGCCGTCACCTACTGACGACACCATTGTCTTCAACCAGTGAATAGACAGGGCAGTGCAGTACCACAACGTAGATATGCACAATGACCCCATAGACGAAGACTTTTTATTTGACACATTCCCTACTTCAGAGAAAAATGTCAGAACCCTTCCTATGCTAAAGGGGGTATTAAAACACGCGCCTGATATATTTAAAGATATATCCAGGGCACGCGTAATCAATCCCAGGATTGAAAAGAAATATAGAGCAGCCCCTACAGACCCTTTTTAGGTTTCGCTGGGGGGCGGAGCCGTTAGGCTCCTCCTCCAGAGAAATCTGTAGTTTCTAGAATGGGTGACTTGAACACGCCCCTCTGCTTCATTGGCTAGCTCCATAAATGGAGGCTAGCCATTGGAACAGAGAGGCGTCCGTCAATGCCGGACCAGACACGGGGGCGTTCCCGAGATTCTTTGGCTTTTGCCGACGTCACGCGACGCCGGGAACGCCCCCGAGTCTCCTCCGGCCGGGCCGTGCTTGCTGCTGTCCTGGGCATGTTTTTCCCCGGCACGTTTCCCGCCTCCCTCCCGCCGTTCGTGTTCTCTCCCGCCCCCCTCCCCCCTCACGCCCCCTGTGTCCTCTCCCGCCCCCTCCCGCCGTCCGTTTTAATTTATATTCACTCAATGTACACTTATCTGCCGGGATCCACCATTGAAAACCAGGAGGAAAGTTGCATTCCCTGAAAGGTGCACATACATCAGAGTCCGGCTGTCTGATTGAGCGGGTGCCGCGCGCCCTCCTGCTCTGCAGGGCACAGCTCAATCTCACGCCCTGGCTCTGCACGGATTCAGAGCAAGGAGCACACCGCGACAGCAGCCCCGCCGAGCGGCTGAAATATCTCCGCTGTCACCGGGCCGGACAGGTGAGGGGCGCTGACATAAATCTAGGGGCTGCCATTGTCAGCGGGGACAGATTACCGGCGAGCTCAAGTAATCGAGATCGCGTGTAATCTGAGAGCAATTGATTGGTCGCCTCTCGCAGGGAGCGGGGACTCGGTGGCGCAGCTTCAGATGCGCTGGGTGGTTTCCCAGCGCAGGCCTCGCGGGTGTGCTGTCTTATCTTTCCAGATTGCTGCCCTGACAATATCATCCCTTTCTGCTGGGCCGTAAATCATCGCGGTAACCGGCCGTCAGCAGGCAGCCAGCGCACGTTGGCACCAAGCTGGGGAATTTGTCTTTCTCGCGGCCTATAGCAGGACACGCAGAGAAGAAGGGGGGGGGGAGGGGGTTGTTTGTATCAATAACCGTCTGTTAACGTCTCATGAGCCAGGGTGTAAAACACAGAATAGAACAAGCGAAGAGAGGAGTGAAAAGACGCGTCTGTGTATTAATTGTCGTCTGAAGCAAATCCTTCCCACTCCCACGCTGGCGGAAATCCCCAGGCTGCCGGAAGGAAGGGAAAGGTAAACAACAGGGGCGTAGTGCAACAGGCGCAGTGGCACCAGGACCCAGGTGAGCATGGGGCTCTGTACATCCCAAATAAGGCTGTATTTTAATAGCCAACCGCTGTTGTTGTTGCTGGTGGCGAGGGTGCTTTCCATTGTTTGCGTTTGGACCGATGGCACCCTTGCCAAGCCACTGAAAGTAAACATGGAAGTAAACTAACACAAATAAGTACGCTACCAGCTTGAAAGCAGAGGACAATTCTTAATGTTCTCGTTTTCGCTCAGTATTAGAGAATGAAACGCCTGGATTTAAAAGCCATCGTCCTAATGAGCAGAGAAATGACGACAGGCCAGTGCGAGAGTAGTCTCGGCCTCCTCTCCAGCACTCCAGACCGGAGGGATTTTAAGTACAGCCGTGTCTTCTCTCGTTCATTAACTTTCCCTCCACACAACTCCGCGCGCCTCTGGAAATAAGTTGGCAAACTGGAAGGTAGGTGCTGACCCGGGAGCCGCACTGCCATAGGCTGACTCCCGGGTGCTTTGGAGGCTCGCCCGTTCTGCCGTGTCTGGATTGGCCCGCTCGACTGGAGGAGCCGAGAATTCACCGCGATCACCGCCGGGCCCGGGGAAGACTGACCTGACCTCGCCGAGGGACCTGAAAAACGAAGTAGCTGTGCCGTATAAAAGTACTAGTTAGGTATGTTTCACCATTTCTTACAGCTGTCCACTGTGCAGCAGTACGTCAAAATGTTGCAAATAGACATCAGAAACAATTTTTTTTAAACCCAATCTTTAATGGCCGGCGCGCAACCGCAATAACTACCTAAAACCCTTGGTGAGGGAGGAACAGAAAAGTGATCCCCTCCCAAGATGGTACCAGCATAGTGACTAAATAAATCGTAATTTCGATGGCCAAACCCTTCGTTCTGAAGTGCTGTTTGAGACCTTATAAGGGCCGAGGAGCTTGTCTGAGATCCCGCCTTCGCTAAAGGGTACGAATGGAAAAGGGACAAGCGTCGCTGTGATCTGGAAGCGGCCATCTTTGGTGGGAAGAACATGTTTTAGCATTTTGATAATAATTATTCAGTATTTTTCAAATATAGGCAGATTATTACAAAGCGCGAAATTCTAATCCTCTAATCAGACCCTGTCTCTCGGTCTACAATGCTAGATTCCGTAGTAACTTCATGCAGTCCACACCACTCAGTTATTGATGCACAACACTTGCCCTCTTATTGAAAAAGTATCATATCCCGACCATAAAACCAACCCATGATATTTCAGTAACTCCTCCTCCTACACGCCCTCGCTTGTTCCACACCTCCTATTCCCCTCCGGCCCCACATTACCCTGCGTGCCTAGCCCACCCTCCTGTCACCCACCCCTCTTGCCCCACCCTCTAGTAAGCCACGCCGGGGATGCCGGGAGGGCGGTGGGTGCCGGAAGTGTTTGAAGTCTGAAGTAACAGCGACCGAGAAGGAGGTGAGGGGGAGAGCAGAGGAGGGAGTGGAGCCCCGTGGGTGCAGTCCAGGTGGAGGAGGGATACGTGGCACGGGGGGGATTGTGGCCAGCACTGGCTGGAGGGGCAGCAGGGTGGGTGAACAACACTGGGGTCATAACTCTGTGCTGCACTTGGTTAGAGGGCTGCGGTGGAGGCATTTATGATCAGGATGAGGCGAAGGTGCAGGAGATGGCAACGTCCAGGAAATGGGCATGTAAAGCGTTAGCACCGAGTTGATGACATAATGGGTGGGGGGACTCGTGAAGGCATTAGAATGAGGAGTGGAGAGGAAAGGCAAGAATGGAGCTGTAGTAGGAGAGGGCATGAGAAGTGAGCGGTATCTCGAGCAGTGTGGGTGGACTAGAAGGTAATGGGCGTTGTCACTGGAGCGGCGAGGTAGTGTTTAAAGAGAGGGGAAGTGAAATAGGTGTAGCGGTGTAGCACAGTGTGTAGACGAAAAGAGTACGGTGCCCCATAAAGTCTTCATGTTTCCTGCCTTCGCTTTATAAGTATACCATAAGTAGTTTACGACTTTATTCTTCCTTTCCTTGTTATGTTCCTCCATCATCCTTCCTAGACCCTGTGACCATATCTTTATTGTCTGAATCGTGTTCGTTCTATGCAGACCTTTAGTGCTGTTACATCTGAACTTTGACTCTCATAGTGTCCTGTGTTATTCTCTGACGCCTTTGCCTGCCAGTTTTGTACCTTCCTGTCTTCTATATTTCCTTTTGGCGTATGAATGTCCCTTTTATGGCCTTATGGTTGTCTTGTTTTTGTTGTCTGTCTCCAGTCTCTCTTTATCGTCCTGGAGATGTATTTCACAGGACTGGTCATGATGCTCCATGTGTGCCATCTAGAACCGCACACAATTCTCCAGATGAGTACTATAAAATATGCTGTGACTCATGCCCAGATCTGGACCTGATGCTCAGGCTTGGTCTCTGTACTTGGATTGTGTAAGCCTGGAGCACTGCTTATATTGGTTTATAGAGGACTTGGGGCAGTGATCCATTTTGGTGAGGAAACATGTCTCCAGAGAAGCATATACTAGTGTGACTCACTGCATAGCACCAGTACAGTTGGGCGTGACTGTATAATGAGTTCTTGTGTATTTTGATTATAGGTATATCCCCAGAACGCCATGCTGCTTGCGCATATTCCACCTGTGCATGAAGGGGCAAGCCTGGGGAGTGCCAGCGCCACATTAATCTGATAGCCACACTAGATCACATGAAACGCTTTAAAGGGACATATGGAGCAGTTCCAAGGTACCAGCATGGTAAAAAACAAATAACTGCACGTCTGCCTCTTACGCTTCATCATCCAACACACTGCTACGCCTTGTGTCCCATACCATGATAACCGCAACTCAGTGGTCGTTACGCACAACATGGAAGCACTTCCCACATGGAATCAAAACCGAAAGAACAACCTTCTATCCACACTACCGACATGGTGTAGTATAGTGCTTATGAAGGCAAGCACTTCAGCGCCCCACATAAGGTGAAGTGTTTCAATTGGCAAAAGATTAGTTGGGGGATCAAGAGGCTTGGCATGAACTAAATCCACTGTTTCATTGTGCGAAAATCGAGTAATCCTAATTTCTGTTTGGCTTGGTATCTAACCCACAACGTGATGTAGGAAATATGAGCAATGGGGATAGGTTGTTGCCATTTAGACTGCGATGGGATAGGATAGTACTCGATATGGCAATACCAATAAGATTTCAAATCTGTAACTCTATTTAAATGTTTGATTTTTCGACACACTGCAAAAGCATGTGTTTGATACTGTTCTTGTAGTAGCTGTCAGCTGAGCAGAACACATTTTTGGTTTGTATTTTTATTTTTGTAGTTCATAGTATTTCTATTGGATTTTTTTTAGCATGGAGATAGTTTGTCGAGGTCTTGATGCTGTAACAGGAGCATGTATTATTTTACCATCATTTCTATTTATGTTGGGTGACGTGCGTTGTTAAAGAGTGACAAGAGGGCTAAAGACGTGTTTGCCCGTGTTTGGTGAAAAAGGCTAGATGGATATCTCGACGGGATGCACCCATAATTCAAGGTATTCACGTATATTCTAGCCTGGCATTGTAAGTGCTTTTGGTGACTTAAGAAGACTACAGCGCTGCTTCGCAGTCTGAGGCGCTAACTCGACCTCACGGACTCCGCGGCCCCACCGCCCGCCCCTCCTTCGGGGAAGGCGCGAGTGGTTTTGCTGTGAGTCCCTAGAGCAGGAAGTCAGATTGTGGTTTTCTTGTAAGCTTGCAACACTTCCCTTTTTAGGTTTCGCTGGGGAACGGAGCCGTTAGGCTCCGCCTCCAGAGAAATCTTATGTTTCTTAGTGTGTACTCTTAGTCCCTCCCTCTGTTTCATTGGCTAGCTCCATAAATGGAGGCTAGCCATTGGAACAGAGAGGCGTCCGTCATGGCCGGAGGAGACACGGGGGCGTTCCCGAGATTCTTTGGCTTTTGCCGACGTCACGCGACGCCGGGAACGCCCCCGAATCCATCGACACGTGTTTGGTGCAAACTGAAGGTTTGTGAGCCTTCCCCGAGCAGAGCGCACTAAAATAACCCGTGTGCAGCTTCACCACCGCGAGCCGGGATCAGTAAACCCCCGACGAAGGGCCCCGTACCTTGCTGGTACCAACGCGACCGAAAACGAGCCCGCTGCTCTCCGATTGGACGGGAGAGCCGAGCCCCCTCACCAAACGCCGCCACATCTTTCCCTCTCAGCTTTCTTTCTTCCCTCTTACAGTTTCGGTTTCTCTCGTTCTCTCACTCTCTCTCCCCTCCTGCCGTCTCTTTTCCTCTCACCCCTCCTCTTTCCTCGCTCAATCTGTGCCCCTCGTGTCTGCTCTCTCTGGTCACCAGAAGAGACAGCGCCTCCCACCGCCGCAAAAACGCCCGCCATAGAAAGAGCGCAAGGGACAGGAAACGAATAAACAAGGGAAGGAAAGACACACAACCAAGAGTGGAACACTTAAAGCTGCTCCAGAGAGGGGGAGCCGAGCAGGTCCGCCTGGAAATGTACATGTGTAGAGACACTTCCTCGGGAAGGTCCCCCCTCCCCCCGATCAGACCCTTTCAATTATTCAATAGCTAGAGCAGACCAAGTGACTGCCAGGTGCAATACATCAGGCTTAGGAAGGGCTTTCATTAGATTCGGAGAGATTCACGCTGCTCTCTCCCTCCATCCCTCCGCCCTCACTCCTGTGTGGGTGGCTCTGTGTGTGTGTGGGTGGCTCTGTGTGTGTGTGCGTGTGGGTGCAAATGCAATAGGTCTCACATTTGCGAAAGATTAAGCTATTGGCATTGTAAATGACAATGCCATTTATTTATCTGTTTTCAAAACCAACACATAAATAAAAAAATGTGTCATTTACAATGACAATAGCTCTAACTTTTACAAAGGCGAAACCGTTGCATTGTAAATGCTTGTTATATGAGAGGTCAGTTACCATTAGACTCACTGGTAGTGGCTAATGCACGCAAAAGGGCCAACTCACAGATAACAGGAGAGGCTCCTCCTCCTGATAAAGAGTCCAAAATACTAGAGGCCTTGGGTAAAACGGTAGCATGACAGGCCTCCAATTCATGGAGAATTGCAAATACACAAGATCTACTAGCTCGTTATGACAGAGCACACTATGACCAGCTTGAAAGCTTAATGCAACACCTGCCTGAGCCTTTCAAAGCCCAAGCCAATGACCTCATACAGGAGGGAAAATTTATTACAAACGCCTCCATCAAATGTGCGCTTGACGCAGCTGACACTGCAGCCAAGTCCATTTACACTAGCGTTTTACTACGACGACATGCATGGCTGCGTATTTCGGGCTTTAAGAAAGAGGTGCAGTCCACCATTCTTAACCAACCAGTCAATCAAGACTTCTTTTTTGGCCCTGCAGCCGACACCATTTTAGACAAAATTAAGGATACAGAAACTGCAAAATCAATGGGTGCATTGCAGTTTCAACAACACAGAGGTTCCTTTCGACGCTCCTCATACAGAGCAGCTTCACGGGGCAATACTTCACAGACATCATCTACATACAAAGGCAACACCCAAGGTTCCTTTAACAAGAACTCCAACAGAGGAGGTTATAGGGGCAACAATAACAAGGTAAGAGGACGTGGAGGCAATAACACCAGAGCCTCCACTGCCACAAAACAGTGACTTCATCACGCTACCTCCAGACCACCCAACACCGGTCGGAGGCAGACTCCAACAATTCCTACCTGTCTGGAACGTAATTACCACGGACAGGTGGGTGAGACAAATTATCCAGTATGGTTATTGCCTAGAACTCACTTCTACTCCACCAAACATACCAGACACAGTCCTGTGTCCAAAGAACACATCACCCTGCTACAACAAGAAGTGAAATGCATGCTGGAAAAGGAGGCTATAGAGCCAGTCCCTTTCCAACACCAAGGGACAGGAGTATACTCCCTATACTTCCTTATTCCCAAGAAGGACGGTTCCATCAGATCACTATTGGACCTCAGACCCCTAAATCAATACATACTATCGGAGCACTTCCATATGATCACACTACAGCAAGTGCTCCCGTTGCTACAGCAAGGAGACTTCCTAGCAACATTGGACCTCAAGGACGCGTATTTTCACATACCTATCCATCCATCTCACAGAAAATATCTCAGGTTCACAATAGAAGGTCAACACTACCAATTCAAGGTTCTCCCCTTCGGGGTAACTACGGCTCCAAGAGTGTTTCAAAATGCTTAGCGACAGTAGCTGCACATCTCAGGAGGCAACACATCCATGTGCTCCCGTACCTAGACGATTGGCTAATACAAGTAAAATCATACGAACAGTGTGCAAGAGACACGTCTCAAACACTTCAGCTGCTACACAGCCTAGGTTTTTCGATAAACTACCCAAAATCGCATCTACAACTGTCCCACATACAACAATATCTGGGAGCTACTATAGATACCTCAGTGACAAAGGCATACCCAAACTCAGCGAAGATAGCCAGCCTGCAGATGCTCATCCGCAAATTTCTGCCACAACACTCTCTGCCAGCTCGAGTCTTCATGCAGCTCATAGGCATGATGGCCTCCTGCATATTCATTGTCTCTCATGCCAGACTTCAAATGCGTCCATTGCAAGAATTCCTAGCACGGCAGTGGAACCAAGCTCAAGGACAACTAAAAGACCTAGTGTTGGTAGACATTCGCGCTCACAACTCTCTGCAGTGGTGGAACCCACAAAACCTTTCCAAGGGGCGACTGTTCCAAGAGCCGGTTCCACAACTAGTACTAACAGCGGACGCATCACTGACAGGCTGGGGAACCCACCTCCTTCACTACACAGTACAAGGGCTCTGGACAATCAAACAAAAGAAACTGCATATCAACCAACTAGAGTTGCTAGCAATATTCCTAGCCCTGAAAGCATTCCAAAAATACTTGTACAGCAAGACTGTGTTGATCCGGACGGACAACATGACCGCAATGTACTATATCCAGAAACAGGGAGGAACACACTCTCCTCAGCTGTCCCACTTGGCACAGAGCATATGGAAGTGGGCAATTCCAAAAGACATCTTCCTCCTGGCAGAACACCTCCCAGGGAAAGACAATCCAATAGCAGACCTGCTCATCAGGCACAGCCAGCAACTACATGAATGGGAGATTCACCCTCAAGTTCTCCAACCATTCTACAGGCATTGGGGCTCCCACAGATAGGCTTGTTTGCCACAAACGAAAACTCAAAATGCCAGTGCTTTGCCGCCAGGTTCCCACATCCATTGTCACAAGGCAATGCAATATGGATGAACTGGTCAGGCAGATTTGCGAACGCTTTTACCCCAGCACCACTGATTCCGCTGGTGGCACGCAAACTACGGCAACAGTCACTAACACTGATCCTGGTTGCTCCCACATGGGCGAGACAGCCATGGTACACAACGTTCCTGGAGCTTTCAGTAGTTCCTCATCAAAGGATGCGCCTCGCACCCCATCTTCTAACTCAGAACCATGGAGAAATCAGACACCCAGATCCCAATCAGATGAACCTAGCGATCTGGCTCCTAAAGTCTTAGAATTTGGATACCTTAACTTGCCTCCAGACTGCATGAACATCATTAAGGAGGCAAGACGACCAACTACTAGAGCATGCTATGCAGCTAAATGGAAGAGATTTGTTATTTACTGCAGCATTAACAAAATCAACCCATTAGATGCTTCCTTACAGAACATTATATGTTACCTGCTGCATCTTCAAAGATGCAACCTAGCATACTCTTCAATAAGACTATACCTCACTGCTATAGCAGCATACCTTCAGAACAGGCAACACCTTTCACTGTTTTGAGTACCAGCAATCAATGCTTTTATGGAGGGTCTTAAAAGGGTGATCCCTCCAAGACACCCACTTTCCCCAGTCTGGAATCTAAATATAGTACTTACCATACTTATGGGACCTCCTTTCGAACCTCTACACTCATGCGAACTGCAGTTCCTAACGTGGAAGGTGGCATTCTTGATTGCTATCACCTCACTCAGGCGAGTTAGCGAGTTACAAGCACTAACAATTCAAGAACCCTTCATGCAAGTACACGCTAACAAATCCTGGATTACTAGTGAGTGCTTGAAACTTAACTCAGCAAAGACTAAAGTCTTACTATTCGGAGCCCAGACCTCCTTTTGCACTCCCTCCTGTTGGCCACAGGAACTTGGCCCACTACCTACTACGGCAAAGAAAACCCGGAACCTGGGGGTTCTGATAAATGACATACTATTCAGACCATGTGAATGCTGTGACTTCCTCTACCTGGTTCACCTTGAAGACGACCAAAAAGATTTTACTCTTCATCCCAACGCATTTACAAAATACTCTTGGTCATGGCTAATCTAGTGTATTGTAATGGTCTATTTCTCACCGGCCACCAATATGTTTTAAACAAATTACAAACCTTACAGAATGCTGCTGCTTGACTAATCTTCAAAATCCCTAAATACCATTCCGCTGCCAATGCCCTAAGAAAACTGCACTGGCTCCCGATAAGACATAGAATCAAGTTTAAGGCCCTTTGCTTTGCCTATAAAACACTGAATGGCTCGGGTCCTCTTTTCCTCCAAAATAGTTTCAGTTGGCACACACCAACTAGGACCCTGCAGTCCGCCTCTGCCAAATTTGCAGTACTTCCAAGGTTCAAGCGGGCTACCTGGGGTGGCAAAAGCTTTGTCCTTGGAGCCACAAACTCACTCCTGCTGCATTCAAGGTGGCCCCTAAACTATTATCCTTCAGGAAATTTTTAAAAACCTGTGTTCGAGGCATGTGGGCTGCTGAATTCATATCTGTGCATAGATCGCCGCCTAGTGTTTGGTCCGGATGATTGCACATTGTTGTCCTGGAAGAGTCTTCGAAGTATCACGAGATAGGTGGCTCCTCCCCTGGACTACAGTGCGCATGGGCATCCTCTCCATCCTTAGATTGTTTTTTTCCGCCATTGGGTTCGGATGTACTTTCCTTTACTCGAAGTTCGGAATCAAAACTACACTTTCTAGAGGCCAAAAGGCCTTCGGTAAGGTCGGTATTGTCTTGAATCGGTGCCGACAGCTTCTTTACAAACTTTAATCACCTTGGGACGTCGAATCGGGCCGCGGGCCTTCTCGGCGCCACGCGACCAGTCGTCGATGGAACGGAGCCTATTTAAAAGATGTCCTCTTTGTAACTCTAAATACCCACATATCGATAAACACCTCGTTTGTAACAAGTGTTTATCTCCAGAACATAATGAATCCGACTGCCTGGCCTGTGCTCAATTTCGATCTAAAAAGACACTTCGGACTCAACAGGCCGCTAGACTAATCATGCCGAAACAAGCACCAGAGCCAGACAATATCTTCGGCGACGAAGAAGATCTTGTCGAGGCCGAAGAATACGAACAACTGTCGGATCAAGAATCGGAGCATGACTCCGACTACTACATCGAAGAGGAAGAAGACATGGTCGAGGTAGGGGACGACGAACAAGGGATGGGAGCCGTAGAGGACGACTCCAGTGATGAACCGGGCCCAACCGTGAGTACGGGGGCATATACCTTTACCTCCATGGTTCCACAGGCTCAGGTCGAGGCATCGCCACAAGGCCTTAGCCAAGATCTCGAAAGACATTCTATAGCCCCGCAATACAGCCCGGCTAAGAATATTCACCAAGACCCATCGGATCAACGTACTCCGAGATTGGTGATATCGAAACCAAAAATGGTGGAACACAAAACGAAAACTAAACCGAAACTGATCGACTACACGGTCTTCGGACCACACTACGTCGATCCATCAGAGTCGACACCAAAGAAATTCGTCGACAATACAGTCTTCGGGCTGAACTATATCGAATCATCGGCGTCGAATACAAGGGTCGTCGAGCCTAAAACCAGCGGCCCTATATCTACTCCAAAACAAAAGGGCGTCGAACCGAAAACATCGGTGTCGACGGCCGACAACACAAAAAAGAGACTCAAAGAAGTTTGTCGACCCCAAACTAAAAGGCGACAAACCATTGGCTCCGCTAAAGAAAACAATTGAGCCCAAGACAATCAAGCCAAAAAAGGCCATCGAACCAACACCAAAGGGCGTCCATCCGAAACCATCGGTTCCGAAATCGACACAAGAACACAAGGCCATAATCGAACGGAAGAAAACGGTCGACACAGGAAAAACTTCTGCTTCAAAGACACAAGCACTACAGAAACAAACTGTAGTGCCACAAAAAAACATCGGACCGATTAAGTTTGGCCTCCCACCTTCCTCGAAAACAAAGGCGGGCGACCCAAAAAGCGGCATAGAACCAAAACAAACTAAGCAAAAGACATTGGCTAAAACAACCACAACTGCTGAACAGGAAGTCCTACATCCAGACCCTGAATCAGTTGAACAGTCAAAACTTTACATTGACCCAAACTCTGGGAAAGTCACTCTCTACAAGAGGAAAATCAGAAAAGAGACTTACACTATACCACTCAAAAAGAAAAGGGACTGTTCTACCTCACCTATTCTATTTGAGCCTATTCAGCCATCTAGGCCTAACCAATACTCATATACACCCACACACTCAGATGAAGAGGTGGATGAGGAATATGATCAGGAATACAGCTACCCAGTAGAAGCTGACCAAGACAGTCACACTCAACCATGGGCTGACCCAGTACATCCTGGTGACTCTCAACCCATTCCTGATACACCTGCATACCCTGCTAGGCCTTCTCCTACAGAGGACACAGCTGCTTTTAATTCATTAATCGAAAGGGCAGACCTCCATCACAATGTGGAGGTGCATGCAGACCCTGTGGAGGAAGATTTCATCTTTGACACTTTTGCCACATCAGAAAGAACGGTTAAAACACTACCTATGTTGAAAGGGGTACTTAAACATGCAGGAGAGATATTTAAAGATACCACTAGGGCAAGGGTCATTAACCCAAGAATAGAGAGGAAATACAGGCCAGCGCCACTAGACCCTACATATATTAAGGGACAACGGCCTTTAGATTCTTTAGTGGTGGCAAATGCACGTAAACGTGCAAACTCTCAAACTACTGGGGAAGCTCCACCTCCTAGCAAAGAATCAAAAATCTTTGAGGCTTCGGGAAAAAGGGTAGCCGCACAGGCAGCTAACATATGGAGAATATCTAACACGCAAGCCCTGTTAGCTAGGTATGACAGGGCACACTATGATACCTTACAAACACTTCTCCAGTATTTACCTTATGCTTACAAAGAACAGGTTGAACAATTAGTACAGAAGGGAAAGCTAATCTCTAACGCCTCCATTAAATGTTCCTTAGATGTAGCAGATACAGCTGCCAGGTCTATTAACACAAGTGTTATGATCAGGAGACATGCGTGGCTACTCATTTCTGGTTTTAAAAACGAAGTCCAGTCCACTTTGTTAAACGAGCCAGTCAACCCTGACTACTTATTTGGTCCAGGAGCAGATACAATACTGGGCAAAATGAAAAAAGACACTGAGACGGCTAAGTCTAAGGGAGCCCTACAGTCACAGCAACATAGAGGCTCCTTTCGTGGCTCAAGTTACAGGGGGGCTGCAAGAGGCAACTCATCACAGCAGACCACATGCTACAAGGGAAACACACAAACCACCTACAATAAGAACAATAGAGGTGGATACCGAGGCAATAACAACAAAGGCAGAGGACGAGGGAACAACACCACCAGATCCTCTACCAATACTAAACAGTGACTCCTTAGTGCTACCCCCAGACCATATAACACCGGTCGGGGGACGATTACAACAATTCCTACCAGTCTAGGAAAACATCACTACAGACAAGTGGGTTAGGCAAATTATCCAAAATGGCTACTGCCTAGAGCTAACCTCCACACCACCCAACATACCTCCAAAAAACAGTCCTATGTCTGTAGAACACCTCAACTTATTGCAGCAAGAAGTCATCAGCATGCTGCAAAAAGGGGCCATAGAACTAGTACCATTAGAACATCAAGGTATAGGAGTATATTCACTATACTTCCTCATCCCCAAAAAGGACGTGTCTCTCAGACCAATATTGGACCTCAGACCCCTAAATCATTACATCTTATCAGACCATTTTCATATGCTCACTCTACAACAGGTGTTACCACTGTTGCAGCAAGGAGACTTCCTCGCAACCTTAGATCTCAAAGGCGCATATTTCCATATCCCGATACATCCAGCTCACAGGAAGTATCTCAGGTTCACGCTATTAAATCAACATTACCAGTTCAAAGTCCTTCCATTTGGTGTAACAACAGCTCCAAGAGTGTTCACAAAATGCCTAGCGACAGTGGCTGCACATTTAAAAAGACAACATATTCACGTCTACCCGTACCTAGACGACTGGCTAATACAAGCACAGTCAGACCAGCAGTGTGCCAGCCACATGTCCAAAACAATTCACCAACTGCACAGCCTAGGCTTCACGTTAAACTACCAGAAATCTCACCTTCAGTCATCCCATGTACAGCAGTACCTGGGAGCAACAATAAATACTCTGACAGAAAAGGCATACCCAAACGCTGCAAGAATAAACAGTATGCAGCTACTAATCAAAAAGTTCAAGCCTCAACACTCGCTCTCTGCTCGAGTGTTTATGCAACTCATAGGCATGATGGCTTCCTGCATCTTCATAGTCCCTCATGCCAAACTACACATGCGTCCGTTACAGGAGTGCTTAGCACGGCAGTGGAACCAGGCTCAAGGACAATTGAAAGACCTGGTGTTGGTAACCAGTCGTGCATACAACTCTCTGCATTGGTGGAATCCACAAAACCTTTGCAAGGGTCGACTGTTCCAAGAGCCTGTATCACAAATAGTGTTGACAACGGACGCATCCCTGATAGGATGGGAAGCCCATGTCCTTCAGTACACAGTGCAAGGCCTATGAACAGCACAACAAAAGAAAATGGACATCAACTTGCTGGAAACTATGGCAATTTTTCTGTCCATGAAAGCGTTCAAAGTACATTTATGCAACAAAGCTGTGTTGATCCAGACGGACAACATGACAGCAATGTACTACATACAGAAACAGGGAGGAACACACTCTCCACAGCTATCACATCTAGCACAAAGCATGTGGAAGTGGGCCATTTAAAGAAACATTTTTCTCATGGCGGAACACCTCCCAGGCAAACACAACCAAGTGGCGGATCTGCTCAGCAGACACAGCCAACAGCTGCACGAGTGGGAGATTCACCCCACAGTGCTCCAACCATACTTCCAACAGTGGGGACAACCAGAGGTAGACCTGTTCGCCACAAAGGAAAACACAAAATGCCAGTACTTTGCCGCCAGGTTTCCACATCCGCAATCGCAGGGCAATGCGATATGGATGAACTGGTCAGGCAGATTTGCGTACGCTTTTCCCCCAGCACCGTTAATACCGCTAGTGGCACGCAAACTACGCCAGCATTCACTGACCTTGATCCTGGTTGCTCCAACATGGGCGAGGCAACCATGGTACACAACATTCCTAGAACTTTCCGTGGTGCCTCATCAAAGGCTGCGGCTAACACCCACTCTACTCACCCAGAGCCATGGAGACATACAGCACCCAGATCCGCAACAACTGAACCTTGCAATCTGGCTCCTGAAGTCTTAGAGTTTGGGTACCTAAACTTACCTCCTGACTGTATGAACATTATCAAAGAGGTAAGAAAACCTACAACCAGAGCTTGTTACGCTGCGAAGTGGAAGCATTTTGTCATTTACTGCAATAACAATGACATAAACCCACTAGATGCTTCAACGCAAAATATAATTTGCTCTCTTTTGCACCTACTTCGTTGCAATTTAGCCTATTCATCTATAAGAATACACTTAGCTGCCATTGCAGCTTATCTTCAGAACAGACAGCATCTTTCGCTATTCAGAGTACCTGCAATTAAGGTATTCATGGAGGGACTCAAAAGAATAATTCCCCCAAAATACCCACCTTCACCTGTCTGGAACCTAAACGTTGTGTTCGAGGCATGTGGGCTGCTGAATTCATATCTGTGCATAGATCGCCGCCTAGTGTTGGGTCCGGATGATTGCACATTGTTGTCCTGGAAGAGTCTTCGAAGTATCATGAGATAGGTGGCTCCTCCCCTGGACTACAGTGCGCATGGGCATCCTCTCCATCCTATTGTTAACTCAAGTTCGGAATCGATAAAAAACTTTATATTTGGCCAAAAGGCCTTTAGTTACCGTCGGTATTGTCTTTGCGATCGGTGCCCAGTACTTGTTCCAGCTCTGTCCTCGAGCTGGACGTCAAGAAGAGCCGCGTAGCTATTCAGCACTGAAGGCCCGGTCGACGCCAGAGGCCTTATCGACGATCCACTATGGAACAGAGCCTGTTCAAGAGATGTCCCATTTGCAACTCCAAGTATCCTCACATCGACGTCCACCCGGTGTGCAACAAGTGCCTGTCTCCGGATCACGATGAAGCCAGCTGTATGGCTTGTTCTCGGTTCCGATCCAAGAAGACGATTCGCCTTCGACGCGCGGCGCGGAAGGAAGCCCAGCAGACGGCACCTGACCCGGTGAACATCTTCGATGCCGAGGATGATGAGGGAGTCAAGCAGGAAATTCAAGAGAACCTGTCTGATCCTGCATCAGAGATCGACTCCAGTTACGACGCGGATGTGGAAATGGTCGACAATGAAGACGTCGTCGACGAGGTAGGAGACGACGATGAGGCCTTTGGGGCAGTAGAAGATAGCTCGAGCGAGGAGCTAGGCCCAACCGTTGATATGGGGGCCGAGACTAGAACACTCTATAAGGCTCAGGTCGAGGGATCGCCACATGGCCTTACCCAAGATCAAACGCATAGTTCTACAGCCTCGCCTCAAGGCCCGGCTACGGACATTTCCAAAGAGCCATCGGTTGATCGATCAAAATCGAAACCAAAAACATCAGTGACTACTAAAATGAAAGCACCGGAGACAAAATCGAAACCGAAAGTATACATTACTTTGATCGGATCGAAGGCTTCTGAACCATCGGCTCCAACAAAACAGAAGAGTGTTATCGACCCGGAGAGGTCGCTAAAGGGTGTTAAGCCGAAAGCCGGAGCACCGAAGAAAAAGGTCAAGGACATCGACCCGAAGAAGTCGGCGCCGAAGACCGTCGACACAAACAAAGGACTCGAAACACAGAACGTTCTCGATCCTAAGCGTCGACTCGACAAAGCAAAGGTCGGTAAAGACCTCGAGTCCATGACAAGCAGTGGCTCTAAGGACCCCGTCAAGTCAACACAACCATCCGCCTCCTTTTCGAAGCAGGTGTCGGACTCGCTGCAACGCATTAAGGAGAAGGCTAGTGCTGCCAGACCGAAGGCCACTCAACCCCCGAAGACCGTCAGTAAACCTCCAAAGATGTCGGCACCGATTAAGTTTACACTGCCGCCGCCAGTGGCACCTAAGGCGTTCGCCCCTAAGACAGGCATCGAATCGGCCAAGAAGGTGTCCATGGGGCCGAAGCCTACAACTACGGAAGGGGCCACCAAGCATCGACAGCCTCTACAGGAAGATCAGTCGAGGCAATTCATCGACGCTGAGACTGGTAGACTTTCCATTTTCAAGCGAAAGATCGCCCCAGAACAGCCTATGGAGTCGTATAAAATTCCATTAAAGAAGAAGAGGGACTCTGCCACATCACCTCTTCTTTTTGAACCTCTACAACAATATGGACAAGAACCTGATCCTTTTTCACCCACACATTAAGATGTGGATGTAGGGGATGGTGACAATGAGGATTACAGTTATCCTGTAGACACTGATCCAGAAGACCACACTGAACCCTGGGCAGACACTGTTGACCCAGGGGAGCCACAAAATGCCCCTGACAGTCATACCTATGCTGTTAAAACCTCACCTCCAGAAGACACGGCTGCGTTTAACGCACTTATTGAGAGGGCGGCAAAAAATCACGATGTCCAACTCCATGCTGACCCTATTGAAGAGGATTTTTTATTTGACACCTTCTCAACCTCAGAGAGAACTGTCAAGACTCTACCCATGCTTAAAGGTGTCTTGAAACACGCTGGAGACATCTTTAGGGAGACCACAAGGGCGAGAGTGATAAACCCCAGAATTGAAAAAAAAATACAAACCAGCACCTGTGGACCCTACGTATATCAGGGGACAGTTGCCATTGGACTCTCTGGTTGTTTCAAATGCTCGTAAAAGAGCGAACTCTCAGACCACGGGTGATGCTCCTCCCCCTGACAAAGAATCTAAAGTGCTAGAAGCATCAGGGAAAAGGGTGGCAGCTCAAGCGGCCAATGTCTGGCGAATCTCCAACACACAGGCACTCTTAGCCAGATATGACAGGGCTCATTATGATACACTTGAGACCCTGTTGAAACATTTGCCAGATGAGTATAAGGAGGCAGCAGAAATGCTAATACAAGAAGGGAAATTTATATCCAACGCATCTATTAAGTGTGCGCTAGACGCAGCAGACACTGCAGCCAGGGCTATTAATACAAGCGTTATGTTACGAAGACACGCCTGGCTGAGAATCTCCGGCTTCAAGCCTGAGATACAAACCACCATACTCAATCAGCCAGTTAACCCTGATTACTTGTTTGGCCCAGAAGTGGACACCACCTTAGAAAAAATAAAAAAGGACACAGAGACTGCAAAGTCTATGGGGGCTCTACAGTCGCAGCAGTTCAGGGGTGGTTCTTTTCGTCGCTCCAACAATAGAGGAGCTTCCAGAGGCCAGGTATCCCAGCAGACACAATACAGTAAAGGAGGCACGCAGTCCACCTACAACAGGAACAATAGGGGTGGCTATCGTGGAAACAGCACCAAGGGCAGAGGTCGTGGAAACAACAACTCCCGATCCTCCGCCACTAACAAACAGTGATGTCTTGTCACTACCCCCCGACCATATAACACCGGTCGGGGGGAGACTACAACAGTTCCTGCCGGTCTAGAAATCCATCCAGACAGGTGGGTGAGGCAGCTGATCCAGTACGGTTATTGTCTGGAGTTAACATCCGCTCCACCCAACATACCCCCAAGACACCGTCCTATGTCCGCAGAGCATATACAGTTATTGCAGCAGGAGGTAGTCAGCATGCTGCAAAAAGGAGCCACAGAGCTCGTGCCCGTGGAACAAAGGGGTACAGGGGTGTACATAGAGCTCGTGCCCGTGGAACAAAGGGGTACAGGGGTGTACTCGCTGTACTTCTTGATCCCAAAAAAGGATGGGTCCCTCAGACCCATACTGGACCTCAGGCCCCTAAACCAGTACATCCTGTCAGAACACTTTCACATGCTCACATTACAGCAGGTTCTCAGTCAGACAGGTTCTCAGTCAGGGAGATTTCCTCGCAACACTAGATCTGAAGGATGCATATTTCAATATACCGCTACACCCGTCACACAGAAAATATCTCAGGTTTACCATTCAGAATCAGCATTATCAGTTCAAGGTCCTCCCTTTCGGAGTGACAACTGCACCCAGAGTGTTTACCAAGTGCCTAGCGACAGTGGCAGCACACGTACGGAGACAGAACGTTCACGTCTACCCTTATCTGGACGATTGGCTTATCCAAGCAAAGTCGGCCCAGCAATGTGCCACCCACATGCCCCACACCATTCACCTTCTTCACGATATAGGGTTTTCACTGAATTATCCAAAGTCCCACCTTCAGCCCGCCCACGTACGGCAGTACTTGGTCGCGACAATAGACACTCTGGCAGCCAAAGCACAGCCAAATTTAGTGAGGATCAACAGCATGCAATTGCTGATACGGAAATTCAAACCACAACACTCGCTCCCAGCACGAGTGTTCATGCAGTTGATAGGCATGATGGCCTCCTGTACCTTCATAGTCCCGCACGCGAGACTACACATGCGTCCGCTTCAGGAGTGCTTGGCACGTCAGTGGAATCAGGCTCACGGGCATTTAAAAGACCTAGTGTTGGTGACCGGTTGCTCATACAACTCTCTGCATTGGTGGAACCCACAAACCTTTGCAGGGGCCGACCGTTCCAGGAGCCTGTGCCACAGATTATACTGACGACGGACGCATCTCTCCAGGGATGGGGAGCTCATGTACTCCACTACACAGTGCAGGGACTATGGACAGCACAGCAGAAGACGATGCACATCAACCTTCTGGAACTGATGGCTATCTTCATGGCGATGAAAGCATTCAAAGTACATTTGTGCAACAAGGTAGTGTTGATCCAGACGGACAACATGAAGGCCATGTACTACATAAAGAAGCAGGAAGGTACACACTCTCCACAGTTGTCTCATCTGGCTCAGAGCATGTGGAAGTGGGCCATTCAGAGAAACATCTTCCTCATGGCAGAACACCTCCCAGGCAAGGACAATCAGATGGCGGACCTGCTCAGCAGGCACAGCCACCAGATGCACGAGTGGGAGATACATCCATCGGTACTCCGCCCGTACTTCCAGCAGTGGGGTCATCCAGAGATGGACCTATTCGCCACAAAGGAAAACGCAAAATGCCAAAGCTTTGCCGCCAGGTTCCCACACCCACAGTCGCAGGAAAATGCGATATGGATGAACTTGTCAGGCATATTTGCGTACGCTTTCCCCCCAGCACTGCTAATACCGCTGGTGGCACATAAGCTGAAGCAACACTCGATGACTCTCATCCTGGTTGCTCCGACGTGGGCACGCCAACCATGGTACACCACGTTTCTAGAACTCTCCGTTGTACCGCATCAAAGGCTACACCTCACGCCCAGGCTTTTGACGCAGAGCCATGGCGACATTCAGCATCCAGATCCGCAACAGCTCAACCTGGCGATCTGGCTCCTGAGGTCTTAGAATTTGGCTACCTCAACCTGCCTCCTGACTGTATGGTTATCATAAGGGAGGCAAGAAAGCCCACCACTAGAGCATGTTATGCAGCGAAATGGAAGCGGTTTGTCATTTATTGTGCCAACAACGACATTAATCCGCTAGATGCATCTACTCACAACATCATCTGTTATATGTTACATCTATACAAATGCAATCTAGCCTATGCTTCCATTCGTATACATTTATCCGCAATAGCAGCTTAAATCCAAAACGGGCAGCATCTCTCACTCTTCAGGGTGCCTGCCATTAAAGCTTTTCTGGAGGGACTCAAGCAAGTTATTCCTCCCAGACACCCACCAGCACCTGTATGGAACCTGAATGTGGTCCTTACCAGGCTGATGGGACTACCTTTTGAGCCTCTACACTCCTGCGAGGTACAATTCTTGACGTGGAAAGTGGCTTTCCTAATAGCAATCACATTGCTACGACGAGTTAGTGAACTTCGAGCACTAACTATCCAAGAGCCATTCATACAGATTCATTCCAACAGGTTGGTGCTACGCACTAACCCTAAGTTTCTGCCTAAAGTAGTTTCACAGTTCCATATGAATCAAACTATAGAACTGCCAGTGTTCTTCCAGAATCCAGATTCAGTGCCAGAGAGAATGCTCCACACACTAGACGTCAAAAGAGCTCTCATGTACTACATAGATAGGACAAAAGATTTCAGGAAGACAAAACAACTGTTTGTTGCCTTTTCCCCACAACAGAAAGGCAACCCCATTTCAAAAGCAGGTATAACCAGGTGGATCGCTAAGTGCATACAGATTTGTTATCAAAAGGCTAAGCGCACATTACGATTCCCCCGAGAGCCCACTAAACACGAAAGTTGGGGGCATCCATGGCTTTTCTTGGAATCATTCCTTTAGAGGAGATCTGTAGAGCAGCCACATGATCTACCATACACACATTTACTAAACACTACTGTGTAGATGTGCATTCCAAACAGCAGGCAGCTGTAGGACAGGCTGTTCTAAAAACACTTTTTCAGACTGCTGCAGCTGGCACGGGCAGCCGCCGCTAAGAAGAGGGACTGCTATATATTCTATGCACAGATATAAATTCAGCAGCCCACATGCTTCGAACCGAATATGCTACTTACCAGTATGCATCTGTTCTTGCATGTAGGGCTGCTGACATTCATATCGCCCGCCCTCCTCCCCGGCGCCTGTAGCGGCTGCAGCACTCAGAATTACTCTTAGCATGGTCATCACTTACTGTACTACACTCCATCTCTGCCACAATGGCGAAAAACAATCTGAGGATGGAGAGGATGCCCATGCGCCATGTAGTCCAGGGGAGGAGCCACCTATCTCGTGATACTTCGAAGACTCTTCCAGGACAACAATGTGGAATCATCCGGACCCAACACTAGGCGGCAATCTATGCACAGATATGAATGTCAGCAGCCCTACATGCCAAGAACAGATGCATACTGGTAAGTAGCATATTCGTTTAACCAGACTAATTGGACCACCATTTGAGCCATTGCATTCATGTGATTTACAATTTTTAACATGGAAAGTGGCATTTCTAGTAGCAATTACTTCACTTAGAAGAGTTAGCGAGCTACAAGCCCTAACTATTCAAGAATAAGATATATGAGGGGGTCCCTGACCAAACACACAACAAATACTTGACACTTCACTAAATTGTTTGAATAGAAACAACACAAAAATGATGGTGAACAGTGTTTTTATTATCACTGCACCAAAAATCTTCTATTGATTATGCAATTGCTAGTATAATATATACAATTCAAGTGCGCCCACAGAGGAAGGGGGAAAGGGTGCAAGGGAAAGGGTGTATTTCAATTAGTTAACATCACTAATCAAAAAAATCAATTAGGTACAAATCCACAACTGAAAACATCATTAACATTGATCCATATATTGAAGATCAAGAAAAAACACATGTTAAGCAGAACATATCACATGAAACAGAAACTCCCGTGGTGATTATTATTATCAATCTTGGGTTAAGGAGTTCATGTAGGTAGATGGTAGTCTACGTTTCGACCCATAGGTGTAGGATAATGGATCCTTACTCGCGGGTCTTCATCAGGACGGTGGGGGGGTGAAGGAAGGAGTGGGGCTGTGTCCTAAGTGTAAAGGAGGAAAATACGCTAATTACTTGAAAAGGTCTCAAAAGAGTCCCAACATAATTGAATTACGAAAGGGCCCGAAGGCCAGTGGAAAGCAAGATAATTAAAATTACAAAGGAAATTAGGAAGTTAAAAAGGAGGTTGGATGAAATGAGGACAGAAAACATTAACTGGTTGGGTAACCCGGCAACGTAGACGGGCAACCGCCCGCTGGGCGTATTCAGCGGTTGCCCGTCATTTCGTAATTCAATTATGTTGGGACTCTTTTGAGACCTTTTCAAGTAATTAGCGTATTTTCCTCCTTTACACTTAGGACACAGCCCCACTCCTTCCTTCACCCCCCCACCGTCCTGATGAAGAACCGCGAGTAAGGATCCATTATCCTACACCTATGGGTCGAAACGTAGACTACCATCTACCTACATGAACTCCTTAACCCAAGATTGATAATAATAATCACCACGGGAGTTTCTGTTTCATGTGATATGTTCTGCTTAACATGTGTTTTTTCTTGATCTTCAATATATGGATCAATGTTAATGATGTTTTCAGTTGTGGATTTGTACCTAATTGATTTTTTTGATTAGTGATGTTAACTAATTGAAATACACCCTTTCCCTTGCACCCTTTCCCCCTTCCTCTGTGGGCGCACTTGAATTGTATATATTATACTAGCAATTGCATAATCAATAGAAGATTTTTGGTGCAGTGATAATAAAAACACTGTTCACCATCATTTTTGTGTTGTTTCTATTCAAACAATTTAGTGAAGTGTCAAGTATTTGTTGTGTGTTTGGTCAGGGACCCCCTCATATATCTTAACCTATTACCCAGGTCCCATTGACCACATGGGTCGAACCCCTCTATCCATAATAATCTAACTATTCAAGAGCCATTCATCCAAATGCATGCAAATAGGATAGTTCTTAGAACAAACCCTAAATGCATGCCCAAGGTGGTATCCCATTTTCATATCAATCAAACAATAGAACTGCCAGTGTTCTTTCCAAATCCACAGTCAGTACCTGAAAGGGCTCTACACACACTAGATGTCAAAAGAGCACTTCTATACTACATTGATAGAACTAAGGATTTTCGAAAAACTAAACAATTGTTTGTTGCCTTCTCACCACAACACAAGGCAACCCCATTTAAAATCTGGGTTAGCCACATGGATAGCTAAGTGCATCCAAATATATTACATTAAAGCAAAACGCACCTTAACAGTTCCCCCAAGAGCGCATTCTACACGCAAACTAGGGGCATCCATGGCTTTCCTAGGAAACATTCCTCTAGAGGAAATATGTAGAGCAGCCACATGGTCAATAATACATACTTTCACAAAACACTATTGTGTAGATGTACATTCAAAACAGCAAGCAGCTGTAGGACAGGCTGTTCTAAAAACTCTTTTTTTCAGACTGCTGCAGCTGGCACAGGTAGCCACCGCTAAGGGAGAAACTGCTATACATTCTATGCACAGATATGAATTCAGCAGCCCAAATGCCTCGAACGGAATATGCTACTTACCAGTATGCATCTGTTCTTGGCATGTAGGGCTGCTGACATTCATATCGCCCACCCTCCTCCCCGGTGCCTGTCGCAGCTGTAGCATTCATTATTAATTTCTTACTTTCTTGCATGGCCATCTCTTCAGCCCTATATGCCAAGAACAGATGCATACTGGTAAGTAGCATATTCCTTTCCTAAAATGAATTCCACAAGATTCAAAACAATTTTATGAACCAGAGGAAGATGTGCGCCATAGATTGCCCTGGAAAAGCATGGTCGACGGCGTTTCGATCCTTAATTAGTCAGGATCATCATCAGTACCGGAAAGCCAAGGTCGTGAGTGCTGTGATATAGGTGATCAGTAAAACACGATTAAATCAGATCCAGTGTGGTTGTGGCAACGTTGTGGAACGTCTGTTGTTCGTCGCGGCACACTGGTGTGTAAACCGGTGGGGATCCGGTGTTAGATGCAGGGTCGGGGCCCCGATCCACTGCTGGAAGGCAACGTGATTGGATTCCTGAGTTATTCGGATATGGAGGCCGGATTAGTCAGTCGGTGGTAAACGAGTATAACCAGGCTGCCACAAGCGTGTGCGGAGTGTACCGGTATGTTGCATAGGTAAGTCACCCCTCTAGCAGCCTGACAGCCCTAAGGCAGGGTGCACTATACCACAGGTGAGGGCTTAGCTGCATGAGAAGTATGCCCCTACAGTGTGTGAGTCCATTCTTGGACACTGTACATGCAGTGAAGCCATATTGAGTACATGGGCTGGGAGTTTGTCAATATTTATTTTATTTATTTAAAGAGTTTTATATAGCGCAAACAAGATCTTCACAGATATCAGAGCGCTTTACATAGACGGGTACATGAGGGAGCAAAGTCAGACAGGCAAATCAAGCTTTACATAGAAGGGTGCAAGGGGGAGCATATTCAGACGAGTAACTCAATAAATCACAGTATAATAGTACTACTAAGTGACACAACCACTCATGTGGATGATAAAACAACTCATACAAATAAGTCAAGAGTCAAACATGTAATACAGGACGGTGCAAGGTGTTAATAGGATTCGAAATAGTAGCTCAAGTGTATTTAGCCATGAGGATAGCTTTTACTTCTTTTTTAAAGAGTGTAGTGGAGGAGATCAGCCTGGTTTCGGGAGGGAGTGAGTTCCAGATCCTAGGCGCCATTCCTGAGAAGGAGCGCTTGTATGTTTTTTCCTTCCGGAATCTTCGAGGTTTTAGCAGGAGATTGTTTGTGCCTCTCGTGTTTCTAATTCCCCCAGAGATTGTCAACTTCTGAGCGAGGTAGCCGGGTGAGTTTAGGTGTACCGCCTTGTGTGTCATGCAGGCGATTTTCAGCTGTATTCTGCCTTCCAAAGGCAGCCAATTCAGGGATTTCAGGTCAGGGGTAATGTGGGAGTACTTTTTTGACCCAGTGATGAGTCTCGCTGCAGCATTTAGAGAAGCTTTTAGTGGTGCGATAGTAGTTAGGGGGAGTCCGCAGAGGGTGGTGCTGCCGTATTCAATTTGTGGGATGACTAGTGCTTGTACTGCAGTTTGGAAGTCTTTGGCCGGGAGGTAGGGTTTGAGTTTCCTCAGAGTATTGATCTGGAAGTTCGCTCCCTTTGTTGCCTTGCTGATATGTTGCTGCATGTTGAGATTAGTGTCGAGTGTTATGCCTAAAGATTTTGCTGAGTCCACGATGGTGGGTTGGACATTGAGTGCGGTTAGGAGTTTAAGCCAATGTTGAGTGGTTGATATCTTAGCTGGAGGTGAGATCAGAAGGAACTCTGTTTTCAGGGCATTGAGTTTGAGGTGGTTATCGGCAAGCCAGGATTGGGTGCAACTGATCGTTGAGTTCAGGAGCAGGATGTCATTGGGTGATTGTAACTTGAGGTAAAGTTGTGTGTCATCAGCGTACATGTGAAAGCGTACATTGGATGCTTGTAGCAAGGTGGTGAGAGGCTCCATGACTAGGTTGAACAAAGTTGGGGATAGAGAAGATCCTTGGGGGACGCCTAGCGTTACAGGTATTGGCGAGGACATCAGGTTGTTGCTCTTGAATTTTTGCGACCTGTTGTGAAGAAAGGAAGTGAACCACTTGAGGACAGTTCCAGATAGGCCCATTCTTGTGTTTAGTAGTTCTAGTAGATTCTCATGTTTGACGGTGTCGAATGCTGAGGAGAGATCAAGAAGGATGAGGAGGCAGGTGTCGTTTTGGTCTAGCATTTGAAGTGCGTCGTCAATTATGTGAGTCATAGCAGTTTCTGTGCTGTGTCCTGCTCGGAAGCCTGACTGGTGAGGGTTGAGGAGATCGAATTGCTCAATGTGTTTAGACAATTGTAGTTGTGCGCATTTTTCCAGCAGTTTGGCGAGAGTGGGGATATTGGTGATGGGACGGTAATTGTTGAGATCCGAGGGGTCGGCTGTAGGTTTCTTTAGTAGAGGTGTGACCTGGCCAACTTTGAGGGAGTCAGGTATGCTGCCTTGTTGGAGAGAGCTGTTGATAATTTTAGTCCAGAGAGGGAGAAGAAAAGGGGTAAAGTCTTTTACTGCGGAGGCAGGGAGGGGGTCCGTGAGGTGATTGGATGGTTTCAGGGTGCTGAGCAGTTTGCCAATTTCTTCTTCCGAGTATATGCTGAAGGTTGACCATGTAGCATTGTTTTTTGGTTCAGTGGGTGCTAGGCATTGGGGTTTGGAGTAGAGGCTTGCGTCAATGAGGAGATCGCTTTTTATTTTGTCGTTTTTTTGGATAAAGAAAGCAGCGAAGTCTTCACAGGAGGGTGCCTCACGCCCAGTGTTTAGTGGTTGTGGTTGCTCTTTTGATTGTGACTTGATTAGCTCGAACAGTTTTCTCGGGCGGTTTTTTGCTTGGTCGAGTTGGAGGCTGAAGAAGTCCGATTTTGAGCGTTTTATTTTCCTGAAGTAGGCGTTTCTCTTTTTCTTCAGATCTTTTAGGTGCATTGCAGAGGGGGCTGATCTCCAGGTCCGTTCTGCCATTCGCATGTCTCGTCTATCTTCGTTGAGACTCCCGTCGTACCATGGTTTGGAGATTTTAGTAGAGACTCTTTTTAGCTGCATAGGTGCGACCTCATTAATTATAGAGGTCATAGCGTTGATATAGTGGTCAGTCAGAGTTTGGACGTCCGTGGCGCCTGTAGGTGGGAGTAAGAGATTGCAACTGTTAGGGGGCAAAGAGCCTGGTTTGAGTTTTTTCAAGTCTCTTTTCCAGACTTTGGGCTTGGAGAGTTGAGCCGGGATGACTTTGACTTTTTCATTGATAAAGAATGTGATAATATAATGATCTGACCAGTCACAGGGTTGGATGGATTCGAGTTGGATAGATTCCTCTTTGGAGATGATCAGGTCGAGGGTAGAGCCTTTCTTGTGGGTTGGGCTGTTGCATATTTGGGTGAGGTTAAGGGCAGCAAGGAAATTTTTAAGACCATTTACCACCGCGTCGTTGCGGTCATTCCAGTGGAGATTGAAGTCACCAAGGTATATTTGGGTGAGCTGCCGTCCGGAATTGGTTGAGATCATATCCATGATTTCTTGGGAAAAGGTGAGATTGTCCCTGGGTGGGTGGTAGATGCTGTGAAGAGAGCATATCGGTTTGCCCTCACTAATGATGTCGAGGCAGATGTATTCCCAGGATGTAGGGGATGGTAGGGATGTGGAGTTGACTTTCTGAACAGAGAGGTTGTCCCTGTAGATGCATGCGATTCCACCACCTATTTGGCCTTTTCTGTCGAGCCTGATAATGTGATAGTTGGGAGGGACCAGAATGTCCATTATGGGTGTCGAGGATTCAGTTAGCCACGTTTCAGTCAGGACGATAAGATCAAGGTCCTGTGATAAGAGTAGTTCAGCAATGGCGGCGGAATGTTTCGTGGCCGATCTGCAGTTGAGAAGAGTGCATTTGAGGCTGGGTGTGTAGAGGGTGTTAGATGATTCTATGGAGAGAGGTATTTTTCTAAGGTTATCGGGGATAGAGGATCTGCTGTTTAGTGTAGGTGGTCTAAGGGGATTTGGGTGTATTGTGGGAATGTTGCGGTGTGGTGTGGTTGAGTGAGGTTCGGGTGTTGGGTCATAGGAGCGGAGAAGGGCGAGTGTGTCGAGGTCAGAGGAAGAATTGTGGGTGCGGCGAGGGCGGTTGTTGCGATTAAGAACTGGGATTGAGGTCGGATTGGGGTGGGTTAGCTGAGCGCGAGAGTTAGTCGGAGGGGTGGGGGACACGTTGGGCGGGGATGTGTTGATGCGTGAGGGGTTGCGGGGGCCGGGATTGACGCCTGGTGAGGGGCGTGATTAGGGTGGGAGTCAGCCGGCGGAGTAGGGGACAAGTTGGGAGGGGAGGTGGAGGTGGGTGGGGGGTGTATGGGGTGTTTGGAGAGTAGTTCTTTGATGGCGTGTATCTCTTCTTTGATCTGAGTGAGGGTGGCCGTGATGTATTCCATCGAAGGGCAGGTGATGGGGGTGGGGGTGACCGTCAAGGGTGAATGGCTGACCAGGGAGTTCGTGTGCAAGTGGGAGAGAGGGATGGTGTTTGAGCAGGTCTGCGTTGTGTTGGTGTGAGGGGTGGAGTTAGGGGGGCAAGGGGTTTCGGGCGGTAGGGGTGTGGATGAGGTAGGGAGGAGGTTGGTGTTATGGGTGAGGGCATTGGTGTGGAAGAGGGGTGTGGATGAGGTAGCGAGGAGGTTGGTGTTATGGGTGAGGGCATTGGAGGTAGGCGGGGGGGTCAAGGTGTAGACTGGGAGCCTGATAGCCGTGGTGGGGGTGTAGGGAGGGTAATGGGGGCTGAGGGTAGGAGGGGAAGTAGGGTTGGAGATGGTCCTGTTGAGGGGGGGGGGAGTTAAATTAAGAGGGTGGGTATGTTCTGCGAAGTTGGTTGGAGGGTACTGAGGACTGAGAATGGGGGGGGATAAATGGGGGGACTTGTCGGAGTGCGTGTTATTCTGGTGCTGGACTACGTTAGGTGTGTTATGGGTGGTAGCTGTGCTGTCAGCGACGAGCGGGGTGTTGATGCCCGCTGTATGTGTGATAGGAGTGTTGAAGGTATGTGTGGAGGTCCGCGAATTGGTAGAAGGGGCGGGAGAGAGAGCGGTGTAAGGGGGGGAGAGATCTGTCTCTGTGTGTGAGTGCTGAGTTGCGGTAGTGGGGTTGTGGGTAGGGGATGGGAGGTCAGGGGTGGTAGGTATGTCCCTGAATGAAGCGTATGTAGCTGTGAGGTCGTGATTGGTGTGACTGGGGGAGGTGTGAGTGTTTGTCCGTGAGTTGGAGAGGTGTTCTTTGAAAGTGGGGAACAAGTTGTCTAGCAGTTCCAGGTTCCTGTCTGTCGATTGTGCTAGGACAATCCCGTTATTGTAAATAGTGATGGTGGCTCTGGCTGGGAAGACTTGGGATGGTGTGATGGAGAGAGTTAGACTATGTGCGGATTTTCTGGTGGAGGAGACGGTGAGTAGGGTGCGGAACGCTTTTCTCCATTGTGCTCTGCGTGTGGTGTGGAAGATGATATCAGTGTTCAGGGATCCATTGGCCGGTGAGAAGTAGGTGTCAGCAAAGGGCGTTTCCGGGTGTGACCTAAGGAAGTTGTGTTTAAAGCGTTTGGCGGCTTTTTTGGTGAGTGATGGTGGGTAGTTGATTTTGTATGTGTGTTTGCCGATAGAGTCCATGTCGCGTTGAAGGGTTAGATGGGTATGGGAGAGTGCACTAGTGCACTATAGTGGTACAGATGTGCGGGAAAACAAATGTGCAAAACAACAGGTGCATACAATAGGTTACACAGTAATAAGTTATAGATTACCAAGGTGTCAGTAGTAATCAAGCAGCATACCATTATATAAGAGTGAGCAATAGAGCAAGTACATACGGTAAATTCTAAGGCATAAGGTGTAAGAGTAGGCATAAAACTGATAATATATAAAGGTAGGGTACAATGGGAGAGTGCATAACACTGATAATCTATAAGGGTAGGGTACAATGGGAGAGTGCCCTAATGCACTATAGTGGTACAGATATGCAGAAAGACAAATGCGTACAGTGGGTTACACATTAATAAGTTATAAATTATCAAGGTGGTGCAAGTGATGACCCAACACAGCCAGGACTATAAGCGTGTGCGGTAGAGCAAATACATATGGTAAATTACAGAGTACATAGTGTAAGTGAAGATACAAAACTGATATAATATATAATATACGGGCAGGATACAAAAATAGATATGAGGTAGCATACGGTAAACTACAAGGTGAAAAAATATGAGGTGGCACACAATACAATACAAACTCCAAAGTTCCATGATGGCTTTGCTGAAGACTTGGTATCAAACTTATCAGCATAATGAACTCACACTGATGCCAGTGTTGGATTTATTATAAAATGCACTCATACAGCATCTTAGAGATGTCCCATGGAAAATGACCAACTTCTAGTGTATTGGCTGACTGGTATCTGCCAGCCAGCCACCATCAGGCAGGTTTCTGACCTCATGGGGTGAGAGCCTTTGTACTCTTGGAGGTCAGGAACAAAGCTTGCTCTGGGTGGAGGTGCTTCTCACTTCCCCCTAGCAGCACCAGCACTTGGTGGTGAGCCTCAAAGGCTCTCACCTTGTGTTATGCTGGTTTGGCCAGCTCCAATTAGTGGAGATGCCCGCACCCCTGTCCAAGCCCCAATATTGACAGCAGGACAGGTGAGAAAATTAGAAAGCAGAGTAGGAGCGCCCACCTTGGCGTGGCACTCCTCTAGGGTTGCCAGGAGATGAGGTGAAACCCTCTCCTGAAAATTCTCCATTTTGGTTTGGAGAATAAGGCCTAATAGGAATAGGTATGTCGTCACACTAGGGCACAGTATACTGCCCCGACCTCCGTAACCCCCTTAAATTTAGCATTTAAGGGCTTACCTGAACCTTGTTCCTCAGATACAGTCTATGAAGAAGGATCAAAGAGCAGTAGAGACGAAGACGACTGACTTAGCCCCATCCCTGTCGGCCTGTCTCCTCCTCCAGGGACCCTGCTCAAAGAAACCTCTGTTATCTGCAGCCAGCAACCTCCAAGAACCCCAGGGACCTGTGCTGTCTTAAACAAAGACTCTTTTCTCATGTGGACACCGGATTTGTCCAGCAAGCAACTAACTCAAGGACTACAGATCCATGACACTTGCACCTCTCTGCACCCAACACCCACAGGACAAATCCAGGTGGCCCACCAATTCAGTGAAGTCTCCCTGGCGATCCTGACATGTGATCCAGCGTTGGCCGACCTCTCCTGACCTCCCCTTGACACCTGCAGCCTCATCCTGAAGGGTCCCCCCGACCAGATCTGGTGAGAGAACCCTGACACCCAAGACAACCATGTACCTGCTGCCCCAGGCCTTGGAATGCCCAACCAACGGTGTCTCGCACCCCCCTCCACTCCCTCCCTCACTATCTAACTTACCTCGTAAGTCATGCAACCGGCTTTCTGACCCGAGCCTGCACCCGATTTCTCCAACCGAGGATATCCATTGGTTTCTACCGGGCACCCGAGGCCTCCTTTGCGCTCTGCACCCGGCCGCCCCTCTGCAACTGGTGCTGCAGTCTCAGTACTATTTGGTGGCCCCTCCAGTGCTGACTTGGGGCCTGTGTCCCTGAACCGCAATACGTTATCCTCTGCTATCCAAATGAGGACTCCCTGGACTCTGTGCACACAATGCATCTTTTTTAATATGTGTATATACAGAGCCAGCTTCCTACATATCCTGTTCCTGTTCTAAGAAAGTGAGTTTAGTTTCTCTCTCCCCGTCCTCCCTAATAATTTTTTGTGACGCAAAGCAGTATTGTTGCAGTACATAGAGCAGCATGGCAGATCCTGACAGTGTTGGAGATTCGGTATTGGGGAAAAAAGTTTTCTGAACCAGTCTGATGCCTGGAATCAGTATTCATAAGACGAGGAATCTGTGGAACCCTATATGACCACTTCCTGTGGGGAGTTGGCATAACCCTGACCCTGAGTTCCTAACTGCACCAAAAACAAGACGGTTGAAGCCTTCTTTCGTGGAGTACATCAGGCAGCACACCTGTAACTGGCTTGGCGGTACAGCATGCCTACTAGCATAGTTAGTTATATGCCTGTCCTGGTGTCAAATGGGCCTCAGGCTAGGGGGGTGGCATCTCCCATGTCTGGGTGAAGCCAGGGTCGCATATTGAAGCCCCTGGCCTTGTTATGCTAAATCACTAGCAATCCTGATGGAGACAGTGTGAACGAACTTCCTCCCAAGCAGGTATTGTTTCAGGCATCAGAGTTGGCTCATCTGCAAGGGGTCAGAAACGCCAGCACACTAGATAGTGGTAGGTTTTTCAGGGGGCACCTCTAAGGAGCCCTCTGGGTGCATGTCATAACAAAATATGTACTAGCAACAGGGCAGATTTAATAAGACAATACCAAAAACTAGAGGTTTCAGTAAAGCCATTATGTAGTAGCTTGAGAACTCGTAATGACCAGTGCCCAGTACATAAATTAAGATGGCTTCCCCAATCACTTGTAACAAATGTGTGACGGTATTCCGCAAGCCTGAATCACTTTGTGCCTTCACATCGCGGTCATAAGAACAAATGCGTCTTTAGTACACATTCGTTCAGTACGCAAGGGGGGCACTAGATTTTGGAATAGGTTAATTTACTATTCCAACTCCAGTAGGCGCAACAGTAGGGAAGGTGTTGGACTTTAAATCCAACACCATTCCACCAATGCGCCCCCCCTAAGGCAAGTCTTTATAACGACTTGCGTGCTGAACAAATGCGTACTAAAGACACAGGTTTTTTTGGGGGATTCAGGCTTCAGTCTGAAGGATGTTGGCCCCCTGTAAGATCTATTAAATTGAACTAGAAAGCACAGAGGCATTATCTGTTACTGCAGCTATGTCCTCACAAGTAATATAATGCACCCTGCCTTAGGGCTACAAGCCCTGCTGTTGGGGTGACTAACATATATTACACGAAGTGACCTTTACATGGCACACAGTGAGTGTGCTATATTGTGTTTTCACACATAGTTTGCACCATAACACTCTGTCTGCAATGACAGCCTGCGCGCAATTTATGTGTGGGTCCCCTAGGGTGGCAAAAGACATGCTGCAGCCCTTAGGGACCCTGATTTGTACCCATGCCCTAGGTACCAGGGGTACCATTTACTAGGGACTTGTAGGGGCACTATAGTCCATGCCATTCTGATTACAATTAGACGATTTTTTAGGGGTCTGGTTAGCAGGCCTCAATGCACTGTCAAAGTTTGAAACCAGCATCTAGTAGTCAAAATTGGGGCAAAAAGTGGCAACTGCAAACCAACAAAAATTCCAGTTTCCTACAGTGTCCGATTTCCTCACTGAATGTGTGCCTCGTTTATTGACTGTGTGTGTGTGCGCGCAACATATGCCTAACACTCCTCTATGATACGCCTTGGGCTGCTTGATCACACTACCACAAATAGTGCAACTTGGGTTTGTTAAAGCTAGCCCCTGTACACTTTTAAGGGATACCTGGACACTGCACAGTGCACCTCATCTTGGTACACTATATAGAGTGCCAGCTTCCTACAATGTGCACTTAACTTTATGGAGTATTTGTTTGGTCTGGTTTAGTGTATACTACCTAATGGCATAGGTGGGAAAGGGGTGCAGTGAGCCACTGCGGCACCCATCGAGCCTCTGCTATTGCACAGTCTATACTTCGGCTTTCCTCTAGTTTTTTTAAGTATTGGCCTGCTCCACCTTTGTGTCTGATGAAAGTGGATTCCACTGCAACTTCTTTGTCTGCTTGTCTCCCATCTGGAATCATGTTCCTGATGACAATGTTCAGGGACACCGATTAAATCTATTCCTAGCCCGATCTAGCTCTTGACACTAATTGCTTTGATATTATTTGGCTCAAATACCTCTGGTGAGTATCTCTCACTTCCTTACTTCTTTAAATAATATTCGAGTTCCCCAATCTAATGCTCACAGATTTTAAAGCCATGAAAAATCTGCAAAGAAACGTTTCGCAATTTTAAGTGTAATTACCAAACCTAAGTTATTGCTTTCAGAATTATAAATATTTGGCAATGTAGCATGCATGTAGTGAATAGAAAATGCTGTTTATTGAGCTTAGTTGTTTTTGTATATACAATTGCGGTAATTGACACAGTCCCTGTTGTGGGTTGAGGAAGTTGGTCTAAATCTGGTTGCCAGCATAATGCTATTGAAAGGTTTGTCATGCGTATGTGCCACAAGATTAGTCCTCATTGAGTTACCAGTGATGTCTGATCTGCCTAGCCAATCACCTAACCAAACACTGCACTGTTTTCCTGCACATTAAAGTCTCATGTTGGGGCCCATAGGGGTATTTGTATTTCTCTGACTGGTTTTAGAATGATCTGAAATTCCCTACAGTCACTACCCTTGCAACAATTGACTTGCTTCGTATCACTCATACTTTGTAACCATCAACCTCATTATTCTACTATACTTGGTGAGTAACCGGCGGGTAGTCACTAGGTAGCACTAATATTTGCTGAAAAGACTTGTGTGCTTCTCTTTGTGACACAGTCTTGTGCTTTTAGGTACCAATGATGTTCCAGTGGCACCGGCCCAAAGCTGCCCAACTGCCGGATGCAAGGGCCTTGGTCACATTCGAGGGCCTAGGTTTGGAACTCATCACAAGTACGTATGAAATGGGGTTGTGAAAAACGAGCTGGTAAGCAGCTGTCCTGAGAGGATAACCCTTAATGCAGGCTGTCCCTTCTCTTTGTATATGTAGGGCAGCTGGCTGCCCCTATTCAGATTTGAATCTCAACCGGGAGAGCATCCTTCATGACCGTCTTAGTGGAGAGCGACCCCTGCCAAGCAACAGCATGCAGAAACCCAGGAGGCCAGATACCCCATCTCTACCAGGTGATCTCTCATCTGACTCACCACATTCCAAGTAAGTTGCTGCTTTGTAAGCCTCGTATTCAGTAGTTCTGCTCAATTACTTAAGTTGGCAATAATTGTGAAGGATCCTTTTTGTGAGCCGAAGTATTTTAAATATTTGGGAAGACAAATGATCTGGGCACACAGATGGGTCACAAAGCATCATAATGGCACAGTTTCTGTAAAGGGTATATCTCCTAATTCTACTTCTGCAGCAACATAGATGTTCGAGGCATAAGAGCTGCAGATCTTACACTGTGCATTAGATCGCCACCTGGTGTTGGGCTGGGATGATTGCATGTTGTTGTCGTCTTGGAAGAAGTCTTTGTAATCACAAGATAGGTGACTCCTCCCTTGGACGATAGTGCCTTTAGATTGTTTTTTTTCCGCCACTGGGTTCGAATGAAAGTTTTCCGCTCCGTTTCGAAATCTACTTTTCAAGTACTTTGACGCGTAAAAACGTATTTAAACTTCACCAAACTACTTTCGATATCGACAAACATCGTCTCGACTCCATCAGCACGATTCCGGTCGTCGACGCTGGCTGCTGGGTGTATCCACGCCGTGAGGCCTACACTTTATGGAAAGGACGCCTTTCAAAAGTTGCCCCAACTATGGAGCAAAGTTCCCACACAGTGACCATCACGAGGTGTGTAACCTGTGCCTATCGCCGGAACACGACACATCCAGCTGCACAGCCTGTGCGTCCTTTCGATCCAACAAAACCATTCGAGATCGGAGGGCCCGTCGACATGACATGCAGAGATTGGCCCCGGAACCAGGGGATATCTGCCACGAAGAAGTTCCGCTCGTTTCCGAAGAAGATTCAGACGATCTCCAAATCGTATCAGAGGCAGATGACTCCATACCATCGGGTCAGGGCGTGAGTAGTACTGCCCCGGCCCCATACCCACCACCCAAATCAAAGGCAAAGGTCAACACTCCGCCTCCGGGGCCCAGTCCAGACCGAAAACACACTTCGAAAGATCCGCCATCGAGCCCGGCTCAGAAGAAAATACTCAAGCCTTCCGGTAGCTCCTTACCGAGCAAACCGCACGTGCCGATCCCACCAGCTCCCTCGGCACCGAAACCAAAAGAAGTCTCTGCTCCGAAACCGTCGACTTCTAAAGACAAAACTATGAAGCCAGTGTCTGACGCCTCAAAGCCGACGAGACCAACTTCCACTCCGAAGCCAATATCTTCGGTACCGAAACATACAAGGCCTGATTCCGATGCACTCAAGCCCTCCAAACAGCCTTCAACTCCGTAAACAACACTTTAGGTGCCGAAATCTACGCCAAAGGACACAGTTACAACTCCTAAGGCTAAAGACAAGCAGCAACCACACTGGAACCGAAAAAATTGGCACAGGCAAAGGTTCCGCAAGGAGAAACTCTTTCCACCCTGATCCTCTACAAAAGAATATCTACATTGACCCAAACACAGGTCATGTATCCACTACACCACACAGGAAGAGGAAATCAGACATAGCACCTACACCTGCAGTGCCTATCAAGAAGAAGGACTCTGCCACATCTCCTATGCACCCTTCTTCTCCTATACTTCCTTCTCCTTCATCTCCTGTTCCTCCTAACAATTCATCTCAGAATTCTCCTGAACACTCTACTCCTCATTCTTCACCACATACACCTCAAAATTATGATGAGTATAGTATAGGGGGAGGGGTAGACCCAGATAGGCCTTTTCCCTACCCTGTTGATTATCCAGATTGGGCGTATCCAAACCCACAAGGTATGCCGGATATTCCTGACCCACAGTCATATCAATCAAAACCTTCTCCCCCAGAGGACAATATTTGTTTTGGGCACTTACTGAATAGGCTGCCATTTATCATGAGGTCACCATGCATTCAGATGAGGCAGAGGAAGATTAGTTTATTAGATATGTTTGAACAATCACAAAGATCTGTTCAAATTTTTCCTATGATCAAAGTGGTCATCAAACATGCTCCAGAGGTATTTAAAAATCCTGTACGTGCTAGGATCATAAACCCTAGAATTGAGAAAAAGTACAGGCCTGCTCCTGGTGATCCAGCCTACATTAAAAGACAGCTACCCTTAGATTCACTAGTCTCAAATGCTAGAAAAAGAGCAAACTCACAGACGTCAGGTGAAGCACCACCCCCTGATAAAGAATCTAAGGTGATAGATGCTTCAGGCAAAAGAATAGCTGCACAAGCTACTAATACATGGCGTATAGCTAACACGCAAGCCCTCCTTGCAAGATATGACAGGGCTCATTATGATCAGTTAGAAAAATTAATGCAACAGCTGCCTAACCAATATAAGGCGCAGGCAAACGACCTTATACAAGAAGGCAAGTTAATTTCAAATGCCTCAATCAAGTGTGCACTTGATGTAACAGACACGGCATCTAGAGCTGTAAGCACTAGTGTCCTACTTAGACGTCATGCGTGGATACGCATTTCGGATTTAAGCAGGAAGTGCAAACTGCCATCCTAAATCAGCCATTCAACCAACATCAATTGTTTGGAGCAGAGGTAGACATAGCACTTGAGAAAATGAAAAACATATACAGATGCAGCCAAAACTATGGGAGCTTTGCAATCCACACAGGCTAGAGGCTCCTTTTGTCGCTCCTTCTATAGAGGAGGCTCCAAACAAACCGGAGCAGACAATACAGCTTCCTTCAAATCCAATACAGGCATCCTCCAGTAAAGGATATTTTAGAGGAGGCTATAGAGGCAATAACAATAAAGGAAGAGGTAGAGGTAACAACAATAATCGAACCTCTTCCACCACAAAACAGTGACTTCCCTCTGCTCCCCCAACAGCACTCGACTACTCCTGTGTAGGGCAGACTAACACAGTTCCTACCTGTCTGGAATTCCATGACAACATACAGGTGGGTAAGACAAATTATCCAGTATGGCTACTGCCTCGAACTTACAGCTACCCCTCCATGCATACCACCCAGGCAGCGTCCAATGTCTGCAGGACATCTTACGCTGCTCAAACAAGAAGTCCTATCACTTCTTCAAAAGAACGCAAAAGAAATAGTTCCTTTACAACATTAAGGAACAGGGGTTTACTCGCTGTATTTTCTAAAACCCAAAAGGACGGACATCTGAAAGAAACAGGTTAGTATTAGATTCCTTACCTTAGAATATCCCCAGGCGTCAGTCTGGATCCGGAAACTTTTGCGTAGCAGTACCCCTGCGCGTCGGTAGGCGTCGTCTGCAGGCGTCCCCTGCGGCTCCGTGTCCGTCGTTGGCGTCGTGCGCCGTGATGACGTCACTGGAGTATATAGACACCGCCTCCGCGCGCTGACGTCAGCTCTTCTTTTTTCCGCGCCAGTTAGCGCAGATCCGAGAAGTGCAGTACTCCGGTCTTTTGACCAAGTTTTTTGATCTTTTGAATCTTCTACGGTGCCGGTAGGATGCCCGGTTTTAAGAACTGTGACGACTGTGACCGGACGATGTCGGTCACGGATCATCACCGACTCTGCCTCCGGTGCCTGAGCCCCGACCACGACGTGGACGCCTGCGTCGATTGGCGGGCCTTGACGAATAAGGCTAGGCAGGAGCGGTCCCGCAAGCTGCTCGAGCTCCGGGTGTCGGCCCCGCGTCGAGAGCGGTCCCGGTCCGGCCGGAGGTCAAGGGAGCGATCGAGGGAGTGGTCGCGGAGCGGTCGCGGAGCCGTCACGGGCGCTCCGGGAGTTGTCACCATTCATCTGGTTCCTCGGGTAGGAAGCACAAGAAGTCGGGGCGTCGTCATCGTACCCCCGACTCCCCCCCGACGCGGCCGGGGGTTCGGGTGGCCCCACCCCCGCGGCTCCGCGTGAGTCGCCGACGCGGCCTGCTCCATACCCTGCTGTCCCTGGGCAGGGCGCGTCACCCGAGGAGATAGAGGCGTTCCTCGTGGCCATGAGGGCTCTTTCTCCTCCGGCGGGTTCTGCAGCGCCTTCGGGCCCTGTGAACCCGTCCGGGGGCCCTAGCGGTTCGGGTGACCCTGCCTCGACGCCGTCGGGTGCTCCGGCCCCGGCGCCGCCGACGGCTCCGATCCCGGCGCCGCAGGGGCCCTCATGGTCGACGCCGGCTGGTCAACCGGCCTCTCCGGCGCCGATTACATCGGGGCAACCGCTGGCGCCGCTCCCATTCCCTCTCCGAATCCGGACGCGGAGTCGGGCCGGGTACGACGCCGATGGGGCCTGTGAACCCCGAAGAGCCGGTCTACATTGTTGATTCCGAATATGGTGAGGATGTAGAATACGGAGAGGGGTGGGAGGGGTCTGAGGACCCTCTGACACGCGAGTGTCAGTACGACATGGACTGGACGGGTGACTTGGGTGACGCCAGTGGTCTGGATGACTCCCCCAACCCTGGCTTTGTCTCGCCTCCTACCGTGGCTACGGAGGAGGGGGCTGCCTATTCAGTGGTGTTGATGAGGGCTGCCAAGGCCTTAAACCTTGTGCTCCCCGTCGGGGCCGTGAGGACTAACATCCTCACTGAGGTCCTCAAACCGCAGTCATGCCCACAGGAGCCACTGCTGCCGTTCAACGAGGCCTTAACTGACATTCTTTTGGGCACGTGGTCCAGGCCTGCTTCAGGTTCGCCTGTTGATAGGAACGTGGCCAGACGCCACCGTCCGTGCTCGGACGACCCCAAGTTTCTGTCCACCCATCCCACCCCTGAGAGTCTGGTGATCCAGGCCTCCACTTCCCAGACCGCATTCCCGTCGGCCCCGCCTGACAGGGAATCAAAGAGGTACGATCAGTATGGCAAAAAGGTCTTCTCGTCCCTGAGTCTGGGACTGCGGTCTTGCAACACCGCGTGCCTCTTGGGCCGCTACACCCACTCTCTGTGGGATACGGTCGCGGACCTGCTGCCTGAATGCCCGCCGGAGGTACGGGCTAAGCTCAGCAAGGCTATGATTGAAGGCCGAGACACAGCAAGATACTCCATCAGGTGTGGTCTTGATACGACCGACTCGCTGGGCAGAGCGATGTCCACGACGGTGGCGATTCGTCGCCACGCCTGGCTGAGATCCGCCAACTTCTCGGCTGATGTCCAGAATGCCTTAATGGACATGCCGTTTGATGGCAGTCGCCTCTTTGGCGACAAAGCAGACCACGCGCTGGAGCGCTTCAAGGACTCCAGGGTCACGGCCAAGTCCTTGGGTCTCTCGACCCAGCGCCAGCAAACGGGTTCGTTTCGCTCCTTTCGTGGCCAAGGAAGGGGCGGTCCCACACGTGCTGCCAGCCACGCGCCGCAACAAACTTATCAACGCGGTGGCGGCCGTGGAAACCGCCGTGGTGGCGGTCGGGGACAGCGGCGAGGTCAGGCCACACCTCCCCCCGCAGCATCTGCCACTAAATCCTCCTAGTCCGTGCTTTCAGGCCCATGTGACGCCGGTGGGAGGCAGGGTTCGCCATCACCTCTCCCACTGGCGCACAATAACATCGGACAGGTGGGTGCTGCAGCTCGTCCGAAGGGGCTACTCCCTCCCCTTTGAGACGACTCCTCCAGCCATGCCACCGCAGAACCACCGTGTGTCGGGGGACCACTTGGCACTTCTGAGGGAGGAAGTTACTGCCCTCTTGGCCAAGGGGGCCATCGAGCGCGTTCCTGGGGCAGAAGTAGGACGTGGTTGCTATTCCCACTACTTTCTGGTACCCAAGAAGGACAAAGGGGGCCTACGTCCTATCTTGGATCTAAGGAACGTCAACGGCTTCCTCCGGAAGGAGAAGTTCAAGATGTTGACTTTAGCTCAGGTCCTGGCTGCTAAAGACCCGCAAGACTGGATTTTAGCGTTAGACTTGCAGGATGCGTATTTTCACATCCCCGTCCTGCCGGCCCACCGGCGTTACCTGCGGTTCACGGTAGGCCACAAGCACTTTCAGTTTATCGTGCTCCCCTTCGGCCTTACCAGCGCCCCACGGGTGTTCACCAAGGTGATGGCGGTGGTTGCAGCTCATCTGCGCAGATTGGGGGTTTCAATCTTCCCCTATCTAGACGACTGGTTGTTGAAGGCGGGCTCGCCCCAGACAGTCGTCCACCACCTTCAGATGACGGCAGACCTCCTGCACGAGCTGGGGTTCTCCATCAATGTGCCGAAATCACACCTGTGTCCCTCTCAGAAGCTCCTTTTCATCGGAGCGGTTCTCGACTCGGCGCAGTTTTGGGTCTATCTTCCGGAACGGCGAGTCCGGGATATACAGGCTTTGATTCCCATCTTTCAGCCGTTATCCCGGGTTCCGGTCAGGTTGACGCTGCGGCTGCTGGGGCTGATGGCTTCCTGCATCCTTCTGGTGCATCACGCCCGGTGGCGGATGCGGGCTCTGCAGTGGGACCTGAAGTTTCAGTGGGCCCAGCATCAGGGCAATCTGTCCGACCATGTCTTGATCTCGGAGGGCACTGCACGACAACTGCAGTGGTGGCTTACGGACCGCGATTGGGTCAGAGGCAGATCCCTCTCCCTTCCCCAACCGGAGCACGTTGTTGTGACGGACGCGTCCCTCCAGGGCTGGGGAGGCCACCTGGGAGAGGCAGAGATCAGAGGCATCTGGTCTCCGGCGGAGTCCCGGCTCCATATAAACCTGTTGGAGCTGCGGGCGATTCGTCTAGCACTGAAGGCATTCCTCCCCTTTGTCAACGGGAGTGTAGTGCAGGTGTTCACGGACAACACCACCGCCATGTGGTACTGCAACAAGCAGGGCGGGGTGGGGTCGTGGACCCTTTGCCAGGAGGCTCTGCGCCTCTGGCAATGGATGGGAGGTTAGGGCGTGACTCTGACGGTTCAACACCTGGCAGGTTCTCTGAACGCCAGGGCGGACAAACTCAGCCGTCGGTGCTCGATGGATCACGAATGGCGTCTGAACTCGGACGTGGCGCAAGGCCTCTTTCGACAATGGGGAGAGCCTTGGTTAGATCTATTCGCCACAGAAGAGAACGCGCAATGTCATCAGTTCTGCGCGTTGGAGTTTCCAAGACGGCACTCGCACGGCGACGCCTTTCAGCGCGAGTGGAGTTGCGGTCTGTTATACGCCTTTCCGCCTATACCACTGCTGCCCAGAGTGCTGAAGAAGATCAGGCGCGACCGGGCCCACGTCATCCTTGTGGCTACGGACTGGGCTCGTAGGTACTGGTATCCCGAGCTACTCAGCATGTCAGTCGGTCCCCCAATCCGCCTGCCCCTTCAGGAGGACCTTCTGTCGCAGCAGCAGGGGACGGTCCTCCACCCGAACCTGTCCAGCCTCCACCTCCATGCGTGGAGATTGAGCGGCGGCAGTTGAGGCCATTTGACTTGCCTCCTGAAGTCTGTGATGTGATTCTGGCAGCCAGGCGTTCCTCCACGAAATCGGTATACGCCTGTCGGTGGAACAAGTTTGTGGCATGGTGCACAGCAAAGGCTGTGGATCCTCTCTCTGCCCCTCTTTCTGAAGTTCTTCTCTTCCTTCTTTCTCTTGCCCAGCAGGGCTCTGCTCTGGGCACTATCAAGGGCTACCTTTCTTCCCTTTCGGCCTTTCTGAGGCTGCCTGATCAACCTTCTTTGTTCAAGTCCCCTATTGTAACAAGATTCTTGAAGGGCATCACACACATGTATCCACCTGTTCCGTTTGTGATGCCTCAGTGGGACTTGAACCTGGTTCTGACCTTCTTGATGTGTGCTCCCTTTGAGCCACTTCATTCCTGTTCTCTCCGTCTCCTGACCTTAAAGACGGCCTTCCTGGTTGCCATCACATTTGCCAGGAGGGTGAGTGAGCTCCAGGCTCTTTTCTGTCAAACCTCCTTTCATGTCCATTCATCCAGACAAGGTGGTTCTGAGAACTAGACCTTCTTTCCTGCCCAAAGTTGTCTCTGCTTTTCACATCGGACAGTCCATCACCCTCCCTTCCTTCTTCCCACCTCCGCATCCTTCAAAGGATGAAGAACGGCTCCATCGTCTGGACCCAAAACGTGCGCTTTCATTTTATATGGATCGCACACGCCAGTTCCGGGTGGATGACCAACTGTTTGTTGGCTACGTGGGTGAGAAGAAGGGACGGGCGGTACATAAACGGACCATCTCTCGGTGGGTCGTTCTGTGCATCAAAGCGTGCTACTCTTTGGCTCGGAAGGAGCCTCCTGTTGGGCTGAGGGCCCATTCCACTCGGGCCACGGCGGCTACTACTGCCCTGGGCCGGGGAGTCCCCTTGCAGGACATTTGCCAGGCGGCTACGTGGGCCTCGATGCACACCTTTGCGAGGCACTACTGCCTGGATAGTCAAGTCCAGAGGGATGGCTTCTTTGGCCGTTCTGTCCTCCAGGACTTTCTGGTGTAGGATTGTATTGGTTCGCAGACCCACCACCGGGGTTGGTATTGCTGGGGTATCTATTCTAAGGTAAGGAATCTAATACTAACCTGTTTCTTTCAGATGAAAAAGTTACTTACCTTGGGTAACGATATATCTGTAAGAAACAGTAGTTAGTATTAGATTCCTTACCGCCCCACCCATCCTCCCCGTTCTGCGAACTGATACCTAGGGTTAAGGACATCCCTTTCAGGGCCCTAGTTTCAAATTGCACCAGTGTTGGTTCTCACATGGCTCTGCGTGTTCTGGCGCGGAAAAGCTGTGTGCAAAGAACTGACGTCAGCGTGCGGAGGCGGCGTCTATATACTTCAGCGACGTCATCACGGCGTACGACGCCAACGACGGACGCGGAGCCGCAGGGGACGCCTGCAGACGGCGCCTAACGACGCGCAGGGGTACTGCTACGCAAAAGTTTCCGGATCCAGACTGACGCCTGGGGATATTCTAAGGTAAGGAATCTAATACTAACTACTGTTTCTTACAGATATATCGTTACCGAAGGTAAGTAACTTGTTCACTAAGACCAATTCTCAACCTCAGGCCCCTCAATCACTATATACACTCAGATCATTTTCATATGATCACTTTACAACAAGTGCTCCCATTGCTGCAACAAGGCGACTTCCTTACAACACTGGATCTAAAATACGCCTACTTCCACATTCCTATACATCCTTCTCACAGGAAGTACCTAAGATGTGTACTGGAAGGACAGTATTATTAATTCAAAGTCCTTCCATTTGGGGTAGCAACTGCACCAAGAGTGTTCACAAAGTGCCTAGCAGTAGTAGCAGCACATCTCAGAAGACAACAAATACATGTCTTCCCTTATCTAGACGATTGGCTCATAAAAGCCAAATCATTCAATCAGTGTGTTCAACACACACATCAAACAATTCAAACATTGCACGACTTAGGGTTCACAATCAACTACATCAAGTCGCACCTACAGCCCTCTCATGTACATCAACATTTAGGGGCTACAATAAACACGTCTACAGCTCTAGCGTATCCCAGTCCAGCAAGGATACAGAGCATTCAAGCCTTAGTCACAAAGTTCCAACATCAACACTCTCTCCCTGCCAGAGTGTTCATGAGACTAATAGGCATGATGGCATCTTCATTGTACCATATGCAAGACTGCAAATGCGTCTGTTACAGGAATGTCTAGCACAACAGTGGAATCAGGCTCAAGTACAACTAACAAACCTGGTATTGGTAGACAGCCGCACACATCACTCTCTGCAGTGGTGGAACACCAAAAACTTGACAAAAGGGCGTCCATTCCTCAAACCTGTTCCACAAATAGTACTTACAGCAGACGCAGCTCTCCCAGGATGGGCAGCCCATCTCCTACATCATACAAATCAAGGGTAATGGAACAACCAACAAAAATCGTTCCCTATCAATCACCTAGAGTTGCTAACAATATTCTTAGCACTCAAAACATTCCAAGTACAGAACAAAGCTGTCTTAATCCGAACGGACAACATGACACCTATGTACTATATACAAAAACGGGCGGGGGCGGGGGACACACTCTCTACAGCTGTCCCAGCTTGCAGAGAACATTTGGAGATGGGCCATTCCACAAAACATATATCTGTTAGCAGAACACCTTCCAGGAGTTCACAATCAGATAGCAGATCTGTTAAGCCGGCAGACACAACAGATTCACGAATGGGAACTACATCCGCAAGTTCTCCAACCATTCTTTCACAAGTGGGGTCATCCAGAGATAGATCTGTTCGCCACACACGAAAACGCAAAATGCCCAACCTTCGCCACCAGGTTTCCACACCCGCTGTCCAAGGGCAATGCGATATGGATGAACTGGTCAGGCAGAATTGCGTACGCTTTTCCGCCACTACCACTAATACCACTAATAGTGCGCAAGCTACGACAACAGTCGCTCAAACTGATTTTAGTAGCTCCCACATGGGCACGCGAACCGTGGTATACAACTGTGCTAGAACTATCCCTAGTTCCTCACCAAAAACTACGCCTGACACCATCCCTGCTAACGCAGAACCATGGAGACATCAGACATCCAGACCCAAGTCAACTGAATCTGGCGATCTGGCTCCTGAGGTCTTAGAGTTTGGTTATCTTAACCTACCACCAGACTGTATGAATATCATTAAAGAAGCCAGGTGACCTACTACTAGAGCTTGCTATGCTCTAAATGGAAAAGATTTGACATTTACTACAACAATAACCAAATTGATCCCCACGATGCTTCCATCCAAAATATCATGTGTTACCGTCTACATTTACAAAGATGTAATTTGGCATATTCATCTATACGCCTACATCTGGCAGCAATTGCAGCAAATTTACAAAATAGACAACATCTATCTCTATTTAGAGTGCCTGCTATTAAAGCGTTTATGGAAGGATTAAAATGAATCATTCCTCCCAGGTTACCACCCTCTCCAGTGTGGAATCTAAACATTGTTCTTACAAGGCTCATGGGACCACCTTTTGAACCTCTACACAAATGTGAACTGCAATTCCTCACATGGAAAACCGCTTTTCTAATAGCTATTACCTCTCTTAGGAGAGTAAGTGAGATTCAAGCATTCACTATAGAAGAACCATTTTTACAATTACACTGTAATAAAGTGGTTCTCAGAACAAATCCCAAATTCCTTCCAAAAGTCATTACTCTGTTTCATTCAAACCAATCTGTAGAGTTACCAGTGTTTTTCCAAAGCCCAGACTCTGTAGCAGAAAGAGCTCTACACACACTAGACATTAAAAGAGCTCTCCTCTATTATATAGATAGGAACAAATCCTTTCGCAAAACAAAGCAATTGTTTGTAGCTTTCTCTCCACCACATAAAGGCAACCCCATCTCTAAAGACTGGAATTGCAAGGTGGATTGTAAAATGTATACAGATAGGCTATCAAAAAGCAAAACGTACATTAACAGTTCCCCCTAGGGCGCACTTCCACACGCAAACTAGGAGCCTCCATGGCTTTCTTAGGAAACATTCCCCTAGAAGACATTTGCAAGACAGCAACATGGTCTACAACACACACCTTCACTAAACACTATTGTGTTGATGTGCAAGCTAAGCAACAAGCTGCAGTAGGCCAAGCTGTCCTCAAAACCCTCTTTCAAACAACTGCAACAGATACAGGTGACCACCACTAAGGGGAGACACTGCTGTACAATCTATGCACAGTGTAAGATCTGCAGCTCATATGCCTCAAACGGAAAATGCTACTTACCAGTATGCATCTGTTCTTGGCATGTAGAGCTGCAGATTCGTACATGCCCTCCCGCCTCCCCGGGGCCTGTATCTGTTCCAGTTCTATCTTAATTAGATATACACGCATGGACATCCTTTCTTCTTTCTACAAACTCCATCATTTCCTATCATGGCAAAAAACAATCTAAGGATGGAGCCGGTGCCCATGCGCACTATCGTCCAAGGGAGGAGTCACCTTTCTCGTGACTACAAAGACTTCTTCCAAGACGACAACAACATGCAATCATCCAAGCCCAACACCAGGTGGCGATCTAATGCACAGTGTAAGAATCTGCAGCTCTACATGCCAAGAACAGATGCATACTGGTAAGTAGCATTTTACTTCTTTTTGGCCCCAGTTATGTTACACTATCAATAGCTTTATAAATGTCTATTGGCATAGCTATAAACAATACACTTGCTAACAGTCCTTTATTAACTTATTTAACTGTGCAGATCTTTCCAGCTATTGTATTGCAGCATTTGTATAGCACTTCATACTACTGCCGTAGCCCCAAGTGCTGTCCTCGGTGGTTGCATAAGAGACTGAACAGTTTGATGTGTACGATTGTGCAAGTGTATTTTGATAATGTGACCTAGGTCGGTAATCCACTTGTGTTGCTAAATACGTATAAGTGCATATAGACATGTCAGTCAAGCAGAAGAGTATGTTGCACTTTGAACCATACTTGGCAGTACATACCATCTTATGTTTGTGAGACTGATGGGTCTCCGGTGTCAGCTTATAAAATGAGCCTGTAATAAAATTACCTAGGTTGGAAGTCAGATTTAGTTATTAGGAAATAACCAGACTATTATTATCCTGTATAATCATAATGTAGTTAATTAAAACACATGTTCAAGGCATGTGTGCTGTAGATACTCATGATTTGCATAAGTCCACCTTCTAGTGTTGAGTTTGGATGATTACAAGTTGGTTTTGTTCCAAGACGTTTTCTTCGAGTCACGAAGCTGTGTGACTCCTCCTCTTGGGAATACTGCAAATGATCATCAAAACCATTTTCAGATAGTTTTTTCTGGCGACGGGTTCAGATGGAGTATCTCGTGCTCCGGTTTGAGACTCCTTCGGACTCCCTTCAGGTCGCTTATTCCCACTCTATGGTATTGTCTTGATCGGTTTACTTTGAGTCTCAAACCTTCCGGAGCGGTTCTTTGGCTCGCTTCCTCTGCCCTCGAGCCATGCCCAGCCGGGCACACACTCACAGAGAATGACGTGCTCATGGAACTCACTCCGTTCCATTTCTGTTCGAAGTGCCACTCGATATACCCTCACACCCACCAACATCCCATTTGTAACTTATGCCTCTCGTCTGAGCATCGAGAAGACACCAGCGAGGCCTGCAAATCCTTTCAGTCCAAAAAGACTCTTCAGGATCGACGTGCCATACGACACGATATGCATCGCAAACAAACGGACAATGTCCCAGACATTTTCGGTCGACAAGAAGAGAAAGAAGAAGCTTCAGCTGCACAAGAGGAATCACTCTCCATCCATTATTCCGAGTCCCAATCCGAAGATGACTACCATTTTGCAGTCACCACAAAAACAATTGCAGTGAGTACCTCTTCCCCTTATCTTAGGCACAAACCATCGATTTCTACTGAAATGCCTGCTTATGGCCCGCCACTGCACTTAAGCCAAAAACATGACTCTGAAGCCCCGCCCTCCAACTTGGCTCTGAAAGTTTGGTCTACAGTAGGGGCCTCCACCTCTTCGATATCCGAGGCCATACCACCTTGATCTTCAGTCTGGGCACCAAAACAAAGACTACAAATTTCAGAACTGAACATTCCTTCGAAGCTCCCACCACTGAAATGCTTTGTTTTTGGTCCTAAACCTCCTCCAGAGTCAATTCTCGAGCAATTTCAACAAAAACTTGATGCGAAACAAAAGATATTGCAAACTCCGCCTGGAACTAAAAAAATTAAGATACAACCACCAAAACAACACACTTCTAAGAAGCAGTCTATTGCACATTTCTATTTCCACTTCACCACTACCATAAACACCTACTTCACCACCTCACTCACCACATTTATCTGAGACAGGTCACATATTTCCTCAGTCTACAATAGGGGAGGATCAGGATATCCGAAATGATACCCAACCAGGGGATCCTTGGGATATTTATGATATTGAGCCTCAAGCAGACACTGATCCTGACTCGTATCCTACTCGCCCATCACCACCTGATGATGCCTCTGCTTATCAGGACTGATGCCAGTGTGGGATTTAATGTAAAATGCACTCAGAGGACATCTTAGAGACGCCCCCTAAAAGACGACCAGACCCGCTGTGTTCCTGACTGGCTGCCAGGCCTCTGCCACCACCAGACAGGTTTCTGGACCCATAAGGAGAGAGCCTCCGCTCTCTGGGTTCTGAAACAAAGCCCATCCTGGATAGAGGTGTCATGGCTCCTCCCCCGCGATGGGCAGGGTCCACAAAGGGGAACCTTCAAAGGCCTGCCGCCTTTGTTAGCTACACCCAGCCTTTAGCTACTATCAGCAACTCGCCCCCACCGGTTCGGACCCTCACTTTTGGCAGGAGAATCAGTGGGGAAACCTAGCCAGGAAGGAAAGCATGCCCACCTTTGCCAACTCCACCACCTTAGGTGGGGGAGGCAAACTGAAGCACACATCTCAGTCCCCTCCATCTCGAAGATGAGGGGACCCCTCCATGGAGGGTGGCATACCAGGTGGTGTAGACACCCAAGGGAAAGGGACCCATCGGTCCCGACCTGAACACCCCTGAAACGCCCCTAAATGTAGTATTTAGGGGCACCCGTGAACCTTGCCTCTTTAGATTCGATGACCTAAATAGGAAAAAAACAAAGAACCGTGCAGCCAAGGAGATGACGACTGACTTGGCCCCAGCCGTACCGGCCTCTCCCCTCCTCCAGGGACCCTGCTTCCTGAAATTAGCTTCGCCCGCAGCCAGCAACGCCTAGAACCCCATAGGACCTTACTGTCTTCGTCGAAGACTCCAGTCGCCCGTGGACACCGGATTTGTCCAGCTAAGAAACCAATACCAGTCTGCGGATCTGCAACACTGCACCACTTTGCACCAGACGCCCAGGGCCCGAGTTCGAATGATCCACTTACCCTGAGATGTCCCCCCGGCGATCCTAACCTCATCTGCACCAGTCGCTGTCCTCTCCAAGACCCCTCATCGATGCCTGCAGCCTCTGTTTGAAGGATCCCGCCTGACCGCGAACAGATCTAGCTAAGGAATCCCAAAACCAAAGTGAACCTCCGCCCCAACTTTGGGGAGCCCAGCTGTCTCCCTGGTATCCAACATGCCTATCCAGCCAGTGGTCACCTTCGCCCAGCCTCCTGGTCAAAACCTGCAGCATTTCTTCCTGACCAACTTCGTCCATTGGTTTTCATTGGGAGCCCGACGCCTACTTTGCACCCTGTCGCCCGTGTGCAGCTGGAAGTGCTTCTGCTGATACCTACTTGTGGCCCACTTTGTGCTTATCTTTGATCCCTGAGCCCTGACCCCTGACCCAGAAATCACAGGTATGTACCCGCGACTGGTGCTGTTCTGAGTGCCCACTGTCTTTATAGCATTGCATTGGGCCAAACCTCTCCTTTGACATCTGCACCCACCACCCCTGTGCTGCTGAGGGTGCTCTAACCTTACCTATTTTACCCCTGCCCATTGTAAGTGCTACCAGCCCGAGATTGAACTTTAAAACCGTTTTCGTATATGCAAACTTAACACTTTGGTTTTTCCCATGGGATTGTATGGTTGGTTTTTCTCTCAAAAATGTTTGTTGAGCCTGTCTTGTACTTCAACAAAAGTAACTTAGTGTCTTCAAAAGAGTTAACCTCCTTACTGATGTACTGTAATGTATAAACTGTGTTATTAGTTTGTTTCACCCCCAAACCAGATAAGTACCTACAAAGTAACTAGAAAGTAATATAAACTTATTATAAGTATTCTAAATGACTTGCAACCAATTTTCCCGGCTGCAAAGTAATTTGTATGCTTCTACAAAACCAGTGCACACTGTATCTTGAAAAGTTTTACATTGAAAGTATCACATGCTAAAGAGTAAATCTTTTGTTTGTATAATAAAAAAAAACAAATGAACAACTTTTCATACAACCAATTGGTCTGGATTCAGTCTGTTGAGTGTGTGACATAATTTCTTGCCTGAGTGTGTACAATAAATGCTTAACACTACCCCTTGATATGCCTGACTGTTCAACCACATTACCACAAAAGAGAGTATGATATGATCTACTTTAGCCTTTGCTATATCTCCAGGGATCCACTGGACTCTGTGCACAGTACACCTTTCTTTAGTACTGTATATACAGAGCCAGCTTCCTACACTGTCACACCCAGAGAAGAGGATGACCATTAAGGGGAATTATCGGATTGACCCTAAAGATGATCCTAACTTGAATACCTACGCTGTTTAGGTCTTCCCACCAGCCAATATCACTTTTGGTAGAGGAGAACAACTTTTTAATCAATACCCTTACTAACACTGAAAGATCTGTCCCATATCTCTCCATGCTACAAAGCTTAAGACCAGTGCAGATAACTTTAAAGACCCTGTGACTGTTAGGTATGTTACTCCACAGGCAGTGCTTTAAATGGGAAAAAATAAGTGCAGGTACTCATTTAAATAAGTTAGAGGTGTGTCAAATGGGCGGGGCTAGGGGCGGGGCTACAGGCAAGATATGATGATACATAATGACTTCTGTACCAGTTGCAGCACATATCAAAACGCATGAGAAATGCGTTTATGTAAACCAATCAGGTTAACACATTTACACAAAATGAAAGCCAAACAGGATGATATATTAACATTTCCTTGTTTTGTCATATTTGCCGCTTCTTAATGCCATATGTTATTTGTTGTTGTTTGGCACCATACTATATATTCTCAAGCAGGCACACACACTGAGAGCAAAACAAGCTGAGATGAACACAAAAGAATTCCACCCATTCCCTTTAAAATATCTCCTGAGAGTATCCTGATTCTGATTACACAGCCACCTGGGCGGTCTTTCGTTCCCCTACCAACCCTCCTTACTCGACAGGTAAGAAGAATGTCGTGGGCTTTTGATGTTTGATAGTCCCTGAACTTTCCCACCCATATTTAGAAACTCGTTCTTCAGATCCCCATGAGACCCGATCTGTCCATCTCTCAATGGTGGAACTCCTGCCATCACCACATGTGGGCAGGCTGCTGATGGTGAATGAATTATCAGAAGGTTTTCCGTTTCTTTTTTGTGGTGCCTCCCTCCTCGTTTTCTTGAACTCATGCGGTGGCTGAAATTCTCTGTGATGAGATTAATTTCATACTTGGCAGAACTTTAGTCTCCCGGCCATTAATTTTTATTGGCAAATTGTAATATGGACCGAAGTTTTTACTGGTGGTACTGTTCCCCTGCCCCTTCTGTCCATCCTGCATGGATGTCCAATCAGCTATGGGCCCCTGGGACGTGGCTGCTAAATTTGTAGGCATCAAAGCCTTGCTAGGGCACTGTTTGGAGCTATTTTGATAAATGTATCGATCTTCAGTTTGGCAGTTATAGGGGACAGCAATTGGTGATGAAAAAAACGGCTTTAATGAAGGTATTGTATTGTAATTGCATTTATATAGCGCTTACTACCCCTGACGAGGCGTCAAATCGCTTTTTTGGCGAGTAGCACGCTACTCCGGGACCCATAGAGGATTAGTGTTGAATTAGTATAGTAAAAGATGCAAGTACATTTTAAGTGGTGGATAGGTTAGTCAGTTATTTGGATTTGGAATGATAGCAGAAGGATAGAGGAGGAAAAAAGGTTTGTCTTTATATAGCGCTTGTTACCCCTGATGGGGTGTTGAAACACGCTACTCCGGAAGCCCATAAAGGATTAGGGGTGAAATAATATGGTGAAAATTGAAAGTAATTTCAGTGGTGGATATTAGTCAGTTATTTGGAGTGAGAAGGATAGCGGAGGGATAAAAGGGGAAGAAAGGTTTACTTTCACATAGCACTTGTTACCCCTGATGGGTGTTGAAGCGCTTTTCTGGCGAATAGCACGCCACTCCGGAACCCATAAATGATTAGTGTTGAAAATTAGTATAGTTAAATATGAAGTAATTTGAGTAGTGGATAGGTTATTCAGTTATTTGGGTATAGAAGGGTAGGCGGTGGGATAGAAGAGGGAAAGAGGTTTGTATTTATATAGTGCTTGCTACCCCTGAAGGGGTTTTGTAGCACAAGTAGCACGCTACTTTGGAACCCATAAGTATTAGTGTTGAATTAGTATGGTGAAACATGAAAGTAATTTTAGTGGGGGATATGTTAGTTATGTTTGCTCTACGTTAATCAGCAAAAATGCAATAGTACAGGTTATCACATAACAAGGGCTGATAGACAAAAACATATGCCAGCCATTCAACCTGCAGGAAAGCATGTCAGTGTAAAAGGGTATTCTACAGCACCTGCTTCCGCTACACACTGGAGGTGACAAATACGTAGGCATATTAAGCATGTGTGAAAGCACTGCAAGTTTGGTCAACACTTTCGCCAAAGCATGGGAGTGCAAAAGGTACATGCCAATTCGGACTGAAATACCACGGTGACCTGCTAGACTTAAGGCTTGCCTGAAACAGCAGGTTTATATTTTACTGTCCTGAGTAAAGTGCTAAAGCTTCTGGTATCTGTCGGGAAAGGATCACCTCTACTTATCACATGCTGAGCAGTGTACTTCCAGGGACAGGTAGAAATACACTCCATAGCTACCAGGTCGCTAGTTTATCTTTACAGATTTATATTAAAGTTTATAGGAATGAACTAATATAAACTTGCCTAAATCAGAAAATAAACTAAATGAAACCGACAGCAGCTTTCAATCACGGCTGTACCTTTAATCTGAAACATCTTTTTCGGGGTGAAAGGATATAAAACTGATCAAGCATTTGCCATTGAGTATCCATTGTTCCGCAGATATTACTGGTAAGGTGGGTGCTTGATCTGTGTGCTTCGATACAGAACATTTCTCATGCGAGGCGTGTGCTCTGCTTAGGAACAGTTTATGTCTTTTAAAAGAGATGAAGAGATGAAGATAGAGAATTGTCGGCAAACAGCTTTTGATGAGGAGAGACACAGTGGAGGGTAATTGTTACTCCGACATTCCTGAGCAGATGGGCCAAGTCACTCTAATGAAATCTCTTCCTTTAGCCACTGCTTAATCATTTACCAAGTCAACTTTTCATCCAACACTTTTCTGCCCCTCCGCTCAAAATACACCCCAGCAGGATGCAACTCCCTTCTTTTATTGTGTTTAGATGCAGTCTTGAGTGGCGTATGGTGAATTTAAGTATCCAGTATGACATGGTCCCTCCATCCTCTCCTACACCCACCCCCCCCTATTATGGCTCCTGTTTATTGTTTCCGATTGCAGTGCACAAATGCTACCCTAGGCAACCATTTGTGCTATATATGCAACCAACACGGAAAGAGGTATTCCCTTTGTCACCCTCCCATACAGTGCCCCTGCCCATCGCCCCCATTCTGTACCCCATTAAGCGGTTTGATATTACCAGGGGTCAGCAAAAATACTAAGCAAGCAACAAACCTAACTAAATCTATGAGCACATTTAATTTACAAAGCAATGCAAAATCACAAGTAAAACCGTAACATAGCAAAGCAAAAATAGAAAAAAGAAAAATATCTGAGATAGAAATCACCTTAGTACGGCCAGTGCATTTCCCTTTTCACACACTTGATAAAGGAAGGGCCCCCCACCCGCCTTAACACTTTTAAGTATATTAGCCATTGTGCTATCACAGCATGACGCAGGGTGGGCCCTCTCAGACCCCTGCAGTCAGGGGCCATTCAAGTGAGAGCTGCTGTAATCGCCAGCAGTGATTGTGCAAAAGGCCACTGAAGGGCTCAGTCGGAAGCAGAGCAGTGTCTGCCCCGAGCTGGAGGATAAGTAACCTGAGCCTGCTCTGCTCTCAATCAGGGTACCAGTACTCTCCCTGACCTAAAAAAAAGTGCTGGTACTGAGGGCCAGAAACTTTGGAAGTGCCGGTACTCAGTACCGGTGAGTACCGGCCCATTTAAGGCATTGTCCACAGGTTGAGAAAAAGTATATAGCAGTCCCAGACAGCCCAGTTTAGGTCCTGCCTGGCTCAATGGTTGTCCACACTGCAAGAAAGAGGGTTTCAGCTCAGACTACAATGTCTACCTCCAGACAAAAAGATAAAAAAGATAAATGCGGCTGAGTAATGGGTAGATGTGGGGTGCTGCCATATGCTGGAGGATCACCACTTCAGTCTGATTGCTCTCCAGGTACCATTGCCATCACTGGGAGGAGATAGAGGAGCTAGTTGAATACCTCCCTAAAGTCTACTGTAAAAGGGGCCACGGGCTGGTTGCGATAGGAAAGGTGATTTTGATCTTAAACATCAGGTGTGTATTGGGCTCTGCTGATAGTACCTCGCTTGAGGTGAACGATTTTGGAAAAGGGGATGGTGATGGACAGAGTTTCTGAATGATGCAGAATACTCCTACCCAGTCAAGAGATCAGGGCTTGATCCATCACCGTTTTATAGCTCACTGCACCATCCCAGCTCAGAACCTGGCTACATGCAAATTAGTCTGTTCCTGTCCCAGTGCATGATGGGAACAGGGCAAACCAAACTACCAAGCCAATTCTTATACTGGGAAGGAAACAAGCTTCCGGGGACCGGTTTCTGGCATTTCAGCCGTCGTCGGCCCGGCTTGCTTGAATCCTTCACTGGGTAGGACTATTCTGCATCATTCAGAAACTCTGTCCATCACCACCCCCTTTTCCAAAATCGCTTGAGGTGAACACCAGCATCCTGTTAAGATGCAATGCCTCGCTCAGTTTTGTTATATGGTTCCCACCAATTTGGTAAGACTGTGTTTTTAGAACAAAAAAAGTCATAATACAGAAACTGTGTATTCTTGTATGATGAATAAATGGTGGTCTGTTTGACTAGCCCACGGTACTGCCTCGAAACTACTAAACTTCCAGAGTTATAGTAGTCATCAATCTGAAAGAGACACGTTAGTGATAGATTCCTTACCTTAGAATATCCCCAGGCGTCAGACTGGATCCGGAAAGTTTTGCGTAGCAGTACCCTTGCGCGTCGGTAGGCGTCGTCTGCGGCTCCGCGTGCGTCGTGGGCGCCGTGATGACGTCGTCGGAGTACTTAGACGCCGCCTCCGTGTGCTGACGTCAGTTCTTCTTTTTCCGCGCCAGCCAGCGCAGATCTGGAAAAAGCAGTTCCCTGGTCATTTTGTGACTAACTTTTTGGATCTTTTTGATCTCTTTCGAAGTCTTCACGACTCCGACGGTGCCGTTAGGGATGCCCGGCTTCAAGCACTGCGGCGGTTGCGAGCGACTCATGTCGGTTACGGATCCGCACCGACTGTGCCTGACGTGTTTGGGCGTCGACCATGACGACGAGGCCTGCTCCGACTGTCGGGCCCTCTCGAGGAAGGCCAGGCGGGAGCGGTCCCGCAGGCGACTCGAGATCCGCCAGTCGGCCCCGCGCCAAGTGAGGTCCCGGTCCCACGGGAGGTCGAGGGACAGGTCGCGGGGGCGGAGCCGTCACAGCTCCGGGAGTCGGCGCCACTCCTCCGGGTCCAAGTCGTCAGGTAAGAAGCATAAGAAGTCGAAGAGACATCATCGCTCTTCCGACTCCCCCCGACGCTCGCGCGATGCGGCCGGGGGTTCGGGTGACACCGCCCACGCGGCTCCTCAGGAGTCTCGGGCGCCGCGTTCGGCTCCATACCCCCAGGTCCCTGGGCTGAACGCGACGCCGGGGGAGATAGAGCGCTTCCTCATGGCCATGAGGTCCCTTTCTTCCCCGACGGGTTCCGCGGCGCCTTCGGGCCCAGTGAATCCGTCTGGGGGCCCTAGTGGGTCGGGTACAACCCCGACGCCGTCGGGTGCTTCGGCCTCGACGGCGTCTTCGACGCCGGCGCCGCAGGGCTCTGCGATCCCGACGCCGCCGCTGCCCTCGGGCTCGGCGCCGCAGGGTTCGGCGGTCCCGGCGTCGTCGGTGCCTTCGGGTCCGACGCCGCAGGGTGCTGTTCGGCCCTCGTCGGGCAATGGAGCGTCCCCGGTGGACCTTACGACCCCCCCGGGGTCGGTCCGTGTGGTGTCCCCGCCGGCGTCGGTCCCGGCCGACGCCGTCCCCAATACCTCCTCTCTATGGGTCCCGGCGTCGGGACAGCGCCAGTCGGCGCCGATCCCGACGCCGTTCGGGGATTTCTATCCCTATGAACCATCCTCATTCGCTAACGACCCTGAGTCTCAGGAGATGAGGGAAGAGGAGGACTGGGAGGGGTCTGAGGACCCTCTGACAAAAGAATGTCAGTCTAGCATGGACTGGACAGGAGACCTTGGGGAGGCCAGTGGCCTGGACACCTCTCCAGACACTGGATTCGTCTCTCCTCCTTCCGTGGCTTCGGAGGAGGGCGCTACATATAGTGTGGTGTTGATGAGGGCTGCTAAGGCCTTGGGCCTTGAGCTCCCCGTCGCGGCCGTGAGGACTAATCTCCTCACTGAGGTCCTTAAGCCGCAGTCATGCTCCATGGAGCCAATGCTGCCGTTTAATGAGGCCTTGTCGGACGTTCTGTTGGGCACTTGGTCCAGGCCCGCTACAGGTTCGCCTGTAGATAGGAACGTGGCCAGACGCCACCGCCCGGCTCCGGGCGACCCATGTTTCCTGTCCACCCACCCCACCCCCGAGAGTCTGGTTATCCAGGCCTCTAACTCCCAGACCGCCTTCCCGTCAGCACCCCCTGATCGGGAATCCAAGAGGTACGAGGCCTTTGGCAAAAAGGTCTTCTCGTCCCTTAGCTGTGGACTGCGGTCTTCCAACACCGCATGCCTCTTGGGCCGTTACACCCATTCTATATGGGAAACGGTGGCGGAATTGTTGCCAGAGTGCCCGTTGGAGGTACGGGCCAAACTCGGCCAAGCCCTTGTGGAGGGCCGGGACGCAGCGAAATATTCGATCAGGTGCGGACTGGACACCACTGACTCGCTGGGCAGAGCGATGGCTACGACGGTGGCGATTCGACGCCACGCCTGGCTTAGGTCCGCCAACTTCTCGGCTGATGTCCAGAATACACTCATGGACATGCCGTTCGATGGCCGTCGCCTCTTTGGCGACAAGGCAGACCACGCGCTCGAGCGCTTTAAGGACTCCAGGGCTACGGCCAAGTCCTTGGGCCTCTCGGCCCCGCGCCAGCAAGTGGCTGCTTTTCGCTCCTTTCGTGGCCACGGAAGGGGCGTCCCCACACGTGCCGCCAGCCACTCGCCGCAAACTGTCGTCCAGCGCGGCGGCGGCCGTGGAAACCGCCGTGGAGGCGGTAGGGGAGGCAAGCGGAGCCAGTCCACACCTGCCCCCGCAGCATCCGCCTCTAAACCCTCCTAGTCCGTGCTTTTCGGCCCATGTGACGCCAGTGGGAGGCAGGGTTCGCCATCACCACTCTCACTGGCGCGCAGTCACTTCGGACAGGTGGGTGCTGCAGATCGTCCGAAGGGGCTACTACCTCCCCTTCGAGACGACCCCTCAAGCCATGCCACCGCAACACCACCGCGTATCGGGGGATAATTTGCGGCTCCTGCAGGAGGAAGTTTCGGCCCTCTTGGCCAAGGGGGCCATCGAGCGCGTTCCTGGGCCAGAAGTAGGACGTGGTTGCTACTCCCACTACTTCCTGGTACCCAAGAAGGGCAAAGGAGGCCTACGCCCTATCTTGGATCTGAGGAGCGTCAACGGCTTCCTCCGGAAGGAGAAGTTCAAAATGCTGACACTGGCTCAGGTCTTGACTGCCCTAGACCCAGGAGACTGGATGGTAGCGTTGGACTTGCAGGATGCGTATTTCCACATCCCCGTCCTGCCGGCCCACCGGCGTTACCTGCGGTTCACGGTAGGCCACGAGCACTTTCAGTTTACCGTGCTCCCCTTCGGCCTTACCAGCGCCCCACGGGTGTTCACGAAGGTGATGGCGGTGGTCGCAGCTCACCTGCGCAGGTTAGGGGTTTCAGTCTTCCCCTACCTAGACGACTGGTTGTTGAAGGCGGGCTCGCCCCAGGCAGTCGTCACCCACCTCCAGACTACGGCGGATCTCCTGCACAGGCTGGGATTTTCCATCAATGTGCCAAAGTCACACCTGTGCCCCTCTCAGAAGCTCCTTTTCATCGGAGCGGTTCTCGACTCGGCGCAGTTTCGGGTTTACCCGCCCGAACAGCGGGTCCGGGATATTCAGGCCCTGATCCCGGTCTTCGGGCCGTTATCCCGGGTTTCGGTCAGGTTGACGCTGCGGCTTCTGGGGCTGATGGCCTCCTGCTTCCTTCCGGTGCATCACGCACGGTGGCGGATGCGGGCTCTGCAGTGGGACCTGAAGTTTCAGTGGGCCCAGCACCGGGGCAACCTTTCCGACCATATCCTGATCTCGGAGGGCACTGCGAGACAGCTGCAGTGGTGGCTCACGGACCGCGATTGGGTCAGCGGCAGATCCCTCTCCCTTCCCCAACCGGAGCACGTGGTTGTGACGGACGCGTCCCTCCAGGGCTGGGGTGGCCACTTGGGAGAGGCGGAGATCAGGGGACTCTGGTCTCCGGCGGAATCCCGGCTCCATATCAATCTGTTGGAGCTGCGGGCGATTCGTCTGGCACTGAAAGCATTCCTCCCGTCTGTCCGAGGGAGTGCAGTGCAGGTGTTCACGGACAACACCACCGCCATGTGGTACTGCAACAAACAGGGCGGGGTGGGGTCGTGGACCCTCTGCCAGGAGGCTCTGCGCCTCTGGCAGTGGCTGGAACATCAGGGCGTGACTCTGGTGGTTCAACACCTGGCAGGTTCTCTGAACGCCAGGGAGGACGAACTCAGCCGTCGGTGCTCGATGGATCACGAATGGCGTCTGAACTCGGACGTGGCGCAAGGCCTCTTTCTGCGTTGGGGAGAGCCTTGGTTAGATCTATTCGCCACCGAAGAGAACGCGCAATGTCATCAGTTCTGCGCGTTGGAATTTCCAAGGCGGCACTCGCTCGGAGACGCTTTTCGTCGCGAGTGGAGCTGCGGTCTGTTGTACGCCTTTCCGCCTATACCTCTTCTGCCCAGAGTGCTGAAGAAGATCAAGCGCGACCGGGCACAAGTCATCCTTGTGGCTCCGGACTGGGCACGAAGGTTCTGGTATCCCGAGCTACTCAGTATGTCAGTCGATCCCCCGGTTCGTCTGCCTCTTCAGGAGGACCTTCTGTCGCAGCAGCAGGGGACGGTCCTCCACCCGAACCTGTCCAGTCTCCACCTCCATGCATGGAGATTGAGCGGCGGCAGTTGAGGCCATTTGACTTGCCTCCTGAAGTTTGCAACATCATTCTGGCAGCCAGGCGTCCCTCCACAAAAACGGTATACGCCTGCAGGTGGAACAGATTTGTGGCATGGTGCACAGCAAAGGCTGTGGATCCTCTCAATGCCCCTCTCTCTGAGATTCTTCTCTTCCTTCTTTCTCTTGCCCAGCAGGGCTCTGCTCTGGGCACTATCAAAGGCTATCTTTCGGCTCTTTCGGCCTTTCTGAGGCTGCCTGACCAACCTTCTTTGTTCAAGTCCCCTATAGTTAACAGATTTCTGAAAGGCATCACTCATACCTTTCCTCCTGTTCCTTTCGTGATGCCTCAGTGGGACTTGAATCTGGTTCTAACATTTCTGATGTGCGCTCCCTTTGAGCCACTTCATAACTGTCCGCTTCGCCTTCTTTCTTTGAAGACTGCATTCCTGGTAGCCATCAACTCTGCCAGGAGAGTGAGTGAGCTCCAGGCTCTTTCTTGTAAGCCTCCTTTCCTTTCAGTCCATCCGGACAAGGTTGTTTTGAGGACTAGGCCCTCCTTCTTGCCTAAGGTGGTCACGGCCTTCCACATTGGGCAGTCCATCACATTGCCCACCTTCTTTCCGCCTCCGCACCCCTCGAGAGAGGAGGAGAGGCTCCACCGTCTGGACCCAAAACGTGCGCTCTCATTCTATCTGGATCGCACACGCCAGTTCCGGGTGGATGATCAACTCTTTGTTGGGTACGCGGGCGCTAAGAAAGGGAAAGCGGTGCACAAGAGGACCATTTCTAGATGGATTATCATGTGCATCCAGGCGTGTTACTCCTTGGCTAAGAAGGAACCACCTGTTGGGCTGCGGGCTCATTCCACTCGAGCCACGGCCACTACAACTGCCTTGGGCCGAGGTGTGCCCCTGCAGGATATTTGCCAGGCTGCTACGTGGGCTTCGTTGCACACGTTTGCGAGGCACTACTGCCTGGACAGTCAAGTCCGGAGAGATGGCTACTTCGGCCGTTCCGTTCTCCAGGACTTTCTGGTGTGAATATTGGTTCGCAGACCCACCACCACGGGGATGGTATTGCTGGGGTATCTATTCTAAGGTAAGGAATCTATCACTAACGTGTCTCTTTCAGATGCACAAGTTACTACTTGTGTAACGATATATCTGTAAGAGACATTAGTTAGTGATAGATTCCTTACCGACCCACCCATCCTCCCCGTTCTGCGAACCGATATCTAGGGTTAAGGTCATCCCCTTTCAGGGCCCTAGTTTCTTGGCACCAGTGTCGGTTTTTGTCATGGCTCTGCGCTTCTGGCGCGGAAAAGCTGTGGCTAAGAACTGACGTCAGCACGCGGAGGCGGCGTCTAAGTACTCCGACGACGTCATCACGGCGCCCACGACGCCGACGACGGACGCGGAGCCGCAGACGACGCCTACCGACGCGCAAGGGTACTGCTACGCAAAACTTTCCGGATCCAGTCTGACGCCTGGGGATATTCTAAGGTAAGGAATCTATCACTAACTAATGTCTCTTACAGATATATCGTTACACAAGTAGTAACTTGTGCGTTACCTAGAACATCACTCTCACAATTTCCAAAAGAAATTGTGACAACAGATAAAACCTTTTCGTTTGTCACTTTTGCATGCCCAAAGCGTCACAAAGAATAGAAACAATATTGCATTTTCAAACATTTATTGAAAAGCTCTAATCTTTGCAAATAAAACATGAACTGTGATTGTAAGAAAGATGACACATTATTGTAATGAGCATTATTGGCGTTAAGAAGAATACAAACAATTCAATTATGGTAATTGTTCATAAAGTTGTTGATGTTACTCCTATCTATTGCTAGCCTCTGTGCTACAGAGAGCATATCTGCACAGACTGTTGGAATGACCCAACTCCGTACCTTGGTAGTATATGTCAGGAAGCCAGGATCAGTTCATCCATGGGTGCACCTCCGAGTGTACAGATATCTTCCTTCTCAGGATGAAGGTTGGGGGCGGCAGGCCTGCATCTTACAGCAGCTTTCTTTGACAATTCCAGCAGGAAGTGCACCTCTCACTGACTTGAGCTCAAACGTGTTTTGTTTAATAAAACAGCAAGCTAATCAAACTGTGGCAAAGGTGCAGGACAGCGTTTTAATTAGACTGAAGCAGAAGAGTCATCTTTTTGGGAGCACATAAAATAAAACAATGCCTCATTTTCTGATTGTGTGCAATCCTGGAACTAACTGGGCAGGCTAATGGGCGACAGTGCCTATTAGGAATGAATGTGTGCCAAGGCCATTCTCTCAGTAGGAAAAAAATTATAGAGCACCATTAGAAAATTAGGCTAAGTTAACACGATAACTAAAATGGAAGCTAAATGACACCATCCCCTTGGTCGAAAAAGTGATGACTCAAAGAGAAGTAAACAATAATATATGTAAAAAGCAGTGTGTCATTTATCTTTAAAGAACTTGCGTATCACATAAAAACTGTAACACAAGAAGAAGATACTAAAGCAATAAATGAGGCCAACCAAAAAACACACAAACTAAATAAAAATGGCAAAAAGAATTTCATAAAAAGAAAAGGACAATCAAAAAGTCTAAGAGGCATCCAAATTGAAATGCGGCATCTCCAACAAGTCCAGAATACCCATATCTGGAGTCTTTATGACCCTGGATGGACCCTGCATCCTGATAAACCACATCAACAGAGGCCAAGAGAACACGATGCAAGAGGGAAAGAGAGTCATCTCCAACCCATTCAACAGAAGTCAAGGGCAAATGCAGTGGTTGTGCGGCTTCCGTAGAGGAACTAGAAGCCGAAGGAGCATTCGGCAGAGGCTCATAATTGGCATCTTGTTACAAAGGGTCCAGAATCACAGGACAACCAAACTGATTTATGTCCGGAAACTGTGACAGTTGCATGGCAAGCCATATGTCTACAGCTGCGACAGGCACAGATAAGCGAAGTGGGGCGTGCAGGGCGCGGCGGGGGAGGGGGGTGTGACAGATGACTTGCTCTCTGAGAGAAAGCTTGATCTCCTGTTCCTCACGGAGACCTGACTAGCCACGGGGTCTGAGCCGGATATCCTAGAGGCACTTTCCCCAGGCTACACAATAGCTAGAATTGATAGGACGACAGGCAGAGGAAGAGGGATAGCATTCATATTCAAACTCCCCCTTGAATGCTTTCTTGAACCTTTCACGATTGGTGATAGTCAGGCGGGCTCTTTTACGATTAAAATTAGCCCCAATCTTACGGTGAAAGGGCTACTAGTCTATAGACCTCCTGACCCTCCAATACGTTTTCTGCCCAGTCCGGTCGAGGGTATCACCCATCTGGCCATAAGACACGATAAGCTTTTAATACTGGGCGATTTGAATCTCCATTTGGATGATGAGGCTTTGTATAAGGGGGCCTTTGACTTACGCCAGGACCTTTTGTCACTCCATCTGAGCCTGTAATCTTGTGCTCCTACACATCAGCATGGCCACCTACTTGATCCTGTATTCGCCAGCTGGGAGGATGTAGAAGTTAACCACCCGCCTCCCTGTTCACTGGTCGGATCATTTTCTGGTCCCCTTTGTGGTGAAGGTGCCAGAGACCGGAGTCCAGGAAAAACCGACATGCAATCACCCACGCAGGAATTGGAAAAATTTTGTGCGGGATGATTTTAATAGAGCGTTGACCCTGGGCGGGTCCCCAGGTGGCACAGATATCGAAACTGCCTGCCTGAATCTAGAGAGGCGCATAGATAATGCACTTAAGACGGTGGCCCCGCTGCTTCCTAATAAAGCGGTGGGCAGGACACATAAATCAGCACCTTGGTTCACTACAGCTCTGCATCTTGCAAAAGCTGAATGTAAACGCCTGGAGAGGCAATGGAGAAAAGGTTTTTTGTGCCAGGATAGACTGAAATATATTGAGGAACGAAAAAAATATTATGGACTTATTAGGCGGGCTAACGCCACTCATTACCAGGCTAGAATTGGGGCGGCAGAAAATTCTACTAAAGGACCACTTTAAAATTTACAAGGAGATTTCTTCCCTCGCAGCTACCGCCACGCCAACGGCGTGCTCGGCTGTCATGCAATCGGATTGCGAATTATTTCTCGGAGAAAGTGGAGAAAATCTATTCCTCCTTCCCGGGGACCGTAAGAGGGGTATGGAATTTGTGGAAGAGGCTGGTGAAGCTGAGGGGATTCGGAGACTGAACAACTTCATTATTCCCTCCCCCGAGCTTCTCAGTAAAATCTGTCTTGGTATTAACCAGAGACCCCGCCTCACCCAAGTTGCTGGGCAAGAGTATGGAGATTCTTGAGCTGTATATTAGGCATGTTTTGGAGGTTTCGTTCAGATCACACACAGTGCCAGGGAGATCGAAAAAAGCCATTGTTCTCCCACTCCAGAAGAAGCCGAACATCAGCCCAGACAAACTGAAAAATTTGCGACCTACTTCGCTTCTGCCGTACCTGGCTAAGGAGGCAGAGAAGGTAGTAAACCAACAGCTTATGACTCATGTTGAGGAATCTAGCCTCCTGCACCCGTTTCAATCGGGCTTCCGGGCGTCACATTCTACTGAGTCGGCACTACTCCTCGCCACGGAAGTAATCAGACAGGGGGCAGATGCTGGGCACACTATGGCCCTGATTATGCTGGACCTGAGTGCTGCCTACGACTCTGTGGCCCATTACACCTTGCTGCAGTGTCTAAATAAGGGCAGTGTCTCAGGCCCAGCCTTAAAATGGTTGGAATCCTTCCTGGTAGAGCGAAGCTTTCAAGTTAGACAGGGAGCGCACTATTCCAAGGACATCAAACTGGAACAGGGTGTGCCTCAGGGCTCTGCCCTAAGTCCTACTCTGTTTAACTTGTACGTAACACCTCTGGCGGAGATAGCAGAAGATTTTGGAATTAGGGTCGTCTCAAGCCGACGATACCCAGCTGGTGATCTCCCTATCTCAGGCACCGGACGTGGCAGCCTCTAATTTCAGGACATGCATGCAGGAGCTTGCCTCCTGGATGGCTAAGAACTGCCTGAAACTCAATGGTAACAAGACAGAGGTGCTTGTGGTAGGGGGTAATTCGTCAGGCTGGACATTGGCTTGGTGGCCTCCGAGTCTGGGCCCCACTCCTACTCCATGCACCCAGGTGAAAAACCTTGGGGTATGGTTGGACTCCACTCTTTCCTATGAGGTACACACCAGACGTGTAGTGGGGAAATGTTTTGGAGTCCTCAAAAACTGGATCTCCTTCCTATAGAGGCTAGGAAAATGTTAGTGCATGCCCTTATCACATCTCGTCTAGACTATGGCAACATACTCTATCTTGGCACCACTGCTAAATGCTTTGGAAGATTGCAGGTTGTGCAGAATGCCGCCGCACAGCTGGTTCTTGCGTAGCCAAGGAGGGCTGCCTACAAAAGATCCTTGGATACCTTGCACTGGCTACCGGTAAGAGAAAGAGTGATGTTTAAGGTATTGTGCACATGCCATTGCATCACCCAGGACACGGGTCCTTCCTATCTGAGAGATCTTGTCATCGGCTATGTGCCCGGAAGGTCCCTCAAATCTAGTGGGACTGGCTTGCTGATAGTGCCGATGGTGAAGAAGGCCAGAATGGAAGGCAGATCCTTCCGGCTCCGGGCAGCTCAGAGCTGGAACAAACTCCCTCTTAATCTCCGGATGGAGACGTCTGAATCAAAGTTTAGGAAGGCGCTTAAAACTTATTTGTTCTCAGGTTAGTCAGGTAGGCGCATTGGAAGGTGGTTTGAGCCTCGGACACTCTCTCTCACCCCAGCGCGGGGACACGCCGGAATGGCGTACCCATGCGCTTTATAAATCCCATTATTATTGTTATTATTATTATTATTATTATTATTATTATTATGTGTCAAATTAGAAGCCAAAAACTATTCAGTTGCATTTAAATATTTCCATGCCACTCTATTTGATTTTCAAAACCCGCAATGTCCAACTTAACTGTAAAATCGATCTTAATTGACTTTCAATCAATCAGGGAATTGTAAGCGCGCCACTCACCCGTGAGGGTCTCAAGGCGCTGAGGGGAGGGGGGTGGGGGAGGGGGGTGGTCCGCAGATCTGTCTAGCCGAAGAGCCAGGTCTTTTGGGTCTTCCTGAAGGTGCTCAGGGAGGGGGGCGTGTGGAAAGTCAGCCCAATTTACTACCGATGCCCAGGCTGCTGGCGCAAGATGCCTCTTAGTTCCCATTCTGAATAGTTACCAAATAAAGAGACGGGCGCTGGAAGCAGGAATCACAAGAACAGAGTTTATTACTCATGAGGAGAGCCTGTCATTTCAGACACGAAACAAGGTGTCATCGGGAGGTGCTCTAACAAGTTCTCTGAGACATCGCCTTTTATACCTTACAAAACATTCCTTATTACAATAACGACATTGTGAAACAAGGTAAAGACATCCCCATAACCTTCGTGTCAATCCCACCCCACATACATCCACAATAGAGGCCCTTAGCCTGCCGATAAGAGGAGGGGGCAATCATGCAGCTGAGTGTTCTGCCGATTCTTTGGATGTGTGTGCCTGATTGTACCCCAGGGGGTGGGGAGGCCAGGATCAATAGTGGGTCCTTTGAAGAGGAGTGACTCCATATAATAAGGGGCAGTAAACAGTATCTCCCGGCTTAGGCGATTGCCTCGGACCTGTGTAGGGTTTTCCAACAGAGGGGTTATTCATGAAAGGAAAGGAGGTGTTGGTCAGGCGCGGCCGTGACTCCCAAGGACAGAGTCTTGCAGAAGAAGAAGGTTTATGACTTGCCCATGTGAGGGAGGAGGGGGGAGCCAGGGTGCGCACAGGGACAGAGTCGCACAGAGAGAGAGGTCTTATGACCCGTACATGAGAGAACGGGGGCAGTCAGGTACAGCTGGGGGGGGTTATGTCAGCTGAGGCGAAGGATGCTTCTTCGAGAGGAAAATGGGGGGGTGCGTGGGTCAAGCAGGAAGGTTACTTTTCAGAGCAGGGTCGCGCAGAAGGAGAGGGTTTTATGGTCTATGCACATGAGAGTGGGGGGGTGTTCAAATGTGCGCAGGAGGGAAGCCGGGGATTTCAATGAGCGGGCAAAGAGGCCATGGTGCCTAAAATGGCTGTCAGTTACATGCGGGCACCATGGGCCTTTACTGGCGGAGTGATGCGGTCAACGTCTCACGACATTCGTGGTGCGTACAGGGAGGGGAATGGGAAAAGACAAATGAACGCCGCTTATGTACATCAATTTTGTGAATTTCCACAGGCGAGTCTCATGTCTGCCGGTAGCTCGTTCCAGGTCTTGGCTGCAGTGTGAGAGAAGGATCTTCCGCCTGCTCTGGCTCTGTGGATGCGCGTTGTTTCGGACAGTACGAGGTTAGAAGATCTGAGGTTTCTTTTGGATACGTTGAAGTTGATTCTGTCGTTGAGGTATTTGGGTCCGTTGTTGTGTAGGCATTTGTAGGCGTGAGTGAGGATTTTGAAAGTAATTCTTTTCTCCACGGGGAGCCAGTGGAGTTGTGTTCAAGCCTTACTGCTCGCCCACACTACCACTAATAGGGAATAAGGTATTATCTACTGTTCCCTCTGCCTACCTTTGGGGTTTCACTGGACTCTGTGCACACTATCCCTTACTTTGGTATGGTATATACAGAGCCAGCTCCCTACACAAAGCTTGTCAATAGTCCTTACTAGTCATTAGACATTGACCAAAAGAGGGAACTATAAACATTCACAAATTATGTTAAAGTGGTTTAATCAGGACACCATGCGTTCTTTTGTCCTTTTCCTACCCCTTCTTTCTCAGCAGGCATTTTTTTAATGCATCATTAGACATGTCCTGATAATGATCCCATTATTATTTTAGGGATGTAAGCGTTGTTGACTTTAGCACCTGGGCACAACATTTGTAGTTATCATTGACACATGCTATGGTGCTTCTCAGTATGTTCTGCTACCCGACCGTAAAACTGTCCTTTCGGCCACTATGCGTAATGCCTGCCGTTTGTTACTCAAATTTTTCGTTGTAAACTGTCCCACTTGTATGTTTTCTCTCTTTTTTGTATTTTTCAAAATAAATCACTATATCCACCCTGATATATGAACATAGACAACATTGTATCTCTGTGTCAATTACAGTTGTAATTCTATATTTTGAGAGACTAGTGTTCTTTTATAATCAAAGAAGTAAAGGCATTACTGCAACAAGGGTCCATCGAGAAAGTCCGATACGAATTCCAAAACAAAGTGGTTTTTACTCTGTTTACTTTCTAATACCAAAAAAAGATCCAACCCTAAGACTCATTCTGGATGTACGGCCACTAAACCGCTACTTACTGTCTGAACATTTTCACATGGTCCCACTACCTGATGTGATACCACTACTTTTAAAGGCGACTTCATAACCACATTAGACCTGAAGGACACTTAGTTCCTGTTAGACCTGACATCATTGGCTTGAGTCTCTCCTCCATTTTTTCTGTTTGCCTCCACTGTTTTACGATGTTTTGCTGGATAATGCTTTGGGCACTGTGCCACTGCTGATCAGTGCCACGGTGCAAGTGCTCCCTATGTTAAATTGATGTATCGATTGTATTCCATGTTTGGCTTATTTGGTTTACTGTCAGTCCCTAGTCTAGTGCACCAGGAGTGCCGGGGCTTGTAAATACAAATGCCGCTCGTGGGCTTGCAGCACGTGTTGTGCCACCCACAAGAGCGGCCTCGTAAAAGAATGTCTACGGGTCGGTCATTGCGAGACCCACGTGCAGTCCAGTACTGTCACGCGGGCTGCGCAAGTATACCTACTTGCCAGTCCCTCAAACCTTCCCTTAACTTCATGTTAGTCACCCCTATGGTAGGCCCACGGGCAGGGTGCGTTGTAAGTATGAGGTAGGACACGCCTGACCAGGTTGGCATGTCCTGATAGTGAACAACAGCCATCTTCGTTCTTCACTATTGCGAGGTAGCCTGCTCTCCATTAGTTAAAATGGGCCGCCGGGATTATTAATGCTATGATCCTAGTTGGCTCGGGGAGCATGGTGCAATGTCGAGTTTGGTATCCCTGAACTCGGGGTTTAATTACGCATCCGTTGGTGTGGATGGTTTTTGGACTCTGGGTTTGAAAATAGCACTTTTAGAAAGTGCCTATTTTCTTGTCTAACCATTTCTGGTTTCTGCTGGTCTTGCGTGTGTGTGACAGGAGCTGGGTGGCTCCAGAGGTCTGGATGAGTCAGTGTGGGATGAGTGGGACATTTGCGTTGAGAGTAGGGGGAGAGTAGTTGCTGATAGCCTGCCCTGCCTGATACAATGCTGGCTCCACCTCCTGCCAAGCGACTGATGGCTCTGTACCCGCCATGGACGATCCTAGCCCCACCTCCTGCCAGGAGGCCGATAGCTCTGCTCCTGTCAGTGACAATGCTGGCTCCACCTCCTGCTGGGCGTCTGAGGACCCAGCCCTGCTCAGTGAATAAGCCAGGTGCTTCTGCCTGGCTCCACCCACAACAGACCCAGGATGTTGAGAAATGCCCCTGCATGGACAAAGGGATCAAAGCCGAAAAGGGGTATAAGAGTAGGACCCCTGAACTAAGAAATCAGATCACTTCTGACAAGGAACCCTGTAACCAAGGACAAGAGGCCTGCTGATCTAAGGACTTGCCTACCCCTTCTGCCAGTGTGCTGTTTGCTGGAGGGAATCCTGCAGTGCTTCTTTATTTTTGCCAAGGAACCAGGAGAGAGGAACTGTGTGTGTACTCTCAAGCTTGCTAAGAAAATCTCCAAGGACTGGAAGAGTGCCAGTCTCCTGCTGAAGTCACAGGGCTAAAGGACTTCATCTGCTTTAAGTGCTATTTGCTGGAACCTGTGAACCCAGCACCTCTGAAAGAACCAGCAATCTCGACGCCGACGGACGTCGCCGAATCCAGCCCGACATAGTGAGTAACGGCTCCAGTGTCCCGCTTCCTCGACGCCGGCCGCCGGGCCCGATCGACGCCAGCAGCAACGCCAGTGAGTAGTGAGTTCGGCTCCAGCTCCAAGGGACCTCGTGTCTGCACCGCTGCTGATCGCGTCACCCTCGTGCCCTCTCGATGCCGTGAGCGCTGCTCACACTTGCAACAGAAACATCGACGACTGCTGAGGCCTGATCGACCCCGAAGACGCGACGCCGGATTGCTTGACGCCGCTGATCATCGTGTGCTTCATTTTCCAAGGTACTGTGTTGTTGGGGGTCCGTGTGACTCCGGGCTCGACGTAGCGCTCCTTGCGGTCGACGCCGAACCTTTGGATTAACTATGCCTCAACGTCGTGTAGCTCCCGTGTGGGTTACCTTGTTGCTAAGAACTGTGTTTCCAAGAAGAAGAATTGCTTTGATACGAAAAGACTTTGTCCTAAAGAAGAATCCGCATTTGAACTTTTATTTTCCCTTCCAAAAGTATTTATTAAGATTGTGTATATTTTTTTTTTATTCACATAGGTTTTTATTGGAAGTTTCAGTAGTAAATAAAATACACATAGTACAGACTCAAAAGCATACAATATTACAGAAGAACAGTACAGTAAAATAAATCAAAAAGGGGTAAAAAGCAATATACAATAGGTCACATAATAATACATACATCCTTAGGCGGTGTATCCGGACAGTAACATGTAAATTATAGCACCAAAGATATGTAGGTGGGACTCAGTATGTCAGGGTGAACCAAAGTATCATATTAGCTCCACACTGTTGGATTGTGATGGCGTTAAATGCATCGGGGCGGGTTGGGGGGGAGAGAGTATCTAAGGTGGTTTATGGGTGGTAAAATAACAGTCAAGGGTGGACCACATCTTTCTCATATGGGGGCGCCATGGTGATTGTTGGAGAGCTATGTTATCCGCTCCCCTGAGGCTAATTATCCAGTTGAGCCAGCAAGCAAATGTAGCTTTGCTAGAATCCTTCCAGTTATTGAGGACAGTTTTAACAGCTGCAGTGAGCATGAGATCAAGTAGTGCCCTGTCGTCGGCATGGAGGGAGGGTTCTAGGGTGAAACCAAAAGCTAGGTAAGGAAGTTCTCTGGATGGGGAGATGGGGAAAACTTTACTGATGAAGTCGAATACCTTGTCCCAAAATGGGGTAACACAGTCGCAATGTAGAATAATGTGTGCGAGGTCGCCCTCCGCTCGTTTACAATTCCAGCAGAAGGCGTCTTGGCTAATGTTATGGGCATAAAGACGCGCAGGAGTCCAGAAGGTTTTGTGGAGGAGCCAATATTTGGTCTGGGATAAAGTCGGGCTAATTTTATGTCGCATGCATGATATCCAGGTATTGGCCCAGTCCGCTTCTGAAATCGGTCTAGAAGACAATTCAGACCAAAACTGAGTTAGTGGTGCGGTGAGATTGGTATGTTGGAGGCGAATAAGTTTGTAGAGATGTGACACTTGATGTCCAAGTCTGTTTAATCTACTGAGGTATGATGGGAGGGTGGTATTAGGGAGAGTTTCGCCTTAGAGAGTGCAGCTTTTATGTTTAGGAAGGAATAAAACTCTAGAGGTGCCAAGCCATAGGTAGTTTGCAATACTCTGAACGGGATAGAGTATGACCCCTCGAATAGTTGGTGCGGGAAGAAGATACCTTTCTTAATCCACTGAGAATTAAGCAGGTATTTGCCTTTGTGCTGTATGTATCGATTGTTCCATAAAGACTCCCAACCCGAGTGGCATATGCTATGATCTAGAAGTTTATGGATTTTAAGAAGAGCCGTTTTCGTGTTACGAAAGATCGATTTCGAGTGGGCTAGTACATTTAAATTGAGTGAGAGGGCCGCAGCCGGGGTAATTCCGTCTAGGATCGCTTGCTCGACTTCCAGCCAAACTGGAGTGTAGTTTACTGCGGGGGCTAGCCAGTGGGCGCCTTGCTTCGCTAGAAAAGCGGTCTCGTAGTGACGAAAGTCCGGTAGGTTGACCCCTCCTAATGATTTGTCTAATCGCAATTTTTTAATGCTGATCCTCGTTTTTTTCCCTTTCCACAGGAAGTTGGCTATATATTGGTCCAATTTATGGAAGAAATCTTGGGTGAGTGTTAGAGGGAGCATTGAAATAAGGTAGTTTACCAGGGGGGAGATCATCATTTTGATGGTTTCTATTCTACCCCACCACGTGATGAAGCGAGGGGACCATCCATCTAGTTGGTTTTTTATTTTATTTAGGGTGGTCTTCTCATTTTGTAGAAGGGTTTCCATAAGGGAGTCCCCAAACTCTATCCCCAGATACTTTATAAACCCTGATTGCCAGCAGAGCCCAGAGTTCCCCTACATGTCCTTAGTGGCAACGATGTTTAGCGGTTTGACCTCCGATTTTTCCCGATTAAGTTTATACCCTGAATGGGTGGAGTATGATTCAATGGTTGACATCAAAGCAGAGATGGAAGGCTCCGGAGATTCAGTCACTATCAGGATATCATCCGCGTAAGCGGCTAGTTTAACACAAGTTTCCCCAAAGCTTACTCCCTTGATGTTGTCGTTCTTTTTAATGTTGGCGATGAGAGGCTCCATGGCCAGGAGGAAGAATGATGGGGAGAGGGGACAGCCCTGTCTGGTCCCCTGTTCCAGGTCAAATGGATCTGACAATGAGCCATTTATGGCAATGCGGGCAGATGGGGAGAGATACAAAGCCATAACCATGTCTATGAAGGTGTTACCTAAGTTGAAGGTGGACATACAATGTTTAAGGAAGAGCCAAGAGACTCTGTCGAACGCCTTCTCCGCGTCCAAGGTAATCGCCACGGAGGGGGCATCAAACGCCTTGGCCTTCTCTATAACATGGCAGAGAAGTCTCGTATTGTCATTAGACATACGATGCTTTAGGAACCCAACCTGTGATGTACTGATTAATTTAGGCAAGAACACGTCCAGTCTGGACGCGAGGATTTTGGCGTAGAGTTTGCAGTCCAGGTTTATCAATGATATCGGTCTATAATTTTTTGTTAGTAGAGGATCCTTCCCCTCTTTGGGTATGATAATAATGGTGGCCTCACTCATTGATTTCGTTACTCCTTTTTTTAAGGGAAAGGACTGGAATAATTTTAGAAGGGTTGGGCTTAATGCGGGTCCAAGTTCTTTATAGAAACCGGCAGAGAAGCCATCAGGGCCTGGAGCTTTATTGCGTTTGAAGGTTTTAATGGAGTCCGAGACTTCTTGTAAGGAAAGCGGGGAATTCAGTTTCAGATTATCTGCGTCATTGAGTTTTGGGAGGCCTAGGGAGCTTAGGTATGTAGAGCACGCTTGAGGATCAAAATCTAATTTATTCTTGTACAGGCCGTCGTAAAAGGACTTGAAGGAGTGTAGGATGTGGTTTTGTTTTGTTTGGATCGTGTTGTTTTGATCCTTGATTGAGGTAATGTTGAATTGTCTATTTTTGTGTTTTAGATAGGATGCTAGTAGTTTCCCCGCTTTGTTACCTTCACACAGCTTCAAGGATTTGAATTTATTAACCCACACCCCCGCTCTTCTGCTTAGGATCGCGTTATATTCGTATTTCTTTTTAGTGAGGTCATTCAGAATCGAAGTATTATGGAGGTCCGCCGCATGGGATAATTCCAGGTTCTTAATGTCCCTTTCTAAAGTAACAAGCTCTAGATTCAGTGCCTTGTTAGTTTGCGCCCTAATACCAATAATCACCCCTCTTATAGTGGCTTTAAGTGCGTCCCAGACATTCGCTATGTCCGAGCCCGGAGTATCATTTAATTCAAGATAGTCCTGTATGGCCGCTTCAATTTTTTTCTTGTTTTCTGGCTCTGTGAAAATGTTGTCATTGAAGCGCCACCTCTTTAGGGGAAGAATAGATCTGGAGCCTATTAGCTTAGCCTGGATGCTTGAGTGGTCTGATACGAGTTTGGGGGCAATGTTGGTATCTTCAATAAGGTGAGTGAAGGGACTATTGATGAGGATATAATCGATCCTGGAGTAGGAATTATGGGGAGTCGAGTAGAACGTGTAATCACGACCATCTGGGTGCTGTAGTCGCCAAGAGTCTTGTAGGTCAAATTTTGAGCATAGGCGCTTCAAACTATCGTGTGAGCGTGTGGGGTGGTAGGTACAATGAGACTGGCGGTCCAATATCGGGTCAAGAGGCAGATTGAAGTCCCCCCCAACCACAAGTAGTTCATCTTTGGGTACTGTGTCGAGTATGGGAGAGAGGGAGTCCCAAAAGATCGGATCGTCACCATTTGGGCCATAAATATTCAGGACATGGATGTGATCATCGTTCTTTAGGAGGTGAGCCATGATTAACCTACCATCAGTGTCTTGAGTATGTGACACAACGGAGATATTGGATTTCTTTGCAATAAGTGTAATGACCCCCCTTTTTTTGTGTACGGCTGAGGAGCATAGGGTGTGTGAAATCCAGTGTTGATTGATAAATTCAGCGTCTTCGTTGGATAATTTGGTTTCCTGGAGTAGGAAAATGTCACCCTTGGCTTTAGCTAGATATTCTAGGACTTTCCTCCGTTTAACCGGGTGGTTGAGCCCTTTGACGTTTAGGGAGACAATGTTAAGGCCTTCCGATATAGCCTTGGTGTGGGTCATGAAACTGCAGAGTATCGCCTGTGGAATAGTAAAGCTACTGTCGTGAGGGTTACTGTATGGGCGGTTTCTGGAACTTGAACTGGCCTAGCTCGGCGGTAAGTTTGGAATATGTCAGAAAAGGGCTGGATGAGCATGTGACAAACACTCAGACGGTAATATTTCTGTTTGTTAGATAACTGTACTGTTGAGCATGGAAAGAAAACATAAAGAGCAGAACAAGAGTACAAAAGGCATACTGAAACATTCCAAAAGATTTTCCCCCCCTCCCTCCTCCCCCTCCCACACCCTCTACCCGCCCCCTCAATATTCCTACCCTCCCCCCTCCCCTCCCCCCAAAACTAGAACTTAGGAGTAGCGACGGCAGTACCGTCCAAGCACAACGTAGGATGAGTCAAAAGTGTCATCATAACAGGAGAGAACTTATAACTAGCTAGCATTTACTAACAGGGTAAATCTAGGTTATGCAAAACCAGTAGAGAAAGTGGCTGTAAATGCAGGAAATGGTCGGGGCTACCAGTTTCAATAGTATACTGGGCTATATAACTATAGGAACTACAGTAGAGCATGATGACTATGTAGGGTAGACCGGTGTGAACAATGCATATCAGAACTGAGATAACATCAGAGTCAAGATGTAACAACATGACTCATGGAAAACTAGCTAGTACAACGTAGTAGTGTATGTATGTCTTAAGCTAGTCTGAATGACTAGTACCACAAAACCATTACAGATAACAAGTAACCATAGTGTCAGTAGGCAAGTCTTTGGATCATGGGTCTTCCAGTTTCTTCAAGTATCAGTGCGGGTAGTCTAGTGACATGATGCTGGACCCAAAAAGTAGATAAAAGAAGGGCCTACCTGTTGATGAGGGTCAACTTGGGGACTGGAAACCAGCTAGTTTAAGCACGGACTTACAATTGGTCGCGAAGTAAGCTGGCATATGTAGGTATATGCAGGTAGCATGTAGAAAACTGGCATATACAAAGTGGATGTAGGACACAACAAGACAGAGGACCGCTCAGCCATGATCCGTGCTTGATTGATCAGATTCATGTCCGTCCGTCTTCCTCTTGTTAGATGCGAAGACAGATGAGTCCATTGCCTGCGTAGGCGAATCCTCCAGAAACAGCGCTAGCTCATTAGGATTGGTGAAGAAGCGAGGTTTGCCATTGGTGATGATTTTAAATTTCGCCGGACCTGCAAAGGAGAACTGTATGCCTTTTGATCTCAGATTTTCCCTTAGGGCTAGGAAGCCCTTTCTAATTTCCATCGTGTCCTTCGAGTAGTCTTGAGTGAAGGTGATTTTGTGGCCTCCCCAGGTGACGGAATGATTACGCCTGGCGAATTGTAGGATAGCCTCAGTGTGCTGGAATCGCAGCGGTTTACAGATCATTGGACGAGGGCCCTTGTATCCATGAGGGATGAAGGTTGGGACTCTGTGAGCTCGTCTCTAATAAAAGAGAGAGGGACCCCAAAACCAAAGGGATAGGGTTCCACGAATGACGCAAGTCAAAAAGAAATTCCCTTTGGGTAAATTTGCAAAGGTACATAAATACTCACAGAACATACATTAAACTATTGACATGGAAGCAATGTAAACATTACAATATATGTGAAAACACTCTGGCAAAGAAATAAAGTATAAAACAATTTATTATGCAAACATTACATCAGTTAAATACTAAAAGTAGGGAAACATATATAGGACGGTACAGTTAACAATAAAAACACCAATTCAATTAAAAAGGAGTGCACAGGGAAAAGGATTAAACCCAAACACAAATATTGATTTTGAATTTCTCCTTGACTTATAGTCCCTGATTAACTCCTAGGGCGTCGACGCGTTTCGGCGGTACAATCAATCAGATCCGCCTTCATCAGGACATTATACATATACTGTTTCCCAGACAATTTCTGAAATTTAAACAAGATCAGCTTTAGACATAGAAAATGGGCAAAGTGGATCCAATTGAAATAACAGAAATGTGATCAAAGAATATATGAACAAATATTTAAAAAATGTAATGTTACAAGCTTTTCAGAAAAACACATCTTAACATTGCTTCCAATACAAAGGAGAGACATACATGATTATCACAAACAAATTTCACATTATCAAAAGATGTATTCATATATGATCACATTAGTCCTTGGCACCCAGACATGGTGCATAATCCCATAATCTTACATTGCCACAAATAAATAAATACATACTCGCTCTTTCTGAAGGAACCATCTGTTAATAACAAGGTGAGGAACCAGGAATAGATTGTTTGCCATTTGCTAGCAGTGACACCAGATTTGGTTTGGTTACAGGAGAGGTGGCGACAAAACCAACAAGCAGTGATACTTCACCTACCTCGAAATAGATGATAGATAGAGCAGTGTGTCAAAAAAAGGGGTATTCCGCCTCCTTATTTCTATGCTGAGGTTTTTCGTCCAGCGAATATTCCTCTGTTTGAATTCAAAGTATCTATTCATAATAGGGACAGACAATGTATTAAACTAATGTCTATTTATAGTAGGGACAGATAATGGATTAAATTAGTTTAAAGCACAATAGTTCATGATATCCAATCATAGCTCGTAATTTTTTAATAATGCTACGCGGCAAATATGCAGGCTGGCATGTACCGGCTATTTTTAATATACCCCTCCTGGGTGTGTAGAGCATAGCCAAGATTATCTTCTACCCGGCTTGTTATATTTATTATACGTTTTGTTTAGAGGGGAGTCATTTTATATTGCTTTTCAGGCTCTTGTATATTAGAACAGCAAGAGACATTTTCTTGTTTATATATATAAGGACAGAATACAACCTAGTTTGTTTCCTAATTCGATAAATCCAACACAATACATGCAAACGTCATACGGCTCTAGAAAATAGCGCTAACCAGGGCTCAGATTCTTTTGCCCTATACTTACTCATAAAATTATCAATGAATCAGCTTATTTAATTTGCATGGGGATATCGAGCACGCATCCAGCTAGATTTCTGGAAGCTGAAAGGATAAAAAACAGGCCATTACTGGTCAGTTTCCATGCCGTTGGCGAGAGTTAATGTATATGTCTAAATTCCATATACTCACACAGCAAATAATATAGCTGCCTCATGAACACGCGGTAGTTCTGGATACGGTTCTAAATACCGCTTAATACACCACCTTATGCCAGCAGATAATGGCAACTCACAGAGGGGTTAACATTCCAGTCTCTGTTTACTCGTGTATTATCCGAGGAGATTCCCTCTCTGAGCGCCCTGCAGGAAATGACAAATCAAACGATTCTGTCACAAAGTATCCTCACTGAAAACGGAGCGAGTTACTCATTCAGGTATTGCTCACTCACCTTCCGAGTCTGGTAGATGTACGTCCCGCGTGTAATTCTTCTCGTCACCCCGGCTAACAGTCTTGCTGGAAGACGGGAGATTATTTATACACCAGCAACGCGCGAGTTCGAGATAGTGACGATTACGGAAGTAATAGAACGGGAGAAAAGACTACCCGTTTTCCTAATTTAATCAGCGATATGTTTGGGAAATGATTGCTAAGACACAGGTATTAAAACAATTTAAGCGGTACATCGGAGTAAAAATATATAAGAAAAATAGTGAGCTCCTATATGGATATATTTATATATTTATTCGAATGATGTTCAATACGTGTGCAAAAATCACACAAGAGAGTAGTATACTATGCTAACGTCAGAGAATCGAAAAACGATCCTCCTGAGACTATTTTAAGTTTTAATAGTGTACAAGGCCAGGCACTATATATCAAACGCGGGCATCTAGATATTAAAGTTTTTATAAACTTAGCCTGTTTCTATAGTTCCCAGGGTGCACCAACTGGTAACAAACAGTAAGTGCATCCTGACAACACACTATTAGAGGCCAGTGTTGTTTAATTCACGGTAATGAATTTCATTAAGGCAAAGAGGCCCATGTATCTAGGGACATACTGAAACGCAAGTGTACTATATGGCTCCAATAATGCGGTCCCATTCCTCTCTTGAGTTTAGACCCCTCTTGACTGTATCGAGGTAGGAAATGTACCACTGCTCTCTCTCCTTTCTTTTTGAAACCAAATTGCCACCTCTTTTGCCTATTTTGATCTTCTCCATAACAAACCAGCCAAAATCGGTTTCTTTATGGTCCTTTTCTAAAAAATGGGCCACAATCGGAGCAGTTATTTTTTTAGTCTTAATAGCTGATCGATGTTCCTGGAGTCTGGTTCGAACCTCTCTCCCAGTTTCTCCGACATAGCAAAGGCCACACGGGCACTGAAGCAAATAAATGACATTCTTACTCTTACAGTTGTTATGGGTCTTGCAGGTTGTTTTCTTGGAATTGCATACATATTCTGACCCCACCATGCATTGTGTACAGATATTGCAATTACCACATTTAGTTGTTCCAGTGATTTTGGTGCCGTCTATTGTCCGTTGGTTGTCAAATGACTCATCTTTGTAAGTCTGAACAAGCAGATCACGAAGATTTCTGTTTTTTTTTAAGGCAAATAGAGGTTTTTCTAGTGCTAATTCCTCTTCATGATTCAAGATGTGCCAATGCCTGTTCACAATGTTTTTTATTTGATTACTGACATTTGAGAACTTGCTGACAAAAACAACTTTGTTGAGGGGCTCCTTACTTTTAGGTGTTTTACGGATTAGAGCATCCCGGTCAAAAAACCGAGCTCTTTTCATGGAGTTTGAGAGTAATTTTTTAGGGTATCCCCTCTCTTTAAATTTAACTCTAAGGTCTTCAGCATGTTTGTAGTAATCATTCAGATTAGAACAGTTCCTTCGAAGACGAAGAAACTGCCTAAAGGGAATGCTTTCCCTCTGTGATTTGGGATGGAAACTAGAGAATTCTAACAAAGTGTTTTTAGCCATTGGCTTGGTAAATAATTCCACTGCCAGGGCTCCGCCACAATTCTTAATGCAGATATCAAGGAATTCAACCTTGCTAGTACTGTAGGATGAAGTAAATTTTAAATTGGGGTCTCCTAGATTTATCCACAGTAGAAATTCATGAAGCAATTCGATTGGCCCTTCCCAGATGAAAAAAATGTCGTCTATGTAGCGGTACCAGCCCGCTACATTTTCGGAAAAAGGTGCCAATTCGTTATAAATGTGGATGTTTTCAAAGTTGCCCACATATAAACAGGCCAGACTGGGGGCACAGGTGGCCCCCATACTGGTCCCCTTGAGCTGTTTATAGTAGGTACTTTTAAAGAGAAACACATTGTTGGTCAAGATGAGTTTAACACATTCTACTATGAAGTCTTTGTTTGCCCCACCAAGATCTTCTCCGGACAGAATGTCATCAATCACTTCGATAGTAGCTGTCTGCGGAATGTTGGTGTACAGAGACTCAATGTCTAGGGTTACCAGACATTGAGTCTCTTCATTGAAGGGAATACCTTCAACCAACGAGATGATATGTGATGAGTCTCGTACATATGATTTTAGCCTGCAGACAATGGGTTTCAGGAAGTGGTCCACGTATTTACTAACAGGTTCCAATAGTGAGTCAATACTGCTCACTATTGGACGAAGGGGTGGATTCAATTTGTCTTTATGAACTTTAGGCAAGCCGTAAATGGCTGGTGTTTTGGGCTCACGGTTATTCAAAAAACAGAATTCTTCCTCACAAATGAAACCGGCCTCCTTTGCTTCTGTAAGTAAAGCCAAGCATTCCTTGGCGACTTTTTTGAGACTTGCCTCAGTGGTTCGAACATAGTGATCGCCAATCCCAAGCAACTGTAGCATACGTTGCTCATAATCTGTAGTGTCAAAAACCACCACTCCACCCCCCTTATCAGCTGGTTTGATTGTCAAAGAGCTGTTATCTCTTAAACAGTTAAGGGCCTCTCTTTCTCTAGCTGAAATATTGTGGTTGAAACGCCGGTTTTCTTTCTCAAAAAGTTTATGAATTCCACTTTCAACGGCTGTTTCAAAGGCCTCTACGTTCTTGTTCACCATGCTGAGGGTGGGAGTAAACTTGGACATGGGTTTAAAGCCAGAAATATTTGTTTTCTCTCTATATTCCCTATTTTCGAAAAATCTTTTTAATCTGATCTTCCTAAAAAAGGAACGTAAGTCCTTTTCAAATTGGAATTTGTCCAAATGAGTGGAGGGAACAAAGCTAAAGCCCTTACTTAGGATCCCTATCTCTACGTTGTTAAGGGTCTTACTGGATAGGTTAATCACTGGTAGTTTGGTTGTTTCCAGTATTTCTTGTTCCGGGTGCTCAAGTACTCCTGTTGAGGAGGTGCTTGATTGTAACTCTGCTGGGGGGGTCCCTGGTTGTAGTTCTGTTGGGGCAGTCCCTGATTGTAGTTTTGTTGGTGATGTCCCTGATTCTGGTACTGTTGTCTTCCTCGGCTGAAGTGACCCTGTCCTCGGTTCCCATTGTAGGTCTGCCCCCTCCTGGGGCGTGGTTCTAAAAAAAACCCTTGATCATAGCCATTTCTACCGGCCTCAGGGATCTCTTCTTCCTCTGAGCCAGAACATGAAGAGTTAGAAAAGGTTACACGCTTGTTACCTCCTCTGGAATATATTTGTCTATTAGGCGGACGTTCCCAGCTCCCATTGTATTTGTTTTGAAAGTAATCTTCTTTCAAAAAGGGGTAGGTTTTATCTTCTGCATATAACTCAATATCTTTCTTCAGTTTATTGGTTTTTTTGTTAATCAAATAGGTACTATATCCCTCTACATCTCTATTTATATCTGCAAGCTTCTTCTTGGCTTCTTCAAGAGCCGGGCAATTCTTAAGTTCATCTTCCAACTTATCAATCTCCTCTTTTTCTAAGATGAGTAGACCCTGTGCCGTTTCGATAATTAAAAGCATCCAGTCTCTACTACACCTATTCGAGATTAGCGCCCAGGTTTCAAGGAACTTCCTGTTTTCTGTGAAAACACCCGGTTCATTCCGAACCTGAAGCCCAATGGGGATAATACCAGATGTTAGGTATTCCACTAAAAAATCGGCATGGGCTTCAGTCCGGATTAGTTTTTTCTTGAGAATAACAAGTTTACCCCAGTTTTCTCCTTTACCGGAGGCAACTGTAATTCGATTCCCGCTCTTGGTACTTATGATGCGGTGAAGCTGGTCTTCACTGAAACCAAATGTTTTTATTTTATCCATCAGAGATAATAATCCCTATGACAAACAATTGTAAGCTCAAAGGCCAGTACAACTCTCCAGTCCAAAGGACCGTTCACAGAATCTCTAATAAAAGAGAGAGGGACCCCAAAACCAAAGGGATAGGGTTCCACGAATGACGCAAGTCAAAAAGAAATTCCCTTTGGGTAAATTTGCAAAGGTACATAAATACTCACAGAACATACATTAAACTATTGACATGGAAGCAATGTAAACATTACAATATATGTGAAAACACTCTGGCAAAGAAATAAAGTATAAAACAATTTATTATGCAAACATTACATCAGTTAAAAACTAAAAGTAGGGAAACATATATAGGACGGTACAGTTAACAATAAAAACACCAATTCAATTAAAAAGGAGTGCACAGGGAAAAGGATTAAACCCAAACACAAATATTGATTTTGAATTTCTCCTTGACTTATAGTCCCTGATTAACTCCTAGGGCCTCGACGCGTTTCGGCGGTACAATCAATCAGATCCGCCTTCATCAGGACATTATACATATACTGTTTCCCAGACAATTTCTGAAATTTAAACAAGATCAGCTTTAGACATAGAAAATGGGCAAAGTGGATCCAATTGAAATAACAGAAATGTGATCAAAGAATATATGAACAAATATTTAAAAAATGTAATGTTACAAGCTTTTCAGAAAAACACATCTTAACATTGCTTCCAATACAAAGGAGAGACATACATGATTATCACAAACAAATTTCACATTATCAAAAGATGTATTCATATATGATCACATTAGTCCTTGGCACCCAGACATGGTGCATAATCCCATAATCTTACATTGCCACAAATAAATAAATACATACTCGCTCTTTCTGAAGGAACCATCTGTTAATAACAAGGTGAGGAACCAGGAATAGATTGTTTGCCATTTGCTAGCAGTGACACCAGATTTGGTTTGGTTACAGGAGAGGTGGCGACAAAACCAACAAGCAGTGATACTTCACCTACCTCGAAATAGATGATAGATAGAGCAGTGTGTCAAAAAAAGGGGTATTCCGCCTCCTTATTTCTATGCTGAGGTTTTTCGTCCAGCGAATATTCCTCTGTTTGAATTCAAAGTATCTATTCATAATAGGGACAGACAATGTATTAAACTAATGTCTATTTATAGTAGGGACAGATAATGGATTAAATTAGTTTAAAGCACAATAGTTCATGATATCCAATCATAGCTCGTAATTTTTGAATAATGCTACGCGGCAAATATGCAGGCTGGCATGTACCGGCTATTTTTAATATACCCCTCCTGGGTGTGTAGAGCATAGCCAAGATTATCTTCTACCCGGCTTGTTATATTTATTATACGTTTTGTTTAGAGGGGAGTCATTTTATATTGCTTTTCAGGCTCTTGTATATTAGAACAGCAAGAGACATTTTCTTGTTTATATATATAAGGACAGAATACAACCTAGTTTGTTTCCTAATTCGATAAATCCAACACAATACATGCAAACGTCATACGGCTCTAGAAAATAGCGCTAACCAGGGCTCAGATTCTTTTGCCCTATACTTACTCATAAAATTATCAATGAATCAGCTTATTTAATTTGCATGGGGATATCGAGCACGCATCCAGCTAGATTTCTGGAAGCTGAAAGGATAAAAAACAGGCCATTACTGGTCAGTTTCCATGCCGTTGGCGAGAGTTAATGTATATGTCTAAATTCCATATACTCACACAGCAAATAATATAGCTGCCTCATGAACACGCGGTAGTTCTGGATACGGTTCTAAATACCGCTTAATACACCACCTTATGCCAGCAGATAATGGCAACTCACAGAGGGGTTAACATTCCAGTCTCTGTTTACTCGTGTATTATCCGAGGAGATTCCCTCTCTGAGCGCCCTGCAGGAAATGACAAATCAAACGATTCTGTCACAAAGTATCCTCACTGAAAACGGAGCGAGTTACTCATTCAGGTATTGCTCACTCACCTTCCGAGTCTGGTAGATGTACGTCCCGCGTGTAATTCTTCTCGTCACCCCGGCTAACAGTCTTGCTGGAAGACGGGAGATTATTTATACACCAGCAACGCGCGAGTTCGAGATAGTGACGATTACGGAAGTAATAGAACGGGAGAAAAGACTACCCGTTTTCCTAATTTAATCAGCGATATGTTTGGGAAATGATTGCTAAGACACAGGTATTAAAACAATTTAAGCGGTACATCGGAGTAAAAATATATAAGAAAAATAGTGAGCTCCTATATGGATATATTTATATATTTATGCGAATGATGTTCAATATGTGTGCAAAAATCACACAAGAGAGTAGTATACTATGCTAACGTCAGAGAATCGAAAAACGATCCTCCTGAGACTATTTTAAGTTTTAATAGTGTACAAGGCCAGGCACTATATATCAAACGCGGGCATCTAGATATTAAAGTTTTTATAAACTTAGCCTGTTTCTATAGTTCTCAGGGTGCACCAACTGGTAACAAACAGTAAGTGCATCCTGACAACACACTATTAGAGGCCAGTGTTGTTTAATTCACGGTAATGAATTTCATTAAGGCAAAGAGGCCCATGTATCTAGGGACATACTGAAACGCAAGTGTACTATATGGCTCCAATAATGCGGTCCCATTCCTCTCTTGAGTTTAGACCCCTCTTGACTGTATCGAGGTAGGAAATGTACCACTGCTCTCTCTCCTTTCTTTTTGAAACCAAATTGCCACCTCTTTTGCCTATTTTGATCTTCTCCATAACAAACCAGCCAAAATCGGTTTCTTTATGGTCCTTTTCTAAAAAATGGGCCACAATCGGAGCAGTTATTTTTTTAGTCTTAATAGCTGATCGATGTTCCTGGAGTCTGGTTCGAACCTCTCTCCCAGTTTCTCCGACATAGCAAAGGCCACACGGGCACTGAAGCAAATAAATGACATTCTTACTCTTACAGTTGTTATGGGTCTTGCAGGTTATTTTCTTGGAATTGCATACATATTCTGACCCCACCATGCATTGTGTACAGATATTGCAATTACCACATTTAGTTGTTCCAGTGATTTTGGTGCCGTCTATTGTCCGTTGGTTGTCAAATGACTCATCTTTGTAAGTCTGAACAAGCAGATCACGAAGATTTCTGTTTTTTTTGAAGGCAAATAGAGGTTTTTCTAGTGCTAATTCCTCTTCATGATTCAAGATGTGCCAATGCCTGTTCACAATGTTTTTTATTTGATTACTGACATTTGAGAACTTGCTGACAAAAACAACTTTGTTGAGGGGCTCCTTACTTTTAGGTGTTTTACGGATTAGAGCATCCCGGTCAAAAAACCTCCCCAGGTGACGGAATGATTACGCCTGGCGAATTGTAGGATAGCCTCAGTGTGCTGGAATCGCAGCGGTTTACAGATCATTGGACGAGGGCCCTTGTATCCATGAGGGATGAAGGTTGGGACTCTGTGAGCTCGGTCAAGCTCCAATACATGGGTAAAGGAGATGCCCGTCACTGAGGGAATCCAAGCCTCCAGAAATGCTACGCAGGATTCAGCATCCTTCTCCGCATTCTCAGGAACTCCAAAGATGCGTATGTTACCCCTCCTATTTCTGTCTTCCAATTCCGCATTTTGGCGTCTGAGGGAGTCGGTCGATCTTTGAAGCTGGGAGATATTTTTGGCCGAGAGGTTGGATTTGTCTTCAACATCGCTTATCCTTTGCTCCACTTTGTCTAAGCTCTTGTGGACCGAGTTCATGTCCGCCCTTATCGCCGTAAGTTCAAGCTGCATAGCATCAGTATTGGATTTTGTAGATTTTGCGAGATCATGTACCTCCGCCAGTTTTTTTAGGATCATATCCAGTGTACTATTAAGATCTGCTTTTGCCTTGATAGGCGAGTCAGATATGGACGATTCTGGTTTCACTTTCTTGGTGTTCTTCTTATCAATCCCCTCTGCCATTTTGTTGGTTTTCCGTAGTGGGGTAGCGCTGAGGCGGAGGTTTTCCAGTTTGGCGGAAGAGCCGGATCCAAAGAGGAACCAAGAAGATGGATGGGTCAAAGCAGAGGAGGTGTTTAATCACTGCCCTGAGTGATAGAACAGAATTGGGTTGCGCCGCTTATTTTGAGTTGCCTCGTGAGCAGTTTGAGTGTAGGATAGAAACTCTTCTGATTCCCTGTACTTCTATAGAAGTGCTGATGGTGCCGGTCGAGGCGCAGTCACTTGAAGCAGGCTTGTGAGACTTGGAATCACCAGGGTCCCCTCAGAAACCTTGGGGTGGCAGAGTAGTGGCTGGGCGGAGAGGTGAGGGACACACAGTAAGTCCAGTTGACTCAGGGCTGGCAGCTGATCGCTTTGCGCAAAATAATGGAATCACTGAGTCATAGGCACCTAAGAGGTATCGAGACCAGCATTGGTGACACTGGAGGCTGTAGTTGGGTCATCCAGGTGTGGATGAGTCTTCCAGGTGTGGCTGGGCAAGAGTGGAGCCCTCATGCCATGAATTGTGCTTTTCACGCTGAAAAAACTGTCCCAATCGCCGCCATTTTGAGGTCAGGCAGGCTCCCAGGGAGGGCTGAGCAGGAGGACTACTAGGCAGATATGGGCGGCGCAGTGTCGCAGGGTCGCTTTGGGGTAGTTCCTCTGGATAGCAGCAGAAGTGATGAGCTGTGGGCGCCAAAATCGCGATGGGAAAGGTCTCATGTTTCATGTTGGAATGTTATGGTGCGCGGCGCCATCTTAGGGGCAGGCATGGCGGAGACCCGGGAGCCAATCACTCCGATCAGCGCTGGAAATCAAGTAGAATGCACACAAGGTAGAGACTTGCTGGGGCGCGCTCGTGATTGTCTCACCTCGGGGGTCCTTTTGGTGATATCGGCGCAGTTGGAGGCTGAGGGCAAGTCGCGTGAGGCGGTTCACTCGCTCACTCGTGCATGGCCTGGCAGGCGGTGAAGTGCGGGTGAAGTGTGGGTGTTAAAAGCACATTGCCCGACTCAAAATCGTTCCGTTTTTTCGTACCGAGCGTGCAGCATGGTGTCAGGAGCCCAAATCTGTTGAGTGATTGTTGATGGGCTCGATGGATCTCTCCTGAGGAGAAGGGAATCGCTCTCCTACGCGGCAGGGAGCAGATTAGGCGACCATTGCCACTGCCGTCCAAGCCACGTGTATACTTTTGTCGTTATTTGGTCTTGTGCTAAGCCTTATATAAAAATCCTTATTTTTATAATACCACTGTGTCGTGTCCATTTGTAGTGTATTCACTTTATTACTGTATGTGGTCATAAATGCTTAACGCACAGCCTCTGAGATAAGCCTGTTCTTCTCTGCCAAGCTACCAAGGGGGTGAGCAGGGGTTATCAAAGGGTGTGATCCCCTTGCCCTGACTAGAAAAGGTGCGTCCCTATTTGTCAGAAGTGTATACCTCTGCCAACTAGAGACAGCCGGTTCTAACAGTTCCATATTCCAATACATCTAGCACACAGAAAGTTTCTGAGATTTGTGGTAAGTGGACATCTTTATCAATTCAAAGTATTACCCTTTGAGGTACCAACAGCCCCAAGGGTATTCACAGCATGTCGAAGTAGTAGCAGCAAAACTAAGAAGAGAAAACATTCATGTGCTTTCTTATCTCGACGATTGACTGATCAAGAGTCCAGATAAACACAAATGTGCAGCAGACACCCAAAAGACAATTAATTTACTGCATCAATTGGGGTTCTCAATCAGTGTGACAAAATCACACCTCCAACCATCCCAAATTCAACCTTATCTGGGGTCAGTTCTCAATACCATTTCAGGGACAGCTTACCCCAATCCCCAAAGAGTTCTCAATCTCCAGAACCAGCTGGATCTTTTTCAGCCACATCATCACCTACCAGTGAAAACAAAAATGAGACTGTCGGGAATGATGGCTTCCTGTATAGCAATAGTAACTCATTCTCACCTACACATGAGACCCCACCAGGAGTATTTAGCATCTCAGTAGTCACAAGCGGGTGGAAAGCTGGAAGATCTAGTGTTTGTTTGACCAAAGGTTCATCAGGCTCTATCATAGTGGAACAATCACAATATTTTAGCAGGGAGAGCCTTCATGGATCCAAAATAACAATCACAACAAATGCATCACTTCTGGGATTGGAGGCTCGTATGAAGGACCTTGTATTCAGGGACACTGGACACTACAACAAGAGTTGCTACATATCAACATGTTGAAGTTATAAGCCATTTCCATGGCTCCCAAAGCTTTTCTCAAAAACAACGGAAAAAGACAGTCCTTTTACTTAGAGAATGACTGCCATGTAGCACATACAAAAAACAGGGGCGATCCCTTCCAGACATTTATCCCAGTTGGCACAGAATTATGGAAATGGGCCAAAATCACAAAATCCATCTCCTAGCACAATACATACCAGGAGAGGAGAACACCATGGCATATCTCCTTACTAGAACACACCAGCAGGTGCACGAATGGGAGATAGACAGTACGTTGCTGCAAACATACTTCCAAAGGTGGGGGAAACGCACAACAGACCTGCTTGCAACATAATAGAACCCAAAATGCCAAAGCTTCGCATCCAGACATCCACGCCCACAATCTAAGGTCAATGCTTTATGGATGAACTGGTCAGGGATATTTGCATACGTTTTTGATCCTCTCCCACTACAACCATAAGTAGTCAGAAAACTCAGACAGACTTCAGTGTCTCTTATTCTGATTGCACCCACATGGGCTCCCCAACCATGCTATACAACAGTGTTTTTAGCTCTCTTTACAACCTCATGAGAATTTACCAAATTATCCAAGTCTTCTAACACACAGCAATGACAGAGTGAGACATCCCAGCCCTCAACAGCTCAATCTTGCAATCTGGCACCTAGGAACTTAAAATTTGGATACCTCCGTTTACCTGAAGAATGTATGACAATCTTAAAAAAGCAAGAATACCTACAACAAGAGCATGCTATACATCTAAATGGAAGCGTTGTGTACATTATTGTGATACACAGCACATTAACCCTTCTCCTCCCACAGAACAGAAACTAATATGATATGCTATATGTTAGATTTACAAAAGTCACACTTCGCGTGCACCGCAATACGACTACATTTCGCAGCTATTGCTGCGTATCTACAAAACAGAAAACACCAGTCACTTTTTCGTATTCCTGGAATCAAGGCCTTCATGGAAGAATTAAAAAGAATCATTCCACCACGTACACAACAGTACCCTCGTGGAATTTAAACATTGTACTGATAACAGTTTATGGGAACACCCACTACACAATCGTCAAATACAATTTTTAACATGGAAAGAAGCTTTCCTAGTTGCAATAACATCATCAAGAAAGGTCAGTGAAATAAATGCTATCACCATTTAAGAGCCTTATTTCCAAGTTTTTACAGAAAAGTGCGTTTACGTATTAACCCCAAGGTTATTTCACCATTTATTTTGAATAAAACCTTGAAACTGCAAGTTTTCTTTCCAAAACCACAAACTGTTCAGAACGTTCCTTACACACCATAGACGTTAAAAGGGCACTTATGTACTATGTTGAACGTACTAAACCCTTCAAGAAAAACCAACCAACGTTTTGTCCATTTACTAATCCAAAGGAAATGCTATATCCATAGCTCTTATAGCAAGATGGATTGTTAAGTACATTCAAATATGTTATGCAAAAGCAAAAAGTACATTACCACATGCACCAAGAGCTCATTCAACAAGGTAAAAGGAGCAACCATGGCTTTTTTAGAACATAACCCTCTCAAAGATATTTGCAAAGCAACAACATGGGTAAACCCACACACTTTTACAAAACATTACTGTGTGGATGTTCAATCAAGACAACAAGCTATAGTTGAACAAACTGTCCATCAAACATTATTTCAACCACTGCACCATCTCATGCCTAAAGCCACAGAGTGGACGGGTACTGCTTTACGGTCTATACATATCATATATATCTGCAGCCAACACATTCTATAAATGCATTATGTTACCCTGTAAGCCTCTAATCATAACGTGTAGTGCGACAGATTCATGTGCACCCTCCCGCCAGGTATTAAATGGTGGCAAAATACTTACAAAGCAGCATGCCTAACAAAAGGATGCTTACGAAGCGACTGTATCCTCACTCATTTTCATGGCAAAAACAAAACTTTTTGAGGAACAAAGACTTCGACCTGCGCAATGCCTTGAGGGAAAGGCACATACCAGTGTAACTTTTGACAGGATATTAATGTGTAGATATCTATGACTCTGCATTATTAGTCCATCAGGGGCAAATCTTTTGGTTTTCCAAAAGGCTTTTCATGACAACTTGCAAGGAACAGAGGTATGTGGCGCAGCTTCCCAGGTGTTATTCAGCCAGTTTGAGGCATGTGAACTGTAGATCACATGCTTTGCATACTCCTGCCATCTAGTGTTTGGTCCGGATTCTTGCAAGTTGTTTTCCTTCAAAGAAGTCTTTCCAGTCACGAGTTAAGTGACTCCTCCTTTTGGTGATAGTGTGCCTGGGCATCAACCCTATTGTTAGATTGTTTTTCTCTGCCACCGGGTTCGGACGTGAATTGCTGCGCTCCGGTTCAAGGCTATTTTCTCGGGTTCCCCTCGGTGCGCAATACAGTTACTCTCGATTGTATTGTTTTCGATCGCGTATTCACTTTTTCCGCGTATTGTGTCAAATACAAAAACTCTTTTCCATCAGGCAACTCGTGGAGGGCCTTCGGCCTACCCGTGTTGGTTCACCTTGCAGTCGATGGAACGGACTCTATTTAAATTCTGCCCTCTGTGCCATGCGAAGTTTCCACGCACTGACTCACACGAATGTGCAACTTGTGCAAATCTCTGTAGCAGAACAAACCGGAAACAACGCATGTAAATCTTTCCGATCCAAGAATACGCTCCGCGACAATTGGTCTCAACGTCGCGACATGCAAAGGCAACACACCAGTTCCACTCCGGACCTCTTCGGATAAAATTCTGAGCAAGAGACCGGCAAGGCACTAGGGGCCGAGGAAGAACAGGAGGATCCGATATCTGTTTCTGAATCCGGCTCCGATGGGGACAAAGAGATTGCGCAAGGTCAGCGTATCATGAGTACAGGACCTCCCTTGCCCCAAAGTCCCACTCAAACTAAGAAAAAGGCCCCTGTCCCACCTCTGCCTTAAGGCCATGGTCGGCACCGACAAGAAGTTTCCAACTCCCCGCTTTCCGGCTCGGCACCGAAACTCGCGTGAAAACCTTCTGGTTCGGGATCGAGAGGGCCACATTTGGGCACCAAGCCGAAACCTTCCAGTTCGAAACCAGTATCAGGCCTAAATCCTTTCGACACCAACACCATCTTAGGATCCGAAAACTATGGCACTGAAACACAGAGATGCCCTGCAACCATCACAGGAGCCCTGTTACCATGGCGCGCCTTCAAAACCGTACCCGAAACAGACCTGTATATTAATCAGAAAACTAGACATATTGCAACCAAATTGCCATATAAACGCAAATCTGACTCAGAGGACACTTACCACATTCTTTTTAAAAGGAAATATGTAGGTACTAACCCTTCTCTTCCTCCTCCTCCATCACCTCCTTCCCCACAAACACAACATTTACTAATTACTCCTACTAATTTGCCACTACCACAAAGACCTGATGATCAGGATTATGGGGATGGGGGCAATGATCCTTCGCCTGCAGACCCTTGGAAGGATTATAATACAGACTCTCCCACGAATAATGACCCTGATCTTTATCCTACCAAGCCTTCTCCACCAGACGATAATGTAGGCTACATAGAGCTACTAAGCAGGGCAGCTGAATATCATGGGGTACAGTTACATAAGGAATCCCTAGAGGAGGATTTCCCAAAGAACCACACACACACACTCTCAATGCTTAAAGGTATGTTAAGGCATGTGGACGACATATTTCACGACCTTGTTCTTGCACGCATTCTCACCCCCCGGTATAGATAAAAAAGTATAAATCGCACCATCAGATCCAGCTTTCATTAAGGGTCAGTTACCTTAAGACTCTTTAGTGGTGTCTAAAGCCTGTGAACGGGCCAAATCACAGACGTAAGGCGATGCTCCACCTCCAGACAAAAAGTCAAAGCTCAAAGATGCCTCCGGGAAAAAGAGTAGTCTCCCAAGCTGCAAATTACTGGTGTATCGCTAATATCCAGGCCCTCTAAGCCAGGTATGATAGAGCACACTGGGATAAAATGGAGTGATTGCTCCAGTTTCTACCAGATGAACTCAAAGCCAGAGCCCAAGACTTAGTGCAAGAGGGGAAGCTCATCTCTAATTCTTCGAAAAGGTGTGCATTAGATGTAGCCGATACTGCGGCTAGAGCCGTCAATACCAGTGTGTTGCTAAGAAGACACACACAGTTAAGGATATCAAGTTTTAAACCTGAAGTTCAGGCTTCCATTCCTAACACACCATTCGACAAACAACATCTTTGCATTAGATACTTCCTTAGAAAAAATGAAAAAGGACGCAGACGTCGCGAAATCTATGGGAGTCCTACAATCCCCCTCCAACCGTGGGCCCTTTCGGTGCACCTTCTATCGTGAGGGGTCCAAAAATATCTCTTCAGGCACCACGTCTACCTCATACAAGGGCAACAATCATCCCTCTTCCTCAACAGGTGTCTTTAGAGGAGGCTACAGAGGCAACAATGGCAAGGACAGAGGTAGGGGTTCTACAACACGTACCTCTCCCTCAAATACCAAACAGTGACTTGTCTATGATTCCCCCTATCATTCAACACCTGTCAGGGGACGTCTTTCACAATTTCTCCCAGTCTGGCATTCAATAACTACAGACAAATAGGTGTTAGACATTATCTGTTCTGGTTATTGCCTGGAGCTTACCAACAATCCTCCAAACATTCCCCCGCGTTTACACAAATTGTCACCAGATCATCTACACCTCCTCAAACAGGAAGTTCAGTCTCTCCTTTTAAAAGGAGCCATAGAACCTGTCCCACTACAATATCAAGAATCTGGCGTATACTCCCTGTACTTTCTAATACCAAAAAAAAAAGGACGGCTCTCTCAGACCCATTTTAGACCTCAGAAAGTTAAATCACTACATACGGTCAGATTATTTTCACTTGGTGCTCCCAATTCTACAGCAAGTCGACTTTAGGTCTACTTTATACTAAAAGGACGCATATTCCCACATTCCAATACATCTCTCTCATCGCAAATATTTCAGATTTGTGGTAGCGGGCAGCATTACCAGTTCAAAGGGCTTCCATTTGGAGTCACCAAGGCCCCCAGAGTATTTACCAAATGCCTGGCAGTGGTCGCTGCTCACCTGCGAAGACAACATATTCATGTCTTCCCGTACTTGGATGACTGGCTCATCAAAGTCAGGACTTACTGAACCAACTAGGATTTACAGTCAATTTTTTAAAGTCTCCTCTCCAACCTTCCAACAACAAACCTATATAGGAGCCACTTAAGATACTCCAAAAGCTCTCGCCTTTCCCAATGCAGCCAGAATTCGCAATATTTAGGCTCTAATTGCTCAGTTTCAGCCCACCCATTCAGAACCAGCTTGAGTGTATATGCAACTGCTGGGAATGATGGCCTCTTGCATTATGCAAAGGCAATGCTCTATGGATGAGCTGGTCAGGGATGTTTGCATACGATTTTCCTCCTCTCCCACTCATTCCATCAGTGGTTTGGAAACTCCTACACTAATCCTTATAGCTCCCATGTTGGCCCGTCAAACTTGGTTCACAACCCTCTTTGAGCTATCAATAGTTTCACATCAGAAGCTACATCTCACATCCAGTCTCCTCACAGTGAGCAATGGAGAAACCAGGCACCCAGACCCCAAAGAACTCAACTTAGCGATCTGGCTCCTGATGTCATAGAGTTTGGATATTTGAATCTTCCTCAACCTGTATGAACATTATCAAAGAGGCCAGAAGGCCTACTAAAAGAGCTTGATATGCAGCCAAATGGAAACGATTTGTTATCTATTGCAATAATAACAATACCAATTCTTTGGATGCTTCCATACAAAATATCATCTGTTATTTATTACATTTGCAGCGGTCAGAATTAGCTCACTCATCCATCCTTTTACATCTTTCTGCAATAGGTGCGTTCCTCCAAAATAGACAGCACTTGTCTCTGTTTACAGGACCAATTATCAAAGCATTTACACAAGGACTAAAGAGTTATACCACCAAGACTTCCACCTGCCCCCGCGTGGAATCTTAACATAGTCCTTACACGATTAATGGGTCCACGTTTTGAGCCAAAGCCTAAATGTGGACGGCAATTTCTCTCTTGGAAAATCGCTTTCATCATTGCAATTACTTCACCAAGGAGAGTGGGTGAGTTACAGGCACTAACCATAGAAGAACCTTTTTTACAACTTGACAAAGTGCGGGTTCACCTGCTCAGGATTTTACCATACTCACCTGGGCCCATAAAACATATACACTTTGAACAGGTAAACCTACGTTTAAACCAGTAATTTTATTTTTAGGACCTATACCTTTGATTTATCAATCCTGGTCACTAGTACCTAGAGTCCTAAAGGATCAAGGAAGTTAGCAAGAAATTAAGCAGTAAATAACATTTGCACTCATAAAATAACCACAGACTCTGGAAAGATTCAAACACTTTATGTATGTAATTCTTAAATGTCAGAGTCCATACTAACTCAGTCAAAGCTTGATCAATTAGAAAGAAAAACATCAAATGTTGATGATGTAAAAATATTATGAAACTTTCTTTAAGCATTGAAATATAGGAAGGATAAGAAAAGGGGGACAGCACAATGACATACCCACTCAAAATTTATATTTATCTAGAATGGTGTGAGGACCAACCCTAGCCACGGGCTGGGATAAAGGTCAGGACCCCCGATAATGCAGGTGCCAACAGGATAGAAAAGGTGCAGACCAGAATCAGGATAAGTATGGACCAAATTGGATCAGGACTATTGCAGGACCATCGCAGGTCAGGACCGGCACCCACAGCTAAAGCGCCAGCGTCACACCCCTCTCTGTCGCTAACAGTCGAACCCTGATTGGGTTATCGAATCTTCTCCCACAGAACCCCGATTGGGTTATCAAACTCCTTCCCAGAACCCCGATTGGGTTATGGAATCTTCTGACAGAGTGCTCCACCAGCACCTCTGCTCTCGACCCCCTTTTGAGTGCGTTGGGTCAGTGACAGGTAAGCTATTCGGACAAGTCGGACAATCTGACTAGCTAAGCCTACCATAGTTATACCATTTTCCAGGGCAGTGTACCATCCCCAATGTTGCAAATGTGTGTATTCCCTCAATTTGATTGGTCAAAAGACGAGGCGAGGTCATCACACCATACTGGTTATGAGGTCATGCTCTTCAATATTCAGATCAATGTTCTTGCCCAATATTTTATTTTCCCATGCACTTTTATTCCACCCGGCAATGAATGTTCCAATAGTAAATACAATGTATAATTTTAACATCCTCTTGGAAGTTCAAGAGGTCGGGTTTCCATGAACATCTTCTAACAAGTCAGGAGATGGCCCGTTTTCAATGTCATGGCTTGTTGACTCTTGAGAAAGTAGAGCATGCGCAGTCGCGGGACCCAGGATGGAGCAACATTGTACTTGATTGGGCTAATAGCAAAGTCAAAGAAGAACAGTTTTAGAACAAAGAATAAATGAATACACTGTATACCACTTATCTCTACTGTATTCCCATTACTTTATTTTAACTACAGCATTAGGGATTAGGCAGAACGAACAATTTAGTAAAAGCAGCAATGCAAGTGTTAGCGCATGAGAATGTTGAGCAGCCATCTTTAGTTCTAGTGCGCAGAACGAAAAAAGATTTCCCACCAAGCTTAAGAATACGTCATGTCACGTGAGTATGACAGACTCATGTGCAGAAAAGTTCCCGCGTTGCGGCGGTCATTTTGGGTTACTCGAGTTATGGTTAGTAAGAAGTTCATTGTAAAGCTTCCCCAGCTTACTAGAAATGTTGTGTGGTGCATTATTAGTAATACGAAACATGTTTATTAGGGCATTACGGTTTATTTAGAGAGGGTTGAGTACAAGCAAGTCTCTTTACTTGCGAAACCTTGCTCCATCAAGTGGTCCTTCGTACCAAACCTAAATTTCTACCTAGAGTAGTATCTGCCTTTCACATCAATCAATCGGTTGAGTTACCTGTGTTCTTTCCTCAATCAGATTCTGTAGCAGCGCAAGCTCTACACACTTAAGATGTTAAAAGAGCTGTGTTATATTGCATAGAAATAACAAAACCATTTTGTGAGACAAAACAACTTTTTTTGCTTTTGCTCAACCTCACAAAGGCTATCCTATACCCAAATCAGGTATTGCTAAATGGATTGTTAAATTATTCAAACATGTTAAACAAAATCAAAGAGAACTTTAACAATACCCCTAGAGCACATTCCACGTGCAAAATAGAGGCTACTATGGCTTCCTTAGGGAACATTCCCATATCTGATATTTCTAAAGCTGCAACATGGTTTACACCACACATTCACAAAGCACTATTGTGTAGATGTGTTAACAAGGTAGCAAGCTAATGTAGGCCCAGCAGTACTTACAACACTTTTTCCGACAACTGCAACAGCTACAGGCTAGCCACCGCTTTGGGAAAATACTGCTTAATAGTCTATGCAAAGGATGTGATCTACAGCTCACATGCCTCGAAAGGATAAAGTTACTTACCCAGTAAGCATCTGTTCTTAGCATGTATATATCTAGATTCACATGCGCCCACCCGCCTCCCCGGGTACCTATACCAGTTGCAGTTCTTTTTACTCACATACATATGCATGGACATCTCTATTTTTCCTCTACTAACTCCATTCTCACCCTCTGCGGGAAAACAATCTAACAATGCCTATGCGCACTATCACCGTAAGGAGGAGCCACCTACCTTGTGACAGGAAAGACTTCTTAAAGGAAAATGACTTGTAAACATCCAGACCCAACACTAAATGGCAGGAGAATGCAAAGCATGTGAATCTACATCTCTACAAGACAAGAACAGATGCTTACAGGGTAAGTAACATTATCCTTGTCTAGCAAAACAATACAAATCCAGAGAGCAGGTGTAGTGATGAGGTTTTTGAGTATTCTGTAAGTGCTATCTTTTAAAAATGGACATTTACGTTAATAGTTGTAAACATTAACCGTCGTATAGCAACCTGTTCACCTTAACTTCACAAGGTAGACTTTTCCAAATCACAGAAAAGCATGTGGTGTTGTCCTTGTTAGACGTTGGACCAGAAAAGATTAGACCTTTTCTTCAATATCACATCCTGGAAGAAGTAAAAAACACATTTTCTTTTTATTTCCCATGTGTCCTTCCAATCGGATTTCCAATTCAGCTATCAATTGTTTTAAGTGCCAGACATATTTTTAATTGTCACTAGACTATTGCCCATCAAATATGAGGCATTACCTACTTGCTTTGAAACCAATCTGTCAGCTCAAATCTGGCCACCTCTCTGAAAGGACAATAATAAAGACAGTCCAAAAATTTGGCAAAAACAGATTTGCAGGCTGAGATAAAGCTGGTAAAAACGCCAGACAGGAAAGCATAATGACTGAAGAAAAAGGGACTGATGAAGGATTGGGTTTCAAAGGTTGTCTGAAGCTAGACAGATGATAAGGACTTCGGTGAACTGGGGGTAGGAGGCAGAAGTGAGAGGTCAAAGATAAGGGTTATGTCAAAGTGCCAGTAAGAGCTATACCTGGATTAAGAGCTTTGACAGGGTTTAAACGATATGTTCACATGTTTTGGTGATGGGGGTTTGCTTTGGGAGTCATGGGTCTGGAGATGAGTTGGGCTGCAGTAACTAGGCAATATTTTCCCCCTATGAAAGCTATTATTTAAGATAGTTTCAATTGTCACATTCTTGCTTTTCTACCACCCATTCCTCTTTGCTTCATTGAAAGAATGTTATAGGATATATGACAGGGTAAAGAGCTAGGGAATAGTTGCATTACCCTAATGTTTGGTGGTGCTGATAAATTAGAAATATGAAACTCTGTGATTTGGTAATACTTGTATTTTTCCTTACAGTTGTTGTATTCCCTAATGTTTGGTACAACCTTGAGGGTATTTAATCTAATATACTTAATGCTTTATATTGGCAACTTCTGGTTATCGAAATACATTGGTTAACATTGATCTCTTGACAGATGTCAGTCTTATTGTGTTTACTGAATAGAGCACTCCATCCCTGTTGACATAACATGTCTTGTTTACTCTTTGACTCACTGTGGTTTTGTTATTTAGAAAATCAATGGCCGCCGATGGGGAACGTTCCGGTCGCAGCAGTGTCCTAAGTCTGTCTGAGCTGTCCGAGAATGGTCAGGAAAAGGACTGGCCTGAAGAAGAACCCGTTATAGACACCAAGCCCAAGCTCCGAAGGTATGGCCACTGAGAGATCCCCATGTGCTGTTTCTCGCACATGCAGCATACCTGTTATTGTATTTCTTTACAACATCTCACTATGTCTAAGCATGCCCCCTTCTTTTTGTACCTTTGTTTACTTTTGAGGCCTCTACCAATTGTACTTCTCCCAACTGATACCCTCCCCTGCCAATAATTCCTCTGTTTCTCATCATCCCTCTGCCTTTTTAATGCAAACTCTTTGCATCTTATTGGAGCACTCTCTCTTTCTCATTTGGAGACCCACTCACTCCCACTTGAAGGCCTCTTAACCTTTCCTGGAATGTTTTTCGTTCCTGCCACACTTTATGGTGAAGCCTGTTGTTATGACGAAAAGCCTCATGCTGTGTCTTGCACCAGTGTTCCGACACACCCTTGCCATTCATCTTTCTCCGTTTGTCCTACCTCTCTTCATCCTTTCATGGACTAGTATTGTTCTCCTTGTGCTGCCTCTCTTCTTCTCCCTTACTGTATCTTTCTCTCACTGGAATGCCTCTCCTCCCTTCTATATGTGTATTCCATTCAAGACCTACTTATTCTCGCTGAGTTGCCTCTATTTTCCATGATGGGTGCTTTTTGTTCTCCCTCAGATTCCTCCTCCTCCGCCCTTTCAGGTGCTTCTTGTCCTTCTTGTGAGTCTTGCTCTTTCTACCTTTCCATGCACTTCTTACTCTCCCTTGGATACTTCTCCTTCCCTCTCCCACTTGTGTTGTCTCTGGGATGCCTTTCTCCTTATTTCGGTTGTGCACATTTTGATGTCACAAGCGCGCCTCTCTCCTACTGCGTTTTGTGTTCCCTCTTGTTATTTTGTCTGCAGAAGCCCCTCTATGGAATCTCTTCTTCATACTTGCCTCACATGCTGCCTTTTGAAATATTAGCCATCCTATCTTGCGTTACTTTCTACTTTACACCACCCCCTGTTCTCTGCCAGATATGCCCGTAATAGGACTCTGTTCAAAACTTTACACACAAAAGTGCGTAAAACACTTGGTGAAAGAATTCTTTGGGCAATGTATTCTCTCTTGTGTTCCAAACGTGGTACAGAGCATAGTCAGATCATATTTACAACTTCTTTGCCATAAAGTGCAGTCCTCTTGGCCTGTATCAAGTGGGAAAGAATATTTGTGCAAAAGTTATCTGAAGTTATCCAAGCTCCTCTGTCTTGATGTTGACATAAAGCAAAATATTTGCAGCATGTGTTGCAGTAGATCACATGCAGTGCACAGTCCTGCCGTGTACTGTTAGGGTTGATTGTTGCAAGTTGTACTTCTCAGATAAAAAATGTTGGTTTCCAGGTGACTCATGATCCCTCTACTGAGAACCACAATGAAGCATGGCACAGCCTCCACCTCAGAATCTCTTTTTCACTTTCATTGGGTTCTGAGGTGTTTCCATTGCTCTGCGACTGCTGAGCACTGAAGGGTGACAGTGGAGAACACACCATTAACATTTTCGCGTATGTAACTTGGTCAGACCAGCATCAGCTCGTCAACTTCTGCGTACCAAGAGATCACAACGTGGCCGCTAGTAACACTTTTCGATTCTTAAAGAAAAACATTCTGCATGTATAGGACTGATCCTCAGCGCATTAGTGGATGATGCAGTGCCAGGACTCTACTTAGACCCCTGCTGTGGTCATCGGGCTTGTGAAGGGCTTGCTTCCGACAGCAATGGGCAGGATGCAGCTGGTAGTTGGGACAGCCATTAAGAGAAGAGTCTCTTGTATGTGACCTCCTATAAACCGGATTTCATAATCATTCAGAGGATTCCCCTCTCCTCCTCCCTGAAAGGTGCTTTATGTTCTCCTTGGATATTGTGCTCTTTCTCCCTTCCATGCATTTCTTGCTCAATCTCGAAGGCCCTCAATGAAACCTGCATCAACACCTAAGACTTGGAAAACACCTCGAATGTTGGGAGCAGACACAGAGGACTGACCACAACACCCTTGGCATTGAAAAGGCACTGGTTACGTAAGTAGGCCTTCCTCAAGGTGATTAGCCTCCAAAGAATACCTCTACTCCAAAGCAAGGAACGGCTGCAAAAGTGCATTACAGTCTCTGACGAACCACTGCCTAAAAAGCCTCAATAGTTCGCACCAGCCACAAGGGTGGAAACCATTCAATGTTGAAAAAAGGCCCCTCCACACCAGGGCCCCTCCACACCAGAAAAGTGTCGCAATTTAGAGCTCGATCCTCTACTACAAAAGACCATTGCACCTGCCTTGGGCTTTAATTGGCACTGAAAACACTTCCAACATCAGACACAAGAAGAGTGATCAACCAGAGCTATAGACAAAGAACCACAATATAGTTCTATGGCCACCTTCCAGTGAAAATCTAACATACAAAGAAAGCAGATTAACATTTGAGAAGGGTATATCTAAAGATATTGGGGCATACTTGTAGGAAACTGTATTTGTGTTGCTGTACCCCCCCCCCACGCAAAAACACGCACTTTGCCCCATTTGTAGCTACTAACTGCTGATTTTCAACTCTGACAGTGTACTGAGGCCTGCTAACCAGACCTCCATGCCAGTACCCTTTCCTTAAAACAAGGTGATGTCTAATTATAACACAATTCTGAAAGGACTTTAGCACCCCTGTAAGTTCCTAGTAAATGGGAACCCTGGTATCTAGGGCATGGGTACTAAAAAGGGTCCCTAAGGGCTGCAGCATATCTTATACACACAAATTCCACACAGACTGCCATTGCAGGTTGTTTGATGGTGCAAACCATGAGTGATACGACCAAACACGTGTTTGCTGCTAGTGTGTGTCTGCTTGTATTTTGTGTCAACACTACAAAATGAATATGGAATATGAGTACTGAAGATTAAAAGAATACCTCAACTTTGACTCTTTAAAAACTGATGTTTGACTTTTTTGAGTGCTCAGTACTCTGTGTATTTAACATAAGTAAGTCACCCCTACAGCTGGCCTTTGAGCCCAAAGGCAGAGTGCAATTATATTTTATGTGAGGACATATCTGCCTGAGCAGATATACCCCTGTGTTGTCAAGTTCTATTACTAGATATTGCAAGTGAACAGGGAAACCATCTTGAGGTGAACTGGGCATTGGTCAAAACGAGTTACCCAGCTACATAATGGCTCACTGAAACATATGGTGTTTGGTATCAAAAGCCTTGTCTTAATAAATCTGTACTAATGCCCTAAAACCTTACTAGTCCAATAGTGTGCTGGCCAACCAGACTCTTACAGTCTGCCATCACAGACAGATTTCTGACCTCCTGTAGGTGAGAACCCAGGCTCTTAAAAGGACAGAAACAATGCCTGCTCTGGCAGGAGGTGTTACCACCTTCTCCAGCAGGGATGTCAAAGCAGGGAGCTTCAAAGAGCATACCACCTTTGATATGTGAGCCATGTTTCCTGCTGACCTGGAGGATGACATCCCCTGCCCACAGGCCCATTTGGCACCAGGCATAAGATAGACAGGACATTAGATAGGCAGAAGGCACACTGCAAGCTGGACACACCTCTAGGGTGGGTAGCCTGAAGTGAACACGAAAGAAAGGACTCCACCTTCATGTGTACTCTGGGGTACGGTGATGACCTTTCCCCACAGGAAGTGGTCATCTAGGGGTGTAGTGACCCCAGGGGTCAGTAACCCATTGGCTACAACCCCTCACTTCCCTTAATGCCCCTACATTAAGTATTTTGGTGGCCCCAGACACCAAGAAATCAGATTAGACTACTGGAAACCGAGGAAGAAAGAAGGTCCGAAGAGAGTGAAAACTGAAGACCTGCACCATAGATTGGCGCAAAACCCTGCCAGGCTGATTCCACTTCCACCATCATGGGGTCTGACTTCGCAAAGAGCTGGACATCCTCCCCAAAACTCTTAGAGGACTGCCCAGCATCTCAGCAACCGGGAAAGATCTCCCATGTAGTAGAGGAGCTGCTCCCCTGCATCTGCAGGACCCGCTCGAAATTCTTTTTACTCTGTCCCTTTGGCTATCAGCCCACCGAGGGAGCAAAGAGCCAGGAGAAGATTGTTTGGAGCTCAGAAGGTCAGCCTCGCCACTGAAGTCCTGAAAAGCTGACCCCTCTTGGAGTCTCCCTACACCTATACCTGGGCTACTGGACCGCTTGCAGCAACCAAGGATTGTTGGTGGTCCAGTCCAGCGAATCCTCATTGCTCTAACAGGGGCTCAACAGTCATAAATCTTGGTGCTTCTGGAAATGACATGCCATCCTCCCAGGAAGCAGCAACTGCACCCAGATTTTCTCACACCACATCAAAGCCACTTATAGCATCTCCGCATCAAGGAGCTTTACCTTAAGGGTTGGGACCTGACGTCCTAGAATATAGTTACCAAAAATGATAAGTGGAGTGTAAGGCATTATTCGGAGACTGGAAATCTAACTGTTGCTGGAATATGATTTTAGCTTGAAAAACCAAAGACAAGAAGCGTTTAGTTAAACAGGAACAGTTGGTTTAAAACGCTTTTTCCAGGAAACAAACACAGAAACGAGTCTGAAGGCTGTCTCAACATACATTCGTTCTGAGTGCATTTATATGCAGTCTTTGGAGCGTCATCAAATGATTTAGATCTTATTTTAGAGAAAGGCATGCAGGCCTAGTCATGGAGTTGTAAATCAGGCCACCTGTGGTGAATGCAGGTGGGTCTCCACCTTGCATGGACACAATGAGTGCAAGTGGGGGAAGTGTTCATATTTTGAGTATGGAGAGTGTGTGCTTTCTGCATGTACTGTGTGTACTGTGTGTTCCTAACTTCAAGTGGCATCTAACTGTGTGGTGTTTTGGGGACACAGCACCCCTCTGGCCATATGTGCTTTATTGGGGCCAATCTCCTGAGACCATTGTGGTGTTGCTGCCTATCTGTGGGACTAATCTGGGTTTTACCTGTTCCCTTGTTTGTCCGTCCGGCTGGTTACATGCCACCCCACCTATGATCTTTCAATCTGTAGCCTTAGACCCAGGCAAAGTGTAAATGTAAATGTAAATGTATTGGCATTTATATAGCGCACTACTTACCCGTAGGGTCCCAAGGCGCTTCGACCGCTGCGAAACCCTTCCTGGCTTCCCTGAGAGATGGTCCCTTAATGGGTATCTCCAGGGTGAGACCAGGCATCCCCGGCGGTCTGGTGGGGCCGTTAGTGAAGATGAGGCAAGCTAATGCCCAGAGTTGCCGAGTGTGATCGCTGATCAGAGTGGGCACCGAGGCGAGAGAATTATCGAGTCCGCTGACCCTGGTCCAGAAACCTGCCGCGCCGGGAATCGAACCCTGGTCCCGGGCCGTCCTCTGCTCTCGGGTCTGCCGCCTCTAACCAGTGAGCCACACTACTTCACGTCACTTCAGTGTTATTTACTACATGTACAAAAGCCAGGTACGTAAAAACAGATAATCTTTAATGGCAGCTTAAATTGAGTAATGCCTCCTACATTTTGGCCTGTACCTTTTTAGCTCTTAATATTCTCCTAACTTGACTTACAGGCCTCCTTTTTAGTTATTCTATTCCTGCCCTGCTGTTCGTTTCATGGATGTTTATATTCTTTTTTTCGGCCACATCCTTAAGCATGGTTTGTGAGCTTGAAGTTTTATAAATGACCTTTCATATAGGTACACAAAGACGGAGAGGAACTTATAATGCGCCTTTGTTTCGTACCAAAAAAGTATCACCTTTTCATATTAATAATTTCAGTAACCATAAACACTTGCGGAAAGAGCTTTACATACTTGAGGTGTAGAAAGTACCAGTATGTACCATACTAACTGTAGTAAGTCAATTAGGAAAAACAAAGCAACTACTTGTTGCCTTTGTTTAACCACGTATCGGGAATGCAATCATAAAAGTGGGTCTTGCAAGGTGAATCGGATGATGGATTCAAGTATCTTATTGTAAGTCTTACTAAACATTAACCAACACACCTAGAGAACATTCTTCTTGTAAGAAAGGTGCAATGATTACTGGGTAATTTCCCATTAGCAGACATATGTAAAGCTGCTTCTCAGTAATTATCCACACATTCACTAAACACTATTGTGGGGACATTCAAGCCCAAAATAAGCAGTCTCACAAGCAGTACTTGAAAAATTATTCCAGACATAACCGTCTATTGCTTGCTAGCCAGCACATTGCTTTTTAATTCTGTGCTCGGCATGTGACCTACAGGAAAACAAGCTGCAAATAGAGAATGTTATTTACCTATAACAATCATTGTACAGCTTGTAGTGCTCCCCTCTTTCCCAGATGTGAACCAGTGAAAGATATATCTAAATTATTTATTCAGTCATTTTATGTTACTTACACCAGTTTTGCACATACCAGAATGCTTCGCACTTACACATTACCACATAACCAAAGGGAAAAAAATACAGTGTGTGGCTGGTGCATTGTGGATTTCAGGGGAGGTACGAGTGGTCACATGGAAACCAAACTGCCTTCTTTTTAGGAAATCAACTTGCAATTTCTGAACCCAAAACTAGATAGCAGGAGTGTGCACATCATGTGAATTTAAAGCACAAGCTACAGTCAGATTGTTTATTACAGGTGAGTAACGGTTTTAATGTCTCATCTGCTGCAGCACGTGCGCTCTCACTTGCAAGAGATATTGTATTTTACAAGGGGCCTTGAGCCCGCCCACTGCTTACCATGCGTGGGCTTCATTGTTACTCTCATTTGCTGCCCTTTAATTGGGCAGCGGGAGCCAGCTTCACTTCCTCTTCAGTCGCCTGGAGTACGGAACAAGTACTGATTGCTTCATGTGGGTTAGGGTCCATCCGCTGCTGGTTCTGTGATTGAGGTAGTATTTTTTATTTGTATTTTTCCCCTGACATCCTTGTCCGTGTTGCTTCTTCCTCTCCCACACCCCTATTCGTGTTGCTTCTCCACCTCACGTCCCCATCCGTATTGCTTATTCCCCCCCCCTTGTCTTGCTTCCTAGTCCCGCCCCCACCCCCACATGTCGCCTATTTCCTCTCCCATTCCACTTGTTTCATATTCCCCTTCCACCCCGTCCGTGTTGCTTATTGCCCACCAACCCCATCTGTGTTGCTCCTTCTCTACCTACCCTGTCTGTGTTACCTATTCCACTCCCACCCAGGTTGTGCTTTTATGCCCCCTTTTTTGTTGTTGCTTATTAACCTCCCTCCCCGTTAATGTTGCTTATTCCCCTCACACCCCTTTGTGCATTGCCTATTCCACCCCCTCTCATCCGTTTGGTTATTGCACTCCAACCCCGTCCGTGTTGGGTATAAGGGCAGTATTGCTTATTCCCCACCCAACCCCTCGTTGTCCCTGTTGCTTATTCCCTCCCAAACCCAGCGCCTTTTAATTGGGAATGAAAGTGCTATGACACAACCATTGTTGGCCTCTTCATACCGCATTCCTTTTTTACTTGTCCTTTCCCTAAAACCTGTCCTTCTGTTGTCCACCCCCTCCCTATAGCTCTCTCACAGGCTAGACTTATTGTCTTTGCCAGTGCTTGAGTTAATTAACAACAATAACTAACAGCAACCATCCTAATTCCAGTCTGCACTAAACATTTCTAGAGAATCCAAAGGCCTCAGAGTCAAAGACATGCTATGAATCAAAACCCAAAGGTTTAGATCCAACTCAGCCACATCTGAATCTTTTTCTGACATTGGCACATTTTTGTGGTGCTCTTTCCCTGAAGTCCAGTAGAATATAGCTATGTTTGAAGAAAACATGTTTGCCGTTGATTTTAATGCTTAGATACCTCATCACCTGCTAACCAGATGGACAATTTATAAATATCTTGACTGACATAAATGTTGTCCTTCTCCCTTTACCTATGCTTCCTGTCTCTCCTCTATCCTCCATACCTTACCCCCTTCCCTCCCCTTATTTGTTTTGTTTTTTATACTTTCAGTTTTTACCCGTTGACTTCTTTTGTTTCTGTTTATAAGTTGTATTTCCTAAGACTGATCACCCATATTTTTAAATAGACATGCTTTGGGGGTTGAGAAATGCTATATAAAAGTCTTGAATAATTAGTATGTAGCTCTTTTAGTAATTTTTAATGCTTGTGTTTTCATTCGTGTTTATTTCAGGGTAACACACTCTCGTGCTTACATTCGGCTTCAACTTGTGCAGCAAGACAGTGACGGCAAAGGTTGGTAACCTTTTTGTATCATACATTAAACATTGCTTTCGTTTAGATATTCTGGACTGTCAGGTAGCTTTTTATGGGTGTTTACAGAGCATTTTGTGGGGGGACTTACTCAAGCGTGTTTTTGAGGAAAGACCGGTTGTACATTTGTAAGACCACTCATTTGATTGAAAGCCAAGGGCGAGATCAGGTAGAGAGTTTTATACAGCTGAACTATCCTCTTGCGTCATGGAGGATCTTGGCACACATGGCTGAGTTTATAATAATTTGGTTCTCTGGAAATACTCTTGTGCTTACACCGCCTGACGCAATGAAGTCAGTAAAAATCCATTCTTCCCTGAAACTTTACTTTTCTTTTTACTTTCACAGGATGACATCTTGGCATTTGGTGGTGTTCAATTCTTTTCTTTTAAATGCTCACTTCAGCCTCTTTGCACAAGTTTTTTTTTCTTACCAATCATGGACATAAGATCTTTTAGACACTATACTAATTCAACGCTAATGCTCTATGGGTCCCGGAGTTGCGTGCTACTCGCCCAAAAAGCGTTTTGACGCCTCGTCAGGGGTAGTAAGCGCTATATAAATGCAATTACAATACAATACTGTTTCTAATGTTTTGAGGTCTGGTTGTAGGTTAACATACCACAAAATGTTATTTGCAGTATGATTCCCTGCATTTTATTGATCACTGCTTCACTTTTAATTTCTCCCCATGCATGTCAAGGCAACTTTGTGAGACTCCTTTTTTCCCACTCTGAGCCGCTCTTCCCTAGCCTCTGTTTCCTGACTCCCTGCTTTATCACATTTGTGTGTTTTGGACAATGGGAGACCATATTTGCCCCCACTGATCTTTCCCCGTGTCATAGGTTCAGACTCTTGACTTCTCTTCATTCTCTGCCCTACTCCTTGTCGCTTCATCTGTGGTCCTTGCAGCTTTCTTCCTGGGTGACAGATGAGTGACAACCTATTCCCTTCTACATTGTGGTGGTGTGTGCTTTTGGAATTGAAACCACCTAGTGCGCAATCTTGGTTGGGATTTTGAAGGCACTTGACTCTCACAATTGAGTTCACTGGAAAGGTTTATTCACAATAGTACTGACACCAAAAGCTATGGTCTCAGTTACCTCAGAGTGAACAACTCCTTTTAATGGGTTGACACGTTCATTTTGTTTGATAAGTATGAAAAAATCAATTTCTTGAAATCAATCAGAACAGAATTATGCTGAGTGTGCCTGACTCGTTGCTCGGACTCTGAAGTTGGATGAAGCATGGTTTATGATTCTGCTCAGGACTTCTTGGTTTGGCGAGGGTTTCCATTTTAAAGAAGTGATCCAAAATCCCTCTCCCAGAGGGTTAAATCTTGGAAACTCCAGCATCTCAAACCTCTCTCAGATGAAGTGATTGCCATATTGGGTTCATACTTCTCTTTGAATGCCAATTGTTCCGACCTCAGCAGTTGCTGCTCTCATTTCTGGGAGCCTGGTAGGTCAGAATCATGAATTGAGACTTCTGACTACTGTTTTAAAGAGACAGTCTCAATTGAAAACGGAGCTGTATGATTCCTGAATCCATAACATCTTTTGCCTCAATAGAAATAAACGAAGAGCTTGCCACGCAACCTGAAAGGTAATGTTTACCCTGTACATATGGGACAAAGTGGAACATCCTTTTGCAGCAGTTGATGTGGCTGGCTGAGCGGTTTAACAGTCGGTCACAGAAAATAAGAGTTTGGAGACCCTAAAGGTGGCCTTCTATTATATATTTAATGGAAACCCCGGTTTGTCATGAACTTGGTTATTCTTTCTGTTAAAGATATGGATCTAGTGACAAGAAGAAGCCATGTTTCCTTACTTACCCCAAGAGTTAAGACATCAGACCCGGTCCTGCTTTCAGAAAGACATCATGGATGAAACATACTACAAGCCTTTCACAAGTCCGACACAGTTGTAAAGTGCATTCTCACGGATATACAACCCCTGTAAACCATGAAAATGTCTAAATGTCAGGCTTGGGACTCCACCTTTCATTCCCTTGTTCACAGTATATGGCATGACTTTTCAGTTCTTAAACGCCTGCAAAGCATCAGCTTTGAGCAGTGGGGGATAATACTGTGCCCACCATCTTCCAGTGAATAAGGATCTTACAGAGTTTCTGCAGCTTCAGCTATAGGACCTACCTTTGGATCAGTTGTCTCTTAAGATAAAAACATGTGGATCCCCAATACCCGAATCCTGGAACGGGGCGGAAATAATCCCCGTGTTTAAAAAGGGCGATAAATCGCTTCCAGGCAATTATCGCCCGATCAGTCTAATTGATACCATCCAGAAGATCTATGGCAGACTGGTATTAAATAAGGTCCAAGAATGGGAGCGGGAGATGGACATCTTGACCCACCTCCAAGCAGGATTTAGAACCTCCATAAGCACACTCGACCAAGTCTTACATTTTGCAATGCTCTATTGGAAGGTGGTTCAAATTGGGGGAGGAAGTCTGTATGCTGCCTTCATAGACTTGAGGGCAGCTTTCAACCTTGTACCACGGTCCAACCTCTGGTTTGTCTTAAATGACATGGGCATGCCCCCCACCCTTCTTTCTATGATTATCAAATTATACGAGCATAATTACGCCCAGATAAGATGGGGTTCCCCAGGATATGTTACTTATCAGTTCCCGGTAGAGAGAGGAGTGCACCAAGGCTGCGTGTTAGCGCCTACCCTCTTCTCTCTCTACATAAACAATGTAGCAAAGACCCTGTTGGAGGCAAATGTTGATGCACCGATCCTAGCAGGCGCTAAGATACCAATCCTAATGTTTGCCGACGACTGTCTTATTATTTCTAAGAGCCCAAGTGGTCTGCAAAAAGCGCTCGGGATTTTTGAAACATAATGTACTGACCGTGGCCTGGAAATTAATGTCTCAAAATCCAAATTTATGTCTTTTAATCAACACAAGTCATTCAAAGGAAAGGTCTTGATGAATAACCTACCACTAAAGCAAGTAAAATCGTTCTCATATCTAGGTGTTACCATCCAACATGACCTACGATGGAATGAACAGATTGACCTGGCTACCCTCAAGCACAGGCAAATCGCAGGGGCACTGACCCGCGAACATGCAAAATCCCTGACAAAACCGATGGCACCTGCACTTAAAGTATATAATGCAAAGGCCGTGAGTGCAGCACTTTATGGGGTTGAGATGTGGGGACAGGGAAACCTAAGTAAGCTAACAGCCTCTGAAAACAGGTCCCTACGAAATCTTGCTATGCTCCCTCACAGTACCCCCATGGGCCCGGTTCTACAGGACCTAGGCATAAAACCAATTGAGATCATTGCAAATCTCCGTCCTGTATTGTACTGGCGTCGAATATGGGTAACGCCTGAGCTGAAAATATTTGCCGTGGGATTCCTGGACATTATTAAATGTGATGTCTTTCACCAGATAAAATGGCTCTCTGGAATTAGAGCGGTTCTCAGAGAGCTGGGACTGGCGGAAACATGGGATGACCCAACCAATGCTGTATTTCCATCAAAAAAGGTCCTTAAGGGCTTGTATTGGGAGATGATATCTTCGAAACACTTCAGGACCGTCCCCCCACTTTCATTAACAGGGGTGTTTATGGAGTTCAAGGATGAAAGTCGTTTCGAGACATTCTGGGACGACATAACAAAGCCATTGGATAGAAAACTTTATTTTCAATTGAGAATTGGTAGTATACCTATCAGATCTTTTACATCCAGATGGTCAAACGGTGGAAGTAGCTCCTGTCCATTTTGCCCGGATATCAAAGAAACAGTTGGCCACTTACTAATTGTGTGCCCAGCCTACTCTGCACCGCGCAGAGTTTGGCTGCGACCTATGGCTAAACTATTAGGTACTCGGAGTGGAACTGTGGCTACTAGAATCATTTGCACAAACCCAAGCCCTGTAATATATATAGCTGTGGCAAAATATCTAGGATGGGCCTGGATTATTAGAAGTAAAAAATGTAAAGGGGTTGGCTTTTGAAAATGCACTTTATCAATGAATACTTGATGTATCTTAAAATTGGTTATTTTTATTACAATGAATTATCTGTTTTAAATTTTGTATACATTTTAATTCCATTTTTATATAAATTTTTATATGTAGTGCTTTTATGACTATGTCGAATAAAGCTTGTTTGACTGACTGACTGACTGATAAAAACATGAAAAACACTACAAAAAGCTTTAATAGTGCATTGAATTTTTTGCTATAAATTTCTGAATAAAGGCATACAAATTGCAAATTAGGAATGGGGAATTTGAAAAGGCGTGCTAAAGACGAGTAATGTCTAAGAGTTTAATTATAAAATAAAATGAAGGAGACTTACAGAGGGGAAAGGGAGAACAGGGATCTCTGAATGATGTATTAAAAAGTACTTAGGATCCTGAGCCTCAATATACCACATATGAAATTAGTTTGCAGTCAGTACTGTGGTTGCGATTTCAGCATAAAACCGTTTTTTCTCTTCCAGGGAATCCTCATCAATAGTCATAAGCACTGAATATTCCCTCCCATGTGTGGGGACCCCGGAAATAATATAAAAAATTATATATGGAAATCACATATATACAGCTCCACATATATGTATGTACTTATATCATTTTTTCTCACACCAATGCAGCTTCCCATAGGAGGCTAAAAAATGTAATTACCCATATAAAGATCCTTTGCAAACATATAAAAAAAAACCTTAGGCCGAGTACCACTTGAATCTTGTTTTTTAATGAGCAAAAAACGCTCGTATATCATAAAAAGTGCTAATAATGTAGACATTGTTAGCCTACAGGCTGCATTGTAAACCAAAACCATATAAATTGAAAGCATTTTCAACAAACTGGCACTGTGCCTTTAAGGCAGCCATGACCCCCAGCTTCCCATCATGCCTCAGGGGTGACAGTTAGGTCAGTTGTTCTTTCTGGCTCCTTCAGTCAGCAACCTGGATTTTCAGATCCTACCTTTTTTTACTTTTGTCAAAAATATCTTGTTAATCTTAAAGTTTTTCACTTTCACTCGACGTCTTTGGACTTCAGAGTGCTAGTGCTGCCTTTTTTGTGTTACAGAAAAGGTTTATTTTTGTCAAAAATGCCTTCCCTTTTCGACCCTTGCCCTTTCTGTGGCAAGAAGAATGCCAGGACTGATACACACCCCGTGTGCATCCTCTGTCTCCCTGAGACACATTCTTCAGACAGCTGTCATCACTGCAAGAACTTGTCAAGGAGAACCCTAAAGACAGAGAGAGAATTTGTATCTATGGCCTCTCTGAAAGAGGTAGGTCTCCTAAAAGGCAGCAGAATAGGAGAACCCGGTCGATGTCGAGAGAAGTCCCGACCTGTTCTCCATCGGCGTCGAAGCTGCATACGACGACGAAAACAACATCGAAGACTTTGATGACGACGTAACATCACTCGACGGGGAAGACTTCGTCGTCGAAGGTACCAGTTCCACCGTTGACGTCAACCAGGTGGTGTTCAACGTCGAGAGGCAGGTCTCCGTCGTCTCCAGGTGGGCATACGACGTCGAGACAGATCACTCCGTCGTCGCCACGGCGATTGTCGTCGAGGCACAGCGCTCCGTCGTCGCACCTGCGATCGACGTCGAGGCACAGCGCTCTGTCGTCGCACCGGCAATCGATGTCGAGGCACAGAGCTCCGTCGACGCCTCATCACCGGCGTTCAATGTCGAAGCAGGTTACTCCGTCGTCGTCTCAACGGCGTTCGACGTTGAGTCACAGATCTCTGCCGAGGGCAGTTCACTGGTCTTCGGCTTTGAGGCACGAGACACCCCCTTCAGCGTCGAGGCAGCAGCATACCTTGACGTCGTGGCAGAAGACGCCTATGAGAACGACGTAGAGATTGACAACTCCGTCACCGGGCCATCACAGGTCTATGTCAAGACAAAAGTCTGCTGAAATGACGTCGAGAAAGGAGGCAACATCGGCGTCGGAGAGGCGTTCGAAGTCAAGGGGGCATTCTACCACACGTTCAAGCCCCCCTTCTAAGAAGAGGAGGTCTTCCTCAAGGCAGATGTCTCCGCCTAGGGCCCAGGCAGCACATAGACACTCCAGATCTCAGTATAAGTGCCCTTTAGGAAAGGCCTCTCCTCCAGTGAGTTTATCGTCATCACCTTCATGTTCTCAGGGTTCACACCGAGGTTCAACATCCAGGTCCCCGGAGGTTGTGATCTCGTCTTCTGACAGCACAGTGTCAAGACATTCAGCAACAAGGCCATAGCATGAAGAGGTGAACCCATCTCCTCTGGCACATTCTCCTGAGAGGAGAGAAGGGCAGAAGTCGCCTTCCATCAGGTTGCCACCTGGATGGTACAGACAATTACATCACTGGGCTCCTGACAAGGACCCAGCGTGGGAGCACTCCAGCCCCCAACACAGGTCTTCATTGGCTCGTTTGATCCAGCAAGCGGATCGGGTTCGATCCCCTTCAAGGCCCAGACAGCTCTAGAAAGAGAGCCAAAGAATCTATGCAGCAGGCAGGTGAAATTTGCATCTAAAACTTTTACAGGCTGCCAACATCACAACCCTTTAATGTAAGGGAGATACACCGGTATTGGAAAGTCTCCAGCAATTTTGCAGACGAGCTCCCTAAAGAGTGCAGGCATGATTTCAATGAGATTGAACAAGAAAACCTACTGATTTCTATCCCGATCATGAGTGCATCTGCAGATTCAGCAAATCCCTCCGTTGTACATTTTATCAAGGCATCTCTTTGTCATCATCTGAATATTTGCAGCTTACCTCCCTTCATCAAGAAGCGCAATGGAAGATTATCTTCCCTTTTCTGATGTAGTTCTATTCTGATGGAAACTTCTAACTGCAGAATTCTTACCTCTTGTATCTACTCCAGACACCATACTGGATCTGTAAAAATTTAATAGTTCATAGGTGGTGCCCCCGCTCCAATTCGCCTTTGGGAACCGTCTCAAAGATAATATCACAGTTCTCCTGTATTAGGGTGTCTTTCATAGATTCACATGCTTGAATAATTCCCCGTCGCCGAAGTGGTAGTCCCACGGTACATAAAATAGTAGTTATATATATATATATATATATATATATATATATATTACTCAGGAAGTCAGCCTCACGTTCTGTAGAAGGATGACAGCGGACCCAGGAACTTTCAGGTGCAGATTTTTATTATGTGCAAAAGTGCCCCCGCACCATAGCCATGACGCGTTTCGAGTCTTCCTCGACCCTTGATCACATGACAGCGCTTAGGAGGTGAAATTCAAAATTTAAAGTGACAGTGCACAGAGGAGATACATACGTCATCATAGAAATAGACAACATATTATAACAGTGTTAAATGTTGGTATATCTATTTTTCAATAAAGTAGCAAAAACTGTATTGTACTTTATGCATATTAAAAAATAAGATAAAAACATTTCCCATAAAAATACATAAGATAAATATATTAAAATGTCATATATTTAAAAAAATTATCTAATATAATTGTGCAAAAAATTGCTGCTAAAATAGCAAATAGCGACTTTTGACAATCATTCTATTAGTTTATGTTACACTGGGAAAAGCTAATTGTGGAATACTAACTGTAAAATACAAGTTAACTATCCAAAACCAGACCTAAATGCCTTTCAGTATAAAGTGCAAGTCCAACATGAAACGTATGTTAAATAGTATTATCCCAGATTAAAATATCTAGGTATGTTCCAATGTGCAAAGTAGTGCAATAAAAACAATATAAGGTACAACCCGTGTAAATGTGCAAAAAGTGCAGAACATTAATTAATAACATTAACAACAATGCATGTTATAATCACATTCAAAAGAATAAATTAGTAAAACAGATTAAAATAGTCTATCAATTTACGTACTTGAAAATTCATTATAGTAGGAAGAGTTATCATCATAAATCATTACCATATACTTAGATGTCCTGAAAAGAACCATAGATATCGCTAAGATGAATGCAATGGGTGTTGTTCGTTACAGACATGTATACAGATCTTCCCCTGCATTCAATCCATTAGGATGTTTACTGTCTAGGTTCAAGATGTAAAATGTTTCTAGTTTGCGAAGAGCACCCTCTCTGTCGCCTCCTCTTCTAAGGGGCATAACGGCATCTATTGCATAATATTTTAATAGATTGGGATTTTGGTTATGATATTCCTTAAAATGTCTGGCGACAGGGTAACTTTCGTCACAGTGTATAATTGCTCTTAAATGCTGGAGCACTCTTCTATGGACTGGAAGTCTTGTGCTACCAATATATCTGAGTCCACAGGGACATTCAAGAACATATATCGCAAACTCACTCTTACAAGTTAGGTATTTTGAGATGCAAATCTCTTTCTTAGAAAAAGGAGAAGTAAAAGTTTTCTTGTTGACCCCATTCTGACAAGCTTTACATATGGAACATTCAACAAACCCTTTCCTACTGCTTAACCAATCAGTTTTCACAAGGATTTCTGGGCTGCTACTAGTCAGACTATTTTGCATAGAGCCAGCTTTTTTGAATGTTATATTTGGGGATCTGGTCATACCCATTTTCAATACTGAATCATTCTTGATAAGATCCCAATGTTTGGTCATAATTTTCCTGATATCACGATGTTGCATATATATATATATATATATATATATATATATATATATATATATATATATATTCCAGCCAATCAGGCTGCAGCACACTCTAGAATCTTCTCCTCGGAAGCTCAAGCCCTCAGATTTTCTACCGCACGTCGTGTGAAGGGAGTCTCCCTGAGCTCTGCTCATTTTCTTCAACTTTAAACCTTTCAACTTCTACAAGATGTCTTCTACTAAAAAATCTTTATTCAGGCCCTGTTCATCATGTGGGAAACTACGCCTGTTCCATGAAGATCCTCACAACAAGTGCATTTATTGCCTGTACCCGGAACATGAGGTGAGGAACTGAAAGTTTTGCAGGACATTTTCTTCTAAGACTCTAAAGGATAGAGAAGCCCGTCTCCTTCTGTGGCTACAGAAGTTGAAGACTTCGGATAATCCTATGTCTGATGTGGAGAGTGTGTCTTCCTACCATTCTAAGACCTCTCTTAAACGTGGGTCAGAGAGCTCTCCAACCCCAACGCCGGAAACAACGACATCACCCCTTCGCAAGACCTCTGCAACTCCCTCGCCTCCTACTTCCACAACAAGATCACGGCCATACACAACAGCTTCAGCACTCAACCGACGAACGCCACGACCGAACCACCGCCCCTCACCACCACCCTCCGCGCCTGGACTCCGATCAGCACCGAAGACACCGTCCGCACGATGAACTCCATCCACTCCGGATCTCCGACCGACCCCTGCACTCACCACGTCTTCAACAAGGCCAACGCTGTCATCGCACCCCACCTGCGGGACATCATCAGCACCTCCTTCGACACCGCTACCTTCCCGGAGAGCTGGAAGCACGCCGAACTCAGCGCCCTACTCAAGAAGCCATCGGCCGACCCCACCGACCTCAAGAACTACCGCTCCATCTCGCTGCTCCCGTTTCCTGCAAAAGTCATCGAGAAGACCGTCAACAAGCAGCTGGCCGCCTTCCTCGAGACGAACGGATCCCTCGACCCCTCGCAGTCTGGCTTCCGGGCCAACCACAGCACCGAAACCGCCCTGATCGCAGCCACCGATGACATCCACTGAAGTCATCTGCGGCGTTCCTCAAGGCTCCTCGCTCAGTCCAACCCTCTTCAACGTCTACATGAGCCCCCTCGCAGACATCGCACACCAGCACAACCTCAACATCATCTCCTACGCCGACGACACCCAGCTGATCCTCTCCCTCACCAACGACCCCGCCACCGCCAGAGCCAACCTTCACGAAGGGATGAAAGAGGTAGCCGAATGGATGAAGAACAGCCGCCTGAAACTGAACTCGGACAAGACGGAAGTCCTCATCCTGGGATCCTCACCCGCCGCGTGGGACGACTCCTGGTGGCCCCCCGCCCTAGGCAGCGCACCCAAACCAACAGACCACGCACGCAACCTGGGCTTCATCCTGGACTCCTCCCTCTCCATGACCAGACAAGTCAACGCCGTCTCCTCGTCGTGCTTCAACATCCTGCGCATGCTACGTAGGATCTTCCGGTGGATCCCCACCGAGACCAGAAAGACGGTCACCCAGGCCCTCGTCACCAGCCGTCTGGACTACGGCAACTCCCTCTACGCCGGAACCACCGCCAAACTCCAGAAGAGACTCCAGCGGATCCAGAACGCCTCAGCACGACTCATCCTGGACATCCCCCGTCGCAGCCACATCTCCGGACACCTGAGAGACCTGCACTGGCTCCCGGTCAACAAGAGAATCACCTTCTGTCTCCTCACCCACGCACACAAAGCCCTACACAACCAAGGCCCAGGATACCTCAACAGCCGCCTCAACTTCTACGCTCCCAAACGCCAGCTTCGATCGACCGGCCACGCCCTCGCCGCCGTCCCCCGCATCCGAAGAGCCACCACAGGGGGACGGTCCTTCTCCTACCTCGCCGCCAAGACATGGAACTCCCTCCCCACCCACTTCCGCCTGACCCAGGACCACCTCGCCTTCAGGAAGCAACTCAAGACCTGGCTGTTCGAGCAGTAGCGGACCCCCCTCCCCCAGCGCCTTGAGACCCTCTGGGTGAGTAGTGCTCTATATAAATGCGATGATTGATTGATTGATTGATAGATCTCTTCTCCTTTCTTAAAAAGGAAGAAGTTTGTGGACGCTCCAAAGTCTGTGTCCCCACGGGATCTGCCAGCCTCTACGCCTACGGAACCTGGTTCTCTGGCGTCGCAGTCCCAAGCTGTGCCCTCGTCGTCTAAAATGAGCGCCAGCTTGTCGACGAGCTCGTCGATGGGAAAGATCCGCTGACGCTGTGCCTACGACGACATGTTCTATGTTGACGAAGACGACGACGACATCCGCCTCGTCGACGACGCTCAAAGAGGTTGGACCCATAACATCCATTATGAAGATCTCGTCGACTGCGAAGAAATCCGTCTCGTCGACCGCCTTGCCTAAGAAGCACTCGCGCCGCTGGTCGACGGTCCCATCCTCGTCTACTATACCACCTTCGTCGACGGTACCACCTTCGTCGACGGTACCACCTTCGTCGACGGTAGCCTCGTCGACGACCACCCGAAGAAAACCTCGTCTACGACAGCCGCACCATCGAAAGGAAAAACCCTGGCTCAGTCGACGGCTTCCGCTTCATCGTCGACGCCTGGTCCTGCTTTGTCAAATCCCTCTACGGCTGTTTCGACCATGAGCTCGTCAACGGGACCGTCGACGGGTCACTGTTCTCTAGCGACTGCAACTACCTTTACCGTGGTGACGGCTTCCATTGTAAAACGTCCCGCTCCGCTGGATTTGAGTCCTCTTCAAGGTGATTCTCGTCCCCCAGCTCAATTATTTGCGTCTGCAGAGGAGGAATCTTCAGATGGTTCCTATGTTGATGACACTTTTCTTCCTGCATCAAGTCCTTCGGAACTCAATATAAACTATCAGGACTAGGAGGATGAGGACAATGATGACAGGGGTTCACTCTTCCCCGTTCACGATGACCAGTTGGATGTTGACCATGAGGTTCCTATGGCACGAATACCAGTGTCTTTGATATCGAACCTTCAATGTTGGATGACTATTATCGCAGATTCCCGCCTTCTGCGCAAAATTCTCCTGCTCCGAATCCTCCAGCACAAGAGCCATTACCTGTTGCTCAGCCACGATCGCCAGTTCGTCCAGATCCTGATACTGATGATGTCCGCCAGGATACGGACCAGGACGACGATGCGGTCCTTACAGATTGGGATAACTATCGGGCCCAGACAACGTCTCCTCCGCCGACATCTCCCCTGGCTTCTCCACCAGTGGGCATCGGGAGTTTCCACAACCTGATGGTGCGAGCCGCAAAACGTTTTCACTTGCCTATGGATGTCAAACAGGACTGCTTCCTTTATGACTTCAAGGATCAACCTTTAAAGCAAATACATACCATCCCCATCATTGACTTCATATGGCAGGAGGGGCTTAAACTTATGGAACGGCCTAATTCCATCCCGGTCGTGCTTTCGCGCCTTGACAAACAATACAAGGCGCCTGCAGACTCACCGGCATGCCTTATGTCACAACCTAAGGCTGACTTTGTCATTACGCAAGCTGCTCAGAAGAGGTCGTGTTACCCGGCGACTCCGTTGACTTCGCCACCAGATCAGGAGGGTCGCCGCCTGGATACCATTGGGAAGAAATTCACCACTATGGCTGCCACAACGACTAGGGCGGCTAACTCCCTGGCTATCCTCGGACGATATGACCGTCAGATGTGGTCAGAGATCGCGGCTTTGGTTGACCTACTTCCGGAATCCTCCAGGGCTGAAGCCCATAAGATTATGCAGGAAGGGGAGAAGATCTCCTCGGAAATTATTGACTGTGCCGTTGACATTTCCTCGACGGGTGTCAGGCAGCTCGCAGGTGCTGCTGTCTTAAGGAGGCAAAGCTGGCTCAAGGCAACGGCTTTTCGGCCTGAAGTACAGGCCAGGGTGCTCGACTTGCCTTTCGATGGAGAATCCCTCTTCGGCAAGCATGTGGACGACGCCTTAGAGTCCATCAAGAAGGACACGGACACTGCTCGTGCTCTGGGATCCCTCCAGTACCAGAAGCGGCCCTTTCGCTGGGCATGTGGCAGAGGTACTTCCTCCAATTTTCGTGGCTCCTCCCAGTACCGTTCCTATGGTGACAACAAACAGCGATACTCCTATCAGAACCAGAATAGACAATCCGATTCCTGGCCTTATCGGAGGAAGAGTACCTACATGGAGGTGCTACCTCTAAAAAACACAGGATCAAGTGTTCTCCTGCTCTGAAAATAGGAGGTCGAATTTCCCAGCACTTCTGCAATTGGTCACGAATAACTTCAGATCGTTGGGTCTTGGATGTCACCGTAAAGGGCCACGCTCTCGAATTTCTCAAATTTCCGCCCACCCTCTGGCCCTCCCCCAACACATTTGAAGGAACTGTTTGCGCAGGTCAAAATTATCATACAGAAAGGGGCTGTCGAAGTGGTTCCTCGATTACAACAGGGCAAGGGCTTTTATTCCCGCTTTTTTTTTATCAGGAAAAAATCAGGAGAGTGGCGCCCGATCTTGGACCTCCGAGCCCTCAACAAGTTCATCAAGTTCCAAACATTTCAGATGCTGACCTTACTGGAAATTTTACAGTTCCGAAATCCCGGAGAGTTCCTCTCCACCATCGACCTTCAAGATGCATATTTTCATGTGCCAATACATCACAGACACAGAAAGTATCTTCGCTTCTCTGTAGGATCGAAACACTTCCAATTCAAAGTCTTGCCTTTCGGCCTTTGTTCCGCGCCAAGAGTCTTCACGAAAATCATGGCTCCGGTTGCGGCTTTTCTTCGCCTTCGACCAGTTCTACCCTTACTTGGACGACTGCCTGATAAAAGCTCAAACTTTTCATGCGGCAAGACAACACACTCAGACTTGCCTGTCTGTGTTTCACGCCTTGGGCCTTTCCATCAATCACGAGAAATCTCATGTCCGTCCAGCACAACAAAGAGTCTTTCTGGGGGCATTGATAGATTCTCGTCGGGCGATGGTGTTTGTCTCGCAGGAGCGACAAGCTTGCATGGTCAAGATGGTGGCTCTTCTACGTTCAAGAAGGTCCGCTTCTGTCCGGATATTGAGATATTTTCTGAGCATGGCATCCTCCTGCATACAACTGATCCCAAATTGCAGGCTACATATGCGAGTCCTCTAAGAGGAGTTGGACAAACAATGGAGGCAAGTCTCAGGGTCATTCAACGACAAAGTCTGCCTGACCCCCCGCATTCAGGGTGCATTGGAATGGTGGGCTCACCTTCCAAACATCGTCACCGGGCGACCTTTTTAGGATGCAGATCCCACGCTTACCCTCACGACGGAGGCCTCCTTGGAGGGTTGGGGGGCGCACCTCGAAGGGTTGTCAATAAAGGGCAATTGGACAGCAGATCAATGCACATGGCATATACACCGCCTGGAACTCTTGGCCATCTTCCTCGCCCTAAAATCTTTCCGGATGCGGGTGGAAGGGAAATTGCTGCTGGTGCGTACGGACAACACCACCAGTATGCACTACCTCAACAAACAAGGAGGTACGAGGTCTCTTCTGCTGTCCAGACAGGCGCAACAGATCTGGGAATGGGCGATTCAACATCGTGTCCAACTGACGGCAGTTCCCGTGCCGGGTGCCTCCGAACGTCCTTGCCCACTCTCTCAGCAGATCGGCTACGGACAATAACGAGTGGGAACTCCAACAACCGACTCTGGAGTATGTGGGGCCAGCCGGAGCTGGATCTGTTTGCAACTCCAATCAACCGCAAATGCCTACACTTCGCAAGTCGGCATCCCCACAGAGGGTCGAGCGGGAATGCGTTTTCGATCAACTGGTCGAGCAAATTCGTTTACGCTTTTCCGCCGATCCCTCTGATTCCACACCTGCTGCACAAGATGAGACTTCAGCCGTGTCACGTCATACTGATTGCTCCCAGGTGGCCGCGTCGCCCATGGTTCACGGATCTCCTTCTGTTTTCCCAGTGCGATCCGATTCTTCTTCGCCCTCTGCCTCATCTGCTCACCGTGAGCCAGGGCCCGATTTGCCATCCGGATCCGACGTCTCTCCAGCTGCACGCTTGGAAACTGAGCACAATGTGTTTGCACACTTGAATATTGCTCCAGAGTGCAGGGAGGTGCTTGCTCATGCACGGCTCCTTCCACAGTTAAGACCTATAAGCTGAAATGGAAATGGTTTGTATCTGGTGCCACAAGGAGAAACTCGATCCTATGCTCGCCACGCCTGAGTAAATCCTGCCTTTTTTCCTCCTTTTGGCAAAGTCGGGACTTTCGCATTCCACTCTTAAAGTCTTCCTGGCTGCGATTTCCCGCTTTCGCCATGATGGTCACTGTACTCCTCTCGGATCATTTGTCAGTTCTTTTCCGCCCATCCGTGGCCCACCTGTTTGGCACCTGAATCTGGTCGTATCACAGCTCCTCCGACCTCTTTTTGAGCCCATTCATTCAGCGGAATTAAAATTCCTCACTTGGAAAGTTGACCTCCTCCTCGCACTTACATCCTCCAGGCGAGTGAGCGACATCCAAGCTTTCACCTTCAGCCTCCTTTTCTTCAATTCTCCAGGGACGCTGTTACACTACGTACGAATCCTAAATTTATTCCTAAGGTTCCTTCAGACTTCGACCTTAACAAACCTGTCATTCTCTGAACTTTTTTCCCAGACCCTCAGTCTCCCGCTGAGCGCTCTCTTCATTCTTTGGACTTGAAGCGCTGCCTCAAATTCTATATTCAACGCACTGCTGCTTTTCGTAAATCAGACCAGCTCTTTGTGGCCTATGGACGAATGCGCAAAGGACATCCAGTCACTAAACAATCCATTACTAGATGGATTTCTTCTGCCATCTCCTTCTGCCATCAACGGGCTGGCAAGCCACTTTCGGCTCCGGTGGGAGCACACTCGACGAGGGCAGTTACATCCTCTACCGCCCTATTTGCTGGAGTGCCTCTACATCAGATCTGCAGGGCGGCAACGTGGTCCAGCAGGGACACGTTCACGAGGCACTACTGTCTGGAGACTGCTGACGCTGCAGACACTGCTGTGGGTCAAGCGGTGCTACGAAATCTATTCAAATGAAGGTGAGCCTCTGTTGCTTCCGGCCTCCTGTCATAAAAGGTTCTTTCATATATATGCAATGATCATATGTGCATTTATTGCTTGCATTTGTTCCTATTGCCTTTTATGACTCATGTGTTGGCGTACTGCTTACTATTCTTATTCAAGCATGTGAATCTATGAAAAACACCCTAATACTGGAGAAGAACAAAAGTTACTTACCTGTAAACTGTGGTTCACCAGTATTGGTGTCTTTCATAGATTCACATGCGACCCACCCTTCCACCCTTCCTCCCTTCAGAGGCTCTCTTCTCCTCATGCACTCTTGGTCACTTTGGTGCTACGAAAATCTGAGGGCTTGAGCTTCTGAGGAGAAGGTTCTAGAGGGTGCTGCAGCCTGATTGGCTGGAATGTGGACTATTATAATGACATGGATATGTTACTAAAATGAATTCTCCCTTTGGGCCTCTATGGGCCTATGTTGTTCTATGGTACTTTAAAAACTTTATGACTATTTATATATATATATTATATTTATGTTTATGATGTTTTATATATATATATATATATATATATATATATATATATATATATATATATATATATATATATATATATATATATATATATATATATATATATATATATATATATATACACACACACATATGCATATTACATGTACCGTGGGACTCCCACTTCGACGACAGGGAATTATTCAAGCATGTGAATCTATGAAAGACACCAATACTGGAGAACCACAGTTTCCAGGTAAGTAACTTTTGTTCATCTGTATAAGGCACCACCCCGGTGCACTTAAACAAGTCCCTTTTTTCCCCCATCCCCTTTAACACAATTACGGAGTTACTCTCTTTGGAACAGTTCCTACCAAAATGATCTTTTACAGTGTTTCTTGGCAAGATTTCTCCCCTGAAAATGTCAGGGTTGTGTCCATTTTGATCCTCTAATAAGCAGATGTCGCTCTCCGATTTGCCCGGCATCTGCTTGTAGTGTCTGAGGTCCAAGCAAGGCTCCAGGTCATATAAGATAGACCTCATGATTGCAAGGGCTATCAAGAAGCAGGAGGCAAAGCTGTTAATACTCCATGCCTTAGATGAATGCTGGGTCTTCACCGGTCCAGACCAGATCCCATGCCATTTCCCACTCGTGTTCGAGCAAATTCTCAAAGCAGCCCTCTTCCAAGGTCTGCTAAGAAGAATCGCAACAATCTCCTGTAAAGAGACTCTTAGGCTTTGTGGTGTTTCTCCTGCTCAAAGGGAAGGTCTTTCAGTCAGTGGAATCATTCCAGGTCTCTGGCCTCAATGGGATCTTCTGAACCAGTCTTGATATAGATGCATCCAGCGATGGATTCGGCCCCAGCACCGGCTCAAAACCTTTCTCTGGAGTTTCCAGCTTCTGTCGCTAATTCTGCACAGATTGCAGCTCCCACCCAGTCTACTCTAGTCCTCCTCTGCTCTACCCCCTGTTTCTCTTGTGTGCTGGAGGCACAAGAAGCCTTTGGGACCTCCAACTAAGCTACCATTAGGTCTCTCTCTGGTGCTGGACGACCCCTCTCAAACTCATGATGCAATTTTAGCGCCAATGACCATCTTTCTCTGCTGAAGGCCTTTCCAGTTGCTCTGCTGTCGTTGTCTCCATTGTCACTGGCACCAACTTTGTACCTGTTACAGAAAGAGACACATTTTCTGAGGACAAAGGCCATCCATATCAGGTCCAGATGTAAGTCACAGCAGTTGTAGAAGGTTATAAGCCTTTGCCTTGTAACAATTGACAGCAGGCTTTGATATAGTAAATTCAATCACGCCATCATTAGGTTCCTCTCAAGCTATCCGCTGCCATGTCTGGACGCTGTATGCACATTTCGCAGGCTTGTATGCACATTTTAAAAAAGCGGAGTGGCTGGCTACAAGATCAGTGTATGTTTTTAAGTATAAAAACTAAATCTAGTCAAGAAGTCATTCTGCGCTAACTGTTTCACCTGCAACAGCCAACTCTGCTGTTTTCTTCACTCAAGGTTCACTTAGCAACAGTCACAACTTTTTGGAAATGCCCAACTCCAAGATATGTTTTCACAGTTCCTTTTCTTTAACACTTTGCAGATGGGTTAAAGAAAGTTTACTCACCTCTAAGACAGCCTTCTCCTTCTCTAGATTAATGGTTCCTCCTTTTCAGCTAATACATGAGGCTTCATTGCACCACCTTGCATCTAGTGTTTCTCCTAATCTTTAGGCTCACCAAGCAGAAGAACCTATACATACTTTACTCAAAAAAAGTTATGTGGAGCAGTAAACTGCTCCACATATTTCGAATTCTTGTTCTACATTTTAGCTTTTATTCAAGGTAGTGGGGTGGAAGACAGTAACACATAGATACACTGGAATTGTGATAATGTTGATGTGGCAACCAGTTCAGATTCTTATAAAAATCCATGAAGGTGTCTAGCCTAGGGTTATCTTGTCCCCGTACCCTTCTCCATTATCCCAGACCGGGTAACCCCTTCAATGGGCTTTTCTTTGATTTGGTGACCACAAATTCCATCTACAACATGAAATATAAATATGTGTTTAATCAAGGGCACGTATGATCCGATCGCCTTACCCCTGTGGTCTGGTGTATGCCTGGGTTTCCTTTGTCTCAACACCGGGTCCCCTCTGCAGCCGTCAACCGGGTTGCAGAAGTTCGGGCATGAAGCACCTGTCTCCTGTTGTGGAATCTGGACTCCCAACGCACCAGATGTGCGAGGGAATGGGACAGGATAAAATATGGTGGTGGGTTAGGGTTCGTGATCAGACGACTGTCCTGTCCACCATCCTGGACACGCCATCTTCCTAACACCCCTACTAAACCTGATTAAATAATTCAACCTCGCCTGTTGCAACTATATAGATGACATCCAATTCATTGTGAAAATGGATGGCCTGGAAGACCTCCACAATTCAAACTTGAGGACTGCCTTTGTGCCATAAACACAAGGATGATGAGTAACCACCTAACGCTCAACACCGCAAAGGCAGAGACAGTGAACCATGGACAGTAGCAAAAATACTAACCTTCCGCTATATGGCCAAAGGAATAGAGGCCTTTCCAGCAACATCAACAGAATTAAGAAACCTAGGGTGAAACCATGAATACCGAATTATCCTTGATACCAAATGTCAACAATGTCGCAAAGGTTTCCTTCTACATATTGGAAAACTGTGTTGCTTTTTCCCATACCTTGGACACCAACAAAAACTACAAGCCACTTTCACACTCGTAATCTCCATTACAAACAGACTAAACAACGGTACACCTAGATTCATCTTACATAAAATAAAACTAATCCTAAATGCTCCCACAAGAATCCTACCTACCTACCCAAGAGAATGTATGACTCCAATGTTGTAATCATTCCCCTGGCTACCGATAGTTAGAAAAGCAATGATTAATTTGAAAAAATGCAAGTGACAGGGCCCAAGGTATTGCACTGCAGCCGACAACACACTCGGCTCCTGCCACTACTGCTGAATGGCAGTGCCAGCATTACCTATTACCTATTGTAAGTTGCACCCATCTCACTTTTATCCCTACTGATTGCTTTGCATCTGTATTCTGCTCTTATATTTTATCAGAATTATACCTCCAATTGTCATCTGCTCTACTCTGCAACCTGCACTCATTTCTCGCTCTCCTCTCCTATAATTTACCGACTGCTACCTCAAGTATTCTGGTCGCTCACTAGTGTCACGTAGGCGCACTAGTGTCACGTTGGCGCCCTAGGCGCACTAGTGTCACATTAGCGCCCTAGGGGACCTACCTGTCCCATGTAACTGATTGCTTTGCATCTGTATTCTGCTCTTATTTTATCAGAATTATTACTCCAATTGTATTCTGCACTACTCTGCAAAACTCTGCAACTTGCACCTATCTGTCTCATGTAACTGACTGCTTTGCATCTGTATTCTGCTCTTATTTTTATCAGAATTATACCTCCAATTGTATTCTGCACTACTCTGCAAAACTCTGCAACCTGCACCCATTTCTCGCTTTCCTCTCCTGTATTTACCAACTGCTACCTCAAGTATTTTGGTCGCTCACTAGAGTCACGTAGGCGCACTAGTGTCACGTTGGCGCCCTAGGGGCACTCTGGAGCCTTGTAAACTGTGTTGGCATTTGTAGCGTGCATTCAGCACATTTATTTATTAACCTGCAACATGGAACTCATCGGCAAGCACACATATAAAATCAACTACCCACCCGTGCTCACCAAAAAAGCCGCCAAACGCTTCAAACACGGCTTCCTTAAGTCCCACCCAGAAACCCCCTTTGCCGACACCTACTTCTCGTCGGTCAATGGACCCTTGAACACCGATATTATCTTCCACACTACACGCAGAGCTCAGTGGAAAAAAGCGTTCCTCACCCTACTCAACGTCTCCACCACCAGGAAATCCACCCATGGCCTAACACTCTCCATCACACCATCCCAACTCTTCCCAGGCAGAACCACCATCACTATTTACAATAACGGGATTGTCCTAATTCAAGCGACAGACAGGAACCTGGAAGTACTTGACAACCTGTTTCCCACTTTCAAAGAGCACCTATCCAATCCTCGGACTTTCACTCATATCACCTCCTGTCCTACCACCCCTGACGACACAGCACCCACCCTTAACACCCCCAACCAAGTTCAGCACCAGAACGACACTCACCTCACCCTCACACCCAGCACCATAGTCACTTACCCACCTGCTGCAGGTACCCCTCACCACCCCTCAATCTCAGACAGAGACCCCGCCCCCCCTTACACCACCCGCTCCACCATCCCCCCTACCTACCCTCAACCCTCCGCTCATCTTCCCATATCCCCCCCCTACACCTTGCATGCCTGTCCCGTCCTCCACACCAATCTGCTCAGAACACCCCTCCTCCCCCAACTGCTCCCCACATAACTTGGCTCTCTCTCCGCCTATCTCGCCCCACATTCTTAGCACTCCCGTCCCGACTGGCTTTCACCCCTCCTTCAACCTTTCTCCCCCCACTCTCACTCCCCACTATCCCACCTCCTCCCCCACTACCACCAGCCTCCACACCGCCCTCATTCACCCTTCCCCCCCTAGCACTGATGCCCCTCCCGATAACGCCAACACCATCCCTAACATCTATCCTCTCTCTAACACTTCCAACCCCCTCACCAGCTCCACCTCCCCACCCCGATCCTCACCCGTCTCCAACAACCTATTCGCCGGTTCATCGCCTGTACCCCTCCCCAACTCCGCGCCGAACACCACGCTCGACATGATCATGTCCTCCCTCCTCCAATTGAAAGAAGAACTACACTCCATCAAAGAGTTGCTCATCACACACCCCAGACACCCCTCTACCACCACCACCTCTACACCTAATAACACTCTCCCCGCGCCTCCTACTCGCCTTACCACACAACACGCCCCACACCGGACTTCTATCCCCTCTCGCAATTCCAACAATCACAATACCAATCACAACCGCATTACCACCAATCGCAATACTCCCTCTACACCTAACAACGCTTCCTCCTCACCGCCTACTCGCCTTATCACACAACTCCCCCCACACTGGACCTCTATCCCCTCTCGCAATACCACCAACCGCCCCAGACGCACTGCCAATACGATCACAGACCATGAGACACACGCCCTTCTCCAATCTTACGCCCCGGCTCCCCAAAATCGCCTAGCCACCAACCACCTGCCCATCCCAACGATTATCTCTAACCCCCTCAGGCACCAAAAGGATAACAGAGGCGCCGTCCCTAACAACCTCACTAATGTGCCCATCACTATAGAACCTTCCTCCACCCTCTGCGCCCCTAGCCTCAAATGCTTACTTCTCAACTGCAGATCGGCCCAAAAACATTCCGCGGGGGTCGCCGAGCTCATCATGTCTCAGGAACCGGATCTGGCCATTCTGACTGAAACATGGCTGTCAGATTCTTCTACACCTATCTTGGATATACTAGTCCCCCCCAACTACTGTATAATTAGACTTGACAGGCCCATAAAGACAGGCGGTGGAATTGCCTGTATCTACAGAAGCAATCTCTCAGTTACTAAAGCGTCCGCCCCTTCTCTTACTTCCTGTGAATACCTCTGCCTTGATGTCATCAGCGAAAGCAAACCGGTCTGCTCACTTCACATCATATACCACCCACCTGGAGACAAGCTCTCCTTCTGCCAACAACTCATGGACACAATAACAACCAATTCAGGACGGCAAAACACCCAAGTTTTCCTTGGCGACTACAATCTCCATTGGAACGACAGCAGTGACACAGTGGTAAATAGCCTCAAAAGATTCCTCAATGTCCTTGATCTCACCCAAATATGCAATAGCCCGACTCATGAGAAAGGTTCTATCCTCGACCTTATCATCGCCAAAGAGGACGCTATTCAACTGGAGTCAATTCAACCTTGTGACTGGTCAGATCATCATATTGTCTCCTTCCTTATCAATGAAAAAATTAAACTTAACCCATTGCAACCCTCTAAGCCCAAAGTCTGGAAAAGGGACATGAAGAAACTCAACCCAAACTCCTTACCGCCTAACAGCTGCAATCTACTACTTCCCCCGTCCGGCGCTACGGACGTTCAACTCCTGACTGACCACTATCTAAATGCCATGTCCACAATAATCAATGAGGCTGCACCCATGCAACTGAAAAGAGTCTCGTCCAAGATCTCCAACCCATGGTATGACGGGAGCCTCAATGAGGATAGACGGGCCATGCGTATGGCAGAGCGCACTTGGAGGTCAGACCCCTCTGCACTGCACCTAAAAAGCCTGAAGAAGCAGAGAAACGCCTACTTCAGGAAAATAAAACGCTCAAAAAGAGATTTCTTCAGCCTCCAGCTCGCCCAAGCAAAAAACCGCCCAAGGAAATTGTTTGAGTTAATCAGAACACAATCCAAAGAACAACCCCAGACAATCAGCACCATGGGCACTACACCTTCCTGTGAAGAATTCTCTGCTTTCTTTAACCAAAAAAGCGACAACATAAGAAGCGATCTCCTCAATGACGCAATCCTTTACTCCAACCCCCAACTCACAACAGCGCCTGAACCAAAGAACAACGCTACATGGTCATCCTTTGGCACCTACTCCGAAGAAGAAATTGGCAGATTGCTCAGCACCCTGAAACCATCCAATCACCTAACTGACCCCCTTCCTGCAAACGCTGTAAAAGACTTTACCCCTTTGCTCCTCCCACTCTGGACTAAAAATCATCAATAGCTCTCTTCAACAAGGATCCATCCCTGATGCCCTCAAAGTCGGACAAGTCACACCTCTACTAAAAAAACCAACAGCAGACCCCACTGATCTAAACAACTACCGCCCTATTACAAATATTCCCACCCTCGCCAAACTGTTGGAAAAATGCGTACAGCTACAACTGACTAAACACATAGACAAGTTTGATCTCCTCAACGCTCATCAATCAGGCTTCCGTGCAGGGCACAGTACCGAAACAGCCATGACGCACATAGTGGACGACGCCCTCCAAATCCTAGACCAAAACGAAACCTGCCTCCTCATCCTTCTGGATCTCTCCTCAGCATTCGACACAGTTAAACATGAGAACTTACTCGAACTGTTAAACACAAGAATGGGCATATCAGGGACTGTTCTCAAGTGGTTCACCTCCTTTCTACACAACCGCTCACAAAGATTCAAAAGCAACAACCTGATGTCCTCTCCGGTACCTGTATCACTAGGCGTCCCACAAGGATCCTCCCTCTCCCCTACACTGTTCAACCTAGTTATGGAACCTCTCACTACTTTGCTACAGACATCCAATGTTCACTTTCACATGTATGCCGACGACACCCAACTCTATCTCAAAATACAATCCCCCAAGGACATCATACTTCTGAACACCACGATCAGAAACACCCAATCCTGGCTTGCAGAGAATCACCTCAAACTCAATGCCCTGAAGACTGAGTTCCTCCTGATCTCACCTCCCGCAAAAATCTCCACGGCTCAAACATGGCTTAAGCAGTTAACAGCTTTAAATGTACAACCTATCGTCGTAGACTCAGCAAAATCCTTAGGCATAACACTTGACGCCAATCTCAACATGCAGCAGCACATCAGCAAGGCAACCAAAGGAACGAACTTCCAAATCAATACCTTGAGGAAACTTAAAGCCTTCCTTCCAGCCAAAGACTTCCAAACTGCAGTACAATCTATAGTCATCCCGCACATAGAATACGGAAGCACCGCCCTCTGCGGGCTCCCCCTAACAACAACGGCACCCCTTAGAGCGTCCCTTAACGCTGCAGCGAGACTCATCACTGGCTCAAAAAAACACTCGCATATTTCCCCTGACTTTAAATCCCTGAACTTGCTGCCTTTTGAAGCCAGAATACATCTGAAAATCGCCTGCATGACTCACAAGGCTGTACACCACAACTCGCCCAGCTACCTCACTCAAAAGCTGACAATCTCGGGTGGCTCTAGAACTACTAGAAGTACAAACAATCTTCTGCTGAAACCTCGAAGATTCAGGAAGGAAAAAACCTATAACCGCTCCTTTTCAGGAATGGCACCCAGGATCTGGAACTCACTCCCTCCTGAAACCAGGCTCATCTCCTCCAACAAACTGTTTAAGAAAGAAGTAAAAGCGATCCTCATGGCTAAATACACATGATCTATTATCCTGTAGCTCTCATGAATCCGCTCCGTAATACCTGCCTGACCCCTTGGTCTACTTGTACTACTTGTATTATGACTTATTTGATTGTATATGTTCCCTCTTTGTACTACTTGTACTACTGGTATTATGACTTATTTTGATTGTATATGTTCCCTCTTTGTATTTTGATGTATTACTGACGCACCTGTCTGACTTGCACACTGTACCTACACAACCTCAACCATCCCTACTTTTGTACTACTGATGCACCTGTGTGACTATACATCCTGCACGCATCTACCTCAACTATGCCCACCTTTATGTTATCTCCAAAAACACGTGCAGCACGCTTAAATAAGTATATGCTTACTTTTGTACTTTATATTATTGGCGCAACGGTTTGACTATGCACCTTGTACTGACACTACCTCACCTATGATCTACCTCCTGTTTTTTTTGACCTACCTATGTAACTATGCACCTTGTACCTAACTACCTCAACTATTTACATTCTATTACTTCATCTCCTCCTTGTAAAGCGCTCTGATATCTGCAAAGATCTTGTTTGCGCTATATAAAACTATCAAAATAAAATAAAATAAATAAAATAAAACCATCACACTTGATATTTTGAACGATTTTACTGTCCGCCCCCCTCACCCCAAGCTGTAGGGATGACCTGTAAGTGTGAGTTGTATTGTTCTTTAACACATCGAATTGTTAAGCACTTTCGCTGTGCTAAAAAGCAAAAGTAGTCTTGAGAGCGCCACCATGATGTGTACCCTTGATAACAAATTCCAATGTTTAATAATAAGTGCCGGTGCCCAGCACCGGCAAACACCGTCACACCTCAAGCACTGATTCAGTGCACTCTGCATTATCCAGAAAGCCTCCCAAGGAAAAGGACCAGTTTACCTATAAGTTAACTTCAACCAGTACAAACAAAACAGGACACTGCACTCGAGGCTTGGACCACAAATCACCATATCACCTTACCAGAAGAAATTCATAGGAGGCACAGTACAGGCTTCCATTCTCTGAAACTCACTACTAGCCGCAAATTGAAGCATACAGTGCTAAGCGCTGCGTCCCATAAGACTCTGGTGCTCCCAAATGGCATTGAAGCACTTCCCCCATATGTTCAAACACAACACCACACACCCTACATGGCGTAGTTTGCTGCCCATATCGTCAACCGCTTCAGTGCTCAACATGGGGGTAGTAAGCGCTGTATAAATGCTTCAATGCAATACATGATTCCAGTTGCTTTGGCAATAGATTCCACGGCAAGCTTGCAACATCCACTTTCTTTCTAATGGGTATGTTGCTTTCTATTGCTCACCACTAGAGGGCACCAAACTACTATGATTACCATAATACATTTGTGGGGCGGATAAATGGCTTTCCGAAGGTAGGGAGAATGCAGTTTTTTAATAGCAATTTAGCTTTTCTTCTCTGAAATGTTCTCTTCTGGTGTTTCTTGCAGCGAAGACCAATTAGGTAAAACAAATGACCAGTATCCCAGTCCAGAATATACCTGATAAAGCAGGCTACGAATCTGATATTATCAGAGGAGAGGCTAGTATAAATTCCCAGTATGTTTTGTTCTTAATACAAGAGAGTGTTGATGATTTGCACCTATTAATTGAAAATAATTAGGTAAAATATTATTGCTATTACTACGCTAAGACAAATTCCATATGTCGCATGTTTTCACACCAGTTTCACACATATGGTAATATTAAAAAAATGACTTGTTACGTCATCTATCGTTGCACTGAAGGGGACAGGGTTCGTCGCCTTTGAAGCAACTTCTCAGAGGTAAGGAACTGCAACAATATGCCTCAAATATCTGACATAGGCCTGCTACCCCTATGGGAAAGCTACCGAGCATCTATATAAGCCCTCTTCTTTGTCCAGACTCCTCACAAATGCATTGGCATTGTCTTTTTTTTTGTTAACTCTGTTTATTGGTACAGTTAAATATGGTGGTCAATACATACAGGAAATCAATACTTGTTTTAGTGTCACACATTCGAGATTGCACACAGATGTCACAGCTTTTGATGTTATACATTACAAGATGTTCATATTTCATATCAAATTAAGGCGTTAATGGTTCGTCAAGGGATGGGACAGTGGGGGGTTCACATAGGTTGCCACGGTACACATTCCATTTCATCCATATTGCTATCCATTTCCGGGGGCACCCCCGGGCAACGTATACTGTCTTCTCTTGCAGCATGCACCATTCCAAGTCTTTTTTCCATGCACTAAGTGTTGGTGGTGTTACTGCCCCCCAAAGGCGTGCGATGTTACGTTTCGCTATAGTCTGACCAAGCGTCGCCCATATTCTGCCCTCTGCCGTCGGGTCTGTGGGCTCCCAGATGTTTAAGAGACTCCTTTTGGCTTCAAGCCGCAGTTCTTCCCCCCAAACTGTACGCATGCATTCATCTACCTGCATCCAGTAGGCTTGTATCAAAGGGCACTCCCAAAGTACATGCATAAATGTCCCTGCAAGACCACACTGTCTCCTACCGAACCCCTCTTCACTCCTGCCCGTCAACACAAGTCGGTTACCAGAGAGGTATACTCTGTGCAGTACCTTCAGTTGAATCAGCCTCAGTTTCGCTGATATTGCCACTTCCTTGTGGGAAGAAAGCATCTCCCTCCATTCCTCATCATCTATCTCCAGACCGTCACTCCCACTTTCCCCCTTAGTTCAACCAGGGGGTCAGGGGTGTGGTGTATGAGTTTTTTGTATGTGAGAGAAATGGCCTTTTCTGGCAGATGACCATCAAGCAGACTATCCTCTAGAGGGGAGAACTACGGAAGGGACGTTCCTGTTGGGAATTTTGCCTGTAGTGAGTGCTTGACCTGCGCATACCTGAAGTAGTCCGTGTGTGCTAGTTCATATGTCAGCTGTAATGAGGCAAACAACACCATACCATTAGGTCCCCAGAGGTCTTTTATGCGGGAGATCCCTATCCGGTCCCATTTAGTCCGACCCAGTGTGCCCAGCCGTTCAGAAACCCAAAGTGGGGTAGCCAGCGTAAGTTTATCAGCCCATCCCACGTTGCGGCTTACAATCTGCCAGAGTCTGACCAAGTGTCTTGTGGGCCCTGTAAGGGGGTATTTGTTAGGTTTAGAATAAAGAGCCGCTTCGAAGTTCCCACCCGGGAGAAGCCATCTATCCATCCCTTAGCATGGATTGTCGCCACTACAGTATGTACCTTGGTTGATGGCTGAGAGGTGTGCTGCCCAGTAGTATCCCCCCATCGTACCAGCCCAGCGTCAATTTAGGGAGCGAGATACGCGGTCTTCCGTCCCATAATAGGTCCCTCTGGGTAGCTTCAATTTCTTTGAAATACCTCTGTGGGACTTTGTCCGGGTAGTTCCGGAGAGCATACAGGAAACGCGGCAGTGTCATCATCTTGAAAACAACAGGGACAACGGAAGTCTCGCATGAACCACTGCAGGGGTGGTAGGAGATTCCTCTCATAGCGGGCTACCAGATCAGTGGTGATGAAAATACTGAGATACGTGAACCCCTCTGTGACTGTTTGGATCGGGCAGTAGCATGGAATAGAGGGGGTGGGGGTGCCATGCAAGAATTAGAGCAACGATTTCCCACAGTTAATGCTGTAGCCGGAGTTTCTCCCGAAATTGGTGATTATGTCCAAGGCTACTCTCAGTGACTTATACGGGGAAGCAAGATACAAGAGGATATCGTTTGCATAGAGCGAGATCCGGTCCTCCTACCCCTCGGCCCATTTGGGTCCCCGTAATGAGGAGTCCTGTCATATCCAAGCCGCAAGCGGCTCAAGGGAGAGCAAAGAGCAGGGGGGAGAGGGGTCAGCCCTGTCGCATCCCCCTTTCCAGGTTGAACACCTCGGATATTTTGTTGTTGACGACTATTTTGGCCAGCGGTTCCGTATAGAGGAGTCATGCCCACTCAATAAAATTAGGGCTGAAGCCCAACTTTTTGAGGACCGCCTTCAGGTATGTCCATTCAAGCATGTCGAATGCCATTGTGGCATCCAACGAGACCACCACCGCATCTTTCTGGATCTTGTCACAGCGTCCCAATACACAGTGGAGTCGTCTTAGATTAAGTGCAGTGTTGCGGTGTGGCATAAAGCCCGATTGGTCTGGGTAGATCAATTTGGTTATTATCGGTTTGAGCCTGTTTGCGAGAAGTTTTGCAAGGATTTTGGGTTTGGCGTTTAACAGTGGGATTGGCCTATAAGAGGTACATATATCTCTGGGTTTCCCCTCTTTCGGGATGGCCACCAATGTGGCAATGGGTTGATCTCTCGGCAGTAGCCCCAAAACTTTACTATCCTCAAACATATGCTTCAGGTGTGGGCCCAGGCTGTCGGGCTTGAGCTTGTACAGCTCAATCGGTAGACCGTTTGGTCCCAGGGCTTTCCCAGGCCGGAGGTCCCTGATCGCCGTGGCCAGCTCATCTTCAGTAAGTGCACCCTCCAGAGCCTCTCGGGCTGGATCGGAGAGGGTAGGCAGTCTGATGTCGACTAAGAGCGTGGAGAAGTCCTCCTCTGGGAGCTCCAATCCCCTTTGATACACTTGTTTAAAGTGTGCTGCAAACTCACTATCTCCAGCGGTTCAGTTAAGAGAATGCCCGAACTGTCTTTGAGCTCCGCCACTACTCTCTGCACTTTCTGTTTTTTGTCTAGCCATACTATCTTTTTGCCCGCTGTGTCCCCTTGGTCGTACAGCCTCCCGTCCCTGTCTCTCGTAAGTCTCTTAGCGGCTTCAGTAGCCAATGTCTTGTATTCGTCTGCTTTAAGCTGCATTTGGTGAAGAGCCATCGGATCTCCATTCGCTTGATCGGCTTTCTCGAGACTAAGAAGGTTGCGCTCTATGGTGAGCATTTGTTTTTCTCTTTCCTTGCACTGCCCGACTATGGCTGAGAGTGCGTTACCTCTAAGCACAGTTTTAAATGCCTCCCAAAGGGTGGTAGGGGACTCCACCGTCCCTTCGTTTTCTTGGAAGTACTGGTCAATCGTGCGGGTTATCTCCGTTTTGGTCTCTGGGTTATGGAGAAACCAGGGGTTTATGGGTGCAATACAGCCTACCTTCTTTTCCCCTACAGAGAGATGGGTCCATATGGGGGAATGTTCGGATATGCCCCGTGCCAGGTGCTTTATCTCCTGAATGAGAGTGTCGTGTTGCAAAGGCATAAGGACGTAGTCTATCCTGGAGAGGGTGTGGTGTGCGGCAGAAAAGTATGTGTGTTGTTGGAGGTTCAGGTGACACATTCGCCAGAGGTCTGCTAAGCCGAATTTTTCAAAGAGGTTAGAGAGCCACATGTGCCCTGTGGTGATGTCTCGGGTGGGTGCCTATCAAGCCCACCCAATACTACTGCGTTAAAGTCCCCACCCAGTAATGCATTGGCATTCTCAGCTTGAGTGAAGACACCTCTTCCCTTCATGAGACACTTTCAGCCACTGTTACTCTCGCTGACAATCATCCTTAAGTTACAGGGAAAACAAACCCTCTCAAGATTGTTGGGAGCAGAACCAGGAAGAAGAGCAAGTATTTGTCTCCCAGCCACACCACTTGAGACCTGTACGTCCTCTTAAGGTCTGTCTCTCTCCCACCACTCTGCTGAGGTCAGCACCACCATCACAGTTCCACCTGTTAAGGTACCACCTTCCTTATTGCCTGGAGCAATCTATAGCCCCTCTTCATCATGTAGCGGTCAGATTTGCTGAAGGTCCAATAATTATCCAAATTTCTGCAGTATAACTTCTATGGGAGAGCCCTTCGAAATTGAGGTGTGGTCTGTCTCACATTGACTTGAACTTTCACCTTTGCCAGTCAGTTTTCAAAGACAGGCACGTCTTCCAGGGCACACTCAGCGGTACCCTGCTTGCCCTCCATGCCTGGAGGTGGATGTATGACGTTACGACGCGTACCGTCACAACGCGTGCTGTTACAACCCGTCTTTTACAACTCAAGTCGTGACAACGACTTGCGTGGGGGGGCGCGGATCGAGAGTAGTATAATTTACTATTCTAACACCAGTCCCCGTGGACGACTTGCGTGGAGGGGCGCGGATCGAGAGTAGTATAATTTACTATTCTAACACCAGTCCCCGTGGACACTAGGGAAGGTGTTGGAATAGTAAATATACTATTCTTAATCCTGTAGTGCCCTCCAGTGCAAGTCGTGGTTACGACTTGTGTTGTAAAGGACGCATCGTAACAGCACTGCGTTGAAACATCCGCAGTGTAAAGGATGTTTCCCCTGGAGGTTGTCATGTGAATCCACCAAGGCTTTCTCCCAGGACCTGACGTCCTGCCAGGCTCTTCCTTGTGTCCTTGGTAGCATTGACCCATATTTCAGTCTCACTCTTCTTATTCAGGTTGTCATACAGAGCAGAAATGGCTGCTATGAGAAATCGCTCTAGCCGCTAGCATTGCAGCCTCATCAGTAGATGCAGTCTATATGTTTATATCCTACATACTCCGAACAAATGTTGAATCCTAATGGGTTCTCTTCAAAATATGTTAGTTTAGTAGAGTCTAGTATTAGATTGATTCTCAGCGGGTATAACTCGGTGTCCTCTGTTAAACTTAAATTCACGTGGTATACGTTAACAGTCTGAATTGTCCTGTGGATGCCTCATAGATTTGTACTACCTTAAGGAGGTTCCAACGAATTAAAATCGTGGCTAAAATATTTAATTGAGCTTAATATATTTTGAACATGAAGAAATATTGTATAAAACCCACATAATGTGCTTCTCTTTGCCAGTATATAGTACAGTCAAGCCTTGCATCCTCTCTCTAGATTGCTCCATTGCTCTCGGTCAAGTGTAGTTGAGATGTTCACTAGATGTTTCCAAACAATAATTTACTTCCTAAACAACAAGAATCTACAGGCAGATGTTGTGAGCAAGGTCTGTTCAGAAAAACAGGGGCTAGTGAATAATGTCAACACTCGTTTGTTAGCTTCTTTCCTCTGGTACTTGTATTGGCTATAGCAAAACATACATACAAATAGGTTTCGTATCTGGATGTTGCGAATCGGGAGTGATAGACAAGCCTGCTTCCAAGAGTTGGCCACTGAAACCTTGACTCAGTGATTCTGCCAACTCACCTGATTCAGAAACGTGATTCCGTTTATTTTCAGAAAGCTGAAAGTCTTCCTATTTCCCTGGAATTACCAAAATCGTGGTGGTACACAAACCTATCTACAGCACACGCCAGTGAAGCCTACGAGTAACTGCTGTAGAGAAAGAAACGACTGTTCAGGAAATCGGTCATGATTTATTTCCCAGCCTAACTTCTATGAGCTTAGTAGCATGTTTCCTGAATTTTGACAGTATGCTGATTTCAAACTATCTAAGGGTATGTGTTCATTCACAGAGTGATTAAAGTCTTATTAGGTCTGATTTTCAGGTGGAAAAGGTTGTGTATTTCATGTCATCGGAAGAATTTCAAACCAGTTCTGTTGCAAGAAGAACTAGTCATTCCTTATTTTCACCTCACAAGGTTAGGTCCTCGGTTCTGTTCCGTTAAATACACCCTGTGCTTAGCATGGCTTATGGAAACATTCTGCCTCCTTTAAAGATCTTGGTTATTAAACTAGGGGTAGGTATAAAGAAGCTCACCCTCTCGTTGCAAAAATATAATCTCAATGGGAGCATAGTATTTTTAGAGTAATTACCTTCTTTAAAACTGCACATAAAGCCTCTAATAGTCATTTTATTCCAGCATTTTCTACCTTTGGTTTATAAGGTTGCTTACAGTTGAGGATGAAACTTTTTTAGATCAGAGTTTTTAACATTATGTAGTAGAAGGTGGTTGGCTTCCAGATATATATTCCCCGACTTAATCTTCAAATTCCTTCACAGGGCAAGAGAGAAGATAGTAACCATGTAGTAGGCTTTAAACATGTCTGAAGAGTTACTTAGTATACTGTGTTTATTTTATATTATCAGATTTTGCTGTAATGTTTCTACTGTTTTATAGTTAAAGCTTGCAATTCTATTCAGGATTTATGAATATTAATTGAAAGCACAAGATAGGGAACATAAATTAGTTTTCTATCAGGGGTGTCCTTATTAAATGCATAAACTACAGTACCTATTGCAACAGGTCATCAGTAAGAAGTGAACAGCTGACTATTTGTGTTGCTGACTGCCACTGTGGGGTTTGCTGCCAGGAGGTAGTCCAGTGACAACCTTGAAGAGATGAAAGCTGCATGCCTTTGAGATATGTACATATCTTTTTCCGTTTAAGGTGAAAATATATGGACGATTTTTTAACATGTACAGCTGCATTTTTCTAATGTTTCCTCCATTATTGGTTCTGTAATTGTTTTCTCCTAAAATACTTTAGTATACATTTCCTTTTCAAGGGTAAAAATTAATTTGCTGGTCACAAAAATGGGAGTCTTTTGCATTTTGAAGATGCTCTAGGATACCACCCATTAGTGTAGGTTTCCAGGGTTTATGAATTTAATAAATATACATTTGAAAGAGAACCAGTATTACAGGCAAGTCATTTCATCATGTCAAGGTCCTGAATGTTCTGTAACTTTGGAGAAGGATGGGACTTTTATGTCTTTGTATGTAAACATGGCAGTTATATTTAGATTTATATGGAAAACAGAAATGTTCAAAAATCCACCTGGGATCAAGCTCCAACGCCTAGTTTCTTTAAAGTATATCTAGACATTAGGTTACAAAATAAAACTGAGCCCTTGCCCATTGTTCTGTAGGATAGTATTTATAAGACCACTCTGTCTCCGGGACTTATCTAGTTTACTCTAGTGTTACCCGGAGTGATGGCCTCCCAATTAAAAAAGTTCTACAAGTTGCACACCGTGTTTGGGCCACTGACTCCCTCTAGCCCGCCTTCGGGGCTCATAGTCCCTGGCTGGCTAACTGATGGTGGGTTCGCCGCCAAGCCTGCATCCGGACCAATGCCGCCACGAGGGACTTCTTTCACCCTACTCCCTGCCTTCCGGCACTGCTCAACTACGAACCTATCATCATCTGTGACTCAGAGTTGGTGCCCTCCAGTCCCTCCCGACCCCTGGACTTCTTCCTACTTTGTAGTCTCTTCCTCCCTGAAGGGGGAGATGAGGAGGGAGAGTTTGGCCTTATAGAGGAAGACCCTGATCCAGCTAGAAACTGGTTTGAGAAGCTGGGTGACTCCAGTGGTTTGGATGCTTTCCCAGATTCTTCGTGATTTCCGTTTAAGCCTGGTCTTGGAAGAAGGTGTATCCTTCGCCACCGTGATGCTCAGGACAGGGGAGCTCCTTGATCTGCCAGCAGTCGAGGTCAAGACCAACATCCTGTGAGACAATTGAGACCAGGGTTTTTAGTTGAGGGAAATACTGGGCGCACTGCTCACGGAAGTAACAAAGGTATAGATAGGTAAGGGTGCGTGCAGGTGAGGGGATAAAGGCCCTAAACCCCTCCAAACATGTGTGCCGAGACACACACTAGGTACATGAAGAAAAACCTGTTGCACACCAAATGGAGAGAGTACATAAATGATGTCTCAATGGACATTTAAAAGTTCAAGTGTCCACATTTGTAGAAAAAAGAGGACGATGGGTAGTATGGCTCCTCTTTAATTGTTATGGATAGCCAGCCGACACGCGTTTCGTCGCCAAGCAGTTACAATACTTTGGCGACTCCTCAGGGCTGGGGAGGATACAAAATACAAGATGGAGTACATTGTAATATTTTAATGAACATTACATTGTTTTCGTAGCTACTTCTAGTGCAAGTGCAGAGTGAAAGTGAATATGGTGACAATGTGCAGCAGCATATGCGGGGGGGGGCGTGGCTTGGACGCCGATCGGGATGGCGGCGTGAGCTCGCAGCTCCGCGTGGAATCCCGCTAATTCTCCTGTTATCGGCACCCTGGGCGACCCGAAGTCGACGCTCCTGCCCTCTGAAGTGTAAGGGGACAGACGGGCACGATCGGAGAGTCGTTGGGGGGTCTGCTGGCCCCGAGGAGATCGAGTTGAGGCGACGGCCGAGGTGTTGCCGAGAGTGAGAAGAAAATGGCGGCGAGAAGGTCGGGCGGCCCCGGACTTCAGCTTTGGGCCGAGTTGTCGCCGACCGGCAGGAGGTCCTGCAGCCGATAGATCGAGGCACTAGGACCAGCGGTGCCGGATCCAGAGATTAGGGGACAGTGACTCGCCCCGCCCAGGCCTTGGGGACCCTCGCTGGCAGCCATCTATATATCTATCCTTCCCCCCTCAGGCGTCCGAGGGAGTCGGCTGAACAGTGCTCGCCAAGCTGGTCGTTGATCCTGAGGGCATCGGCATTTGACCCTGCTCGGTGCCGGGGAGTTGGCACTGAACGACGAGTGCTGAAGCCAGACGGGCTCTTGGGCCTGTGACGCAGTACCCTGAAATGGCGGCGGCCGGAGGGCTGGTGGCCGAGGAGCGCGCTGAGGGGGACCCGGCGACATCGACTCGGTTGGGCGAGATTCCCTCGCCGGAGTTGGACCAGGAGCAGCGGCTGAACCGACGTTTGGACGCCATACTCGATGCGATCACCTCGACCAAGGAGGCGCTGCACCAAGACATTGCCCAAGTGGCCACGGGACTGGGGCTATTGCGAGCGGACCACGCGAAGCTGGCGGATAGGGTCAAGGACCATGATCAGCTGTTACTGGACCTGAAGCCATCGGTGGTGACCGTGGAACACAAGATCACGGACATATTGGCCCGATTGGACTCGCTGGAACGACGGGCGGAGGATGCCGAAGGCCGCAATAGACGGAACAACGTACGGGTCGTAGGCCTGCCGGAACGGATTGAGGGGGAGGATGCGGTGGCCTACATGGAGACCTGGTTCCGCACAGTGGTGGCGCCGGAGGGGCTTACTCCTTTCTTCACTCTGGAGCGAGACCACCGGGTGCCTGCTCGCCCGCCAGGGCTTGGCCCCCCCCCCCCCGACCGATGGTGGTGCGGCTCCTCCACTATAAGGACCGGGATCTCCTCATCCAGCGGGCTAGGATGTCGGGCCCGTATGAGGTGGAAAACAGTAAGGTCACGATTTTCCCGGACTACACCCAGATGGTCCAGAAGAACAGGGCATCGTTCCTAGCGGTGAAGAAAGAGCTCCGTGAGGAAGGTATCCAATATTCCTTGCTCTACCCGGCCAAGCTGCGGATCATACTGGATGGCACTACGCACTTTTTTCAGACTCCGGACGAAGTTTGGCAGTGGCTGGAGTCGTATAGAGCGGGGACGGACAGGTCGCATAAAAGCAGGCGAGATCAGCCTAAGCCACCCCGGATCCGACAATCGCAGCGCATCAGGTCCCGCAACAGGCGCCAGCGGGAGAAACAGGAGGCTCAAATGGCGGCGGAGAAGAGGGATGCGCTCGCAGCGACGGCGGCCATTACGGGGTCGCAACAGAACAGTGAACTGGCAGAAACTGACTCGGGCGGGGAAGGCAGCAGAACGGGAGAAGACCTCTCAGAGGCGGAAAGCTCGAAGGGGCCGGTGGTGACCCCCCAGACATCTGATGGAATATTTTGTGGCTGAGACTGTATTGGGACTTGATCGAGACTTAGTGGTAGGGTGGTATCCTGTTGGTGATGAGCGGGTTGCCGGGAAAGGGGGCTAAGCGCTTAGTAGGGGATGAAGGCGCGGGGCGCGGGCTCCGCTGGCTGGGGTCGGCGGTAACTCACCCCCCTTGGGCCCTTAAGGCCTACTGTGGTGGAGACCACAGGGTAGGAGACTGGGAAGTTGGTTCAAGGTTTGGATGGGGGCTGACATTGGGTTCGTGTGCTCTGTCCTGGGGAGTGGGGTTTGGGGAGTTTTTCTGTTCAGGGTGTGTACGGGGGGGGGGGCAACTGCTTTGGGGGGGTTGTGAACCTTTGTTATTTGAATCGGACTGTTCGATGTTGGTATGGGGACATTACCTAATTTGAAATGCCTGACGTGGAATGTCCGGGGGCTGCGCACTATGGTTAAACGCCACAAAGTACACGCATACCTGGTGCGTAGGGGGGTTCAGATTGCTATGCTACAGGAAACTCATCTAACCAAAAAAGAGTGCGCTGCATTGCAAAAAAGATGGCGGGGCCAGGTGTTCGGCACCACTTACTCAGCGTATGCCAGGGGGGTGCTGATCTGGGTGAGGGCGGGGATACCATTTCAAGTGCTGAATCAAGTGGTGGACCCTGATGGTAGGTTCGTGGCGGTGGAGGGGAGGCTGTATGGAAGGGACGTGGTTCTCTGCTGTGTGTATGCGCCGAACACTGATCAGGCTCGATACTTTGATGGCCTCTCTGGGTCCTTGGCCTCTTTCCTGGCGGGCCCGATAGTGTTAGGGGGGGACTTTAATTCGATCACGGATGTGGCTCTGGATAGGTCCCATCCCCCTCTGGTAGACTCCCCGGTGCGCAGGTTGGCCATGCACAGGAAGGATTGGCAGGAGAGGTGGGGGTTGCTGGATGTTTGGCGGGAGCAGCACAGAGACACCAGGGATTATTCCTTTTACTCGGCTCTCCACGATCTGCATGTCAGGATAGATTCGGTGCTCTGCGGTGGGTCCCTAGCCCCATTGATTTCCCATACGGAGTACCTGGCTAGGACCATCTCGGATCATAACCCCCTATTGGTGCACATTCAGTGGCAGCGGGAGCGCTCAGCGATACCAACATGGCGGCTCCGGCCGGAGACGCTGGAGGATTCAATATTCAGCGACGCGGTCCAGCAGGGCATTGACAGCTATTTTGGCGAGAATGAGGGCACGGCCACGAGTAGATCCACTGAATGGGATGCAATGAAGGTGGTGGTGAGAGGGGTGTGTTTGGGTAGGTTTTCGAATGCTCGTACGACTGTGTTGAATGCACTCATGAAAGCGGAAGAGACTTTGAGGGATTTGGAACGCCGCAGACCGGCCAGGCCGGACTTACAGACCCAGTTATTGGAAGCGAAGGAAGTGGTCGCCACCGAGACAGAACGTTTGAGGTGTTACGACTACAGGCAGTACGTCGTCAGAGCGCATGCAGAAAGGGACAAGGTGGGCACCCTCTTGGCCAGACTTGCTAACCCGGAACTTAGGGGTTGCCCGGTCCTTAGCATTAGCAATGCCCGGGGGGAGATGGTGTACTCCCAGGCAGCGGTGTTGGAGTGTTTCCGGGTGTACTATCAGGAATTATACCAGAGTCAGCTGGGAGTGGAGGTCCAGGAAATAGCAGAGTACCTAGGGGAGAGGCAGCTTCCGGTCCTAGACGAAGAGGACGCGAAGGAGCTGGGCGGCCCGATCACGCTCACTGAAATACGGGTGGCCATTAAACACATGGCTCGTAATAAAACGCCCGGGGTGGACGGATTGCCGATTGAATTTTATCAACAGTATGTCGACAGCCTGGCTCCCAGGCTTCTGGTGGTGTACACAGAAGCTTATGAGGCAGGGGGACTGCCTGGGTCCATGCGAGAGGCCTTGATTGTACCGCTCCTAAAGCCTGTCAGGGACGCAACGGATGTAAGGTCCTATCGCCCGCTATCCATGCTGACGGTAGATTACAAGATCCTGAGCCGAATCCTAGCCACCAGACTGGCCCCACACATGACGGGCCTGGTGCACAGGGATCAGGCTGGGTTTATACCCACGAGGAGCACGGCGCTGAATATTCGCCGCCTGGTGGGAATAATGGACGCCATCTTGGATGGGGAAGGGGCTCCAGCGGTCCTGTCCGTGGACATCGAGAAGGCCTTTGATAGCTTAGAATGGTCTTTCCTGGATGGAGTGTTAGAGAGGTTTGGCATGGGAGAGGGGTTCCGCCGGTGGACGAGGGTCTTGTATGCCTCGGCGACGGCGAGGGTGCGCTTTGGCGGTCTGGTGTCTGCGGCATACCCGGTGGGTAGGGGCACGCGACAGGGGTGCTCCCTATCCCCCCTATTGTTTGCTCTGGCGATGGAGCCTTTGGCGGTCCATGCGAGGTCGGGTGACAGGTACGCGGGGATAGCCAGTGGCGGGCAGCAGCATTATATATCGTTGTATGCGGATGACCTGCTCCTGTACCTCGACGACACGGCGCGGGCCCTGGAGGGAGCGATGGACCTGCTATCGGAGTTTGGCCGGCTATCGGGCCTTAAGGTCAACTGGGCGAAGACCTGTGTGTTTCCGCTGAGAGCGGAGTCGCCCAACCCTGGTCGCGATTTGGGGGTGGTCTGGGAGCCATTTTGCTTCACCTATCTGGGAGTCCGCATCTATCACGCGACTGCGGATCTATTGGAGGGCAACATTGGTCGATGTGTCCGGGCACTGGGGGGCAGCATGTCCTTCTGGTCGACCCTCCCGCTGACGGTTCTGGGTAGGATCGCTCTTTTAAAAATGGTGGCGCTCCCCCGCTTCCTGTACTACTTCCGGACGTTGCCTATCTGGATTCCTCAAGGGATCTTCAGAGACCTGAGGACAATGATTATTGGGTTCCTATGGGGGCATGGCCGCCGTAGAGTGGCGCTGAGCACGCTACTTCGCCCCAAGATAGAAGGGGGTATGGCTGTGCCCGATTTCGAGCTATATTATTTGGCGGCGCAGTTACAGGTCCTCACGCAGAACGTGGCTAGGGTGTTCAGGGGTCCGGAGGAGGACCGAGACCGGGGGATACAACGACATGTGCTATCCTATATTGTCATGCAGCAGAGACTGGAGTTACGGGGCCTCACTATGGAGGAACGGACACTCCGGCTGTGCTGGCAGAGGAGCCTTAGGAGAGCGAAGGCGACGCGGCCCTATGCACCGGAGATCCCGATCGGTATGCTGACGGCACTGCCGCACGGGGGAGATTGGTCACCATTGCTGGATTGGGAGGAGGCGGGCCTACAGGTGGTGGGTGACCTGTACATCGATGGGGCTCTGGCACCGTTCGAAGCGCTTCGGGAACAGTTCGGGCTGCCCGACGGGGGGTTCCTCCTGCACGCGGCGGTGGTGGCTGCTATACAGAAGCACTGGAAAGGGGGGCTCATGGAACCGACCACGACTATGGCGTGCCAGTATGTGGTAATGGCGGCGGGTACGTTCAAGGCTGTGACATGCCTCCATAACAGGATGCTGAATGAGGGACTGGAACCGCTCCAGGGGCTCACGGCTAAATGGGAGGAGAGTGTGAGCCGGCCTATCCCGGACACGGCGTGGGGCCACATCTTGCGGCGCACGTGGAAAGGCACGAGAAATGCGCGCTTCCAGCAAGTGCATTTCTACGTGCTCCATAGGGCCTACTTAACCCCCGAGAAAATACAGCGGTACTTCCGGGTGCCGGACGCCCGATGCCCGCGGTGTTCATCTCCGGGAGCGGACATGGATCATTTGTTCTGGGGGTGCTCGCACTTGGAGGCCTACTGGGCGGAGGTGGGGGACCTCCTAAACGATGTGACTGACAGGGAGGTGGAATTCGATATGGCGGCGTGCTTGTTGCTCTGGTTCCCGCACACCAAACACACCAAGGTGACGAGCAAATTTATTGATCTGGGTCTGATACTGGCGCAAAGAGAAATAACGTGGCATTGGAAGTCCAGGGGTGGGCCGTCACTGCGTAGATGGAAGAATGAATTGCTGCGATGGTCTGAATGCGAGAGTGTGCTCCGGATGAAGCAGGCTGTTAAGCTTGGGAATGAGAAAGCTTTGGATGCAGCGCGTGCGTGGGAGTTGGTGGTGCAGGCTTTGCGTGATTCTTTGGTGGAGGATGAGGACGGAGGAGATTAAGCCAGCGGACACTGCGGGGCGAACGCAAACGGAATTGTAAATTACACTGTAGTGGATCCATCCAACACGTCGGGACGAGGCATACACCTTTAGCAGTTGCCAGGGGGGGGGGGGGGCTTTGGGGGGGTAGGTTAGTGGGAGTTTGGGGTGGGTCAGAAGCCAAATAGCTGGTCGTCTGCTAGGGCGCCTTGAGTTCAGTAGGCCGGTAGGGTGCTGTGCGGAGCGAGGAATGGCTGGGGGGAGCGGCCAGGCATGATAGACCTACAGCGCTCGGGGTAGGTCCCGACAGGGACAGTACCACTGATTACACAACAGGGATGGCTGACGGAAGCAATGTTGAGGGTGGGAGGGTAAAAGCAGATACGTAAAACGACATATCAACCATGGTCCCTATGGGACGCGCACTGTGATGTTTTCCTACTGAGCGGAGTATTATGCCGCCCGGCCTCCGGGATGCGGGCTGAATGGCTGTGTACGATATACGTTTTACTATTGACCGGGGGGGATGTCACGAGTGGACTGGTTGACTAATTGTATTCTGTGGTTTCTAATTCTGCAATAAAAACAAATAAAAAAAAAAAAAATGTGCAGCAGCATATGCGTGGAAGCACACAACACCGTCCCCGCCTATCTCGATGGCTACCGCAAAGAATGAACGCTAGTGTAGATGCAAGTGATTCGCAAGTGAGTGCGTTTGTGCCAAGGATTATGGTGGTGACTTGATGGTGGATTACAAATGAGTCTTGTCCGAGTGGCGCAAAGGGGAGGGAAGGAGAAGTGGACACTTGAACTTTTAAATGTCCATTGAGACATCATTTCTGTACTCTCTCCATTTGGTGTGCAACAGGTTTTTCTTCAAAGACCAACATCCTGACCAAGGTGCTTCCCACAGGAGCCAGACTGATCCTTTGCTCTGCCTCAGCAATGTTCGCCTGGGTTTAACCTTGCACATGGGCTCCTGTGCTTTGCATGAATGCCTGACACCATTGTCCTGCCCCATGAGAGTCAGCCTTCATCTCAGTTACCCGTCCCTGAGATCCTGGATGTGCAGGCCTCATCCTCTAAAGTCAACCCAAATGTGTTCCCTTCCAGTCCACCCGAAAGGGAATCCAAGAGGCTGAACACCTTTGGGAAGCATATCTTTTCTTCCACCAGCCTAGCCCTGCCATTGGTGACTACTGCATGCCTCTTGGTTTATAACTCCCATTCATTGTGGTGCTCAGTTACACAGCTTCTTCTCGTGCTTCTCAAGAGGGGCAGCGCCATCCTCATCCAAGCCCTTGTGCGTAGCCTAAGTGCAGCAAAGTTCACCATCAGGTGTGGGCTGGGCACAACAGACTCCCTAGGCAGAGCCATGGCTTCTTCAGTTTCACTGCATCATCATGCCTGGTTACGGTGCACTGGGTTCTGGGGGTGCACAGGCGTCCCTGATTGGCACTCCCTTCAACGTCTCCCACCTAATTGAAGATCAAGCTTGAGCACTTTTGAGAGAGCCAGTTCACCACCTGAACTCTCGGGTCTCTGTATCTGCTCGGTCTCAGCAGCAGTCCTTTTGCCCCTACCGTGGATGTGGTAGGGACCCTTATGGGCACCAGCTATACCTGCCATTACAAAAACCTGCACAGTATTTTTGTAAGCAGGGCTGCAGATCCATATTGGAGGCAGGATCCAGGCTCAACGAGCTGTCCAGTACCCAACCCCACTGGCACCCATTGCCTGTAAACCTCTTTTAAACTCCCTCCATGCAGCCAAGCTATCAAGTTGAGAGCAGGATCAACCACCAACTGCCCCAGTGGTCGGCAATTACTTTTGTCCAGTTGGTGCTTCCGATTGTGTGGAAGATGTATGACCTCCCATTCGTGGAAACCCTTCTACTTTTTCCACCATCCCAAGAATGGCTGATGCAGGATCACCTCTCCATGTCCCATCAAGAAGGGCAGGCTTTTTTGGTCAAAGGAGCCATTGAGAGGGTGCTTGCGTCAGAGGTAGGTCTTGGCTGGTACCCCTGCTACTTTCTGGAGCCAAATAAAGGACAGTGGACTACGTTTTATCCTAGATCTGTGCCATCTGAATGCCTTTCTCTGGAATGAGAAATTCAGAATGCTCACCCTTGCTCACATCTTGTCTACCTAGACCTTGAGCGTTGGATTTGCAGGACGCTTCTTTTCACATCTCTGTCCTGCAAGCCCACAGGCATTACCGGTGATCCACAATGGCCTACAAGCATTTTCAGTTTGTTGTGCTCACCTTCGGACTCACCATTGCCCCTTGGGTGTTCACAGAAGCGATGGGGGGGGGGGGGGGGGGGCATCCCTCCATCAAAATGGTATACCCCTTCCAGATATGTTTGGCCTGGTACTGAGAATGCCTCAAGGACAGGTTTCAAATCTACGATGAGGCGGCCTAGGACCTTCTGTGGTGGATGTCAAAAGCCATCCTGACGTATGGCAGACCATTTTCCATTTTCATCAGATATTTTGGTGAAGATAGATGTGTCCACTGCAGATTGAGGTGACCTGGATGATGTGGCGATCAGAGGCCCCTGGAATCCCATGGAGTAGTGTCTTTATATCAGTGTTCTGGAGTTGCACGCAATCCTGTATGGCTTTCAAGGCATTTCTGCCTTAGACAAGGGCAAATTGTTCCAGGGGCTGATAGAAAACACTTTTGAGCTTCTTGCCTTCAATTGCATCCTCAGCACAGACTGTGAGAAGGCTTATTTGCTAGTCTTAATTTCAGCCCTGAAATATTTGGGAGGGAAATAAAAATGTCCTTACAGTATTTGTGTGAGAAAGTGCCCTCTTTTCTGGAATTATATGCCCCCACTTTTTGCTGAATTGCTGATGTTCTTTGACTGAGTGTGCCCTGGGCTCCTGCTAATCAGGTACCCAGGGCCTATGTTCCTTCCCTAAAACTGCATTGAAGCCTAAAACCCAATTGGCTTCTCTGGCCACATGCCAGCCCCTGCTAAATGGTACCATAGGTACCCAGGGCACTGTGACCAGAGAATGCATCTAAAAGGCTGCAGCACTTATTGTGCCACCCTTAGAGGTCCGGTACCCTGACACTCACACACGGCCTTGGCGGCTGCGTCTCTTGGTGCCGAACAAAGTGAAGAGTTAACAGGGCACACATCCCTGTGTGCCATGCCAACAAACCACTGCCCTGGCATACATCTGTCACCCCTGTAGCTGGGTGCCCTATGCCAGTGGTGAGGGTACAGGTGCATGACCCCTACAGTACCCACGTCCATTCCTGGGCACTGTAAGAGCAGTGCTGCCATTAAGAGTATATGGTGCTTGGAGGTTGTCATTACGAACTCCACAAAACCATAATGGCTACACTGCAGACTGGGAAGTTTGGTAGCAAACTTCTCAGCACATTAAGCCCACACCGATGCCAGTGTGGGATTTAATGTAAAAAGCACCACAGAGGGCATCTTAGAGATGCCCCCTGAAACTCTACCAACTTTTAGTGACCTGACTGGGTGGCTGCCTAGGCTGCCACCACCAGACATGTTTCTGGACCCCTGGATAGAGAGCTGCTGCTCTCGGGGGCCTGAAACGATGCACATCCTGGGACGAGGTGCCAAGCCTCCTCCCCCAGGATAGGCAGGGTTTACCAAGAAGAAGCTTCAAAGGCGCCTTTGTGAGCCTCTCCAGACCATTTGCTGCTTTCAGTAACTGGTCCCCACTGGTTTTACTCCCCACTTTGGGCGGGAGAAGTGGCGGGAAAAACAAGTGAGGAAAAGAGGTGTGCCCACCTATGCCAACTATACCCCTCAGGTGGGGGAGGTGAGGTGAAGCACAACCTCGAGTCCCCGCCATCTTGAGGAAGGGGGGACCCAGCCAACCAGGGACAGGCTCCTGCCCCCCTCCCACTGGAGAGTGGCAGAATAGGGGGTGTCCCCACCCCAGGGACGGGACCTTTGGTCCCTGCCCTTTACTTACCTGTAACACCCCTAAATCTAGTATTTAGGGGGCACCCTGAAGCTTGCTTCCTCCGATCCAGACAAGAAAGAAGATAAGAAGGACCCAAGAGCCCTGCAGAGCTAACGAGGACGACGCCCAATGACTTGGCCCCAGCCCTACCGGCCTGTCTCCCCCTCAAACTTGCTCCTTTGTAACCCCGGTGTGTCCTGCAGCCAGCAACCTCAAGAAACACGGAGGACCTGCCTGCCTTCACTTCTAAAGGCTGCATCTCCGGTGAACACCGGATTTGTTCAAACTGCACCTTCTGGCACCAGCCTGAGACCGCGAATCCAGCCCACTCTGCACCCGCCAAGCTTGAGTGGAAAAACACCACGAGGAAGTCACCCCCCGGTGATCCTGACCCAAGATCCGGCGACTCCTGACCTGCCTCCAGCCGACGCCTGCAGCCTAAATCCAGAAAGCCCCCCTAACCGCAACCAAGAGCTGGTAAGAAGATCCGACCCCAAAAGGCACCCCTGCACCCAACGCCCCACGGTCTTGTGTGCCCAAACCGACGGTGCCTAACCAACCTCAACTTCCCAACTTACCTCTTCAAGTGGTGGATGCACCCAGAAGTCCTTCATCTCCCTGCCTGCAGTGCTTTTGCAAACCGGAGGTTCACCATAGAAAACAACAGGGCGCCCGACATTGAAACAGCATTCTGCACCCGGCCGCCCCAGTGCCGCTGAGGGTGCACCTTTTGTGCTACCTTGTTTCCCCATTTGCCCTGACCTTAACCCTAGGAGCTTGGCTCCCACAACCTAGTGGCCTGCATGCCAGCAGCCACCAACCGGAGGCCCCCTATCCCCATTGGAGAACATTGGGCCTAAACACTCTGCACCCAGCCGCCCTAGTGCCACTGAGGGTGCAACAGCAGTGCATCACTTACCCTGGGGGACCCCTGAGTCTAACCCTAGAACCTTAACTCCCACAGTCGATTACTTACCTGTGAACCGTTAACTTGTTTTTCCTCCTTAGGATAACATTGACAATATTCTTCCAAAAAGTTTCAAAGTGTGGAGTTTTGAAATCTAAAAATATTCTTTGAAAATCATGCGAATAACTAAAACGTAATTACTTACCTGTTTCCAGGAAATGTCCCAGTGCTGAATCTAGGTATCCAGCACTGAGTTAGAAAAGTAACGTAAAATGTAACTTGCCTGTAATGTACTGAAAAAGCTTATTAATTTCAATGTACTGTATTTTCTAAGTGTTGCAACCTACTGCATCCCCTGTAAATCAAACAAAGTACAATTGCTATTGCATTTTCAAAGTGTCCTATATCCAGTAACTTATTACTGAAAAGTATTTAATGGTTACCTGTGCCAGACTTGCTTGGTTCTAAAAATAAAACAGTATATATTTTTATACAAACACAATTGGCCTAGAGTTCAGTTATTGAGTGTGTGAATTCATTTTCTGACTGATTGTGTACATCAAATGCTTAACACTGTCCTCTGATACTGCCTTACTACTCGACCACTCTACCACAATTAGAGAGTAAGGTTCTATCTAACTTTAACCTCCGCCTACCTCTGGGGACACTTGGACTCTATACACACTATACCTCGTTTTGGTGTAGTTCTGTAGTATATATATATATATATATATATATATATATATATATATATATATATATATATATATATATATATATATATATATATATATGAGAGAGAGACAGTTTCTTACAATTTGTTTTATAATAGTGTTGAAGAATTTCAGCTTTTTATTGCACAGTAGTTCTGCTGTAGTAGGAAAACTAGGAATACTTTACAGACAACACAAATGCTATATACAGGAACAGGCAGTGTGGGGTCTCTTGCCATTGGAAGGTGGAGGCTCTGAACCTGTGGCCTTGGCTGGAATTTAAGGGGATTGCCCTGATGTACCATGAGCTGGTGGGATCCCAGAACCTCATGGGAGACAAACTCAGCAGGCTTCTTCTTGCAGATCACAAGTGTCACAGTGTTTCTTTATTCGGTAGGGGGTGCTTTTGATAGGTTCCTTTGCTAACTCCAGAAACACTCAATGTCCAGCCTTTTACACTCTACAGTTTTCTCCTCTTAGGTCACTAGTGGGCATGTTCTACCTTTGATGGATTCGTCCTCCTATAAGCAGTTCCACCTCAACAACTGATCTCAAGTTCCTGAGGTTTCCTGAAGAGAGCCAGGCAGGACTAAGTTAAGCTGATTCTGGAGCCAAAAGGGTCTGGTACTCCAGACTTCTGACATTCAGCATATGGATCTGCTCTTCTAGCAACTGGACAGAGCATTGCATCCGAACCTCAATAATCTACACCTAAATGCGCTGAGATGTAACATGACCAGCTGAGAGATTTTGATCTTCCATCTGAGGTGTCGGATGTCGTTCTGACTGCTTGCCACCCTTCCACAAAGTTGATGTACTCGGGCCATGGTTCCAAGTTGTATGATGTCCTTTTGTTTCTGAGATCTATGGCCCAGCAAGTTTTTGCTGTAGACACTATTGACAGCACTTATTGGCCTTTTTCGCTTTTGTGGATTTGCCATCCGGGCCATCTTTATTCAAATCACCTGCTGTTATGTGCTGTATGTAGGAGAGTAGGGTCTGCAATCCTATGATCACCCAGATTTTTTGCTTTTGTTTCACTGGTTTACGACTTTCTCTGGCTGTGGGCCTGCCAATCAGACCCACAGCCTGGCTGTTCTCTTTCTAAATTACGATATGTACCCTAGGTGCATTTACCAATTGGTACTGGGCCACCTTATCAGACCCTGTAACTCAGGGCATAGGTGTACCCAGGGCCGCCAGGGGCTGCAGCATGTATTATGCCACCCCTGGCTGGCCTCCTAAGTTTGACACAACTGGCTGCATGACAGCTGGGGCGAAGTCGTGCAATCACCCTTTGCTTTGGATATAGTAGCCTATATCTAACCATACAATGGACACCCGAGTTCTTATCAGTCACTCCTATGGCAGGCCTTGACAATCCTGAAGGCAGAGTGCATGGGCTCGTGTGAACTGTGTTCTGGCCCGAGCCGAGCCGGTTGCAGCTTGCGGAGAAAAGACCCAATGGCTGTTCCATGATAACGCGTACCACATCGGTAACTTCGGTGTCGCGTTATCAAGACATGTCGAGTAAGGTGTCATACGAATCGGGGTGCTGCCCTCTCACCAACCCTGGCGACGAGGTTAGCATTCCGCCCTTCTAGAGGGACACGACATGTACGTAACTGTGAACCCCGGTTAAAGTTAACGAAAGCCTCAGCTCCACAAAATGGAGACTGCCACCACAGACACGAGTCTGACCTCCTGCTGCTGGGAGTCCTTCCAGCGAGGAGCCCTTGGACAAAGGGTTTCCTGTCGAGGGCGGTGTTCGCACCGTCCCAGACAGGGTTTGTGTATTCTGGGTAGGTAGGGCTTTTGCGAGAAGGTGACTGCGGAGTGGCACCCCGGTGCTCACTACGCATCTGCCGGTTAGAACCAGTTCCAGGGGCGACAGCCCTGGCCTGGGGAAAGTCCGGCAGGGAAGAGGGGTGTAACTACCCCCCTTCCTGGTCCCACCCTTAGGGCAGGACCTAGTCATGTACCCACCCCTTTCTTTAGAATAAAGGCCGGAGCGGGGACCCTTCCAAATTAGATCATCTTTGAATCAAGAATACTTTCTACGAAAGGACTTCAAGACTCTTCTCAAGATTTCTCCCTTGTGGCTAAGGAGTAGTCACCCTGCATCTGCGGGCACCATCCAAGAACTCTGCGGTTTGCTGTAAGTCCTTCCTCAAGGAATCCGACGGCCCAGCTCGACGAGAACCGGCTTCCCTGGCACCTCTGACCTCTACCCCCGTCATCAGCTCAGCTGTGATCTGTGGGTGCGACGAGACCTCGAGGGACCGGCCATCATCAGAACCTGCACGCTCTTAAAACCAGCACGACCATCGAGGTAACTCTCTGGTGAGTGCTCTGGGGTCCGAGAAGCCCCGACCCTGAGCCGCTCCAGCACCGAAGTGCAGCCTCCCAGCATCTCCACGATCCGCGTGGGGCCCTTCTGCTCGCTGCTCAGCACGTTGTCTGGTCACTAGCCGCTGGCTTGTGCCCTTCTGTGACGACATCCGAGAATCATCACTGCTGGTCTGGTTGCTCCAGACCGGCCCTTGCTTCCATCTTTGCGAGAAGCACCCCGGACCCTCCTGGTCCACTCAAGACGCCATCTTAGGCCCACCACGTGGCCCTGAGATTTGCCAAGGCTTGTTGTCCCATCCTGGGCCCAGCGACGCCGACAGCATCATCCTTCGTGAGACAGCTCGCACCTCCACCGTGGTCGCCGACAACGCCTCCTGGTCCGTGAGACTGCAGAGCCTAGCGTCGCCCACTCACCTGGTCGAGGTGACGGCCAACCGGTGCCTTCTTGGTACCCTCTGACTACTGGCTAGTAGTACGAACTTGGTCCCCTCTGCTTTCAGGTTTCTACAATCTCCGATCCAGGCTTGGATCTCTACGAACTATTCAGCACTGGTCGCCGGCCAGCAACTCCTTTTTCTTCCGGCTCCTGGCTCGTCAGCGAAGACCCCGACGCCTGTAAGACTTGTGCAGCCGCAGCCCTCGTGGCTAGGTAACTCGGCATTTCGATGCCTGCATAGCCTCCTTACTCTAGGGTCCCGAGTCCCTCGCTTCCGACTTGCCTTATCGGGTCCGCCCGAAACCTTAACCTTCCCGTGTCCTCGGACACTTGTTTTTATTGTGCACTTGAAGTATTTTCCTAAGAGATTTGGTTTGTGCTTAGTACCCTGTCCTCATAAAGAGTACAGGGCTGTTGTGATTCTTAATAAATATCCTGTTTATTTTCATAACACTTGTGTGGTGTCCTTTCACTTGGTGTTCAAGGGGTACATGTGTGGTGAACAGCTGGCTTAACGCGCCCTCTCGAGTCTTTAGCCTTAGACTGCTCGTATCCACGCTACTAGGATAGCTGGTCTATAGGTTGACTTACAACCAAACACCATAAGGGTCGTTGGTACGATACATAGCGGTCGCTAGAATAGCGAACGTTGCATATCGGGCCAACTTCTCACATTGGTGAGCAGCGGTTGGGATTTGAGCTTGCTGTTGTTTTACCACACGTATCCTAAGAATATCTTGTTGAAAGATCGCACAAGTACTGTTAGTACATATAACTAAAAGCTTAGAATACTCTGAGTTCTACTGAACCAGCTGTTGTAGCTCCTCAAGGCTTAGCACACCTTGGCTACAACTCTTAGCAAGGGAACAGTAGGAAAACACATAGTGTAGGTAGGTGCATCACTTACACCACACTAGAAACAGTATGTCGGGCCAGGGAGGAAACTCTGAGTCTCCCCTTGTGTCAGTTGACCCTCCACAGGTCATCCCTTCAGGATATACTGTGCTGAGCTTCAAGGAGTTAAGACGACTGTGTCACTCCCGGAAGATTCAGCAGGGGTCTAACCCCACAACGTCCTTTCTGATTGGTCTCTTGGAGACTTATGATGCCAGGAGAGCTGAGAAACTTCGTAGCTCTTCTAATCCAGAAGGAGACACGCCTCCCCTCGAGGGAACCCGGGACGATCCTGACCTCATACACCTCGCAACTGAGAACGAGGATGGCGAGGAGGATGAGGATGAGGATCTCTCTGGGGATGAGGCAGATAAGGGACAGGTAGAAGTCGTCAGACTAAGCAGGTCCAACTTAAGCAAACATGATAGCGGTACTGGGGAACCCCTGGGGCCACTATCAGGTCAGCTTAACATTGGGAATGGACGAGCCCGATCTCTGTCAAGAGATTCTGGCGGATCCCTTCGAACCAATGGCTCTCACAACTCTTCTCAAAGAGGGATGACATCCCCTCAGAGGAGGGTGTACGAAGCTAAGGAAAGGGCAGCCAATCTGAGGATCGAAAGGGAAGAACTTGCCCTGGCCAAAGAAAGGCTTGCCTTCGCTAGAGAGCAACAGTTAAGTGGGGTAGTCCCCACTGGTGGCAGCAATGTACCTAGTAATAGGGAAAAGAGTTTCGATACGAAACACCTTGGGAAGATAGTGCCCCCCTTTAAACAAGGGGACGACATCCACAAATGGATTACTGCTTTGGAGAGGGCCTGCACTGTGCAGGGTGTTCCCCAGAGTCAGTGGGCAGCTATCTTGTGGCTCTCCTTTGAAGGAAAAGGAAGAGACAAGCTCCTCACCACAAGGGTGGAGGACGCTAACAATTACCAAGTCTTGAAGAATACACTCGTTGAAGGGTTCGGCCTAACCACTGAGCAGTACAGGGTGCTGTTCAGGGATACCCAGAAAGCGCAGTCTCAAGATTGGTCTGATTTCGTCGATTGTGCCACTAAGGCTTTTGAGGGCTGGTTGCTGGGCAGTAAGGTTACTGATTATCAAGGATTGTATAATTTGATGATGAGAGAACAAATTTTAAACAATTGTCAGAACCAGTTGTTGCATCAGCACCTTGTCGACTCGGATCTGACCTCTCCCCAAGAATTGGGAAAGAAGGCAGACAGATGGGTTCGTACAAGAGTTAAGCAGAACCAGGGCCAGAATCAAGGTGGTCAGAAGAAAGCAGACCAGAAGGGTAAAGATTCTAAAGGGGAACAAAATGACCAGAAGTCTTCGACAGGTCCCCAACAACCCAAAGAGGGTGGGGGTCAGGCTCCCCAAAAGAAGAAAGAAGGCCAATCCAAAAGGTGGTGCCAGTACTGTAAAAGTAAATCTCACTGGTTTAGTGAGTGCACCAAGAAAGGAGGAGGGCAGACTCCTGCCACTGCAGCCCCTAAGGCACCTGTGCCCCCTAGTACAGTCAGCAGTGGTAGTGCGCCTCCCAAGGGTTTAGTAGGGTTAACCCTGGGTTCTGAGGGGCGTGACAACTTAGTTGGCACACTCACTCAGGCTGTCCTTGTCAGTACAGGGGACGCGGACGTATCCCCTGACGTAAGCCCCAATACTTTGGGCAAATACCGACAGACGCCTTTCATAAATGGAAAGATGGCTCAGGCCTATAGGGACACTTGTGCCAGCGTCACCATGGTGACGCCTAACTTTGTGGACCCTGGACAGATCATGCCAGGTACAGAATTCCTGGTGACCAATGCAAGCAATGTCACTACCAATCACAGTATGGCAATTGTAGCTTTCTCCTGGGGAGGGGTAACTGGCCAAAAGAAGGTTGTAGTTAGTCCAGACCTCCCAGTGGATTGTTTGTTGGGCAATGATTTGGAGTCGTCACAATGGTCAGAAGTGGAGCACCGGACTCACATGGAAATGTTAGGTTTGCCAGCACATGTGTTCGCTGTGACTAGGTCACAGGTCAGGAAAGGCCCCACTGAACAGGTGCTGGATCCTGGAACAACGGACCAGACACCTCCCAAGAAAAAGAGCAGTAGGGTTAAGGCTGCGCCTTCCCCCTTGCCCCAGGTCGTGGATCAAGTCTCAGAGGAGGCTGACCTACAGGAATTGAGGGAAACTGAGCCTAGGGAGTTCGAACTTGATCAAGTTGAATTCTTGGGTTCAGGGGGACCCTCAAGGGAAGACCTGGGGAAGGATCAGTTAGACTGCCCTTCTCTTGAACCCCTCAGACAGCAGGCTGCTGCTGAGGCTGCTGGGAACGCCACAGGTACCCACAAGGTATACTGGGAAGATGGACTCCTGTACACTGAGTCGAGAGACCCCAAGCCTGGCATGACCAGGAGGCTGGTCGTACCCTTGTCTCAGCGTGGTTTCCTACTTACCTTGGCCCACGAGATTCCCTTAGCAGGTCACTTAGGTCAGACGAAAACGTGGGACAGGCTTGTCTCGCACTTTCACTGGCCTCACATGAACGAAGATACCAAGGAGTTTTGCCGCTCCTGTGTCACTTGCCAAGCCAGTGGTAAGTCAGGTGGCACGACAAAGGCCCCCCTTATACCAATGCCTGTGGTGGGGGTGCCCTTTGAACGGGTGGGGATCGACATCGTCGGTCCCATGGAACCACCTACAGCATCAGGGCACAAGTTTATACTGGTGGTAGTGGATCATGCCACCAGGTATCCTGAAGCTATTCCCCTTAGGACCACTACAGCACCTGTGGTGGCAAGAGCCCTAGTTGGAGTATTCTCCAGAGTGGGCTTCCCTAAGGAGGTCGTCTCCGACAGAGGTGCAAACTTTATGTCGAGCTACTTAACTGCTATGTGGAAGGAATGTGGTGTCAACTACAAGTTCACTACACCCTATCATCCACAATGCAATGGGCTTGTTGAGAGATTCAACAGGACCCTAAAAGGGATGATTCATGGACTACCGGAAAAGCTTCGGCGTAGATGGGATGTCCTGATCCCCTGCCTCTTGTTCGCCTACAGAGAAGTCCCACAGAAGGGGGTTGGCTACAGCCCTTTTGAACTTCTGTACGGGCATCCTGTAAGGGGACCCCTGTGTTTGGTGAAGGAAGGATGGGAGAGACCTCTCAAAAAGCCTGCAGCCAACATAGTGGACTATGTGCTTGGCCTCCGCTCGCGGATGGCTGAGTACATGGAAAGGGCATCGGAAAACCTTAAGGCCAGCCAAGAACTCCAAAAAGCTTGGCATGACCAAAAGGCTGTCTTGACTGTTTACCAGCCCGGACAGAAGGTGTGGGTGTTGGAGCCAGTGGCCCCAGCAGCACTCAAGGACAAATGGTCCGGGCCCCACACCATCCTGGAGAAAAAGGGAGAGGTCACCTACCTGGTCGACCTGGGAACTCCCCGGAGCCCCCACAGGGTGCTTCATGTCAACAGGATAAAGGCATATGTCGACAGGAAGGACATGAGTTTGCTCATGGCCCTAGATGAAGGACAGGAAGAGGAGAGTGACCCTCTCCCCGACCTGCTCACTCAGAATCCTGACGATGGCTCGGTAGATGGTGTTGTCTTTTGTGGCAGCCTCTCCGAACATCAACAGAGCGACTGTAAACAGGTTCTTCAGTCGTTCCGACATATGTTTTCTCTAACACCCAGTAGACCGATTGGTGCACCCATGAGGTCGACACTGGCGACAGCTTGCCCGTAAAGAGTAAAATCTACAGGCAGCCTGATCACGTTAGAGACTGCATCAAAAGTGAAGTGCAGAAAATGTTGGAGCTGGGAGTCATTGAACCCTCGGATAGCCCTTGGGCTAGTCCCGTAGTTCTAGTGCCGAAACCTCACACCCAGGGTGGTACGAGAGAGATGAGGTTTTGCGTAGACTACAGGGGTCTCAATGCAGTCACTAAGACTGACGCCCACCCAATACCCAGGGCAGACGAGCTTATCGATAGATTGGCTTCGGCCAACTACTTAAGTACGTTTGACCTGACAGCTGGGTACTGGCAAATCAGGTTAGCTGAGGACGCCAAGCCTAAAACCGCATTTTCAACCCCTGGTGGGCATTATCAGTTCGTGGTGATGCCCTTTGGTCTGAAAAATGCACCTGCCACCTTCCAACGGTTGGTGAATCAAGTCCTTACTGGGCTGGATGACTTCTGTGCGGCGTATCTTGACGATATTGCTGTCTTTAGCTCCACCTGGGAGGATCACCTGGTCCACCTGCGGAAGACGTTAGAGGCACTGCAAGCAGCAGGTCTCACTATCAAGGCCACCAAGTGCCAGATAGGGCAGACACAGGTTGTATACCTGGGCCACCTTGTAGGTGGGGGTCAGGTTCAGCCACTGGAGAGCAAGATACAGTCAATCAGGGACTGGGCTCCTCCAACCACCCAGACTCAGGTTCGAGCTTTCTTGGGCCTGACTGGTTACTATAGGAAGTTTGTCAGGAACTATGGTTCAATTGTGACACCATTAAACGAACTGACAAGTAAGAAAATGCCAAAAAAGGTTCAGTGGACAGCGAGCTGTCAAAAAGCATTCGATGACCTAAAGCAGGCCATGTGCACGGCGCCTATCCTCAAGAGTCCGGACTACTCCAAACCATTCATTGTCCAAACAGATGCTTCTGAGTTGGGTGTGGGAGCTGTTCTTTCTCAACTGAATTTTGATGGTCAAGACCAGCCCATTGCTTTTATAAGCAGAAGGCTGACCCCTAGAGAGAAGAATTGGTCAGCTATTGAGAGGGAGGCCTTTGCTGTGGTTTGGGCCCTGAAGAAGCTGAGGCCATACTTGTTTGGCACTCACTTCAAGATTCAGACCGACCATAAGCCCCTCTTGTGGCTAAATCAGATGAAGGGTGAAAACCCCAAACTGCTTAGGTGGTCCATTTCCCTACAGGGGATGGACTTCACAGTGGAACATAGACCTGGTACTGATCATGGCAATGCCGATGGGCTCTCCAGATATTTCCACTTAGAACAAGAAGACTCACCTGGTCAAGGTTAGTTAGTTGTTCCGACGTTTGGGGGGGGGGGTCATGTAGGAGAGTAGGGTCTGCAATCCTATGATCACCCAGATTTTTTGCTTTTGTTTCACTGGTTTACGACTTTCTCTGGCTGTGGGCCTGCCAATCAGACCCACAGCCTGGCTGTTCTCTTTCTAAATTACGATATGTACCCTAGGTGCATTTACCAATTGGTACTGGGCCACCTTATCAGACCCTGTAACTCAGGGCATAGGTGTACCCAGGGCCGCCAGGGGCTGCAGCATGTATTATGCCACCCCTGGCTGGCCTCCTAAGTTTGACACAACTGGCTGCATGACAGCTGGGGCGAAGTCGTGCAATCACCCTTTGCTTTGGATATAGTAGCCTATATCTAACCATACAATGGACACCCGAGTTCTTATCAGTCACTCCTATGGCAGGCCTTGACAATCCTGAAGGCAGAGTGCATGGGCTCGTGTGAACTGTGTTCTGGCCCGAGCCGAGCCGGTTGCAGCTTGCGGAGAAAAGACCCAATGGCTGTTCCATGATAACGCGTACCACATCGGTAACTTCGGTGTCGCGTTATCAAGACATGTCGAGTAAGGTGTCATACGAATCGGGGTGCTGCCCTCTCACCAACCCTGGCGACGAGGTTAGCATTCCGCCCTTCTAGAGGGACACGACATGTACGTAACTGTGAACCCCGGTTAAAGTTAACGAAAGCCTCAGCTCCACAAAATGGAGACTGCCACCACAGACACGAGTCTGACCTCCTGCTGCTGGGAGTCCTTCCAGCGAGGAGCCCTTGGACAAAGGGTTTCCTGTCGAGGGCGGTGTTCGCACCGTCCCAGACAGGGTTTGTGTATTCTGGGTAGGTAGGGCTTTTGCGAGAAGGTGACTGCGGAGTGGCACCCCGGTGCTCACTACGCATCTGCCGGTTAGAACCAGTTCCAGGGGCGACAGCCCTGGCCTGGGGAAAGTCCGGCAGGGAAGAGGGGTGTAACTACCCCCCTTCCTGGTCCCACCCTTAGGGCAGGACCTAGTCATGTACCCACCCCTTTCTTTAGAATAAAGGCCGGAGCGGGGACCCTTCCAAATTAGATCATCTTTGAATCAAGAATACTTTCTACGAAAGGACTTCAAGACTCTTCTCAAGATTTCTCCCTTGTGGCTAAGGAGTAGTCACCCTGCATCTGCGGGCACCATCCAAGAACTCTGCGGTTTGCTGTAAGTCCTTCCTCAAGGAATCCGACGGCCCAGCTCGACGAGAACCGGCTTCCCTGGCACCTCTGACCTCTACCCCCGTCATCAGCTCAGCTGTGATCTGTGGGTGCGACGAGACCTCGAGGGACCGGCCATCATCAGAACCTGCACGCTCTTAAAACCAGCACGACCATCGAGGTAACTCTCTGGTGAGTGCTCTGGGGTCCGAGAAGCCCCGACCCTGAGCCGCTCCAGCACCGAAGTGCAGCCTCCCAGCATCTCCACGATCCGCGTGGGGCCCTTCTGCTCGCTGCTCAGCACGTTGTCTGGTCACTAGCCGCTGGCTTGTGCCCTTCTGTGACGACATCCGAGAATCATCACTGCTGGTCTGGTTGCTCCAGACCGGCCCTTGCTTCCATCTTTGCGAGAAGCACCCCGGACCCTCCTGGTCCACTCAAGACGCCATCTTAGGCCCACCACGTGGCCCTGAGATTTGCCAAGGCTTGTTGTCCCATCCTGGGCCCAGCGACGCCGACAGCATCATCCTTCGTGGGACAGCTCGCACCTCCACCGTGGTCGCCGACAACGCCTCCTGGTCCGTGAGACTGCAGAGCCTAGCGTCGCCCACTCACCTGGTCGAGGTGACGGCCAACCGGTGCCTTCTTGGTACCCTCTGACTACTGGCTAGTAGTACGAACTTGGTCCCCTCTGCTTTCAGGTTTCTACAATCTCCGATCCAGGCTTGGATCTCTACGAACTATTCAGCACTGGTCGCCGGCCAGCAACTCCTTTTTCTTCCGGCTCCTGGCTCGTCAGCGAAGACCCCGACGCCTGTAAGACTTGTGCAGCCGCAGCCCTCGTGGCTAGGTAACTCGGCATTTCGATGCCTGCATAGCCTCCTTACTCTAGGGTCCCGAGTCCCTCGCTTCCGACTTGCCTTATCGGGTCCGCCCGAAACCTTAACCTTCCCGTGTCCTCGGACACTTGTTTTTATTGTGCACTTGAAGTATTTTCCTAAGAGATTTGGTTTGTGCTTAGTACCCTGTCCTCATAAAGAGTACAGGGCTGTTGTGATTCTTAATAAATATCCTGTTTATTTTCATAACACTTGTGTGGTGTCCTTTCACTTGGTGTTCAAGGGGTACATGTGTGGTGAACAGCTGGCTTAACGCGCCCTCTCGAGTCTTTAGCCTTAGACTGCTCGTATCCACGCTACTAGGATAGCTGGTCTATAGGTTGACTTACAACCAAACACCATAAGGGTCGTTGGTACGATACATAGCGGTCGCTAGAATAGCTAACGTTGCATATCGGGCCAACTTCTCACACTGTATGAAAGGGCTTTCATATGTGGTTCACCCATCCCTTCATTATGCTGTGGTGGAACCTGAAAGTAGTCCTCACTTTCCTGATAAAAGTTCTGTTCGGATTCTACAAAGTTGTACCTTGAGGCTTCTCACTATGAAGTCCACACATCATTGTGCAGGCACTTCTGCATGTCAAAGAAAGTAAAAAGGAGGCCCCCTTATCTGTCAACTTAGGGACAGGGGAGATATATTGAAAACCAAAATTGTCCCACAGATTAACCACTAAGTTGGTAAGGAGTGGAATAGTGGTACTTTATAAATTTTTAGATGTTTAGCAATACCAATCACACAATTCTATAAATTGCAGAGGTTTCAGAAATATAGAACATAGGCCAACTAATGTACTCATTAGACCACCAAGAATTGCAAGTTTATATCACTTAGGCACACCATGCATCGTATAAAAACAAGATACAAATTGGAAAACCAGAAAATAGTTTTGGAAAAATATATATATACTTTGTATATTTATTCAGATAGAAAACATTTTATCACAGTGATAACAAATCATTAAAAAACATACATGTAGTATGTTAAACATTTCATAAAAAGTATTTAAAATCACATGAAGTAAACATTAGTTAAAAGTTCAAAAGAACATGGGTCGACGCGGCGTTTCGGTTACAGGCAAACAATAGACAACCTTCTTCAGGACCAAGTTCTAAAAGGAAACAGAAAATTACTTTTTTTTGCAGTTCCAATTTATCAGACAAAGCATTTTTCCAAAACAACACTATAGGTTGGCTACATTGTTTAGTGGTTGGCTCTATTTACAAAATGGGTGGCGGTTGACATTATTGGTATTGCTAAAGTACATCACATCTTGTTAATAGTACCATTTCATGGGTCCCAGTTTATATTTATGGGGAAGATTTCACTAATGTGGATTATTCAAATCTTAACTTTCAATTTACCTGTATTGTGTTAATAGCTTCCAGATAAATCCTGGAAAGCCGTGAGCCGGTTCTAAAAATCCGGTCAGGAACTGATTATAAGTTCTCGCTGTTTAAACATGCGCTTCAATGGTATCTAAAAATGATAATAAAGTTTTGGATCAATGATTTGTGTGCTCTATTCTTGCTTAGCAGTGATACATTAATATAGCACGTCACTACCTTGAGATTGTTTAAGAATGGATCTCGCTCTGGTAGTAGGAGCCACCGATATCAGAATTCAGATATGCTGTAAATAAATACACCTATTACCATATTGTAGTCAAAGGAGTGATTATCAAGTGTCACATCGGTTTTTAGTTAGTTGTACTCACCCAGATTTAAATGACTGGCAGCTATATATTTTCACGAGCTTTTCAATAGGCTTGTGTATCAGTATTATTGTTCATATCATGGTGGGGGTTATACTGCCACTGCTTAATTCAGAAAAATATAAAACATTTTGTTAAAATCCCAGTATGTTTTATAACATGATTAAGATTGATAGTAAACGACCTGTTAGTTTTGTCTTTAATATAAATATAAATTTTTATGCAAGTATTATAGCTGATTTATTACCCCGATGTTTTGTTTACTCATATATCTATATCTTTATGTGGGGACATATTCTACTCGAAGGCACCAGCGTCCATATCAGCGTAAATATCATGCCCAAACGGTTAAACAACACTTTAGACCTCTAATTAAGTCTATGTTATGTTATTTTTTTTTTTTTTTTTTTTTTTTTTGAAGACGTTTATTAATGTTCAAAGGTACAGTACACATAGCAAAGCCTACAACCCTGCGGGCCGGCTGCAAATGAACGGTAAATCGTGGGTGTGTGGGCCATCACAAAAAGGGCATGTCATTGCGTCCCTTGTGTCCCCGGTGTGCTAGGACATGGAGAAGATAATCACAATTTCTTAGGTCAAGAAAGGGAAAGTCCATAAATGACGCCTCATTTTTCATTTTTCCTAGAACTGAGCCATAAAATCGGCAAACTAAACAAAACAGTTCGTATCGGTGCGTCCCAATGTTCCTATCGCGGCTTCCCCACTCGAAGAAAGTCTATGTTATGTTATGTTATTTATTCTTTTATATAGCGCTCGGCTACTCAAAAAGAGTGTCCCGGCGCTTTATTGGAGAAAGGAAAAACTGCGACAGAATAACATAACACCAGATAAAAGAATAAACGGAGTGACAGACAAAAACTCACAGTAAACAGGCTACTGAGTAAACAGCCAAGTTTTAAGGCCTTTTCTAAAAGCCAGCAGGCTAGTGGCTCCCCGCAGAGCAAGCGGCAAAGAGTTCCACAGCTGTGGTGCCAGCAATCCAAAAGAGCGGCCTCCGAGGCGCGCTTTCTTTACACGTGGAACAACTGCCAAGTACAGGGATTCCGACCTCAGAGACCTGGTCGGTTGGTAAAAGACCAGTCTCTTTTGGAGGTACTTAGCTCCCCCCTTGTGAAGAGCTTTATAGGCCAGAGTCAGAGCCTTAAAGGCGATCCGCTTGCGGATGGGAAGCCAGTGCAAAGTTTTCAACAGGCCCGAGGCACTGGAACGCCTATTAAGACCATAAATTGCCCTTGCAGCGGCATTCTGCACCACTTGAAGCCGCTGCAGCAAGTACTCTGGGAGGCCCAGGTAAAGAATGTTGGAATAATCCAACCTGGACCCAATCAGAGCCTGGACTGTCAATGTCCTGTGTTCCTCGGAAAGCAGGGGAAGAAACCTCCGCAGCATCCTAAGGATGCCGAAGCAAGTGCCCGACACCCCCAGGATCTGGGATTTCAAGGTTAGCCTATTATCCATCTTGACCCCCAGATTCTTGGCAACCTGGGAGGAACAAGACGGAGGGAACATATTCATTGGCCACCAGGCCTGCCAGTCTGGCTCTGTGTCACACCCAAAGAAAAGTACCTCGGACTTATCGGAATTGCACTTGAGGCTGTTCAGATGGAACCATTGAAAAACAGCCCCAAGGCAATCCCGAATACTCTCCCCATCAAAGTCACCTCCTCTCTTACAAGAGAAGAGGAGCTGGGTGTCATCCGCGTAGGATACGATCTGGGCGCCATGCGACTCCACCAACGCCGCCAACGGGGTCATAATGATGTTGAAGAGGGTCGGGCTCAAGATAGAGCCCTGTGGGACCCCGACTCCCAGAGGCGGCATCACGGCGGAATCCGGCGGAGCCCAGATCGTTTGCCGGCGGCCGGCTAGAAAGGAAGAAAACCAGTCGAACACCGTCCCCCGTAGGCCTATCTCAGAGAGTCTGGCGAGAAGACCATCATGGGGAACGGTGTCGAACGCCGCCGACAAATCTAACATCACCAGCATGACTTTGCCCCCAGAGTCCAGAACCCCTTTAATGGTTTCTGAGACCTCAAGGAGCGCAGTCTCTGTGCTAAGATGGGGACGAAAGCCCGATTGGGTGGCATGCAGGATCTCGTTGGTTTCAAGAAAATTGGAAAGCACACCTTGAACGTGTTTTTCCAAAATCTTCGTGAGAGCCGGCAACAGAGAGATGGGCCTATAATTAACTGGGGCCTTCGGATCTAGGCCTGGCTTTTTGAGCAAGGGAATCACCATCGCCTGTTTCCAAGCTTGTGGGACCACTCCATGCCTCAGCGAAAGATTTAACAGCGGGTTGGCCAGTGGGTTAATCACCTCCGCAACTTTCGCTAGAAATTTAGCAGGGCATGGGTCAAGGGGTGAGCCCGATTTTAAATTGCCCATTAGAGCTAAGGAGTCAGGAGCAGAAATCGGTGGAAACACACTCAGCGTCACACCTGGCCAGGCCTGCGGCGATATGGTGATGTCAGGTTCAGTCTGGACCGTGGACACTGGTGCCAGGAATGACTCCTGAATGCGTTGGATCTTGCTCGTAAAGAAATCAGCAAGGTCCGTAGCCCAGGTACCTAATGGCTTTTCGTCCGAGGTGTTAGACCATGGGGAAGTGAATTCTCTCACAATGGAGAAAATCTCCTTGCAGGAGTTAGAAGCAGCTTCTATTCTCCTGGCTAGATATGCTTTTTTTTCCAGGCGAATGTCCCGGTAATAAGCCTTAAGCCTATGCTCTATGTAGCGTGTGAATTGTATTTAGTATTCAAGCACCATGGAGGTCGCTACAGTGCTTCTAGTGCATTTGTGGTTATTTTATCGCTAGGCATTTAAAGACCTCTCTGGTCCAATTTCGGTGCACCTTTGCCGAAAACGCAAATAAATCGAGCGCAACAACATGGCGAGCTAGGCATTTAAAGACCTCTCTGGTCTAATTCACTGCACCTTTGCCGAAAACGCAAACAAATCGAACGCAACAGCATCCGACATGGCGAGCGGATTCAATAAAGCGTGCGGCCAGGTATACCGGTAACAGAGTTGAGCACGCTCTCCTTACCTCAGGCTTAAAATTCGGCCTCCCTGCTCCTACTCCGTCGGCGTATTCCCGGGTCTCATCAAAATGAAAGTATCAAGAGACCGGGGTATTCGCTCTATTTGTAGTATGAGGCCGCTGATTGGGCGGTTAACCTCACGCTTCCTGATTGGTTAATGCGATACCACGTGATCTTACATGTTTGTCAACACTCACAAAAGTGAGTGGATTACCGCGGTATACTCGTTTTAGTGAAGGTGATTAACCTGATACTATTTGTTATCATCATACCAATAGATTTTTCTTCATTCATGATGGATATTAATGATTGTTAAACCCCCGGTATTGTTTATGCAACGAAATGCAATGATGAAAAAAACGGGCAAAAAGAGCCCCTTGTTATTATTGATCAAAAACAATGTCACCTGCCCTATGATGCTTGCATGAATGAAGAAAAATCTATTGGTATGATGATAACAAATAGTATCAGGTTAATCACCTTCACTAAAACGAGTATACCGCGGTAATCCACTCACTTTTGTGAGTGTTGACAAACATGTAAGATCACGTGGTATCGCATTAACCAATCAGGAAGCGTGAGGTTAACCGCCCAATCAGCGGCCTCGTACTACAAATAGAGCGAATACCCCGGTCTCTTGATACTTTCATTTTGATGAGACCCGGGAATACGCCGACGGAGTAGGAGCAGGGAGGCCGAATTTTAAGCCTGAGGTAGGAGAGCGTGCTCAACTCTGTTACCGGTATACCCGGCCGCACGCTTTATTGAATCCGCTCGCCATGTCGGATGCTGTTGCGTTCGATTTGTTTGCGTTTTCGGCAAAGGTGCAGTGAATTAGACCAGAGAGGTCTTTAAATGCCTAGCTCGCCATGTTGTTGCGCTCGATTTATTTGCGTTTTCGGCAAAGGTGCACCGAAATTGGACCAGAGAGGTCTTTAAATGCCTAGCGATAAAATAACCACAAATGCACTAGAAGCACTGTAGCGACCTCCATGGTGCTTGAATACTAAATACAATTCACACGCTACATAGACTTAATTAGAGGTCTAAAGTGTTGTTTAACCGTTTGGGCATGATATTTACGCTGATACTGACGCTGGTGCCTTCGAGTAAAATATGTCCCCACATAAAGATATAGATATATGAGTAAACAAAACATCGGGGTAATAAATCAGCTATAATACTTGCATAAAAATTTATATTTATATTAAAGACAAAACTAACAGGTCGTTTACTATCAATCTTAATCATGTTATAAAACATACTGGGATTTTAACAAAATGTTTTATATTTTTCTGAATTAAACAGTGGCAGTATAACCCCCACCATGATATGAACAATAATACTGATACACAAGCCTATTGAAAAGCTCGTGAAAATATATAGCTGCCAGTCATTTAAATCTGGGTGAGTACAACTAACTAAAAACCGATGTGACACTTGATAATCACTCCTTTGACTACAATATGGTAATAGGTGTATTTATTTACAGCATATCTGAATTCTGATATCGGTGGCTCCTACTACCAGAGCGAGATCCATTCTTAAACAATCTCAAGGTAGTGACGTGCTATATTAATGTATCACTGCTAAGCAAGAATAGAGCACACAAATCATTGATCCAAAACTTTATTATCATTTTTAGATACCATTGAAGCGCATGTTTAAACAGCGAGAACTTATAATCAGTTCCTGACCGGATTTTTAGAACCGGCTCACGGCTTTCCAGGATTTATCTGGAAGCTATTAACACAATACAGGTAAATTGAAAGTTAAGATTTGAATAATCCACATTAGTGAAATCTTCCCCATAAATATAAACTGGGACCCATGAAATGGTACTATTAACAAGATGTGATGTACTTTAGCAATACCAATAATGTCAACCGCCACCCATTTTGTAAATAGAGCCAACCACTAAACAATGTAGCCAACCTATAGTGTTGTTTTAGAAAAATGCTTTGTCTGATGAATTGGAATTGCAAAAAAAAGTAATTTTCTGTTTCCTTTTAGAACTTGGTCCTGAAGAAGGTTGTCTATTGTTTGCCTGTAACCGAAACGCCGCGTCGACCCATGTTCTTTTGAACTTTTAACTAATGTTTACTTCATGTGATTTTAAATACTTTTTATGAAATGTTTAACATACTACATGTATGTTTTTTAATGATTTGTTATCACTGTGATAAAATGTTTTCTATCTGAATAAATATACAAAGTATATATATATTTTTCCAAAACTATTTTCTGGTTTTCCAATTTGTATCTTGTTTTTATACGATGCATGGTGTGCCTAAGTGATATAAACTTGCAATTCTTGGTGGTCTAATGAGTACATTAGTTGGCCTATGTTCTATATTTCTGAAACCTCTGCAATTTATAGAATTGTGTGATTGGTATTGCTAAACATCTAAAAATGTATAAAGTACCACTATTCCACTTCTGCATGTCGCCTCAGTGAGGCACAGGCATTGTCATTCCAGCCTCCATACACTTCCTTCCTCCCTGATAAGCTGGTACATACGCTTGTGCATTCTTTCTTATTTAATTCTTCTCCCACCACATCCCTCTACCCATGAGGCGAGGCTACACCGGTGGGATCTATGGCACACCCTTTGCATTTATAATGATAGGACTAAGGAGTACTGGGTCAATGATCAGCTTTTTGTTGGTTTTGCAGGTGTGGATAAAGGATAGCCAGCTCATAAACAGACCTTGTTGAGATGAATTGGCGCTTGCGTCAGACTATGTATGCCTTGGTAAAAAAGACTGTCCTAAGGCCCGTAGGGCTAAATCCACCAGGCCAAAACCATGACTACAGCCTACTTACTGCTTTGGACATTTGCCAGGGGGCTAATTGGGCATCCGTCCTTATGTATCCAGGAGAATACCACAGGAGTAATTTGTGAACCCTGCAGAAAGGAAACGAAATAGTTGTTTTCTGTACCCTCGTAATATTGCCAGAGTGGCTTTATTGGGACACTCTTTGAAGATTGTCAATATATAGGATATCCCAATTGTGGATTCAGAACTTTTTTACGTTTGGCGCAAAAGTGTACTCGGATTTTAGGAGGATCCCTTGAGAGATCATAGGAACATAACAGCCCTGAGGAAGTTGCAAGGGGTGATTCCCCGCTGCTGCAAAATGCGTTGGCTTATGGCTAAAAAGAATTAAAGAGCACATCATAGGAGAAACAAGAACCCCAGCATCTTTCTTTGCAATGAAATAATTGTCTAATATAGCTTTGAATGCATTGTTGTGTGCCTTGAATCTGGTAAAAAAATTGTTTCAATTATTTTTGATTGATAAACGTGGGGGTTGGGTGATTTCTCCCTCTTTCAAGAGCACCACACTTATTTATTTCTAAGAGAACTTAAAAGTGTATTCCATGAATAGCGCCTGAGACTCATACACCCACATCAGTAGAATCTATCCATATGTTCATTAGCATTATCGCCTTGATTCTCTGGTCAGCAGTGAATGTAATTTTCCTCATGTAAAGTCCACTCCTCAGACTCTTTTCCTTGATGGGAGAATTGCTCTGCCATCAACTCTCAAGCTGGGGAATCTACAGTCAGACGTTTTAATTAGAAGAATACGTTAATTATATTTTGGTTACACTCGTTCTGTTGTATACTTTAACTGCAGATTACTCTCTACTCTCCCCCAATCTCTTCCCTATTCTGTGGAGTGGTCTTTCAGTAGTTCATAAGGTTTAACTTTAATGTGCACAATCAGTCAGTCATGCTGCTCGTTAGATGGCGTGGAAACAACCAGTAATAGTGACGTCAGCACGGGGTGGTACCTATATGTGACTATGTGTCATTAATCCAAGAGGCTTCATGACTTCATATCCAGAGGCGGATGGAGTCGCGAACCTGACAGATGGTGCCACTTCTTGTTGCGAAGTAACTATTGCAAGGATTTCTGAATTTAGTCTGGTTACCAGCCTGGCCACTGCAGAGCTGATGCCATTAACCAGCACATAAAGCTATAAGTAGTTAAAGAGTACATCAGACTCTGTAGCTTGTATGCAGCCTGCACACTATTTGTGACTAGAGCAACCACACATTTGCATTGCAAGTTTAAGTACCTGAAATAATTAAAAGGCATGCAGGACAGTCAATTTTTGTTATTACCATGCGGCCTCATTCAATCATTGGCTGGAAATGCTGCTTTGCCTGGGTTCCAGGGAGAGCTTTCAGGCAATTTATATCAGAGCAGAAGGCAGTAAGCATTCAGAACACTCTGCATCTGTCCCACTCTAGAGATGCACTGTACTAACACGAGGCCCAACCCCTAATGTCTCCTGTAGTGGTTCTTGCATTATCTACTGGCTCATCATATTGTGTGTCTGGCACATAATGAAAGCGAGGGCTTCTTGATTCTCTAGCGTAGACACCGCGTCTCACCACCAGTATGCAGAAGCGCTCGTGGCAGACAGAATGCGGCAGACAGAATGCAGCCGACAGCTGGAACATTGACTTCCATTTCCTGCAAACCAAGACCCTTGGTAGAACTCCCGCCTCCTACATCCTTTTCCTGATCATTGTAATTTAATGTTACAGCCTGGCTGGGTTATTATTTTAGAACTTTGTGGTTTGCTCCTCTGGTCTTGAAATACTTCCTCCAAGCTTCATTTAGTCTGGGTTTACTGTTATTCTTAAAAAATAAATGTATAGAAGACCGTGGTAAAATAATGTTTCCTCTCCTTTTTCTCTTTTTCCCTGGTCTCTCCCTGCCCGTACGTTCCTGATTCATTACATCCAGACACAGAATTCACTTTACAGCAGGGTCTGCACCAGTCGGTTTTCATTTCTTCCCTTTCTTCGAACCCCATGCATCGTCTCCACCTCTGCTGGGAACAGCATTGCAAGCTGTTGCCCGAGGTTTCGGGCTTCACTGCCAAGAATGTGGCCAAGTGGACCGTTGAAGAGGTGAGTGACCAGAAAATGTGCCACGTGCATATATTTATGCTGTGGCAGTGAACATAAATGTGGCCAAATAACGTGTTATTTTGAGCAACTGTACTAATTAACATGCACTCACACATTTAATACTACAATGCAAAGGTCAAACGCCAGTTTATTAGTAAAGTACAGCAAAAGTGACATGAGAAACGTTTTTTACTGCCTTGGAGTCTGCATGTAACAATTAGTTTGCATAGGATAACAATAACTCATAATATCTCATGAGTGTGATTTTACCTTACAGCACACATTAAAACCCTTGCATCCTATACATTTGTTAAAACAAATGCTCTTGAAAGAAATGCGGTCATGAGCCATATATGCTGATTTGCAGACTAGAATATGCTATTTATTACCATAGCTGAGATGGAGGAGGGCAAGATTCACAAGAGACATGGCCCCTCCCGCAATACCCAGTGGCAATAGCATATTACACTGCACATCGGCATATATACTATATATGGCATTTGTCATATATATATATATATATATATATATATATATATATATATATATATATATGTGTGTATGTATGTATGTATATATATACATACATACATACATATATATTTTGAACAAGTTGCCAGAGCTACGAGAGGTCACACAACAGCCTTCTGCCACCTGGCTTCACAATGCAGACTGCTTTTCAGTTCCAAATTAATATTACCATTGCCAACGCGTTTCAAGGTCAAAGCCTCTTCTTCCTGGGCTGCAACAAACATGACATTTAAAACTCGCTTTTCATTTCCGGTTTTATTCACCTGCCTTCATTGGGCGTGGGTTCAGTACACTAGATTTGGTGCATGATGGAACATGTATTTCCATTGCTGCGAGCATTAAATGTTAGAATTTCGTTTGTAGGGGGAGGAGCCAAGATGGCGACCGGAGCGGACGTGTAGTCGCCCGGCTCCGCCGGCCCTTGAGCTCCGCAACGAAATCCTGATATCCTTCCTAGTTGAGTCCGGCGGCGGAATGCATGTGAGGACGAGCTGAGCGCATCGATCCTTTTTCGACCTTCTAGCGTGCTCGGGTGCTGGGGAAACTCGAAGTACGGTTTCCCGCCCCGGACCCTCGCCTACACTGCCGCTCATCGTCGGCTCCTGGAGGCTCGGATATGGTCCGCTCAGCTGGATAGCGCAGATGACTCAGTGGCGGCACCTTTCCATGTGAAGCAATCGCCACCGCACTGAAGCTGACGTCCATTGCAGACTACGCCTGTACCGAGACGGCCGAGTTGAGAAGCCCATGGACGGTGTTTTTTGTGCTCCGAGGGGAAGGTGAGCGGCGCATGGTGCCTGGCGACCTAGCTCAGCGCAGACTATTGACCTTTTATCCGCTGCCCAGCCTGGTGCGAGACGGCTTGTGGGAGGTGTGCTTGATTTGCCTTCGACGCTGGTGGTCTCGAGGTCTCTAGGAGATACTCGCCTATGCTGCGCCCTCCCCAGATCCACTATCGTGTGACCGGCGCCATGGCTCCCTTTGTTCTTCCGCTGCTGGAGAGAGCTTCCACATTCCTGCCCGTGGACAGCCGTGCCCTGCCGGTGCGGTACACCGACTTGCGAGCACCGGCGCTGGAACCTGCCTCAAGGGAACTGCAACCTGCACTATCCTATGGGTCTATCCTGGCCGCCCTCCGTGATCTCCGTTCGGAGATGTTTGATGGCTTCCAAGCACTGGGTGCTCAACTGGACGCCATGATGTCTACCGGGACTCGCGAACGCAGCGTCTGCCCCCAGCTAAGTGTGAGTCTGCCTTTGCCAATCCATGGTGCTACAATGTTTCCCTGTGCCTGTGCTGATACTAAACTTGCGGATGCCTCTGCCGGAGCCGACGACTGGCAGCCCTCCAGTCCCGTGACTGCTACATTGTTTCCCCTTTCCTCCGGGCTTGACTTCTTGCTGCCTGCACCACCGAGTTTAATTGGGGACCCAGCTGAGCAACTTTTATCCTACGTGTCGACTTTTAACTGGTGGCCTTCACTCTTCTCCCCGTGGAATTTCTACTCTTCAGATGCCCTTACGGACATAAGTATGGAGGACAAAGGACCTTATACCGATGGCCGGTGGCCATTTTGGGATACTGCTTCGTCTTCTTCTTTCAGGCAGCCATGTTATCCTGATGTGCACGGGGGGAGGGGCTCTCCTGGGGAAGTCTGCGTGAGGTTAAATCCACGATCGGGTCAGGGCTAAGCTGCTCTCTCGCTGCTGACTGATTTTGCTGGCTGAAGGGGATGGGGTTGGACCTGGCTAACGTGTTTAATGGGCACACATCGCACGATGTTTCTCTACAATTGCATTGTAAGATCACTTGATTCTGTACTGACGCTTCAGTAATGGCCGATGTTTATGCTGTGGGTCTCAGGAGGGCCGGGATCTCCGGGTGATTTGGTATCAAGTGGGCTCCTCCCCGCCTTCTTCTTTTTGGGAGTGTAGATTGATTCATTCTCTCTCACTCCCTATATTATAGGTATTAATGTTCTTTTTCTTTTCTCATTCTCTTCCTTCTTCTTCCTTGTCTATATTTCGGGTTTTACGGGGCGACAGGCACTCTGTGGGGGGGTGGGGGGGCAGGCCGTAGCCTCCACAATGTTGCAGGGTGGGTGGGGTAACTTGCTATACTCTTAGTTCTATGGGCCTTCTTTTTCTATTCTCTGCGCTTTCTACTTTGGTTCGATTCCGGGTCTGGGTTGGGGTTGGTAGGGATGGGACGACGATGTTTGGGGTGCATGAATGATAGTAGATTGCTTGCCTCTGTTTTGCACCGCCACACTGCATTTGATGTTAACCTCCGTTGATGTTTTCAGATATAACGTCGCCTACCCATAGTGTGAAGACATTGTGCGGACTCGAATCCTCTTATTATTTTTTCTTCACTGCCTTCTTTTTGATGAAAACGCATAAAATCTTAAAAAATTAACCTTCACTTCTCCTCTCCCCCGGCGGCGCGACTTTTTCCAATGTAACGTTCATTGCTTGCTAATCTTAATTACAGCTGCTGGGGGACTGTATTGCTCGCACTTGTGCTGACGATGTATCGTGGCCGGCCTGATGGTTGTAGGCCCGTATTTGTTCTTTTATTCAGGCACAATAAAGGTTTTCAAAAATTAAAAAAAAAAAAAAAAGAATTTCGTTTGTATTTTAAATGCTTCAGTATTTCCTTAGTAGGTTAGGGGACATCAAAGCAGGCTAAATTAGCATATAGCAAGCTGTGCTCAAAAGTCATGATAGTTCAAAACCTGCAGCCTCACCAACTGGTAGCAGTATTTCTTTCCCAGCTGGTGATGGTGCTCCTCTCCACGGCCGGGCTGCCGTGTGCATATTTTTTGAACAAGTTGCCAGATATATATATATATATATATATATATATCACTTCAACCCAATGTCCTCACCAGTTCCTAACAATGTTTTAATCAGTACATTAATACAATACCTGATGAACATGTGACTGAACGGCTGTGACAGGTAAGCATCTGCCATCAGTGTACTAACCGTCATAATTAGTGTAAAAGTAGCCATCATGTATCTGACACTTTTACAGCATAATGTTCAGAAGTAGCTGAAAGGTGGCAAATTGGTGATAGATAAGCCACTGAAATAAATTAATAAGTAGGTCATTTCAACAAATTACATTCTGTCTCTGGGCCTTTTGACATGGAAGCAAATAAAGGAGGCACAAATGAAATTAACAGGATAAAAAATATTTTGTAAAGACCAGCTGTTGAGCTTAATGGCTAGTAATGGATTTCAGTTTGATTAATTAGTGCCACAGTTAAAAGCTCTGAAAATGCCTCACCGCTCCATACATCGTTTCACGGGGAGAGTCTTAGGTGAGTTGACAAATCAGTTGCAAAACCTTCCATTGTATACTTGTTCACCTATTGTACTGCCTGACCCGAGCTCAATAAATATCACGATTAAAGAACTACATATTTACTTATTGCTGTCAAGCGAAGTATGAACACTGGTCAGCTAGTACTGGGGAAGATAGTGAATGCTTGTGCAAATGTTATTCCTCATTTTTGAGAAGGGTATCCATCCATTTTGTGATCCACCCCTGGGGTTGGTTTTTATTTTGACAGTCCGAGTTCTATTACCAGAAGTGAAGAAGGGCAGATTTCCTGGGATTGTGGAAGCACAGAAGGCTACAAAATGTGCAATGGTTAGGGCATGCTCCAACACATGGAATAGAGACTGACAAGCAGGTCTTGTGAGAGAGTGGGGGCTGTAGCGCATACTGCTCAGTAAACTGCCTCCCGGCTTTAAGCCTCTCATGGAGCGGATTAGTGAGAGGACGGAAGGGCTTGGTTCCGACAGAGTGGACGAGAATTCTACCACCTTACGAACCCTGGTGCTATGCTGCTAAGCAGGAACGTGAAGGCTACATTGTTAAAGGGCATCATTTTGTGTATCTGGCTTTTTTAGTTACATGACCTGGGAAGATTCTTTGGAGCTGGGAAACTAACATAGGCAAGAGCCCTCTCTGCCCATCTTCTGGCTTTGATTACAGTACAAAATAATTTTGCTGTAAAACACAGCCTTAATTATTTAGATTGACAGTTCGACTACTTCCACCCTTTTATAGTGTAATTGAATGATGAACTTGCTCCTCATCAACTTTTTTCCTCTGATTCAATGTAATAGTCAGGAAGTCTCTGTGCCTTGTACATCCTCCAAACATATGCTTTGTTTATTGACAGTATAAGAAAAAGTTGGTACATTGTATATTGGTGCACTGACTTTACATTAGGAGACTTCTCTTATCTCCCTCAGAACTCCCGTCTTATCCCCATGTCAATCAATATTCGTTAAGGACCTGGATGGACCTGGTTGTGGCCCGACAGCCCAAAACAAGCGAAAACATTACATATGGGACCTCAGCCAACATACACCAGTCCATGTCACACTTCCAGTCCCAAAATTGGTGTGGCTGCTCTGCTCCCCATGTTCTCGCAATGTTACATTTGGCAACCATTAGTCTCACTGTCTTCCATATTTGCATCATTCAATTCAGGTCTGTTGCACTCAAGCTATTATCAACAGTTTGCTGAGGCAGTCGTTAAACTCCCGGTCACTTCACCCATACACTCCACTACCTCTGCCCAGAAACTTTGAATTACAGGGCACTCCCACATGATGTGATAGAACATGCCTGGTTGCCCACACCCACACTGACAACTCTCCGTCATCACTCTATCCATTTTAAATGGTGTCGTTTGGGCATAGTAAGAGCAATGTAATATTTGTGGTTGTACCAATCAAAACCCTGCCCACATGGCCAACTCCCGCGGGGCTGCCAGGGCCTACGCCCATTCATCATCCCCAGCTCCCCAAGATCTTGGGTCCCCTGCGCCCTCAAGTGCTGTAAAGTGTTAGGAGTATTGTTGAGTAACTTTTTATATTTAATGGAGGTCGCTTTCTGAGGTATGTGTTCATCTAATAAGAGGTCTTCTCAGGGTGATAACTAGGGGAGCCCTGTTCCCTTAGGCAAGACTGCCAAGAGTGCATCGCGCATCTGGATGATAGACCTCAGCGGGAACTAGCTGGTAGTCATGTTGGAGGCCCGATCACAGAGCACCCACTTTGGAGAGCTCCACAGAGTCCCATAGGGGTGTAGCTTGTGTAATTTTATCCCTCTGTCCCAGTGCTTTCAGAGCTGCATGCCAAATGGTAACCATGGTAGCAACAGGGCCAGAAAGGGATGAGTGTTTATGGGACCCATAAAGGGACCTGAGATAACCAGATGGTTACATAATTAATCTGTCCATGTGAAACGCAGGTTCGTCTAGAGGGAGGTAAGCCCAACTGTTTATGGTGGTAAGCTGTGCCACTCAATTGTATTTCTTGACATCAGGCAAGGCTATCCCCCCCCCCCATCAAACCCCTCCCTGGTGAGTTTATGTAGTGTAATCCTAGCAGGGCCATATCCGACAGCAGTGTCCTGAGTTCTTAGTTGAAAGCCTTGGAATAGGAAGCATGCACAGGGTAGGGTGTGTTCTGCCGGACTTACAAAAAACGAGGAAGGGACATAATTTTATAGAGTGCCTCTCTGCCCCAAAGAGGCAGGGTCCGAGACCTCCAGTGATTCACATCACGCCTGAACCTATGTAACGGTGGTAGGGGAGTTTTTCTATAGAATAACTGGGGGTCTTTAGTGATATATTCCCAAGTAGTGGAACGCTTCTGTGAATATTAGCGCCTCTTAAATCCTGAGGCAGTCGGGGCTCTCGGCCCCCAGGAGATTCACCAGCATAAGTCTACTGAGTGTACTGACGGGGTCTGTGACCTATAGCAGGATATCGTCTGCATACAACGATATTCTGTATTCCCAGCTATCATGCCAGTATAGACCTCTGACCAGGGTTTCCTGTCTTATCCAGGCCGCTGAGGGCTCTAGTATGAGGGCAAAGAACAGCTGTGACAGCGGCAACCCTGGCTTGTGGCACGCTGAAGGCAAAAGACCTGGGCAGTACCCCATTCAAACTGCCCAAGAAATCTCAGACCAAGTTAGTCTGTTACATTTACATACATTAAAAAGGCTTAAGAATGGTAGGTCAATTTAATGAGGTTATAAAAGGGGTATATTTGGAGTGGTCAAGGGGGTTAGAGTTTTGTACTGCATCCACATAGGTGTTTGCCTCTTTCTCAGTTAAGTGTGCTAAATTTTTCACATTCTCATCTCGCATGAGCTTCTCTTAGGACAGGCTGTAAGCCTTGGGACTTTCTTCTCTTCGCTGCCAACACCTACCAGATCTTCTGCTGGCTTACTCAATTTCATTTGTTGGGGACTTACTGTACAGGATAGTGCCTGAAAAATACTTCTGGAGCTACCAATTTGTTCTTTTTAAGCTCAAAAAGCATAATTTCCAGTCTCATTAATCTAACAAATATCATTCTTGCCTGTGTTGTAGGTAGCATCTTTTGTTCATCGTTTACCTGGGTGCAAGGAGCAATCGTCTGTGTTTAAAGATGAGGTAAGTTGAGATTGACAGTCTTTCTATACAGACAAAGCTCTGTTGGCCTCCTATCTGCACGCACTATTCTCTGAGTATCTATGCTAGCTCCTCAATGCGTTTGCCAATCTCACAGTCCAAGATCAGGCATGTTTGCAGTCTACCAGTGTGTGTGTGTGTGTGTGTGTGTGTGTGTGTGTTTGTGTGTGACAGCCTTGCTGCTATGTGTTGAAAGTTTCAATTGTGTGACAGGTTTCCAAAATTAGCAAGAGTCCTTTACTGAGGGTGTCCTAATCCCAGTGGACATGCTGACCTGTGTGGGTTCATGTATATGTGTGTGTGCAGTCATATCCTACTCTGGGAGGGTGCATGTGCTAGCGTTCTCCCTTTGAGTAGACCATCAAGTTATACAGCCCTTGTTTATTAGATTTGATCATTGTTTTGGCTAAGGTCATGACTGGACCAGAGGTGATGTGTTCCATAACCCTGCAGCAAAATGTAGAGCCTCCACGTATCTGCTGACACCTCATAACGCTCCCTTTCTCTCTTGAATTAACAGCAAATCGATGGGGAAGCGTTGCTGCTGCTGACACAGATGGACATGGTGAAAATCCTCAGCATTAAACTTGGCCCTGCTCTGAAGATCTACAATGCCATCCTGATGTTCAAAAGTTCAGAGGAGAATTGAAGGGCGCGGGCACAACCAAACAAAGACTGAAAAGGGGCAGTTGCATGAGTAATGCCCCGATTGTGATGCAACTAAGCAATGCGTTATCATCAGCTACTCAAACTTCAGAACATTGGCGGGCCAAGCGAGAAGCTCCATGTTAGGGTTTTAGTAGCTCAGAGAAGCTGTTACAAAACCTGTCCTGCCTTCTATTGAAAGGGAAAAAAAACAGCTTCTGATAAAATATAGAGCAACCTTTTGTATTGTTAACTTTTATATGACTTGTTAACTTGTGGATCATTTTTTAAGACACACATGCGGACTTGAAGCTTGGGTCAGAAAACCTAGCAGTTGGTGGCCAAGTGAACATTAATCAAGCAAAATAAAACAAGTTCCTCAGCAGAGTGTTTCTTTGATAGTAAAGGCAAGAGATGGATGTGGCTGCTTCATCTGAGCTTTTCTGCACACGATCTTTGTATGAGTCACAAGTGTGGAATGAGCCCTGTCACTTTGGAAGGCCCCTTGTGGATCTGAGAAATATTTCAAGGCTGTATTTACAGGTAAGTAACTTTTTTGTCTCCATTATGATCCTTGTCGCTGCCCTGAATATGCAGTAGCTGACCACCTCCTGCCATTTTTTCCTGGGTATACACATCTAAATTACAATCTAGCAGTTTTTCGTGAAACAATACACTAGGAAGTATTCCATGACTATCACTATCGACAGCCTTTTCCGCAGCCAAATGATATCTCTTGTTGAGGCCAATTTTGGTTTACATTTATTGAACATCGGATAAGATCAGAGCTTAAAATCCAGACTATTGTTTGTCATTATCTTTGTAAAGTTTCCATCTCCTCCAGGTGACCCAATACTAGTCACTGTTGATCTGACTTGGTTTTCATTAACACAGAAGTGTATTATTCACATACAGCAATCAAAAAAACTGCAACACAGTCGATCCCTTTTGATAAATGCTGCCTCTGATTAATGTTGTCTGTCCAACATTCATGATCAAGTTGCAGAGAATGTACAGCAATTTTTGCGTGCTACAGAGAATGCTGCTCAAGGATTAATAAACCCAGCCACAAATTCAGCATTATTGTCTCAGGTGCCTAAGAAAGTGATTTACGAAAATCACCTAAAACGGAAAGGCAGAGGGATAACTTCTACCTACACATAAACTTTCCACTGCACTGAATGGAGGCTTGGAGAAGCCTTTTTACATTTCTGGAACATATATTACAGTTTATGTGACTGGTCATCCATCAAATTCCGTCACATAGATTCTGGATGTATTTTAAGGGTTTGTAGGGGAAATATGATCCAGAATTACCATACATTCTGTGAGCACCGCTCTTTCCCTTGCAGTGCTTTTTATTATATTCTCATCATCAACTGTTGTTGGAGGCATCGATCAAATCAAATACATCAGCCACATGTAAAGTGAACAAAATCTTTAGTAGTATGTCTATGTAATTAATATGTAAATAAAAAAGAAATCTGTTCTGAGCAAATGTCAACCAATACTTATTTTGCAAATTAAATCCCCCTTATTCAGGGCTGAAATATATCAAACCATTTTACACATCAATAGATAATTATTATCTCAAACTCTAGTTGTGTTATCAGCAATTAATAATTTCAGATCTTTACAGAGTCAGTTATAGCAACTCTGTATTTATAGCGCAGAAATGCATGTTTTTCTATTGCTACTAACCTTGGATCATTGGACAAAGCTTCAGGGCTAAAGGGTCACAATACCAAGCTTATTGCTGTCATTTCTTGGAAGGCGAGTTTATTGTACGTAAATCCAGAATACATTTTAAGCAGCAAATCTACTCCTTCTGGTAAGTAATAATTTTGTTTTGTATGAGTCTGTTCCAGGATTCGCATGCAGTGCATTGGTTTTGTAGTGGTATCTACCTCTTTATGGAGGTTTGATTGAACTGCCCTGGAATTCGCAAACTGGTATATCTGATAGAAACTTCTACTTGCAGATTCCTTAACTTTGAATTTCCGAGGCGTCAGACTCGATCAGTCAACTTTTGCATGATTATTACCCCTGTGCGCCATCGTGTGGCTCCTTTCGGCTTGGCGTGACGTCATCGTTAGCGTTGGTTATAACGTCGGGTCACCTATATAGACACCACACAGGCGCGCGAACATCTGTTCTTTTCTTCCAGCACCAGTTAAGCGCTGATCCGGAGAAGAGCTACCCCTCTGTCTATTTTTTGACTCACCTTTTTTGGACACTTTTGTGAGGAATATTTTCATTGTGTGTCCAGGATGTCATCTAGACGTAAGGGGTTCAAACCCTGTGGCGCCTGTCACCGGGCCATGTCGGTTACCGACCCCCCACCTAGTCTGCTTGTGGTACCTTGAGCACGACCATGATACAAAGTTGTGCTTGTGTTGCCGGGCCATGGCTCCAAAGGCCTTGCCGGAGCTATTTTTGGAGCTCCTCGCAGCCCGGCAGTCGACACTGTTGAGCACAACTGCTCTGAGATCCCAGTCCCGTTCGAGGAAGAGGAGGTCACGGGACCTCTCCAGGAGCCCCAGGTCCCCTTCTTCTCACTCATGGTCCTCAAGACATCTGGGGAAGAGGCACAAAAAGAAACCAAAACGAACTTCGACTTCACCTCGTCTGTCGTCCATCTACGAGACGGGTAAGGAGCATCAACGCTTTAAGGCACAGTTCCCCAGAGCCAGGTTCGACTCCACGTCTCCCCCCATTTCCAGGACCCAAAGCGACCCCCGCTCAAATGAAGGAATTTTAAGAGGCCATGCACTGCGTATTTGAGCGGGCTGACCCGTCCGGTGTGCCTTCTGGCCCCGCGGGGTCAGAGGAGGCCCCACCAGGTTCTACACCATTGGCTCCAGCCAATGTGCAGGTGGGGTCTCATGTATACGGATACGGGTTGACAGTGATTGTGCCAACGCGGCCTTCTCCGGCCTCAGACCTTAAGTCGATGCATCCAGCGCCAGCCCCATCCTGATACCCGACGACTCTGAGTCGGATCGACGTTGCTCGGCGCCAGCAGAACCCAGAGGTTCTACGTTGTTGCCTGTGTATTTGAGGACGTTTCAGGCATGGGTGAGGATTGGGAGGGGTCTATGGACCATTTAGAACAACAACTAGATGTTCCTGTGGAACAGTTGGACTGGTGTGAGTATCTTTGGGAAGCTGGTGGACTGGACACATCTCCAGATACTGGCATGCTTGCTCCACCTAATGTGGCTACGTGGGGGAGCATCTTATTTCATGGTGCTGAGGAAGGCAGTAGAGGTCCTTCGCCTGGACCTGCCCTTGGTGCAGGTCAGGACTAATCTCTTGACCGAGTTGCTTCAGCCGGGGGCTTTCACCTCTGAACCCCTGTTCGAGGCATATGAGCTGCAGATTGTACACTATGCATTAGATCGCCACCTGTTGTTGGGCTCGGATGATTGCAGGTTGTTGTTGTCTTGAAGAAGTCTTTGTAGTCACGAGATAGGTGACTCCTCCCTTGGACAATACTGCGCATGGGCATCAGCTTCATCCTTGAATTGTTTTTTTCCGCCACTGGGTTCGGATGAAAGTTTCTCCACTCCAGCTAGAAAAACACTTTTCAAGCACCTCGAAGCGCAAAACTTCCTCAAACTTCTAAAAACTACTTTCGACATCGACTACAATAGTTTCGACGCCATCAGTTTGCATTCCGGTCATCGACGCGAGCCGTTGGGCCTATCGACGCTGTGCGGCCTACACCTCATGGACAAAACTCTGTTCAAAAGATGCCCGGTATGTCGAGCAAAGTTTCAACATAGCGATCACCACGAGGTCTGCAACCTCTGTCTATCTCCAGAACACGACGAATCGACCTGCACAGCCTGTGCATCCTTCCGATCGAAGAAAACCATCAGGGATCGGAGGGCCCGTCGACACGAAATGAGGAGATCAGCCCCGGAACCGGAGGATATCTTCGATGAAGAGGTTCCGCTCGTTCCCGAAGAAGATTCGCCTGATCTCCAGATCATATCAGAGGCAGACGACTCAGATGACTCCATTCCATCGGGTCAGCGCATGAGTACTACTGCCCCTGCACCACATACAGTTCCCAAACCAAAGGCAAAGGTCAGCACTTCGCCCGCTGGGCCCAGTCGAGACCGAACACCCACTTCGAAAGCTCGCCTTCGAGCCCTGCTCCGAAGAAAACAAATAAGACTTCTAGTGCCTCGGCACCAAGCAAGCCGCACGTGCCCATTCCACCTCTTCCGGCGGCACCAAAACCCAAAGCGGGCTCGGCAGCGAAACCAAAGGATGGCTCGGCACTGAAACAGAAAGACCTCTCTACACCGAAGCTTAAAGAAGTATTGGCACCGAAACCGAAAGAAGTACTGGCTCCGAAGCCGTCCACATAAAAGTGTGAAGCCACCGTCCGACGCCTCGAAGCCGACGACACCGGTTCCCACACCGAAAACACCTTCTCAGTGCCGAAGCCCACAAGGCCCCATTCTGATGTGCCCGAGCCCTCGAACCTGCCTACCAAGCCAAAAACAACACCTTCGGCACCGAAAACTACGCCAAAGGACGTTATATCACCTCCCAAGGCTAAACATACAAAACAAATAGTATCAATAAGAGAGATAGGGCGCGAGTAAACACTCCTGTACCCCAAATAAGTATATCAAAACAACTTAGGAGTGACTCAGTGAAACACAAGATATGTGTGATGAGAAATAACACGAAAGAAAAGAAAGTGTCTGGTTGTTCAGGGGCCCCTACCTAATTATGGCAACGTGTAGGATTGGACAATTCCAATCTTAGTAATCAGGAGGTAGCAACCCCGTGGACCAATATGACTGGATCCAACGGGGAAGAACAAATAACCTTTTGTTTAAAAGGACCCTCACTCACCACTAGTTGTTGACATGCTTCATCATTGGGTCCCCGCTGGGGTGGCCGAATGCCTCCCCCAGCGTGCTACAACGCCTGAGTTACAGCAGAGCGGGTTGGTGTTGAGTGTAAATAGTGATTTAACTCAAGAAATGTGCAAAATATGTGAGTGCAGGATTAAAAAATACACAGTTGATGCCCAAACAAAAAGTTTAATGCGGGCCAACCTGTATTAGGGTTAAAAAACGTGAAAGGCGGACAATCCTGGGTTCTATGTTAGGAGACCCGTGTCCTTAAATAAGATATCTGGTCAACATGTTTCTGCTGTAAAAAAGCGGGATCGCACAGCATTCGTCAGGACCACAACTAAATAGCATTCCGGTGGTATGTACACGCTAAGGTACACCCTCCCGTGAGGCACTTAATGTGAAAAAGATATAAAAAATTGTAAAAGTGAAGTTACTCACGGATTTACCCGTGCCGGCTCACTGTAGATCACAGCAGCCAAAATTACCTGTAGAGGAAAAAAGGGGACACACTGACACTTAAAGCACACAAATAGAAAACACAAATAAACATATAATCCATCTGTGTTGTATGTGGTGAGGTAACATGCAAAGCATCACATCACCTCTATGTCCTTATCCCCCTGGTCCAGTGATAGAATTATGGTACCCCAGTGATAGGATTATGGTACTTTTAGGATAAGGAATTAGGATGGAGAGGGTGCCTTATTTCCATTAACAAGACAGGACTTATTAAATTGAAGACTGTGTTCCCAATGATGCAGCAGATATAATTTATACCAGCGTATCTCTGCCTAAACTAATTGAGTGGCTGGGAACTTCCTACTAATCCCAAATGTGGGTAATAGCTGGGTAGTGAAAGAAAAATCATTATCCAAAATACAGAGACTAAAGACCAGTAATGCGGGCCTACATACATATCACTATCCAAAACAAAGACACTGAAGACCAGTAATGTGGGCCTACATACGGGGATCGCCCAGTGGCAACATGTATTTTAAAACAGGGTTAGTAGTATGAAGTAAGGGAAGCGCACTTACGGACTGCAAGAAGCAACATAACTTCCTGGGTCAGAACGGTGCGGGAAATGTTCACGCGGCATTCAATCTGGAGTGCGAGGAGGAAGACAAGGAAGTTACAAGTCCTTCCATAGACCTACTGTACTGTAAGCCAAAGCGAACTGCCAGGAAGAAAAACTGCTCAGACACTTACTTTCTTGCTCGCGACTCCCCACCCGGGACCTACTTTCAAGGACTTCCGTCTACCCGGATGTAAATAGCAACGTTACCCGGGCTCTTTTGAATGTTAGTTTGGTGCCGGGCACGGGACCTACGTGACCGGACGTCAGAAGGCGTGGTCCCAATCTTCACGCAAAGGGTTGCTGTTAAAGGGACCAGGCTCATGCAATGCACCAGAAGGGATACGGTTCGAGACCCCATAGATATTCAAGAATTACAAGGGAAACAAAAAAAGGGGAGAATTCATAGACCAATGTGAGAAAACAAAATAAAACATACAATAAGGAAAATATAATTGTATAGTTTTAGTTTTCCCACCTACATAGTTTCGATATGTGTAAAAATCACATGCAAAGGTAGGAGTGACCGTTATTAGGCTACATGGTGTAACTGAGACGGGTAAGAAAGCTAATGTCCCATCAAATCTAATAACCGGCCAAAAATTCGAGAAATAACTATTGTAGTTTCAAGAATTGTTAAGAACCAAAACACAGTAAAGTGAACCGTACAGATGGTAGGGGCACCAATTCAACAACAGGATACCATTGTCAAGGGGTTACCAGCTGGTAATGACACCCCACGTTCGCATACAGTGAGTATGTACATGAAGTAATGCAGAAGTAAGCAGCTAAGGGTGGGGTACCCTAATGATCGCTGCCATGACGAGATGGGACCGCAGGGACAGGTTAGATTGTCCAGTGCATATCGTTGCAATACATGTCACCTCACCACCCACACAATGTTGTTGAATTGGTGCACCTACCATCTGTACGGTTCACTTTACTGTGTTTTGGTTCTTAACAATTCTTGAAACTACAATAGTTATTTCTCGAATGTTTGGCCGGTTATTAGATTTGATGGGACATTAGCTTTCTTACCCGTCCCAGTTACACCATGTAGCCTAATAATGGTCACTCCTACCTTTGCATGTGATTTTTACACATATCGAAACTATGTAGGTGGGAAAACTAAAACTATACAATTATATTTTCCTTATTGTATGTTTTATTTTGTTTTCTCACATTGGTCTATGAATTCTATTTTTTGTTTTCCTTGTAATTCTTGAATATCTATGGGGTCTCGAACCGTATCCCTTTGGGTGCATTGCATGAGCCTGGTCCCTTTAACAGCAACCCTTTGCGTGAAGATTGGGACCACGCCTTCTGGCGTCCAGTCACGTAGGTCACGTGCCCGGCACCAAACTAACATTCAAAAGAGCCCGGGTAACGTTGCTATTTACATTCGGGCAGACGGAAGTCCTTGAAAGTAGGTCCCGGGTGGGGAGTCGCGAGCAAGAAAGTAAGTGTCTGAGCAGTTTTTCTTCCTGGCAGTTCGCTTTGGCTTACAGTACAGAAGGTCTATGGAAGGACTTGTAACTTCCTTGTCTTCCTCCTCGCACGCCAGATTGAATGCCGCGTGAACATTTCCCGCTCTGTTCTGACCCAGGAAGTTATGTTGCTTCTTTCAGTCTGTAAGTGCGCTTCCCTTACTTCATACTACTAACCCTGTTTTAAAATACATGTTGCCACTGGGGGATCCCCGTATGTAGGCCCGCATTACTGGTCTTCAGTGTCTTTGTTTTGGATAGTGATATATATGTAGGCCCGCATTACTGGTCTTTAGTCTCTGTATTTTGGATAATATTTTTCTTTCACTACCCAGCTATTACCCACATTTGGGATTAGTAGGGAGTTCCCAGCCACTCAATTAGTTTAGGCAGAGATACGCTGGTATAAATTATATCTGCTGCATCATTGGGAACACAGTCTTCAATTTAATTAGTCCTGTCTTGTTAATGGAAATAAGGCACCCCCTCCATCCTAATTCCTTATCCTAAAGGTACCATAATCCTATCACTGGGGTACCATAATTCTATCACTGGACCAGGGGGATAAGGACATAGAGGTGATGTGATGCTTTGCATGTTACCTCACCACATACAACACAGATGGATTATATGTTTATTTGTGTTTTCTATTTGTGTGTTTTAAGTGTCAGTGTGTCCCTTTTTTTCCTCTACAGGTAATTTTGGCTGCTGTGATCTAAAGTGAGCCGGCACGGGTAAATCAGTGAGTAACTTCACTTTTACTATTTTTTCTATCTTTTTCACATTAAGTGCCTCACGGGAGGGTGTACCTTAGCGTGTACATACCACCGGAGTGCTATGTAGTTGTGGTCCTGACGAATGCTGTGCGATCCCGCTTTTTTACAGCAGAAACATGTTGACCAGATATCTTATTTAAGGAGACAGGTCTCCTAACATAGAACCCAGGATTGTCCGCCTTTCACGTTTTTTAACCCTAATACAGGTTGGCCCGCATTAAACTTTTTGTCTGGGCTTCAACTGTGTATTTTTTAATCCTGCACTCACATATTTTGCACATTTCTTGAGTTAAATCACTACACTCACCACCAACCCGCTCCGCTGTAACTCAGGCGTTGTAGCACGCTGGGGGGGCATTCGGCCACCCCAGCGGGGACCCAATGATGAAGCATGTCACCAACTAGTGGTGAGTGAGGGTCCTTTTAAACAAAAGGTTATTTGTTCTTTCCCGTTGGATCCAGTCATATCGGTCCACGGGGTTGCTACCTCCTGATTACTAAGATTGGAATTGTCCAATCCTACACGTTGCCATAATTAGGTAGGGGCCCCTGAACAACCTGACACTTTCTTTTCTTTCGTGTTTTTTCTCATCACACGTATCTTGTGTTTCACTGAGTCACTCCTAAGTTGTTTTAATAAATATACAAAACAACCTCGGCTGGAACCAAAAAAATCGACGCATAAGAAGGTTGTACATGAGGAGGAACCTTTCTTGTCAGATCCTCGACAAAAGAAGATCTATATCAACCCTAAAACAGGTCATGTAGCAGCTACATCTCGCAAAAAGAGACCAGCAGATGCACTGCGCCCACCTGTGGTTTCTGCCAAGAAAAAAAACTGCAACATCCCCTATGCACTTTTCCTTTCCTATACCTCCGCCTCCTCCTTCTCCTACTCCTCTTCACATATCACCTCAGATCTCTCCCGCACATTCTCCACTTTTATCATCACATTCACCTCTACATGATGATGATCAATATAGTCTGGGTGAAGGGGATGCTATAGATGAGCTTTTCCCATACCCCGTGGATGACGTTATATGGGACTTGCCAAACCCATAGAATGCGCCTGATACTCCTGACCCGCAGTTGTACCCTTCAAAACCTTCCCCTCCAGAGGATAACATCGTTTTTGGTCATTTGTTAAATAGAGCTGCTGCTTACCATAAAGTCACTATGCATTCTGATGAGACTGAGGAGGATTTCCTCTTAGATACCTTTAAACAGTCTCAACGGTCTGTTCAAATTCTTCCCATGATTAAAGGGGTCCTCAAACATGCTACAAAGGTATTTAAAGACCCTGTACACACTAGAATTTTGAACCCCAGAATTGAGAAAAAATATAGGCCTGCACCCACAGACCCAGTCTACATTAACGGACACCTACCATTAGATTCTTTAGTGGTGTCCAATGCTAGGAAAAGGGCAAATTCTCAAACTTCTGGTGAAGCACCCCCACCTGACAAGGAATCCAAAGTAATTGATGCGTCGGGTAAAAGAATAGCTGCACAAGTCACTAATATATGGCGAATAGCCAATACACAAGCCCTCCTTTCTCGTTACGATAGGGCTCATTATGATCAACTAGAAAAAGTACTTGAGCACCTACCAGATCAATATAAAGCTCAGGCAACTGACCTCATACAGGAAGGCAAGTTAATTCAAATGCCTCAATAAAATGTGCACTAGACGCGGCAGACACCGCATCTATAGCTGTGAATACCAGTATCATACTTAGGAGACATGCCTGGCTACGCATTTCCGGGTTTAAACAGGAAGCACAAACTACCATTTTAAGCCAACCTTTTAATCAGAACCAATTATTTGGCCCAGAAGTGGACACTAGACTCGAAAAGATGAAAAAAGATACGGCACCGCCAAGTCTATGGGGGCTTTACAGTCCACCCCAGCTAGAGGTTCCTTTTGTCGCTCCTTCTACAGAGGAGGCTCCAAACAAACTGGAGCAGACACTACAACATCTTTCAAATCTCACACACAAGGATCCTCCAACAAGGGATATTTTAGAGGAGGGTACAGAGGCAATAACAGCAAAGGGAGAGGTCACGGTAACAACAGCAATCGATCCTCCTCCGCCACAAAACAGTGTCTTCCCTCTGCTCCCCCAACAGCATTCCACTCCTGTAGGGGGGCAGATCCTGCCTGTCTGGAACTTCATTACAACAGACAAGTGGGTGCGACAGATTATCCAACATGGCTACTGCCTAGAACTCACAGCAACCCCGCCAAACATACCTCCCAGGCAGCGTCCAATGTCTACAGACCACCTGACTCTGCTTCAACAATAAGTTCTGAGACTTTTACAAAAGGATGCCATTCAATTAGTTCCTTTAGAAGAACAGGGAACAGGGGTTTACTCGCTGTATTTTCTAATTCCCAAAAAGGACCGGACACTGAGACCAATTCTCGACCTCGGGCCCCTCAACCAGTACATACAAGCAGATCATTTTCATATGATCACTCTGCAACAAGTACTCCCACTACTGCAACAAGGAGATTTCCTTTCAACCCTAGACCTAAAGGAAGCCTACTTTCACATCCCCATACACCCTGCTCACAGGAAGTACCTGAGGTTTCTACTGGAAAGACAACACTATCAGTTCAAAGTCCTTCCATTTGGGGTAACAACAGCACCACACGTGTTCACAAAGTGCTTAGCAGTAGTTGCAGCACACCTCAGAAGGCAGCAGATACATGTCTTCTCTTATCTAGACGGTTGGCTCATAAAAGCCAAATCATTCAAACAATGTGTCCAACACACACATCAAACAATTCAAACATTGCACAACTTGGGGTTCACCATCAACTAGACCAAGTCGCACCTGCAGCCTTCTCATGTACACCAATATCTAGGGGCTACAATAGACACATCTACAGCTCTAGCGTATCCCAGTCCAGCAAGGATACAGAGCACTCAAGCCTTAGACACAGTCTTCCAACAACAACAATCTCTGCAAGCCAGAGTGTTCATGAGACTAATAGGCATGATGGCATCTTGCATCTTCATAGTTCCACACGCAAGATTGCAAATGCGCCCGTTACAAGAGTGCCTAGCACAACAGTGGAACCAGGCTCAAGGTCAACTAACATACCTGGGGGCGTGACCAACCGGGCAGCGAAATGCCCGCTCTGTGAGTGAGCTCCGCCGGCTGCGTGATTAATCCTGTGAATAATCCTGTCTAAACTACACGAAACGACCGCCGCTCAACATCAAAAGGTGGCGGAGGCTGAGAGGCAGAGGGGTGCGAAGTTTTGAAGCCTGCCGACATCGGACCTGGGAGATACTGGCATCGCATGCTTGGCCGGTGAATGGTGGAGAGGGAGACCGGCTGCTGCGGAGCCGGGATCGGGAGTTCGGCACTACTGTGGCCCGGGGCTGTGCGGGCCTGCCGGGGATCCCTGGACAGCGCTCCGGAATCCAGCAAGACCTGAGGCGGTGAGTGGGGGCGCACTCCCGACACACCCGCCGGACAGTCTGAGCCTTCGCTCCGGTTTTGGAGCTCAAGAATACAGCTTGGGAGCGTGTACACGATCTCTCCCTGGGGCACTAATTCATAGTTACGGAGCCGGCGTCCTGCCATTTTGAGAGAGGCTCGTCGGTCAGCATAAGCGGCCGTGTTGCAGAAACAACACTCTATGAGGTCCATCGGCAATATTAAATGGACTGCTGGCTGCATTAATGTGAAAGACGGACACAGGGACGAATGCTTCGTTTACTGTGAGACATTGCGGAGGGAGGGTGAGACATAATCCTACTTCAGCGTACATCGCCGCCATTATCAACATCGTGCCTGCCGAGCCCACTGAATCCACTTAACATCTGAGCGCAGGGGAAAGTGCTACACTACGTATTCTCCCATAAATTTGCCTGTATGCTGAGGTTGAATGACAGGCACGAAGTGTGTACACTTTGGCCATGCATGACTTGAGGCTACAGGGGACACTTACCACAAATAATTGTCGACATGCCTAGGCACTACACGAAGAGCCCGGTTTGATCTCTGTGTCGGGGGTCCACCTGTGGTGCCAACTGACGTTTCACCCTGCGCCAGCTTGTGAATTGGCACTGTATAGCTGCATGGTTGACCCATGGACCCTCAATACGCAGCCCATTGATATATACGGGTGACTATCCGTGGAGGGTACAAATAGAGGATTACTGCTGCTGAGTACTCCTAACTGAGCCAATCTAGGTGCATCTGTGCCCAGTTTTTATCTACATCCATAAAATCACTGCTTCAGGCTGTGTAGCCACATATATATCTGGAGGGTTGGCGCAGATTGTGTCGAGCCCACAGCTTCGAGATGGGTGGGAAAAATGACGCCAAGCAACCTAAGCTCACGTTCGAACAAAAACGCCAGGCCAGACAAAACGTGGCGGACCAGGAGGCTGTAGAGACTTCAACGCAGGGGGCTGAGGCAGACATAGACCTGAAAGCCCTGATGCTAGAGGTGAGATCGAGTCTTAAGAGTATTGATACCAAGCTGGACACCATGACATCTCAGCTGGAGTCAGTGAGGTCACAGGTGGGCGCGCCCGAAACGTGAATAGATAGCCTAGAGAACAGACATACTGAGTGTTGCGAATTCCAGCAGGAAACCAAAAAACACATTACCAACATGGAAAAGAGATTGAACTCCTATGTGCTAAGGCGGATGATTTGGAGGCGAGGTCCCGAAGATGTAATATTCGCATAACCGGAATTCCGGAGACGACGAACATTGGGAAAATGGAGGTATATGTGTCCTATCTACTACACAAACTGCTCGACCCGGAACTGTCACAAGTATTCACAGTTGAGAGGGCACACAGGACACTTGGGAAGAAGCCGCCAGTGGGTTCGACACCACGACCTATAATTGCAAAGCTTTTAAACTTTCAGGACAGAGATCTCATATTATGCCTCGCACGTGCGAAAGGAAAAATTACACACAAAGGTAATGCCATTTCATTTTACCCTGACTTCACCCCCTTGGTGCAGGCAGCACGCAAAGAATTTCTGCCGGCTAAAAGACTCATGTTCCAGGCGGGGATCCAGTACTCCCTTCTGTACCCAGCAAAACTCAGGGTGGCACATGAGGGTACCACGCACTACTTTACTGATGCACAATCTGCTCTGAAGTTCGCAAAACATATATGTGGTGCTGGTGCAAAGAGAAAGCTGGCGCAGAGTGGAGGGGCAGAGGATCGTTTAAGTGATAATGACTGAGTAAACTGTGCCTTAAAACTACTATAGCAGCTGCACGCGGCCTACGGTCGCCTGTGCACTCTACTGCGGCGTGCGCACTCCTGGACCATGCTAATTGAATTGTTTTGCGCCAATGTTCATGCTTGATTCTATTGCCTGTGGTTGGGCCCTTCAAACTGGTCTAATGCATATCACCACTCGCCCTCAGAGACAGCCACTGAGTCGAGGAAGTTGTATCAATAGCTCATAGTTGTAGCTAGACCATTATAGAGCAGCCACCCTGTGTAAGCAGGGGTGTAAGCCCGGAACGCCACGCCTTCATGGGGTATCTCCCACTGTTTTTGATTGTTAGTTATACTTGCGCTCTGCGCAAGGGCGAATTAGGGGGGGTTTTGATGGGGGTGACCAGAATTCTAACATGGAACATAAGGGGCCTAGGAGACCACAGAAAATCCAGACTCATGCACAGCTACCTACTAAGACACAACATAGATATTTGTTTCCTACAGGAAACGCACATTAACTCCTCATGCTCTCCCAGGCTTAAACACTCAAGGTGGGGCTCTGTATATTCGGCCATTTATTTCAACTATGCCAGAGGTGTGGCCATTCTTATGAGGCGCGGGGTGGACTGGAGGGAGGAATCCGCACTGATGGATGAGGCAGGCAGGTATGTCATACTGCATGGTGTTTTGATGGGCAAAAAGGTGGTGCTGGTTGCTATATACGGACCAAATGTTGACGACCCGGAGTTTTTCAGAGAAGTTTGGGCGAAGATTAGTGTTGCTGGTTGTTCCACTATCATATGGGGTGGAGACTTTAACATAGTGCTAGAGGACACACTTGATAGAAAAGGAGCATCTAGACAATTGCACTCACGTGCACGCCAGACATTGACAGATGTCATATGTGAGGGTTCCCTGCTTGATGTATGGAGGGCCCGCAACGCAGACGCGAGAGTGGGCACATGTATATCCGCTCACCATGCTTCCTGGTCCAGATTGGACTATTGGCTGATCTCGTCGGACGTAGCCACTTGGACCACACGAGTAAATCTACTGGCTCGGTCCCTATCTGACCATGTCCCCTGTTTACTAGAACTAGACATTCCGGGCATCCCGAACAGCGCCTTCTCTTGGCGTCTCCCACCTGATGCATTCCAAGATGCCGCTTTCACTGAAGAGATCAGACAAGACATTATTGACTATTTTGCCACAAACACGGGCTCGGTCAAGACTGATGCTGTCCTCTGGGACGCATTCAAGGTGGTGATACGGGGGCAGTGTATTGCGCGCAGGGCTGGGGTCTTGAAGTCTATCAGGAACACACTGGCAGCGATGGAGGGCGAGCTGAAGGTCCTAGAGCAGTCATTCTGTGAATCTCCGACACCGGCACTGGCAGTGCAGATTAAGGCCAAGTTACTGGATTTTGCGGAAGAGGCGCAGCCCGAACTTAAATTCCTGGGGAAACAAGCTGAGGCCCGCAGATATGGCGAAGGAGATAGACCGAGCCGCACACTAGCTAGGTTGATTAAATCCACTCCCTCTCCCACACGGGTGCACACTATAGTTGACAGCACAGGAAAGACGGTGTCAGAGCAACAGGAGATACTGCAGTCCTTTGCCACATACTATGCTACACTGTATACATCCACACACAGTCCGTCAGAGGGGGCCCTTGAGGCCTTTTTGGACTCTATAGCGCTTGTATGGTTCAACAACGCACACAGGCAGTATATGGACCGCCCCATAACAGTGCAGGAGATTGCAACCACCATCAAAGCTCTACCACTGAACAAGGCGCCGGGACCGGATGGACTCACGGCAGCCTTTTATAAAACGTATGCAGAAGAGCTAGCTCCTCGCCTACACGCTGTGTTTGTTGAAGCGCAGGAAGTAGGGATGTTGCCGGACTCAATGAGGGAGGCTCTTATTGTCACACTGCTTAAACCTGACAAAGATGATAAATGTATGGACTCTTATCGCCCCCTATCTTTAATTAATGTGGATGTCAAGATCTACGCCAAGAAAATAGCGGATCGCCTCCAGCCTTTGCTCCCGCACGTGGCATTGCCAGATCAGTCGGGGTTCATACCGGGCCGCTCCACAACACATAATCTACATACGTATTTTTCTGCGCTGCACTACCTCCACCCGGACACACAGGCTGCTATGGTATTTCTTGATGCAACAAAAGCCTTTGACTCCCTGGAGTGGTCGTTCCTTTTACTATACTGGTGCGCATGGGATTCAGTCCACTATTCATAAATCTGATTCGCTTACTATATACCGCCCCCAAAGCCAGGATAAGACTAAATGGCATGATTTCTGACTCATTTCCAATCTCCAGGGGGACTAGACAGGGCTGTCCACTATCCCCCCTCCTATCCGCCATCGCCATGGAGCCACTTGCTGCTAGGATTAGACAGCACCACACAGCAAGGGGCATTGCATTAAGCTCCCGAAGCCTACTCATCTCCCTATACGCTGATGATGTGACTTTGTATGTCAACAACCCCAATGAGAAAATCATTCCGTTACTACGTGAGTTTGTTAAATTTGGGGGTCTATCCGGCGTCTCCATAAACTGGTCTAAGTCGGTTATATTTCCTCTCACCGATAGCACCGCAGAGGTACACTCGGACTATCCCCTCCGATGGGAAGCAGACAAAGTGAAATACTTGGGGGTTTGGATAAGCAGAAAGATACAGGAGATCTGGAACCTCAACTTTGGCAGAGCGGTTACATGGCTAGAAGGCAAAGTAGCAATCTGGTCCAGGCTTCCCCTCTCTTTAGCGGGTCGAATTGCACTTGCAAAGATGGTAGTGTTGCCCAAGTTCCTTTACCTATTTGCCAATGTGCCGATTCCACTGACGCAACACTTTTTTGTGCGCCTACGCTCCAATTTGTTGGCACTTGTTTGGGCAGGGAGTCAGGCCAGAGTCTCATGAGCACTGCTAACACTTCCACTGCGACAGGGAGGTTTGGGAGCACCAGACATGCATTTATACGCACATGGTCTCTCCGCTTCCACTCAGCGTGGCCCTGTACCACAAAGCTCCTAGGCCCTCACAGGATATCAACACAGCGGACATGATCCGCTGGACCTGGAGAGACCTATTGAAACGGTCCTCCATTCCCCTGCTATATGCGCCCGCGGTGCCCCTCAAACAGAACCCTATGCTTCCATGCTTAGAGGTCAGTGGCGGCGAGATCTCCATGGCTGGCACCACCTTGCGCACATTCGCAGACATATACCCGGAGGGTACGTTCCTAGAGTTGCCCACTGAGACGGCAGACAACCCAGTGTCTTTTACTGACAAGTTTACACACCACAAGCTCAGATCTGCATGCAGGGCTCTCTGGGATCACTTCCCTGAGGAGCCACCACATTTACTCGCGCTGCAAAACATACTAGCTAGAGCGTCCCGCAAAAAACTTGTGTCCAGGCTGTACAACTCCATGCAGGAACAATCCCCCTTAGTGGTGCCCAGATCGCAGCAACTATGGAGTGATGAGCTGGAAGAGCCTCTGACGGACGAGCAGTGGTCTTTCTGCTGTGGGCAACTGCTGGCGCTCTCCCCAAACTACAAACTCAAACTTGTACATTTCAAGTTCCTTCATAGATTCTACCGCACCCCGATCTCTCCACCGCATGGGCCTCAGGGAGGATGGCAAGTGTTGGAAGTGTGGTGCAGAAGGTGTTTCATTTTTGCACGTGGCTTGGAGCTGCCCGGAGCTCTTTGAGTACTGGACTGCAATATTTGATGCTATTAATCAAATCCTGGGCAGGGCTGATGCTCCATCTCCGCTCCTGGGGGTTCTGGGCTGGGTTGCGGACACTGCGCCTAAAAGCCGAAAGCTCCATGCACTACTGCTGCTATATGCCAAGAGGCGGATTGCCATTACCTGGGGGCGTAAAACTAAACCAAAGTTCAGTGACTGGCTGTCTGATGTTGATTCAGAAAAGGGGGTGGTGATGCACAGAGTGTCTGAATTAAGCAGACCACTCTTACCCAGTCCAAAGCTTGATCCATCACCGTTTTTTAGCTCACTGCACCATCCCAGCTCAGAACCTGGCTACATGCAAATTAGTCTGTTCCTGTCCCAGTGCATGATGGGAAGAGGGCAAACCAAACTACCAAGCCAATTCTTATACTGGGAAGGAAACAAGCTTCCGGGGACGGTTTCTGGCATTTCAGCCGTCGTCGGCCCGGCTTGCTTGAATCCTGATGGTGCAATGAGCAAGGGACTCACATCTGAGTATACCCTTCCACGCTTATGGTGGACAAAATGATTCAGAAAAGGGGGTGGTGATGAACAGAGTGTCTGAATTAAGCAGACCACTCTTACCCAGTCCCCGGAAGCGTGTCTCCTTTCTGGTGAAGAATTGGCTTGGTAGTTTAGTCTGCCCTGTTCCCATGATGCACTGGGCCAGGGACAGACTGATTTGCATATAGCCAGGTTCTGAGCTGGGATGGTGCAGTGAGCCAAATAACGGTGATGGATCAAGCCCTGATCTTTGGACTGGGTAAGAGTGGTCTGCTTAATTCAGACACTCTGTTCATCACCACCCCTTTTTCTGAATCGTTTTTGGCCACTATAGGTGTGGCAGGGTATACTCAGACATGAGTCCCTTGCTCACTGCACCATCAGGATTCAAGCAAGCCGGGCCGACGACGGCTGAAATGCCAGAAACCCCGGAAGCTTATCTCCTTTCTGGTGAAGAATTGGCTTGGTAGTTGTCTGCCCTGTTCCCATGATGCACTGGGCCAGGGACAGACTGATTTGCATATAGCCAGGTTCTGAGCTGGGATGGTGCAGTGAGCTAAATAACGGTGATGGATCAAGCCTTGATCTTTGGACTGGGTAAGAGTGGTCTGCTTAATTCAGACACTCTGTTCATCACCACCCCCTTTTCTGAATCATGGCTGTCTGATGTGACATACAGACATGCACAGCTGGGCTCCTACTGGGAATTGATGCCGTCAAACGCACGCCCAAGAGACATTTGGGAACCCTTCCTGCAATGGTCATGTGACAGACCGTCTCCACCCGTGACTGCACCTGGGAGCCCGGCTGTGCACTCCTAACCTGATGTTGTGCTTCAGTCAATGCTTTAATGAGATTGCTAGAAAATGTTGCGGCTTGTGTGGATGCCGGGGTAATCAGGATTTCCGGTGCGTACCCCTGGGGCACTAAAGGTCACTACACGAATTGAGTTGCAGTCCTCCCTCAGACTGGTGACATCGTACTATAGCCCTGCCTGATTACCATTCCTGACCTGACAGAGCGCAATGAAATATTTACGTTTTCTCATACTAATGCTGCTAAGATTGATTTAATTAATAATCTAACTGACGTACACCCATGTTACTGTTTGACATGTTAAAAAAAAAATCTGAATCCTTTTTGTATTATTTAGCAACATTGCTAAACTGCATATGCCTACTGTACTTTTCATTTGATCTCTTGATGTAAATGTTGCTTTCATGATCTGCAAATAAAAAATAAAAAAAACTAACAGATCTGGTGTTGGTGGACAGCTGCACGCATCGCTCTCTGCAATGGTGGAACACCAAAAACTTGACAAAGGGCTGCCCGTTCCACAGTTAGTGCTCACAACAGACGCATCTCTCACAGGATGGGGAGCCCATCTCTTTCATCATACAACAAGCAGGTTCACCACACTGCTGGATCTCTCTCTGGTTCCACATCAAAAGTTACAGCTCACACCCTCCCTGGTAACACAGAACCATGGAGAAATCAGACACCCAGACCCAAAACTACTGAATTTAGCGATCTGGCTCCTGAAATCTTCGTTATTTAAACTTACCACCAGGCTGTATGAATATCATTAAAGAGGCTAGGAAACCCACTACCAGAGCGTGTTATGCCACTAAATGGAAAAGATTCGCAATATATTGCAGAAATAATCAAATTGATCCCCTGGATGCTTCCATCCGCAATATCATTTGTTACCTTTTACATCTGCAAAGGTCTAGTTTAGCATATTCTTCCATATGCCTGCACCTTGCAGCAATTGCAGCATATTTACAAAACAGACAACATCTGTCTCTCTTCAGAGTGCCTGCAATCAAAGCATTCATGGAAGGACTAAAAAGAATAATCCCACCCAGGTTGCCACCTTCTCCTGTGTGGAACCTGAACGTTGTCCTTACAAGACTCATGGGTCCCCCTTTCGAGCCTCTACATAAATGTGAACTGCAATTTCTAACATGGAAAACGGCTTTGCCTCTCTTGGAAGAGTAAGTGCTCTCCCAGGCAATGAAGGATGGGAGAAATGTAGCAATATTTACCATCAGGTGTAGTTTAGACACAACAGACTGGCTGGGTAGAGCGGTTTCTTCAACAGTGGCCTTACGACGTCATGCCTGACTGAAAACATCTGGCTTCTCGGGTGATGTCCTGGCTTATCTCATGGACATGCCCTTTGACAGGACTCGTCTTTTTGGAGAGAAAGTAGACTTGGCCTTGAAGCACTTCAAGGAATCTTGTGCTGTGGCGAGATACGTAACCAACCTAGCTTTTGCCCCTTTTGTGGCAATGGAAGGGGTTTACAACTGTGTCAGCCATACCCAGCCACCATCCTGCCAGACTCCCCAAGTTGTGTGAGGACGTGGACACGGTTCATTCCGAACTCGGAATATTAGCTAGAAGTCGTCTGCAACCCAGCCCTTGGCAGCTGCAGCCTCTAAGCATTCCTAGTTTGGTACGGCAAGGCCAGGATACTCCAGTCGGAAGGAGAATTCATCACCATCTCCTCTGGTGGAGGTCCATAGCATCAGACAAATGAGTCTTGCAGATCATTCAGAAAGGCAATTCTCTAACTTTTCTTTCTTTTCCTTCTCCCTTACCGCCAACTCAGGCACGGCTGGCAGACTATCACCTAGCATTAATACAAGAGAAAGTTACTGCCCTCCTGACAAAGAGAGCTAGAGAAAGGGTTCTGATTTCAGAAGTAGGCAGTGGTTGCTACTCCCTCTACTTTCTGATTCCGAAAAAAAAAAGGGTTGCGGCCCATTTTGAACTTTTGGACCGTCAATCTCTGTTCCTCAACAAGGAGAAATTCAGGATGCTCACATTGGCTCAGGTCTTGTCTGCCCTAGAGCAAGGAGACTGGCTGTTAGTGTTGGACTTGCAGGATGTGTATTTTCACATCCCCATCCTGCCTGCCCACAGGCGTTACCTGCGGTTCAAGATAGGGCTGAAGCACTTTCAGTTAACCGTGCTTCCGTTTGGCCTTGCCAGCGCCCTGCGTGCCTTCACCAAGGTGATGGTGGTGCTTGCAGCTCATCTGCGCAGGTTAGCGGTGTCAGTCTTCCTCTGTCTCAACGCTTTTGGAGACGCCCTCACCCCAGGCTGTCGTCTCCCACCTCATGACTATGGCGAACCTTCTGCATTAATTGGGGTTGTAGGAGAGTAGGGTCTGCTATCCTATGGTCACCCCAATTTTTGCTTTTTGCTTCACTGGTTTTCGACTTACTGATGCTGTGGGCCTGCTAATCAGACCCCCAGCCTGCTGTTCTCTCTCTAAATTCATAATACATATGCTATAGGTACATACCACAATTGGAAATGGACTCCTTGTCAGCCCCTGTACCATGCACTATAGGTGCTCAGGGCATAGGTGCCACCAAGGCCTACCAGGGGCTGAAGCATAGCTTTTGCCACCCCTGGCTGGTTCTTAAATTGACACAACTGGCTGATCACTCAGCTGGAGCAAGTGAGTGTAATCACCCCTTGCTTAGATATAGTATACCTATATCTAAACCTATATCTGGACACATATAAACCTGTGAATCACTCCTATGGAAGGCCTTATCAATCCTGGAGGCAGAGTGCGTGGTTCTATGTGAGATGGAGCTCTGGCATGAGCTGAGCCTGTCTGCAGCTGTCGGGAACAACTCGCTAAGCTGATCCGGGATAATGCCATACCATATACTATTAAGTGCCTTATAATCCTCGCGGTTATATAGCAACTTTGGTTTGGCTTTATCAAAACATGTCGTGTAAGGTGTCATACGAATTGGAATACTACCCCCTCGCCAGTTCTGGCGACTGGGGTAGCATTCCACCCTTCTAGATGGAGAAGACATGTTACTTTACTGAAACGCGGTTGATTTAAAATGAGCCTCAGATCCACAAAATGGATGCCTCTGCCACAGACACGGGTCTGGCCTCCTGCTGCTGACCGAAACTCAGCAAATGGTGGCCTGGACAAAGGGTTTCCTGTCGTCGGGCGGTGTCAAACCACCCCAGACAGGAGATAGTGGATTGTAGCAGGGAGGTTTCAAAGAAACCAGACACTGCCTGGGGAGCACAAGGCTGCCCCTTGCATAATCCGGCCAAACCGGTTCTGGGGCATCCCAGCCCCAGTCCCAGCACGGCCTGGATCAAAGGAAAGGGGTGTAACCACCCCCTTCCTGGGTCCCACCCATAGGAGGGGACCTAGCAGGATGTCCAGCCCACCAGATTCGAATAAGAGTGGGAGCAGTGCCAATGCAACTTAGATCATCCTGAAGAAACATAAGAAACGAATTCTGGACCCTTCGACATCCTACTCAACGTAGAAGACTGAAGAATCTCCCTTGTGGTCAAGGAGTGACCACCCTGTGCAAACAGGTACCATCCAGCCCTCGACCCTTGCTTTGTTGCAGTTCCCGCCGGAACTCGAGCGATAGAGATCGACGAGATCAAGCTTGCCTGCCTTCTCCCAGCCCGATCCACAGTCCCTGCATAGCTGAGACCAGTGGAGGCGACCGGAAGCGTGGGGCACGCCATCTTGAAAAGGCCACGAGACGCTGACCGTGTAGCCCATGAGTGACCCTCGAAGCTGTACACCGGGGTTTGAGAAGCCCCAACCCTAAGCTACACTTGCACCAAAGCTACCCCCTCCACACTCGACGAGTGCTGCGTGGGGACCTTCTGCTTGTGTTGGCTCGACGCGTTGGCCCGGTCACTTGCCAGCTGGCTTGTGGCCCCTGTGCCGACGAAAACTTGAAAACGACTTGCTTTCCTGGTTGCTCCAGGTCTGCACCAGCTCCTGTGAAAAGGAGCCTCCACTCTGACCCTCCTGGTCTGAGTGAGAAGCAATCTCCCGGTTCCGCGTGGATTGCTTTTGCCAAGTGCTGTTTGCTGCAATCTTGAAGCCGACGGTGCTGACGGCGAGAGCCTGCGTGGGACAGATCGTGACCTGCTCCTGGACGTCGCAGATGCCCCAGAGCCCACGTGACAGCGAAGAGAAGCCTCTCGACAACCATCTGATTGCGCCCGACATTGCCTGGTTCCGTCCTGGTTCCACCCTGGTCACTGCTGAGTGACCCAGACTCTGTCCCCTCTGCTTTCAGATTCATCTCGACTTCGATCCACCCTTGGATCACACCGGACACTTCTGCTTCCCATCGCCTGCAGCTTCTCCAGCTCCAAGCACCCAGAATCTGCGTGTCAAAACCCGACGCCACTTCGACCCTGTGCACCCACTTCCTGTGGGTGAGGTAACATTGCAACACCAGTGTGCCCATGCTGGTACACACCTCTAGGGTCTGTGTCTTAAGTTTTGTTCCTCTAGGTTCAGCGGAAGTATCTTTAAACTAGCTTTGTGTAACTTTTACGCACCTTTGACTTTACATTGGTGCAAGCCGCACTTTACGTGCTGCACCCGAATCCCGCGGGCTACTCCCGACTTCAGCATTGCTAGTCCTGACTGCTCCCAGCGATTCTCTAGGCCCTAGGCCTAACCACTGTTCGATTGGTATCTCTTATACCACTTTTTTAATATATGGTTTGAGTGGCCACCCGCCCTCATCCATAATTGTGCAACTTTGTATGTTATACTGTGCTTTTGATTTAACGCTTGTGCCCCTTTGCTCATAAAGAGTACTGGGGATTAATTTAGAAATAAACACATATATTTTTATAATATATACTTGTGTGGTGTCCTTTCATTTGGTATTACAGGATTGTATGTGGTAAAACAGCTCGCTTAACACGACCTCTTAAGTTAAGCCTTTAAGGCTGCTTAGTCCATGCTACCCCTAGGATAGCTTGTCTACAAGGTTGACTTACAACCAGACACCATAAGGGATTGTTTGGACTGATACAAAGTGGTTCCAGAATTGGAAACACTACATATCAGGCCAACTTCTCACAGGGGTTCTCTATAAACGTGCCAGAATCACACCTGACTCCTTCTCAGATGCTCCCTTTTATTTGAGCTGTTCTGGACTGCAGTTTTGGACTTATCCTCCCGAGCAGCGAGTCAAGGATATTCAAGCTACGATACCCATGTTTCAGCCTCTATCCTGGATTTTGGTGAGAATGACTCTGAGGCTGCTGGGACTCATGGCTTCCTGCATCCTGCTGGTAAATCACACCAGGTGGTGTTTGTGGGCTCTGCAGTGGGACATGAAGCTCCAGGGGACGCAACATCAGGGGAATCTCTCTGACATGGTCCAGATCTCGGAGGGAACTACAAAGGACCTGCAGTGGGGGTTAACAAACTGTGATTTAGTCAGTGGCAGGCCCCTCTCCCTTCCCCAATCAGATCTCACAGTAGTGACAGATGCATCACTCCTGGGATGGGGCTGCCATCTGGTAAAGGTGGAGATCAGGGGACACTGGTCTCCAGTAGAGTCGAGACTCCACATCAATTTGTTGGAGCTTCGAGCGATTCTTTTGGCATTGAAAGCTTTTCTTAAGCTAGTGCAAGCATTCATGGACAACACCACAGCCATGTGGTACTGCAACAAGCAGGGTGGAGTGGGGTCGTTGATCCTTGGTCAAGAGGCTCTAGTCTCTGGACATGGCTGGAACAGCGGGGCAAAACCCTGGTGGTTCAACACCTGGCAGGTTCTTTGAACGCCAGCAGGCAAACTCAGCCGTCGATGCCTAGCGGACCACAAATGGCGTCTCCAGTCGGAGGTGGCGCATGGTCTCTTTCAGCAGTGGGGAGAGACTTGTTAGGACTGTTCGCCTCTGAAGAAAACTGCAATGTCATGAGTTTTCCACCCTAGAGGCTAACTCTCTGTGTCGCTTTTTGTCTAAAGTGGAGCTCAGGCTTCCTGTACGCCTTTCTGCCCATACCACTTCTGCCCAGAGTTCTCACGAAGATCAAGAACGACCTGGCACAAGTCATTGTTGTGGCTCCTGACTGGGCACGAAGAGTCTGATATCCAGAGCTTCTTTGATTGAGCATCGATCCTTCAATCAGGCTGGCCCTTCGGAAGGATCTTCTATCGCAGCAGCTGGGGAGGGTCCTCCACCCAAACCTGTCAACTCTCTGCCTCCTTGCATAGCGATTGACAGTTGATAGCTTTCGACCTTCCTCCCAAAGTATGTAATGTTTTTTGGCGGCCAGGTGGCCCTCCACTAAGACGGTATATGCCTGTCATTGGCAAAAATTTGTAAAATATTGTGCAGAAAGGTCTAGTGACCCTCTTTCTGCTTCTCTATCTAATATCCTTGTCTTTATTCTTACACTTGCCAGCAGGGCTCTGCTTTGGGTACTCTTAAGGTTTATCTTTCTGCTCTGTCCGCTTTCTTGCGGCTTCCGGACCAGCCCTCTTTATTCAAGTCCCCTATTGTACATAGGTTCTTAAATGGGCTTGAACACATGCCACAGTGGAACCTTAAGTTGATCCTCACATTTCACATGTGTGCTCCCTTCGAGCCATTACATAATTGTCCCCTCTGGTTGCTTACCATCAAGACTGCCTTTCTGGTGGCAATACCACCAGGCTTTGTCATGCAAGCCTACCCTACTTGATAACTTTTGTGAATAAGGTGCTGCTTTGCACCTGTGCTTCCTTCTTACCGAAAGTGGTGACCCCGTTCCATCTGGGTCAATCAATCACGCTGCCCATCTTTTTGGCTCCCCGCATGCCTCTAAGGAAGAGGAGCAATCTCCACTGTCTGGACTGAAAAAGAGCGTTGTCGTTCGACCTTAACCACACAAAAGAGTTCCGGATGGATGGCCAACTCTTTGTGGGTTATGTGGGAGCTAAAAAGGTCGGGCAGTGCAGAAAAAGGACTATTTCGCACTGAGTTATTTTCTGCATTAAGATCTGCTATGCCTGGGCTAAGAAGCAGCTTCCTGAGGGCTTACGTGCCCATTCTACAAGGGAAAAAGCTGCAACCATGGCGTTGGCTCTGGGTGCCCCAGTCCTGGACGTCTGCCAGTCAGCAATGTGGGCTTCTCTGCACAAGTTTGCCAAGCACTACTGCCTAGACAGTTAGGACCGCAGGGCCGGGCATTTTGCCTGTTCAGTCCTGCAGGACTTTTTAGTGTAGGAAATCTGTCCGCAGACCACTGCCAGGATGTTATAGCTTGGGTATCTAATTCAAAGGTAAGGATCTGTAGGCTAGAAATATCTATCAGATAAACAACTTACTTACCTTCGGTAATGCATTCTCTGGTAGAGACAATATCTAGCTGCAGATTTTTTACAGACCCCCCCCATATCTCCCAACTCTGCTGACTCATTTTGATTGGGCTAGGGTAGACCCCTTTTCTGGGCCCTAGTCCTGACTCACACAAGCCAGTTCACTTTATGGCTCTGTGCTTCTGGCATGGACAAATGAAAAGTAACTGACGTCAGCGCACCTGCAAAAATTTCCTGATCCAGTCTGACGCCTTGGAAATTCAAAGGTAAGGAATCTGCAGCTAGATATTGTCTCTACCTATAATGCGTTGTGAAGGTCAGTAACGTGTTCTTCAGGACCCTTTGTCCAACCTGTACTTCCTTGTGTATCTGGATGGCCACACAGTAATGTTTGGTGAAGGTGTACATAGAGGACCATGTGGCTGCTGCACAGATTTTGTTGAAGGGTACTTTTCCCAGGAAGGGTAGTGTTCTCTTTTTTTCATGATGTGCACCCTGGGCTTCGATGTTAGGGTTTCTCCCGCTTTTGCATATGATGTTTTTATTGTTTGCACAATCCCTTGTGCAATGATTCCCTTCGTTACTGGTGAAGACTTGAGTTCCCTTTGGTACAGTCACGATGACACCCACAAACAATAAACAAAAGAGACACAAATTCAAACCAAACAACAAAATGACAACATAATGCACATCACGTGATCCAGCTGAAAAACTACTCCCAATAGTAAGTAACCATTTCACACTTTACTACAAAAAAGTCTATAAATGGATTTACACCAAACATAGCATGAGAATAGAATTTCAGTTGTAAAGTTTGTTGTTTTTATTTGGTGTCTATGTTTATTTGCTTTTTAAATATTCGCATGTGAAAAATGTGTTGCGCAGGTCTTGAAGGGGTAAGTTCTGAGATACGTCAGCAGTTAAAGGAATGGCTAGAAAATCACATGTTCTGTCAATCACATTAACATTTTCTAAAATTTGATTGGGTGATAAACAGGTTCAGTATTTTTATGCAATCTTGAAACTCAAATTTGCAAAAACTTGTGCCATGGAAAAATAATTATATGGAAATGGGGAGACCTGGTGACCATTTATAGGAGAGCAGAGACGTTCTCCTAGGCAAGAAAAATATGGTAAAAAAAATGTAAGAATGTAGTAAGTGGGCACTAAATTCACAAATTCTGATGGCTATTACTTACACAGATTACGCATGTTATATATCCCCCATGTGCCAGACTGAATCTAAAGGTTATAACAGTAGTGCTCCTGTGTACCTTTAGATGACACCTTGCGGGCTCATCATTGGTCTTTTTCTGCCCAAAAGTGAAGGAGCGGAGCCGCATATAAGTGCTGTTCTTGCTCACTTTGAACACCTTTGAATGCGCATCCAGAGCTTTTTTCTCTTTCATTGGTTTGATTAGTTTTTTTTTACAAACTGAATTCACTTGTATAAAGGAATCATGTCCTAACAAAAACTACAGGGCTTAAACCATGGTATGGCTTCCGTAGACAGATGTAGGCGACGGACATTCATGAGGTGTGCCTCTGATGCTTGGGCTTGGGCACAACTCCAAGTCATGTGAGGAATGTGCCCTCATGCAACCAAAAACGATTCATAACCGTGAAGCGAAGCCGAGCATCACAGAGAGTAAAAATAAATCAAGCAGTTTCCATTCCCACTCTTAAGCGGAGGGCGCAGACCCATTCCCACTCTGGAGGTCAATCTCACAGTAGGTGTTCTTTATGGTTAGGGCTCCCGGTTTTATGGTATTTATTTTTTCTACATTTCCGTCTGTATTTATCCATATTTATTTTTTGCCAAATTTGTCTGTATTTATCCATTTCTATTTTGTGTTTTCTGTATAAATGAAGCTGCCATAGGTTTTTTTCCACATTTATTTGACTGATAAATGTACATTTGCATTTAAATGTCCAAAAGGTTTCAGCAGTATACAGTGCAATAGCGTTATATCAAAACACTTGCATTGTAGATTAGCATAAATAACTGTAGATTGGCACTTAATTAGGCTTAATTAGGAAATGTATTGTCTTTTTTCATCTCCCCCTACCTCTAAATCTGTACACCTACTGACCTGGTACTCATGATTGACAGTAGAAAAAAACATCCAAAGAAGACATATTTTCCGTATTTTTCTGTATTTAAAAATAAATACTGACAGGAAAAACATTGTTTTCTGTCTGTATTTATCTGTAAAAATCAGTAAAAACGGAAAACTGGGAGCCCTATTTATGGTCAAGGTCATCTGCTATATTCAAATTCTCAGTTCATGTGGAAATATAAGAAGGTGAAGTACAACCCTACTCCTTCTTGCCACTCTCCCACTCTGTCCAAAGAGAAGTCACAAGGGTGTCAAAATGCCACCAGATCTGTCTCCCAATCCCTGTTCAAGTAGCCAATTAAACTATTTGCCCTGATGCACCCTGAGGTTTTGTCAAGCTATCCACGTCGTCCCTTACCTTGCTTGAACAGATGCCCTCTAGGATGACGCAGATGATTCCGCAGAGACGCAAGGGACCAACTTCCCTGATTACTAACTAAAACTTACTGGTTCTAAAATCACAGCAAGAATTTAACTAGAAATTAGGGAGGAGGGCCGGTACTGGACGTTGTAGTGAAGAACCTGGATTCTTGCTGTCGACCTGCGAGGCAACAAGTACAAAAGACTTTACTATTTTGATCCAATAGATTTCTCCTATTCTACTCTAGATCTTTTAACTAATCTAGTCAAGGCACCTAAAACTCTATTTCTGTCTGGAAGTTCTGATGATCCCCTACCTGCAATCAGTAAGATGTTGGCCTTCGTCCAGTATTTCTTTATAGGAAGGGAAGATGAAGTCGTCAAGCGTCTTCTAAGATGAGTGGTCAGCTTGTAGGCTTGTATGCTCAAGTTGAATTAGGCTGGAAATTAAAAAGATGGATTACTTTACATTCTTTAAAAGACTTTCGCTAAACCTTCCTAACCATTCTATCACTTACTTGCAATTAACTTCTTGCTTCCTAGAATTGGGGTTCTTGTAATTTTCCTCTAAATTCAGGAAAGATAAGCTGAGACCACAAAGATACACAAAACACTATTCATAACAACAAGTGTTGACTAAAGTCGCAATCTAAGTATTGCTCTAAACGTTACACACATGAAATCCTAAACAAAGTTCTTCTTTAGAAGTCTGAGATACAAAGAATCGGAAATGTCCAAAGTCTTTCCTTGCGTTTTCTTCTGTGAATCAAAGTTCCAAAAATTATTGTTGACCTTTCTTGCGAAGGGCGCCTTTTAATAAAAAATGAAAGTACTTAGCTTTCTGCCTCTTAGTCTTCTAGGGTCATCATCGCGGTTGCAGAGGAAGAATCGCAATGAAGAGGAGCAATGAGGAAGTCCTGGCAGAGTTGAGAAGCCTTCAGGTAGGTTCCAAGTCCTGACGCGAGCTTCTCCGATGGTTGACTGAAGGCAAAGCGCCTTCCAGAAGACTGGGTGCGGTTTAAGTACTGGACCGCACCCAGCCCCTCCCGGTTACGCACACAGGACGTGCGCGAGAAAGAAGTTTCCCGATCCCTTCAGAAGCGCACCAAAAAGGCGCGTGCGAGGGATGCGGGGAGAGCGCTTTTCTGAGCGAAGGCTTGGTTTTCCGATAGCGCTCAAAGCGAAGGCTTGGTTTCGATAACGCTGGTTCCAAATCCTGAAATACAACACATGGGAACACAGAAACCAGCACAAAGCATGCCTTGAAATGACCACAATAAGTTACAATAACGCTGATTCCAAACCCTGAAATACACCAAATGAGAACACAGAAACCTGCACAAAGCATGAAATACTGTACACCTAAACACACTGACTTGAAGCGTGCGGGCGCACGGGACAGGGGTGGGTTTCCAAAAGGGAAATACTGCATATGCCTAAAGGGGATGTGTAGCCTTCAGGGAAGGGCAGGTGTGGATTCATGACAGTACTCCCTCCTCAAGATCCCCCCAAGAACTGTGGAAATGGGTTTTGGTTTATCAGGGTGTCTTAAATGAAAGTTCCGAATTAATCTGGGAGCATTTCTAAGATGTTCTAGGGGCTCCCATGATCTTTCCTCAGGACCATAACCCTTCCAGTCAATGAGGTAAAACAGCCTTCCCCTAACTCTTTTGGAATCCAAGATTGATTTTACTTCAAATTCTGAGTTGCCTTCAACTATGATAGGAGGCGGAGATTTGGAAATACGAGTTTGGGGATGAAAAGGCTTGATTAGAGAGACATGGAAGACTGGATGTATCAGGTATTTGCTAGGGAGAGTCGATTTAACACAAACCGGGTTTAGTACCTTTTCGATGGAAAAGGGGCCAATAAATCGTGGATTAAATTTTCTGTTCCCCTTTAATTTCAAATTTTTTGTACTCAACCATACTTTGTCACCTATTTCATAAAGAGGTTGTTCAGATCGATGTTTATCCTTAGCTTCTTTTTGGGATTCTTTTGCTTTGGCCAAATTGAATTTAGCATCCTCCTGAATAGTGAATATCTTGGACACATAATCATAGACTGTGGGTACGGAATCATTGAGGTTGTTGTTGGAGTTTTCGGGAATGCTTTTTGGATGAAAACCGAAATTACAAAAGAATGGGGACATTTTAATAGAAGAATGCTCAGAGTTGTTGTAAGCGAACTCCAAAGGACTTAACAGATCGGACCACTCTTCAGCAACATTAGGTAACATACAACGAAGATACTGTTCAATCGTTTGGTTAGTTCTTTCAGTTAAACCATCGGTTTGGGGATGGTAACTAGAGGATAAACGAACCTCCATGTGTAACAAAGAACTCAGCTTTTGCCATACCTTAGAAACAAACTGAGATCCCCTATCCGAAATTACAACTGAGGGAATTCCGTGTAGTCTTATCACATGGATCATGAGCAAATGAGCAAGCTCCAAGGCAGTAGGAAGCTTTTTTAAAGGGATAAAATGGGCCATTCAGGTGAACTGGTCTACCACAGTCAAAATTGTATTGAATCCCTTCTTGGTTTCAGGTAGTTCAACTATGAAGTCTAATGATATAGTATGCCAGGGTTGAGGAGGAATAGGTAAAGGCATTAACAACCCACTAGGAGCCTGATGAGAGGACTTGTGCTGGATACAAATGCTACAAGTTTCCACAAATTGTTTAATGTCTTTAGACATAGAAGGCCACCAAAACTTCCTCTTGATGAGTTCCATAGTCTTTAAAATGCTTGGATGGGCTGACAGAACCGTATCATGATGAAGATGAATTATGGATCTTTGAATTTTCTCATTTGGAACAAAGATCAAGTCATGGACCTTCAGCAAATTGTCTTTCTCAAGTAGAAAAGGATGATCTTTTTTCCAAAGTTCCAATTCCTTTTCTTTCAGAGCTTCCTTGATGTCGTTAATGATGTCACTAACAGTTAAACTTCCCTGAAAACAAGAAGTTGGGATTACAGGGTGAACTACCTCCGGTTGATCTGGACTCTTTTCTCCTAGCCTAGATAAAGCATCCGCTTTTAAGTTCTCCTTTCCTGGGCGATATTTGATTACAAAATTGTAGTCATTGAAAAACATGGACCAGCGCAGTTGCCTAGCAGATAGAGCCTTTACAGATCTCAAAGCTTGGAGATTCCGGTGGTCAGTATAAATCGTTACAGGGTGACGAGCTCCTAATAGGTAGTGACGCCATTCTTCAAACACTGCTTTGATTGCTAACGACTCCTTGTCAGCAATTGCATAATTTTGTTCGGCTTCTGATAATTTTCTAGAGAAATAAGCTATAGGGTGCATTTGGCCAGTGTCTGAATCTCGTTGTGAAAGAATGCCACCCAATGCAAATTGAGAAGCATCTGCTTCCACAATAAAAGGTAAATTGGGGTCTGGATGACTTAAAATTGGAGCCATGGTAAATCTCTTTTTTAGGTTCTGAAATGCTTCATCAGCGGCTGGGGACCATGAAAACTTGACTCCTTTTCTCAACAGTTTGGTAATGGGAGTTATAACCTGAGAAAAGTTCTGAATGAATCTGCGGTAGAAATTTGCAAACCCTAGAAAACTTTGGATTTGTTTCACAGAAGTGGGACTTGGCCAGGTTGTTACAGCCTCTACCTTTCTAGGGTCCATTTCAATTCCCTCTGGGCTAATAATGTAGCCCAGAAAATCCACTTTGGTAACGTGAAACAGACTCTTTTCCAATTTTACGAAGAGTGAGTTCGAAAGTAGTCTTTGAAGAATGGCGCGAACCTGTTTTACATGTTCTTCCTCAGAATTAGAATATATGAGAATATCATCTATGTAAACTACACAGCAGATGTCAATGAACTCATGTAAAACCTTGTTTATAAAAAACTGGAAGGCTGCAGGAGCGTTACATAAACCAAATGGCATGACTTGGTATTCAAAGAGACCGAATTTGGTACGGAATGCTGTCTTCCATTCGTCTCCTTTTCTTACTCTAACTAAATGGTAAGCTCCGCGTAAGTCCAGTTTTGTATAAATTTTAGCCTTCTTTATTTGGTCTAATAGTGTAGGGATCAAAGGTAAGGGGTACCTGTTCTTAATGGTTACGTTGTTTAAGGCTCTGTAGTCGATACACGTGCGCAGCTCCCCTCCTTTTTTGGGAATAAAAAAAGAGCTGAAGAAACTGGAGACTTAGAGTGTCTTATGAAGCCATTAGCAAGATACTCATCCAGATAATCTCTGAGATGAGCGTTTTCTGCCTCAGTAAGTGCATATATTCGGCTGCAGGGTAAGGTAGCTCCAGGCACCAAATCTATCCTACAGTCGAAATCTCTATGTGGTGGAAGGGTGTTGGCCTTCTTCTTGTCAAATACATCAGACAGGTCATTATATACTGATGGTACCCCTTCCAGAATTAGTATGTTGGGTGATTCGATTCCAAAGTCAAAACCTTGAACCACATCCTTAGATCTCTTAGTAAGGAAGCAATGATTTATGCAAGTAGAAGATTGAAAAGTGATTGACCTGGTTACCCAATCTATGGACGGGTTATGTTTCACCAACCAAGGCATACCTAAAATCATCTTGAATTGAGGGGCATCAATAATGTCAAATTGTATTCTCTCCCTATGTACAGGAGAACAATCCATTTCTAACACCTCAGTCTGTCTATTTACTGGACCCGAAGTCAATTCTTTGCCATCCACAGCTCTGACGATTTCTGGGTGGTCTTTTGACAAAGATCTGAAGCCTAACTGAAGAAAGAAATGAGAGTCTATAAAATTACCGGTAGCACCAGAATCAATGATGGCTTCCACCTGTCTAGAGTAAGATTCTGGAAGTAGACCTCGAAGTTCTACAAGAATTGAAAAGTGTCTACAACCAACGGGAGGAAGAGTTGAGGCCAAACTAGAGAGCAAACTCGATAAACCGACCTCTCCCTTTACCGAGTTTTCTAGTTTTCCGACTTTTCTTGTGTGACAGCTAAATCGGAAGATTTAACCTTAAATTTGTTTGGTCGTGTGGGACATTCCTTCACAAAGTGTCCTGTCTTCCCACAGTAGAGACATTGATTTAATCGCCGCCTCTTTTCTTTCTCTTCCTTAGACAAGGGACCTCGGATAGAGCCTATCTGCATAGGTTCTACAGTATCAGACTTGGAACTAGATTCTCTGTTAGGTGCTGAAGTGGATCTTTCTTTGAAGAAAACTAATTTGTGCTCTGACTTCCCTCTTTCTCCCTTTCTTTCAGAAATACGATGATTTAATTTCACCACTAAGTCTATGAAGGCACTTATCTCTTCGGGGGGGTCTAAAATCTGGGTGATCATGTCTTTTAATTCGTCCTTCAATCCCCTATAGAAGATTGAGATTCTTTTGTCCTGAGGCCAATCTGCTTCTAATACTAAACGATTGAAGTTAGATATATAATGTAACAAATCAGATGAGCCTTGTTTTAAACCTAGTAACTCATTGTCCGCTGACTGAACAAACAGATGTTTAGCAAACATCTTTCTTAAAGCCCTCTCAAAGTCCCTAAAGTTATACAAGATCCGATCATCGCTTTCCACTAAGGGGACTGACCAAAGGGCAGCGTCTCCACCCATGTAGGATAACATGAATGCAATCTTAGAAGAATCATCAGGAAAAGCTGTGGTATTTGCTATGAAGTGCAAATGACATTGTTGCAAAAACACAGAGAACTTATTGCAATCTCCATAAAACCTCTCAGGAGGGGCTAAGGGGGTGGGTACCGGAGTCACAACATGGACTTGTGTTGGAGAACCAGAACTGGAAGACCCCTGAAAAGTGGCTGGTTTCAAGACAGTCTTTTGCTGCACCGAATCCTGGAGGGAGGATAAATCCCTACGTAGAGCAGCATTATCCTGCCTAATTGCTTCTAACACTGCGGCCAAATCCTGCATAGATACTTGATCCATTGCGTCTGGGCGGAATAATCAACGTGGGCTTTGCCTTCTGTCAAGCTATCCACGTCGTCCCTTACCTTGCTTGAACAGATGCCCTCTAGGATGACGCAGATGATTCCGCAGAGACGCAAGGGACCAACTTCCCTGATTACTAACTAAAACTTACTGGTTCTAAAATCACAGCAAGAATTTAACTAGAAATTAGGGAGGAGGGCCGGTACTGGACGTTGTAGTGAAGAACCTGGATTCTTGCTGTCGACCTGCGAGGCAACAAGTACAAAAGACTTTACTATTTTGATCCAATAGATTTCTCCTATTCTACTCTAGATCTTTTAACTAATCTAGTCAAGGCACCTAAAACTCTATTTCTGTCTGGAAGTTCTGATGATCCCCTACCTGCAATCAGTAAGATGTTGGCCTTCGTCCAGTATTTCTTTATAGGAAGGGAAGATGAAGTCGTCAAGCGTCTTCTAAGATGAGTGGTCAGCTTGTAGGCTTGTATGCTCAAGTTGAATTAGGCTGGAAATTAAAAAGATGGATTACTTTACATTCTTTAAAAGACTTTCGCTAAACCTTCCTAACCATTCTATCACTTACTTGCAATTAACTTCTTGCTTCCTAGAATTGGGGTTCTTGTAATTTTCCTCTAAATTCAGGAAAGATAAGCTGAGACCACAAAGATACACAAAACACTATTCATAACAACAAGTGTTGACTAAAGTCGCAATCTAAGTATTGCTCTAAACGTTACACACATGAAATCCTAAACAAAGTTCTTCTTTAGAAGTCTGAGATACAAAGAATCGGAAATGTCCAAAGTCTTTCCTTGCGTTTTCTTCTGTGAATCAAAGTTCCAAAAATTATTGTTGACCTTTCTTGCGAAGGGCGCCTTTTAATAAAAAATGAAAGTACTTAGCTTTCTGCCTCTTAGTCTTCTAGGGTCATCATCGCGGTTGCAGAGGAAGAATCGCAATGAAGAGGAGCAATGAGGAAGTCCTGGCAGAGTTGAGAAGCCTTCAGGTAGGTTCCAAGTCCTGACGCGAGCTTCTCCGATGGTTGACTGAAGGCAAAGCGCCTTCCAGAAGACTGGGTGCGGTTTAAGTACTGGACCGCACCCAGCCCCTCCCGGTTACGCACACAGGACGTGCGCGAGAAAGAAGTTTCCCGATCCCTTCAGAAGCGCACCAAAAAGGCGCGTGCGAGGGATGCGGGGAGAGCGCTTTTCTGAGCGAAGGCTTGGTTTTCCGATAGCGCTCAAAGCGAAGGCTTGGTTTCGATAACGCTGGTTCCAAATCCTGAAATACAACACATGGGAACACAGAAACCAGCACAAAGCATGCCTTGAAATGACCACAATAAGTTACAATAACGCTGATTCCAAACCCTGAAATACACCAAATGAGAACACAGAAACCTGCACAAAGCATGAAATACTGTACACCTAAACACACTGACTTGAAGCGTGCGGGCGCACGGGACAGGGGTGGGTTTCCAAAAGGGAAATACTGCATATGCCTAAAGGGGATGTGTAGCCTTCAGGGAAGGGCAGGTGTGGATTCATGACAGTACTCCCTCCTCAAGATCCCCCCAAGAACTGTGGAAATGGGTTTTGGTTTATCAGGGTGTCTTAAATGAAAGTTCCGAATTAATCTGGGAGCATTTCTAAGATGTTCTACGGGCTCCCATGATCTTTCCTCAGGACCATAACCCTTCCAGTCAATGAGGTAAAACAGCCTTCCCCTAACTCTTTTGGAATCCAAGATTGATTTTACTTCAAATTCTGAGTTGCCTTCAACTATGATAGGAGGCGGAGATTTGGAAATACGAGTTTGGGGATGAAAAGGCTTGATTAGAGAGACATGGAAGACTGGATGTATCAGGTATTTGCTAGGGAGAGTCAATTTAACACAAACCGGGTTTAGTACCTTTTCGATGGAAAAGGGGCCAATAAATCGTGGATTAAATTTTCTGTTCCCCTTTAATTTCAAATTTTTTGTACTCAACCATACTTTGTCACCTATTTCATAAAGAGGTTGTTCAGATCGATGTTTATCCTTAGCTTCTTTTTGGGATTCTTTTGCTTTGGCCAAATTGAATTTAGCATCCTCCTGAATAGTGAATATCTTGGACACATAATCATAGACTGTGGGTACGGAATCATTGAGGTTGTTGTTGGAGTTTTCGGGAATGCTTTTTGGATGAAAACCGAAATTACAAAAGAATGGGGACATTTTAATAGAAGAATGCTCAGAGTTGTTGTAAGCGAACTCCAAAGGACTTAACAGATCGGACCACTCTTCAGCAACATTAGGTAACATACAACGAAGATACTGTTCAATCGTTTGGTTAGTTCTTTCAGTTAAACCATCGGTTTGGGGATGGTAACTAGAGGATAAACGAACCTCCATGTGTAACAAAGAACTCAGCTTTTGCCATACCTTAGAAACAAACTGAGATCCCCTATCCGAAATTACAACTGAGGGAATTCCGTGTAGTCTTATCACATGGATCATGAGCAAATGAGCAAGCTCCAAGGCAGTAGGAAGCTTTTTTAAAGGGATAAAATGGGCCATTCAGGTGAACTGGTCTACCACAGTCAAAATTGTATTGAATCCCTTCTTGGTTTCAGGTAGTTCAACTATGAAGTCTAATGATATAGTATGCCAGGGTTGAGGAGGAATAGGTAAAGGCATTAACAACCCACTAGGAGCCTGATGAGAGGACTTGTGCTGGATACAAATGCTACAAGTTTCCACAAATTGTTTAATGTCTTTAGACATAGAAGGCCACCAAAACTTCCTCTTGATGAGTTCCATAGTCTTTAAAATGCTTGGATGGGCTGACAGAACCGTATCATGATGAAGATGAATTATGGATCTTTGAATTTTCTCATTTGGAACAAAGATCAAGTCATGGACCTTCAGCAAATTGTCTTTCTCAAGTAGAAAAGGATGATCTTTTTTCCAAAGTTCCAATTCCTTTTCTTTCAGAGCTTCCTTGATGTCGTTAATGATGTCACTAACAGTTAAACTTCCCTGAAAACAAGAAGTTGGGATTACAGGGTGAACTACCTCCGGTTGATCTGGACTCTTTTCTCCTAGCCTAGATAAAGCATCCGCTTTTAAGTTCTCCTTTCCTGGGCGATATTTGATTACAAAATTGTAGTCATTGAAAAACATGGACCAGCGCAGTTGCCTAGCAGATAGAGCCTTTACAGATCTCAAAGCTTGGAGATTCCGGTGGTCAGTATAAATCGTTACAGGGTGACGAGCTCCTAATAGGTAGTGACGCCATTCTTCAAACACTGCTTTGATTGCTAACAACTCCTTGTCAGCAATTGCATAATTTTGTTTGGCTTCTGATAATTTTCTAGAGAAATAAGCTATAGGGTGCATTTGGCCAGTGTCTGAATCTCGTTGTGAAAGAATGCCACCCAATGCAAATTGAGAAGCATCTGCTTCCACAATAAAAGGTAAATTGGGGTCTGGATGACTTAAAATTGGAGCCATGGTAAATCTCTTTTTTAGGTTCTGAAATGCTTCATCAGCGGCTGGGGACCATGAAAACTTGACTCCTTTTCTCAACAGTTTGGTAATGGGAGTTATAACCTGAGAAAAGTTCTGAATGAATCTGCGGTAGAAATTTGCAAACCCTAGAAAACTTTGGATTTGTTTCACAGAAGTGGGACTTGGCCAGGTTGTTACAGCCTCTACCTTTCTAGGGTCCATTTCAATTCCCTCTGGGCTAATAATGTAGCCCAGAAAATCCACTTTGGTAACGTGAAACAGACTCTTTTCCAATTTTACGAAGAGTGAGTTCGAAAGTAGTCTTTGAAGAATGGCGCGAACCTGTTTTACATGTTCTTCCTCAGAATTAGAATATATGAGAATATCATCTATGTAAACTACACAGCAGATGTCAATGAACTCATGTAAAACCTTGTTTATAAAAAACTGGAAGGCTGCAGGAGCGTTACATAAACCAAATGGCATGACTTGGTATTCAAAGAGACCGAATTTGGTACGGAATGCTGTCTTCCATTCGTCTCCTTTTCTTACTCTAACTAAATGGTAAGCTCCGCGTAAGTCCAGTTTTGTATAAATTTTAGCCTTCTTTATTTGGTCTAATAGTGTAGGGATCAAAGGTAAGGGGTACCTGTTCTTAATGGTTACGTTGTTTAAGGCTCTGTAGTCGATACACGTGCGCAGCTCCCCTCCTTTTTTGGGAATAAAAAAAGAGCTGAAGAAACTGGAGACTTAGAGTGTCTTATGAAGCCATTAGCAAGATACTCATCCAGATAATCTCTGAGATGAGCGTTTTCTGCCTCAGTAAGTGCATATATTCGGCTGCAGGGTAAGGTAGCTCCAGGCACCAAATCTATCCTACAGTCGAAATCTCTATGTGGTGGAAGGGTGTTGGCCTTCTTCTTGTCAAATACATCAGACAGGTCATTATATACTGATGGTACCCCTTCCAGAATTAGTATGTTGGGTGATTCGATTCCAAAGTCAAAACCTTGAACCACATCCTTAGATCTCTTAGTAAGGAAGCAATGATTTATGCAAGTAGAAGATTGAAAAGTGATTGACCTGGTTACCCAATCTATGGACGGGTTATGTTTCACCAACCAAGGCATACCTAAAATCATCTTGAATTGAGGGGCATCAATAATGTCAAATTGTATTCTCTCCCTATGTACAGGAGAACAATCCATTTCTAACACCTCAGTCTGTCTATTTACTGGACCCGAAGTCAATTCTTTGCCATCCACAGCTCTGACGATTTCTGGGTGGTCTTTTGACAAAGATCTGAAGCCTAACTGAAGAAAGAAATGAGAGTCTATAAAATTACCGGTAGCACCAGAATCAATGATGGCTTCCACCTGTCTAGAGTAAGATTCTGGAAGTAGACCTCGAAGTTCTACAAGAATTGAAAAGTGTCTACAACCAACGGGAGGAAGAGTTGAGGCCAAACTAGAGAGCAAACTCGATAAACCGACCTCTCCCTTTACCGAGTTTTCTAGTTTTCCGACTTTTCTTGTGTGACAGCTAAATCGGAAGATTTAACCTTAAATTTGTTTGGTCGTGTGGGACATTCCTTCACAAAGTGTCCTGTCTTCCCACAGTAGAGACATTGATTTAATCGCCGCCTCTTTTCTTTCTCTTCCTTAGACAAGGGACCTCGGATAGAGCCTATCTGCATAGGTTCTACAGTATCAGACTTGGAACTAGATTCTCTGTTAGGTGCTGAAGTGGATCTTTCTTTGAAGAAAACTAATTTGTGCTCTGACTTCCCTCTTTCTCCCTTTCTTTCAGAAATACGATGATTTAATTTCACCACTAAGTCTATGAAGGCACTTATCTCTTCGGGGGGGTCTAAAATCTGGGTGATCATGTCTTTTAATTCGTCCTTCAATCCCCTATAGAAGATTGAGATTCTTTTGTCCTGAGGCCAATCTGCTTCTAATACTAAACGATTGAAGTTAGATATATAATGTAACAAATCAGATGAGCCTTGTTTTAAACCTAGTAGCTCATTGTCCGCTGACTGAACAAACAGATGTTTAGCAAACATCTTTCTTAAAGCCCTCTCAAAGTCCCTAAAGTTATACAAGATCCGATCATCGCTTTCCACTAAGGGGACTGACCAAAGGGCAGCGTCTCCACCCATGTAGGATAACATGAATGCAATCTTAGAAGAATCATCAGGAAAAGCTGTGGTATTTGCTATGAAGTGCAAATGACATTGTTGCAAAAACACAGAGAACTTATTGCAATCTCCATAAAACCTCTCAGGAGGGGCTAAGGGGGTGGGTACCGGAGTCACAACATGGACTTGTGTTGGAGAACCAGAACTGGAAGACCCCTGAAAAGTGGCTGGTTTCAAGACAGTCTTTTGCTGCACCGAATCCTGGAGGGAGGATAAATCCCTACGTAGAGCAGCATTATCCTGCCTAATTGCTTCTAACACTGCGGCCAAATCCTGCATAGATACTTGATCCATTGCGTCTGGGCGGAATAATCAACGTGGGCTTTGCCTTCTGTCAAGCTATCCACGTCGTCCCTTACCTTGCTTGAACAGATGCCCTCTAGGATGACGCAGATGATTCCGCAGAGACGCAAGGGACCAACTTCCCTGATTACTAACTAAAACTTACTGGTTCTAAAATCACAGCAAGAATTTAACTAGAAATTAGGGAGGAGGGCCGGTACTGGACGTTGTAGTGAAGAACCTGGATTCTTGCTGTCGACCTGCGAGGCAACAAGTACAAAAGACTTTACTATTTTGATCCAATAGATTTCTCCTATTCTACTCTAGATCTTTTAACTAATCTAGTCAAGGCACCTAAAACTCTATTTCTGTCTGGAAGTTCTGACGATCCCCTACCTGCGATCAGTAAGATGTTGGCCTTCGTCCAGTATTTCTTTATAGGAAGGGAAGATGAAGTCGTCAAGCGTCTTCTAAGATGAGTGGTCAGCTTGTAGGCTTGTATGCTCAAGTTGAATTAGGCTGGAAATTAAAAAGATGGATTACTTTACATTCTTTAAAAGACTTTCGCTAAACCTTCCTAACCATTCTATCACTTACTTGCAATTAACTTCTTGCTTCCTAGAATTGGGGTTCTTGTAATTTTCCTCTAAATTCAGGAAAGATAAGCTGAGACCACAAAGATACACAAAACACTATTCATAACAACAAGTGTTGACTAAAGTCGCAATCTAAGTATTGCTCTAAACGTTACACACATGAAATCCTAAACAAAGTTCTTCTTTAGAAGTCTGAGATACAAAGAATCGGAAATGTCCAAAGTCTTTCCTTGCGTTTTCTTCTGTGAATCAAAGTTCCAAAAATTATTGTTGACCTTTCTTGCGAAGGGCGCCTTTTAATAAAAAATGAAAGTACTTAGCTTTCTGCCTCTTAGTCTTCTAGGGTCATCATCGCGGTTGCAGAGGAAGAATCGCCATGAAGAGGAGCAATGAGGAAGTCCTGGCAGAGTTGAGAAGCCTTCAGGTAGGTTCCAAGTCCTGACGCGAGCTTCTCCGATGGTTGACTGAAGGCAAAGCGCCTTTCAGAAGACTGGGTGCGGTTTAAGTACTGGACCGCACCCAGCCCCTCCCGGTTACGCACACAGGACGTGCGCGAGAAAGAAGTTTCCCGATCCCTTCAGAAGCGCACCAAAAAGGCGCGTGCGAGGGATGCGGGGAGAGCGCTTTTCTGAGCGAAGGCTTGGTTTTCCGATAGCGCTCAAAGCGAAGGCTTGGTTTCGATAACGCTGGTTCCAAATCCTGAAATACAACACATGGGAACACAGAAACCAGCACAAAGCATGCCTTGAAATGACCACAATAAGTTACAATAACGCTGATTCCAAACCCTGAAATACACCAAATGAGAACACAGAAACCTGCACAAAGCATGAAATACTGTACACCTAAACACACTGACTTGAAGCGTGCGGGCGCACGGGACAGGGGTGGGTTTCCAAAAGGGAAATACTGCATATGCCTAAAGGGGATATGTAGCCTTCAGGGAAGGGCAGGTGTGGATTCATGACAGGTTTCCATCCATCGGCAATGAAGCAGCTTGGGGTGAGCACTCTGTACTAGTGTAGTGCTTTATTGCCATGTGTGATTGAGATCCACAGGCTTTCCTGAAGACATGCAGGCATCCCTCATGGATATAATGTATCAAACACAAGGAAATGATGGACGGAGCGCTGAAACTTTTCAGACACTTGCCCCAGTCACAGACCTTGGTAGGATCCATTATCGTTCTTTAGCTCACTTCGCCACCCCATTTCAGACACACCTATATGCAAATCAGTCTTGACCCTGTGCCTCATAGGAACAGTCCAGACCGAACTGCCAAGCCATGTCTCCCCTGGACCGGAAACAAGCATCCTGGGACCGGTTTCGGACAAAAAGCCCTCACCAGCCAGGCTAACTTGAATCCAGTGGCAAAGTGAGCAAAGGACCCACGTCTGGGCATACCCTGCCAATTTAAGGCTAACAAAGCAAACACAAGGAGATGATGGACGGAGCGCTAAAACTTCTCCGACACTCACCCCCAGTCACAGATCCGGGTTGAATCCATCATCGTTCTTTATCTCACTTCGCCCAACTAGTTCAGACACACCTATATGCAAATCAGTCTTGACCCTGTGCCTCATGGGAACAGTCCGGACCGAACTGCCAAGCCATGTCTCCCCTGGACTGGAAACAAGCATTCTGGGTCCGGTTTCGGACAAAAAGCCCTCACCAGCCAGGCTAGCTTGAATCCAGTGGCAAAGTGAGCAAGGGACCCACGTCTGGGCATACCCTGCCACCTAAGGGCAACAAAACAAACACAAGGAGATGAGGGACGGAGCGCTGAAACTTTTCAGACACTCGCCCCCAGTCACAGATCTGGGTTGAATCCATCATCGCTTTTTAGCTCACTTCACCACCCCAGTTCAGACACAGCTATATGCAAATCAGTCTTGACCCTCTGCCTCATGGGAACAGTCCAGACCGAACTGCCAAACCATGTCTTCCCTGGACCGGAAACAAGCATCCTGGGACCAGTATCGGGCTAACGGCCCTTATCAGCCAGGCTAGCTTGAATCCAGTGGCAACGTGAGCAAGGGACCCACGTCTGGGCATACCCTGCCAACTTAGGGCTAACAAAGCAAACACAAGGAGATGATGGACGGAGCGCTGAAACTTCTCCGACACTCACCCCCAGTCACAGATCTGGGTTGAATCCATCATCGTTCTTTAGCTCACTTCGCCCCCCTAGTTCAGACACAGATATATGCAAATCAGTCTTGATCATGTGCCTTATGGGAACAGTCCAGACCGAACTGCCAAGCCATGTCTTCCCTGGACTGGAAACAAGCATGCTGGGACCGGTGTTGGGCAAAAAGCCCTTACCAGTCAGGCTAGCTTGAATTCAGGGGCAAAGTGAGCAAGGGACCCACGTCTGGGCATACCGTGCCAACTTTGGGCTAACAAAGTTCAGGCTAGACTGTCCCTTTGGGCGCAGGGTCAAGAATGATTTGCATATGGCTGGGTCCAAACTGGAATGGCATAGTGAGCAAAAAAACGATGGATTTAGGCCCAGATCTCTTTACTGGAGTGAATATATGACATTGTTTTGCATTCTGTCCATCAATTGTTGTTTTAGCATTTGTCACCCCGAGTGGGACGGTATGCCCAGACATGGTTCCCGTGCTCTCCATGCCACTGAACTCAAGCTATCCTGGCAGAAGAGGGGTGAAACCTCGAAACCGGTCCTAGGATGCTTGTTTCCCGTCCAGGGAGGACCTGACCTGGCAGTTCGGGCTGGACTTTTCCCTTTGAGTGCAAGGTCAAGAATGATTTGCATATGGCTGGGTCCAAACTGGAATGGAATGGTGAGCAAAAAAACTATGGATTTAGGCTCGGGTCTATGTAGTGGGGTGAATGTATGACATTGTTCTGCATTCTGTCCATCAATTGTTGTTTTTGCACTTGTCACCCCGAGTAGGACGGGTATGCACAGATGTGGGTCCCGTGCTCGCCATGCCACTGGACTCGCGCTTTCCTGGCTGAAGAGGGGTGAAACCCCGAAACCGGTCCTCGGATGCTTGTTTCAGTCCAGGGAGGACCTGACCTGGCAGTCCGGGCTGAACTGTTCCCTTTGGGCGCAGGGTCAAGAATGATTTGCATATGGCTGGGACCAAACTGGAATGGCATGGTGAGCAAAAAAACGATGGATTTAGGCCCAGATCTCTGTACTGGGTTGAATATATGACATTGTTCTGCATTCTGTACATAAATTGTTGTTTTTAGGTCTCGGCCTGGCGAAAAGCAGCACATGCGCTGCTCTGCTATGCAGAGGACCTTTTGGAATATATACGATTCCAGCATGCACTTGGGGAGACAAACAAGAGAAAAGATGCAGGAATTGGATGCTTTACTGGCGGCATGATACATTAGGAACTTTTTTCTCGCCGCCAGTAAAGCCAGTCCCCGCATGCACATCTTCTATCCCTCCACCTTTGTTAGGTCTCTGCCATTACCCCCTCTTTCTGCTATTCGGCCCTGCTTCCCCAGTTTTTACTCTGCCTTGAATCCCATAGATTTTAAATATTCCCGGCACCAAGAGACTGGAGGCAATTGACTGCCCTTCTGATGCTCGCCTTATCAGTTGCCTCCTTGTATCTCTCAGAAGCAGCCTCAAGACACTTCCAGGCTGACAAATTCTACCGTCTTTCGCAGTCAAGCAGCCGCAGCAAATGTATTCGCTAGTCAGGCGGCGCAGGGTGATATATTACATATCTCGCTGGTCAAGTGATGCCGCTCGGGCAGCCGTCGCTGTCCGGCTTGGTTTGATAGGAATGGGTAGATTAAGTAATTTGCCCAGCACCACATTTACATTCTGTTGAAAGGGGCTATATTAATCTAATGTTCGAGGCATATGAGCGGCAGATTGCACACTGTGCATAGATCGCCACCTAGTGTTGGGCCCGGATGTTTGCTGTTTGTTGTCCTGAAAAATTATTTGGAAGTCACAAGATAGGCGACTCCTCCTCAGGACCACATTGCGCATGGGCATCGGCTCCATCCTCAGATTTTTTTTTCCCGCCATCGGGCTCGGATGTGTTTCCTGCGCTCCAGTTTGGAACAGATTTCTTTGCGCAATCCTCACCCAGTTCAACGGTATTGTTTCGATCACGCTGCATCACGATTTTCTACCACTTCAAAGTCTTCGATCCCGGTCGTTGACGAAGGCCTTCGAGCTACCTAGGCCTTGCTTTCTGGCTCATGGAAATAACGCCATTCAAGAAGTGTCCTCAATGTGGGTCGAAATTTCCCCACACCGACCTACATGAGGTGTGCAACCTTTGCCTCTCAACGGAGCACGAGGCCAAAGACTGTTCGGTGTGTGTCTCATTCCGCTCCAAGAAAGCCATTCGGGACCGACGAGCTCTGAGAACTATGGCTTGCTCGTCAGCTTCCATCCCCAACGACATCTTCGAAGAGGGCATCGACGTGCCAGAACACCAGCACGCCGAAGAGTGTATCGGATCCTCAGATGTCGGACATCACTCCATCTCAACGGGTCGTAAGTAAGACCGTCGACCCCAACCCTTCCTCGACATCCTCAAACAAGGCTTCGGTCACACCCTCACGCCCGGGTGCACACCGAGACACTGCTTCCCACGCCCCGCCTTCGGGCCCGGCAAAGAAGCCCACTTAGGCTGGCTCGAGCCCGAGTCGCCTGAAGGCTATTCCCAGTGCCAGCAATATACCGACACCGAAAAAGAAGCCATCTTCCTCTACTACGCCGACCGTTGCTCCGACACCTAAGCACACAACGCCGAAGACTGGCAGCGGCTCATCGATGCCGAAACCGCACTCGGAGCCGAGTAAAAAACAGCCCAAAGCGCCAGATTCACACGCGTTGGAGCCGAAAAAACACCCGGAACCGAAAAAGCAGGTTCCGGTGAGAGACATTGGAAAAGGGCACACTCCTAAGCCAAAAGACTCGACACCAGCTACCGACTCGGTGCCGAAAAAACCTACGGAGCTGAAAACTTCGACGCCGAAGGATTTGCCCCACGCAGAAGAACTTTTTACACCGGATCCCAATCAGAAAACTCTTGTAAAGGATCCTAAAACCGGACAATTGACTCTCAGCTCCAAGAAGAGACCACTTGAGGCGCCAGCACCTCCTCCCCCTCCAAAGAAGGACATTGCAACCACTCCATTAAGGGTCCTTTCTCCACCACCTCCCCATATTGTTCCTGCTCCACCACATCATTCACCTACACCATCTACTAATCCAGATGATGATGTAGACACAGATTCTGACGATATAGGTGGGGGTGCACATGACCCAGCAGGCACCAATAGTCTCCCTCAGTCACCTAATCCATGGGATGATTACAACACCCCTGATGTGCCTTACATCCCACAAGATGATGTATACCCTTCCAGACCTTCCCCACCAGAGGACACAATAGGGTTTAACCTACTAGTCCAAAGAGCTGCACAATATCATGGGGTGGACTTACACACCGATGCAGTGGAGGAAGATTTCCTATTAAACACTTTGATAACACACAACGGTCTACTGCCATTTTACAAATGCTTAAGGGTGTCATCAAGCACACAACAGAGGTTTTTAAGGATCCTGTCAGGACTTAGAGTCCTCAATCCGCGCATTGAGAAAAAAATATAATGCTGCCCCTACAGATCCAGTTTATATTTAAGGTCCAGCACAATTAGATTCTCTAATAGTGTCTAATGCACGTAAACGTGCTAATTCCCAGACATCAGGTGAGGCCTCACCACCAGACAAAGAATCTAAGCTTGACGCCTCTGGCAAGCGAACAGCGGCACAAGCAGCTAACATCTGGCGCATTGCCAACACCCAAGCGTTGCTGGCAAGATACGACAGGGCACATTACGACGAACTAGAGTCCATAATGCAGCACCTACCAGACAAATACAAAAACAGGGCTAATGAGCTTACCCCAGTATTGGAACTTTCATAGATTCCCATGCTTTGTATCATTCCCCGTCGTCGGAATGGGAGTCTCGGTAACAAAAATACCATAGCTGTAGGTACAAAAGACAATGGAAAAAGGCCTAGGCCTCATTTCCTTTTGTAGCATATCACCCTCTTTGTGTAAAAGAGACCAAACTTTGGCCTCAGCCAATCAGAAGTGCCTCACCACTTAGCACCTTCCTGAAGGAACCTCAGAGCCTTAGATTTTCTACCGCACGTTGTGCTAGGGAGTCTCCTTTGAGCTCTGCTCAACTTCTACTCTTCAAAAGGATTACTTCAGGATTTTCTAAAGGATTTTCTTCAGAATCTTCCAGATTCTCTTCAGGATTGTTACTACCTTCCAGGATGTCGGAAATTGAGAAGAAAAAAGCCCTTTTCAAGCCTTGTTCCTCCTGTGGCAAGAAAAGGCTTTTTGTGGAGGATAAGCATAAGGACTGCATTTATTGCCTCTATCCTGACCACCAGGCTGCTGACTGTCAGATCTGTCGCACTTTTTCTGCCAAAACCCTCCGGGACCGTGAGGGTAGGCTCCTGACATGGCTGCAAAAGCTTAAATCAAGGAAGGATACTGTCTCAAGTGACAGTGAGGATGCTGGATCGATGTCTTCTACAAGAAGGTCAGTGAAAAGGGGTAGGGGTTCCCCTTCTACTTCTGTGGGAAGATCTTCAAAGGCCTCAAAAAAGACCCCCAGTGAGTCTGAGAGCCCAGGTCCCAGCAAATCTCCTCACGGAAGTGTAAAGGAGAGGGATGGACCTTCTACGCCTTCTACAGGTGAGAAGACTGCTACAGCCTTCAAAACACCTTCATTCCAGTCTTCTGAGAGGACTTCTAAGTCCTCGACGACGAAGACGTCGACAGCGGGAGGCCCGTCGACGAGGACATCGAAGACTCCGTCGACAGGAGGTTCGTCGACGTCGCTACCGTCGACGGCGGAGTCCTCGCCGTCGACGGAGAAACTGAAGACGCCGACGACGAAGGTACCAGCTTCAAGGGTGTCGACGAAGGAGTCGTCGACGACGAAAGCCCCGTCGACGTCGAAAGCCCCGTCGACGACGAAGGCCCCGTCGACGCTGAAGGCCCCGTCGACGCCGAAGGCCCCGTCGACGACGAAAGCCCCGTCGACGACGAAAGCACCGTCGACGACGATGACGACGGTGTCGACGGCGAGAGTCCCGTCGACGACAATGAGGACGGTGTCGACGACTGCGGTCTCGTCGACGAGAGCGTCGACGACTACTACAGTGACTATGACAACGGCTGGCGTGTCGACAGTTTCATCGTCGACGACGTCCATGACACCTATCTCGACGGCGTGCATACAACCGTCGACTACGGAACCGACGATATTGTCCACAGAAAAGCGGATTACCATTTCTGTGACGCGGATCACGCCAGAGATGACTTCTCCAAGGACGGTGTCCCCTCTTTTACCTACCATGCTCCTTCAAGAGGGAGAATCAGAGGAGGATGAACAAGATGCATATAGCTATGCCAATAGTCCTTCCCAACTATTTGTCAAATGCCAGGACACTGACTCAGAGGGCGAATACGGCCACGAGGAACGTGGTCATAGTCAGCAGCAGCAGCAGCAACCTGAACAGGAAATGGTTTCAGTGCCAACGTCTTTCCTGCAAGATCTACATAAGATGCTACAGGACTATAAATCTAAGGCCAGTAGACCTCTGCCAAATACGTCAACGCCTGCTACGCCTTCAAGGACTCAGGCTTTATTGGTCCCACCTACTTTAACGGCTCCAACTTCTCCACAGCCTCAAGCGTCCTTCCAACAGGATTCCTCTGGATTGCCAGGGACTCATGATGTTGATGAATCCTCGGATGAGGACCAGCAGTCGGATCATGTCTCTAATCCCGACACGGAATATGATGAATATGTTATTGACAATCCCGCATCGCCAAATCCGGACCCGGCGGACTCCCCGCCAGCGGATATTGGGGGCTTCCATCAGCTGATGGAGAGAGCTGCGGCAAGATTTAAATTGGCAATGCCTAAGGTTACCACAGATTGTTTCTTATATGATTTTAAGGAACCCTTTCGGAAGACTGCCAGGTCCATTCCTATCGTGGATCACCTATGGAAAGAGGGCATAAAGGCAATGACACACCCGGCGACGGTGGTCCCGGTGCTACTGCGTCTCGATAAGAAGTACAAGGCGACCGATGATGCCCCTGCGGCCTTGACAGGTCATCCAAGACCAGACTCTGTGATCTCGCAGGCAGCGCAGAGGAAATCGCGCAACCCTTCGGCAACACTGACAACTCCTCCGGACAAGGAAGGGCGGAGGTTGGATAACGTGGGAAAAAGATTCTCATCGATGGCAAGTTTGCTGGTGCGAGCGGCTAATGCCTTAGCGATCCTGGGTAGGTACGACCGTCAACTCTGGTGCGATGTCGCCCCGTACCTTGACCAGCTGCCTCCTGAATCTACGTCTGAGGCAAAGAAGATTTTACAAGAGGGAGAGGCGACGTCGATGGAAATCATCGATTGTGCAATGGATATTGCAACTACTGCATTCCGTTCACTGGCTGGAGCGGCAGTACTCCGTCGCCAAGGGTGGCTTAAAACTACCTGGTTCCGGCCCGAGGTCCAGAATAAAGTATTGGATCTCCCCTTTGATGGGGAAGCGTTGTTCGGCAAACTCATTGACGACACCCTGCAAGATATAAAAAAGGACACAGAGACCGCTAGGTCTTTAGGAACACTTCAGTACAAAAAGTCTCCTTTCAAGGGATCCAGAGGCAGGGTGGTACTTACAGAGGATCCTTCCAACAACAACGCTATTCCAACACAGGATCCGGTTCCCAGCAACACCGTCAGCCTTACCAGCAGCGGCAGGGCCAGTCTTCCAACTACTCCAGGCCTTACGGTAAAGGAAAGCAGGGGGCACGAGGACGAGATTCGTCCAAGCGCCAATAGCGGCCTCCTGGCTCTTCCTACTGGACCCTCCTTCAGGAAGTCATCAGTTGGAGGCAGGGTCAACAAATACCTTCACAACTGGTCCAAGATAACATCGGACCGTTGGGTGCTCAACATCATTCGGAAAGGGCATACCTTAGAGTTCATACAAGTTCCGCCACCCAAGCCCCCGGCAGCCACTCCTTCAAAACACCAGCGTCTCCTTCGGCTCGAAGTTCAACAGATGCTCCGAAAAGGGGCGATAGAGCCAGTTCCATCGAACCAAAGAGGTCAAGGATTTTATTCCAGGTTCTTCCTGGTGAAGAAGACGCTCGACAAGTGGCGCCCCATTTTAGACCTCAGGGGGCTAAACACCTATCTCATTTCTCTGTCCTTCCGGATGGTGTCCCTCCAGGACATCTTGAAGCTGATCAGCCCGGGGGATTACATGGCCACACTCGATCTCGAGGATGCCTATTTCCATGTTCCGATTCACCAAGCGCACAGAAGGTTTCTGCGATTCACAGTAGCCAAGAGCCATTACCAATTCAGGGTTTTACCCTTTGGACTCCGCTCAGCCCCAAGAATATTCACAAAGGTGCTGGTGCCAGTAGCAGCTTTCCTGCGAAAACCCAAGTTTCAGGTCTTCCCCTATCTGGACGACTGGTTACTGAAAGCTCCGTCCAGAAAAACAGCGCTACAGACGGTTCAAGCATGTACCAATTTATTTCAGAACCTGGGTCTCACTCTAAACAACGAGAAATCTTGCCAGACCCTGTCCAGAAGAGCTCGGTTTCTGGGAGCCATCTTGGATCCGAAGCTCTCACAAGCTTTTCCTACTCCGGAAAGGAGGCAGAAATTACAAACCATGGCCCAAGACTTGCAAACAAGAAAGTCTCTTTCAGTACGCCGCTACAAGTCTCTGCTGGGAGTAATATCATTGTGCATTCCACTAATCCCCCATTGCAGACTGAGGATGCGTCCCTTGCAGGAACAACTGGACAATCAATGGAAGCAAGTCCACGGTTCTTTCGACGACAGAGTGGCTATCACTCCGGAGATGAAAAACGCGGCCTTATGGTGGACAGATCAAAACAACTTGTCCCAAGGCCTATCCTTCGCAAGCGACCCGTCTCCACAAGTGATAACGACGGACGCGTCATTGGAGGGTTGGGGAGCAGTGCTGCAGGACCTACATGTCAGTGGTCATTGGTCACCCCAGGAAAAACGCCTCCACATCAACCTGTTGGAACTCAGGGCGATACGACTGGCTCTGCAAGCGTTTCTTCCTCGCCTGGAAGGTTCAAAGGTGCTTATCAGGACGGACAACACCACGGCCATGCACTATGTGAACAAGGAAGGAGGGACCAGATCGCGCCCATTGTCACGAGAAGCCCAGCAGGTCTGGGAATGGGCGATCCAACACAAGATGTCTCTGATGGCAGAACACTTGCCTGGCGTCCTAAACGAAAACGCCGACAGACTGAGCAGGTCATCCTCGGTCAGCCACGAATGGGAGTTGAATCAGGAAGTCTTGGAACAAGTCTTCAGCCGGTGGGGAAGGCCGGACATCGACGTTTTTGCCATTCCGGCCAACAAGAAATGCCGGTCTTACGCAAGCAGGCTTCCCCATCAAGATTCACTGGGAAATGCCCTTTCGATAGCCTGGTCGAAGACATTTGTCTACGCTTTTCTCCCATTCCTCTGATACCACGACTAATCAAGAAACTCAAGGTGGAACCGTGCAGGATGATCCTGATAGCCCCGGCTTGGCCGAGGCAGTTCTGGTTCACGGAGCTCCATCTGTTGTCGATAGCTCCCCCCTTGCCTCTAAGGATTCTGTCGGATCTTCTCGCGATGTCCGAAGGACAGATTTTGCATCCAGACCCTCAGTCGTTACACCTGACTGCATGGCTCCTGAACAGCGAGAATTTATGAACCTGCATTGTCAAGGGAGGTTAGGGAAGTTCTGTCCCAAGCAAGGGCTCCTTCAACTAACAAAACTTACCGCCTTAAGTGGAAAAGATTCTGTTGTTGGTGTCGAAAGCAAAACATTGATCCATTCAATTCCAAGCCTCATCAGATCCTACCTTACCTGCTGTCTTTGGCCAAATCTGGTCTAGCCCATTCATCAATTAAGGTCCATTTGGCTGCTTTGTCACGATTCAGAAGGACAGACTCTGGGCCTTCATTATGGTCTTCCAGAATAATCAAGCAATTTCTTAAGGGCCTGTTCAGGGTCTATCCACCGGTGAGACCGCCTCCTCCAACATGGCATTTGAATCTGGTCCTTTCTCAACTTATGAAGGGTCCATTTGAACCAGTCCATCGTTCTGACATCAAATATCTTTCGTGGAAATTGGCTCTTCTCCTTGCTCTCACGTCGGCTCGGCGTGTAGGAGAATTACAGGCTTTGACCATCCAAGAACCTTTCCTTCAATTCAAGAGGAACACTGTCATCATGAGGACTAATCCTAGGTTCATGCCAAAGGTTCCCTCGGATTTCCACTTGAATGAACCGGTCATTCTGAAAACATTCTTCCCTCAGCCTTCCACGCCAGCGGAAAAAGCGTTGCATTCGTTGGATGTGCAGCGATGCTTAAAATTTTACTTGCAACGTACTAAAGATTTTCGAAAATCTTCTCAACTGTTTGTGGCCTTCGGGGGACCGAGTAAAGGCCTTCCACTATCCAAACAGGGTGTTTCAAGGTGGATCACAAGCGCTATATTACATTGTCACAAGGCTGCTGGTAAACCTCTGACTGGAAAGATACGAGCGCATTCCACAAGATCTGTGGCTTCTTCAACAGCCCTCTTCGCGGGGGTGCAAATTAAGGATATCTGCAGAGCTGCTACCTGGAGTAGCGTCCACACCTTTACCAAGCATTACTGCTTGGAATCTCTGCAACAGGATGATGCAGCAGTAGGACAGGCTGTCCCGAGGAACCTCTTCCACTAATGGTGAGCTTTCCTTTCTTCCCACCTTCCATTTTTTCACATTTTGTATCTAATGTCATGTTGTCTACTGCTATTATTTGCAATACAAAATGTGATTATCTTGCCAACTGCTTACTACTCTGATACAAAGCATGGGAATCTATGAAAGTTCCAATACTGGGGTAAGAAAACAAGTTACTTACCTGTAACTTAAATTCCCCAGTATTGGTAACTTTCATAGATTCCCATGCGCCCACCCACCTCCCCGGGGAAAGCTCAGCCTACAACAGATATGGTGTCTAAGTACACAACGGCTACGAAAATCTGAGGTTCTGAGGTTCCTTCAGGAAGGTTCTACGTGGTGAGGCACTTCTGATTGGCTGAGGCCAAAGTTTGGACTCTTTTACACAAAGAGGGTGATATGCTACAAAAGGAAATGAGGCCTAGGCCTTTTTCCATTGTCTTTTGTACCTACAGCTATGGTATTTTTGTTACCGAGACTCCCATTCCGACGACGGGGAATGATACAAAGCATGGGAATCTATGAAAGTTACCAATACTGGGGAACTAAAGTTACAGGTAAGTAACTTGTTTTCTTATACAGGAAGGTAAAACTATCACTAATACTTCCATCCGTTGTGCCCTAGACGCTGCAGATACCGCCTCAAGGGCAATCGATACCAGCACCCTACTACGTAGACATGCCTGGCTACGTATTTCAGGTTTTAAACCTGAGGTACAAAACTCCATCCTTAATCAGCCATTTGATGAGACACATTTATTTGGCCCAAATGTTGAATTGTCTTTAGAGAAAATGAAAAAAGACACAGATACAGCAAAATCTATGGGAGCCTTGCAGCAGCAAACCCCCAGACGTTCCTTTCATTGCTCATCATACAGAGGCAACACAAGAGGCTACTCCTCAGAAAGTCCCTCCACTTCCTACAAAACCCCTGGTCAATCCACATTCACTAAGGACTACCAGAGAGGGGGTTCCAGGGGTAACAACAACAAAGGCAGAGGCAAAAACAACAACTCACTCTCTGCCTCTACCCCTACCCAATGACTTTCCTCCCCTTCCCCCCCCTTGCCCCATCATTCCACTCCTGTGGGGGGAAAACTTCAACAATTCCTGCCTGCCTCGATCAACATCACATCAGACAGGTGGGTGCGACAAATTATTCAGTCAGGCAGTCAGGTTACTGTCTAGAACTAACATCTACCCCCCAAACATACCACCCAAACAGCGTCCAATGGCACAAGAACATCTATCACTGTTAAAGCAAGAAGTAGTATCCCTGCTAGAAAAAAGTGCAATAGAACCAGTTCCTCTGCACCAACAAAACAAGGGGTTTTACTCTCTATATTTTCTGATTCCTAAGGACAGCTCTCTAAGGCCTATTTTAGACCTCAGACCGCTAAATATATACAGTCAGACCATTTTCACATGGTCACACTCCAACAAGTCCTTCCGCTCCTGCTGCAAAACGACTTCCTGGCTACTCTAGATCTCAAGGACGCATACTTCCACATTCCCATTCACAAGGCTCACAGTACGTATCTCAGATTTGTAATAGACAGGCAGCACTATCAATTCAAAGTACTCCCATTCGGAGTTACAACAGCACCAAGAGTATTCAAGTGCTTAGCAGTAGTGGCAGCGCATTTACCCGTTCCTCAACGACTGCCTCATAAAAGCCAGCTCATACAATCAATGCGTGGAACACACTCATACCACCATCCAACTGCTCCACAACTTGGGGTTCACAATAAACCTCACCAAGTCTCATCTACAGCCATCCAAAGTACAACAGTACCTCGGTGCCACAATAAACACCTCAACAGCGCTAGCTTATCCCACTCCAGCAAGGATAGCCAGCATGCAAACTCTTCTAACAAAGTTTCAGCTACAACACTCCCTCCCAGCAAGAGTGTTCATGCAACTCATAGGGATGATGGCCTCTTGCATCTTCATAGTACCCCATGCAAGACTTTGGATGCGTCCTCTCCGAGAATGCTTATCACGTCAATGGAACCAGGTTCAAAATCACTTAACAGACCTAGTGTTGGTAGACGGTCGGACTCATCGCTCTCTGCAGTGGTGGAACACCAAAAACCTTTCCCAGGGGATGACCGTTCCTAGAGCCAGTTCCTCAGATAATCTTGACTGCAGACGCATTGCTCTCCGGTGGGGAGCCCACCTACTGCAACACACCATGCAAGGCAGGTGGACACCGCAACAAAAATTACTCCACATCAATCATCTGACGTTACTAGCCATATTCCTAGCACTAAAAGCTTTCCAGAAGCAAGTAGCAAACAAAGCTGTGTTAGTCCGCACAAACAACATGACAGCAATGTACTACATACAGAAGCAGGGAGGCACACACTCCCTGCAACTCTCTCAACTAGCACAGGACATATGGAGGTGGGCTATACCTCAAAACATATTCCTCCTAGCCAGCATGTTTCTGGAGTACAAAATACTATAGCGGATCTGTTAAGTCGTCAAACGCAACAGACCCACGAATGGAAACTTCATGTGCAAGTTCTTCAACCATTCTTTTCAGATGTGGGGACAACCTCAAATAGACTTATTTGCCACCCACGAAAACGCTAAATGCCCAAGCTTCGCCGCCAGATATCCACACCCACTGTCAAAAAGCAATGCGATATCGATGAATTGGTCAAACTGATTTGCGTGCGCTTTTCCACCTCTACCACTCATGCCACTAGTAGTACGCAAACTACAGCAGCATTCTCTGACCCTCAACCTAGTTGCTCCAACGTGGGCCAGACACCACACTGCTACAACTGTCTGTGGTACCGCACCAAAATCTGCACCTGTCTCCACACCTCTTAACACAGAACCGCGGAGAGATCAGACACCCGGATCCAGCTCAGCTCAACCTTGCGATCTGGCTCCTGAAGTCCTAGAATTTGGATATCTGAACCTTTCTCCAGACTGCATGAATGTCATTAAAGATGCTAGACGTCCAACCACTAGGGCATGTTACGCGGCCAAGTGGAAACGATTTGTGATATATTGTCACAAAAACAATATTGATCCCCTAAATGTGTCGATTCAACACATCATAGGATACTTACTGCATCTCCAAAGATGTAACTTAGCCTATACATCTAGTGGACTACATCTTGCTACAATAGCAGCATATCTGCGAAACAGACAACATCTATCTCTGTTCAGAGTGCCTGCCATTAAAGCCTTTATGGAAGGCCTTAAAGAATAATCCCTCCCAGAGTACCACCTTCGCCTGTGTGGAATTTAAACGTTCTCACACGGTTAATTGGACCTCCCTTTGAACCTTTACACAGATGTGAATTACAATTTTTAACATGGAAAGTTGATTTCCTAGTAGCCATTACTTCTCTGCGGAGAGTTAGTGAACTACAAGCACTAACCATCCAAGAACCCTTCTTTGAAATACATCAAAATAAGGTAGTTCTACGTACTAATCCAAAATTCCTGCCCCAAGTCATTTCTCCATTCCATCTCAACCAATCTGTAGAACTGCCCATTTTCTTCTCGCAACCACAGTCAGTAGCAGAAAGAGCTCTTCACACATTAGATGTCAAAAGAGCATTGCTATACTACAAAGAAAGAACTCAACCTTTTCGTAAGACAAAACAACTTTTTGTGTCTTTCTCACCACCACACAAAGGTAATCCCATTTCAAAATCTGGGATAGCTAGATGGATTGTCAAATGCATACAGATTTGTTACCACAAAGCTAAACGTACGTTATCTTTTCCTCCTAATGCCCACTCTACAAGAAAAATAGGGGCTTCAATGGCATTTTAGGGAACATTCCCCTAGATGACATCTGCAGAGCAGCTACATGGGCTACAACGCACACATTCACAAAACACTATTGTGTAGATGTGCAAACAAAACAACAAGCTAATGTGGGCCAGGCTGTTCTCCAAACTACTGCAACAGATAGGGGTGGTGGCCGCTAAGAGTGGGTACTGCTATACAATCTATGCACAGTGTGCAATCTGCAGCTCATATGCCTCGAACGGAAAATGCTACTTATCAGTATGCATCTGTTCTTGGCGTGTAGAGTTGCACACGCCCATCCGCCTCCCTGGCTACCGTTGTCTGTTCCAGTATTATCTTAATTAGATACGAATTACATGAGCATCCTTCCTTTTCTTGCAAAGCTCCATCATTTCCCTAATGGCGAAAAACAATTTGGGGATGAAGCCAATGCCCATGCGCAATGTGGTCCTGAGGAGGAGTCACCTATCTCGTGACTTCCAAAGAACTTTTCAGGACAACAACAAACTGCAAATCATCCGGGCCCAACACTAGGTGGCGATCTCTGCACAGTGTGCAGCTCTACATGCCAAGAACAGATGCATACTGGTAAGTAGCATTTTCCTTATTAAGGCGCTTGAAAGCACGCAGCCTCCTAGCACGCTCGTGGGATGAACCACACACCCCACCATAATCGCCCCGTGACTGACACTGCCGGAGAGATGTGCTCTGGGAAACCAACTCGGAGACTGAGATTGAAGTACATCATAAAACATGTAGGGCCAGAGTTTGGCCTGGGCGAGCTGGGTCCGGCCCAGGGCGCCAACCTTCAGAGAGGGTGTATGAAGCTTTAAGGCAGGGTACTCCTAGTACAGGCTGCCTGCGGCCTTGCAAGCCTTCCTTGGCGGCCCGCGGACCTTGCAGACATCCTACCAATGTTTTTTCATTTTTTTTTAAGGAGTGTCACAAACACTGCCAGTTTCAGCAGCGCCACCCTGAGAGACTCTGCTCTGTGGGGGCCGGGCGATTCCAGTAATAGTCAGAGTGGAGATGCAGGGGGCTAAGAAGAGGTCAAATACAACAAAGCTCCTTTAACAAGTAAATGGTCTTTTAAAGACCTGTGAAGTACTCAGGTGCGGCCCGGGAAGCTGTCTCAGTTTGGGCTGACACGCAGGGTGAGGTGACAGAGGGAGGGAGGGAGAAGGAGGGAGACCGAGAGAGAGCGAGACAGAGAGAGGGAGACAGAAAGGGGGAGACAGAGGGAGGGAGAGGGAGACAGTGGGAGAGGGAGGGCAGCAGACAGAGGGTGACAGACAGAGGGAGGAGGATGACAGAGGGACGGACACAGGGAGAGGGAGGGAGGGATACAGAGGATGACAGGGAGATAGAGAGGGCGGGAGTCAGGGGGAGACAGGGAGGGAGAGGGAAACAGGGAGACAGAGGGAGGGAGACAGATGGTGACAGAGGGAGGGAGACAGATGGTGACAGAGGGAGGGAGACAGACAGAAGGAGAGGGAGGGAGGCAGATAGGGAGACGAGGGAGACATGGAGGGAGTCGGGGGTCCGGGAGCGTGAGGGAGACAGACAGAGGGAGAGAGAGGGAGGGAGACAGTCAGAGTGAGTGAGACAGAGAGAGGGGGAGGGAGGGAGAGAGAGAGATGTGGGTGTATGCCGGGTCTGGTGGCTCAGTGGACGAAGGTGTTAAGGTACCTGTGGTCAACCTCATGGTCACAGTTTTTTTTTAGTTGCTCTAGCCCCACTGACCCCGCCCCCACCGGTGCAGCCCTCGGTGGCAAACTATATTGTAAATTTGGCCCCTGAGAGAAAGTGTGTGAGTACCCATGCATTAGGGTCACCCTGTCACCTGGCTCTGGTGCTGGAAGCGCTGTTTTTAACACTCCATCAGGTTGCCTTCTTGTCCTACCTTCTCCCTCTCACCCCAGCTGCCACACACTATTACCCCTTTAACCCTACTCCCCTCCAGCAAACAACTTGACACCAGCCTGAAAAGCGAGCGAATCTCCGAGTGATTCAGGTGAGATGTAGTGCGTGTGGGGGCGGGAGAGTTGGTTTGGGATGCGCAGAGATGTTTACTTTCAGAGGCCAATCACAATTCTGATGTAGACAGGTTGGGGACTGACCCCTGAACACAAAAAGGGTTCCCTGTTGCTCATTTTATTGACAAGTAGTAGAAAGGGTGCCACATTTCTTTCCGCCCAGGGCGCTCTCCTGGCGAAGGACGACTCTGACTACACAGTACCTCATGTTCTCTTGCTAAGTACTGGATTCTAATCAGTAGCGTGAGCAGATTTGAGTGGATGAAATGTGGAAGAAATATGCACCCCACAGTTAATTGCAAATAGAAATGAAGGTATTGACATGGTTGGGCTGCTTGCATAAGAATACCTTCGATCACGGGGATGAAGACAACTTCCCAATTTATTTTCAGTTTATTTGCTTCTGATTTAAAAGAAAATAGCAAACGCATCCAAGGAGAAAACAATTAATTAAGAAAAGCGTGTCCTCTTACCAGTGTTCATGAAAGCAAAGTAGGCGTTTGCCAAAGTCAAACTCACTCTCTACTACTCTCTACCACTCACTCCCTACTACTCACACTCTACTACTCTCTACTACTCACTCTCTACTATTCACTATCTCTACTACTCACTCTACTACTCACTCTCTACTACTCACTCTACTACCTACTCTACTGCTCACTCTACTACTAACTCTACTACTCACTCTACTACTACTTGTTACTACTCACTCTATTCTCTACTACTCACTCTCTACTATTCACTCTCTACTACTCTCTACTCTTTACCTGTCTACCTCTCTACGGGCACACATATGCACATATATAAATGAATATATATGCATATATATATATATATATATATATATATATATATATATATATATATATATGCATATGCATTTATATATGTTTGTGTATATACATACATACATATATATACATCTGCATATCTATATAAATACAAATATAAGTGCACGCATACATATATGTACATGAAAGTTTGAAAAACACTAATAAAAGCAAAGCTAAAACGCCACCTAATTACAAACAAAATTTCTTTAACTTAAACGAGGGCGAGACCTATTGCATTTTCAAGGCTTGTTGCATTTATCACCCCGAGTGGGACGGGTATACCCAGACGTGGGCCCCGTGCTCTCCATGCTACTGAACTCAAGCTATCCTGGCAGAAGAGGGGTGAAACCCCGAAACCGGTCCTAGTTTGCTTGTTTCCACGTCAGGGAGGACCTGATCTGGCAGTTCGGGCTGGACTGTTCCCTTTGGGCGCAAGGTCAAGAATTTTACAATACGCTCCTCCCTGGATACCACAGAGACTGTGGGCCGTGCTCTTGCACGGTCGGTGGCTTTGCGCCATCATGCCTGGATGCTAGACCGTCGCTTCCCTGATAATATTTGGGAGAGCCTCCAAGACATGCTGTTTAATGGGATAGACGTTTTTGGGTCCCACACTGACTCGGCGATCTCCAGGCTTCTGTCAGGGCTGCTGTAATTTTGCCGTGCCACTGACTGATTGGCTTTCTTCTTCATCGCGGTCTTAATTTACGAACCAGTTTCCTATCAGAGGCAGGTTGGTGCCTCTGTATTGTCTGTATAGCCGTCTGGCTGGTTCTTGTTTTCGAGTACTGTGATTTTCTATTTTGCCAGGAGGACCCCCTCTTCTTGCCAAGGGTTTACCCTTGCCCTATGTGGGGTATTGGAGGGTGGCAGGTGTCTGCTTTTGCAAGCTCCTGTGGAGTATCCATTATGGTTATCCTTCTGGGGCTCATATACCTCCCTTTTACGGCGTCCCGCAGGATCGCACCTCTCATGTGTCTGTGGTGCTCAGACTCCGGATCAGGTACTATGCTCGGTAGTATCTACCTCACATGGACTGGCATCTTGCTTTTGTCCTCTGGCCCGGCTTTAGTGCCAGCCCCTTCTGGGCTATTCTCCCAGGTAGGGAGTTGCCGTGGGCCTCTCTGTTGTAGGTTGCTATGGCCTTTTGGCTTATTCCCCAACAGTTTTCTCCACATCCGCGTTGCTTTCGCACAGGGAACTCTACATCCCACTAGCATTATTAAACATGGCGGACTTGTAGAGACGGTTCTCTTTGAACCCCACTCTTCCTGGCATTTAGGACCCGTGAGTTGGTCCTTAGTACTCCATTGTTCAGCTCGTTCTTCCTTCGAAAAATTGTCCTGTGAAGGAACTGTTCTCTCTCTTCAGGACTGACAACAGAAGTTGCTTATAGCCTGGACTAGTTCCACTATCTGTATAACTGCGGGTACTTTTGAGCGTACTCTAGTGCCTGGCTTTGGCTGAGTTTCAGCATCTTGATAAGCGTGGCTCAAATCCACCCGAGTGACTTACCACACTCACCTATAGTTACTCAGTAAGAAGTCAGCCGGACAGTGGAGAAGAATAAACAAGGTAAATTTATTAGGCCGCAAACTCCCATATGAGAGGGCCCTGTCCGACCTCACCCCTGAGAGTGCGCCGAGAGGACTAACTCATATCATCACAGCAATACATTATAACATGGTACAGTGAAATAAAAACAGGCCCCTTCTGGAAAATTACTGAACCCCAGAGAGAGGAACAATGGCATCATACAAGAGGCATCTGCACCTGAGAGGGATACATTGGCTATCTCTGCCCAAGGCCGCGGAGCCGGGTCTCAGCGTCTCTGGCGCATGAGAACACTACTGATAAGAAACTTGTTAGTTTCGGCCACAGTTAGCTGAGAAACGAAAACTGCTGCATTAGTGATTTTCCTATTCCTACGGGAGGGGTAGATGAGCGAGTGCGACTCGCAGACACAGAGGAATACACAAAATGGAGGCACACGAGCTAAGCTAAGGAAACCAATATCATCACACATATAAATGAATAATCACATGAGCAATAAAAATAACGTAAGAGCATAAGTGTATACTTCATCAGTTAGACACATGATGCTAACTTGCATATGTAAATGGCAATGGGCGGGGCAACGAAAAATGAAACCTATCAGACCCTCCTTTTAGCATCATTTGGCTAACTGGAGCGTAGCCTTTATTAGCTAAAAAGGTAGCGCCTTTACATCCCATTCTAGGGGCGGGGGTATACTTTAATCAAAAATATTTTCGTCTATGATCATCACCTAACGAACATCAGGAAGTTCAATAGCAGTGGAGGCAGGATATTGACCAGTCACCTTTTTGGAGGGTCGCAAATTACTAGCACACATTGAGCAACATGGGGGAAGGCAGTAAACACAAAGGCAGCATGTCAGGAGTACGCTCACTACTCCAACTAGTCCCATCAGTATTTTCCAACCCCATGAGGAGAAAACACCCCAGAGCCACCCTTGTAGTGACCATGTCCCGTTATCCTGATGAAGTTCAATCGCTAATCTATGGAGTTTCTGTACTGCTAAGTTAACTGTCGGAGCTGAGTCAGGAATATACACACAACAAGACGTTCCGATGACGCGACAGGCCCCACCCCTATCAGCAAGGATGACGTCTAACACCATCCTATTTTGGATCGTGAATAATCTCATGGCCTGAATCTCAACAGACATATTAGTAGCAATGTCTGCTTCAGTAATCACCACTTTCTCCATCACCCTTGACAACCTACGGATGGCCCTACTGTTAAATATCGGACCCCAGAAAGGCAGGAGACCCTTAGAGAAATCTGTCCATTGTTGTAATGATGTATCAGTCTGATCCACGTCGTCAACTTCAAGTGCCCTCCTTTTACGCTGCTCTGGCGAGCTTGTAAACCTACGGTGAGCCTTATGATAGTCAGAGGGTGCCACATACACAGGTGGGATCATATAAGCTAAATAACAGACCCCACCCCAACCTTCAGGCAACCACAAGTACCCATTGTCCCCGCACACGAAGTAGATGTTGGGAGGTGTGACCAGAGAAGGGCTAAGGGGCAGGCGTAGTGATGCTGTCACGTTACAGGAACTGTTCCCAACCTTGATAGGACCCCTTCCCGCTATACAAAAGAATGGTGGCGGTCCTACAACTGCTAAGGGCACCAAAGACTTATCGCTACCATTCCCTTTTGGCGGGTGTCTATAAGACAGGGAGGAATTTAACTGTAGAAAACTCTCTCTAACTTTGTCAGTGTCGTTGGGAGTCAAGAATCGTCCTACTTTCTTTCACATGTCTCCAAAAATGTTTGGTCGAAACGTCCATCAGTATACAACCGTCCAAGGGAAGAAGGGGGCATAGGACGCACTCGCATTGTCATAGTAGACCCTCTGTCTTGTAGTCGGGGAGTTAGAAAATATGGCTGTTGGAAATATTTGACCATACCAATCAAAGTGTACCATCCCACGCAACTATTCACTGGTGTCAAAGGAAGTGCTAGAAATCTGTCCTTCTTATAAGCAGCAGAGGGTAGCAACCCACACACCCAACAATCTGTGACATTGTATACGGCATGAGCATGATGTAAAGTCTTAATAAAAACATTATCTTTGTAACCTTTTCGCAAACTTCTTTCACCATAGTCAACAGTGATCATGTTATGTTCAGGAATGGCAGAAGGTGTGGGGGCAAACACATGTACAGGATAAGCCTTGTCCAGGAAGAACAGTATTCCGAGGGTCACAAGGAAAGCAATAAGCACTATTATGATGAGCACTATTTTCCCTTTTTGTGATAAGGCCAACCATGGAGAAGCAGGCTCAGGTCTATGAGGAGCCGCAAAAGGCTGCTCCTCATCAGGGACGGGACGACCAAAGGGATACATTTCTTTTATCAAAAATCAAAAAAACTAAACTAATAAAAATAGTCCCAGACAGTCCTAAAACCGGCCAGAGGGGTTCTTCAACCCTTAAAAGGGATCTTCGTCCCTGTGTCCGTTAAAGCCTCACAGGTAGGCTTCTATTGTTCATTCCCTAATCCCTCGTCAAAGTTGCACAACAGCCGCAACTCAGGAGCACTAATCTGGGCCCAGACACCACTCTAATGTCTCGTAAAACAGAATCTTCGGCCAAACACCAGGGCTCTTACAAGTCCATCCCTATCACTAATCTTCTTTTGTGAGAGAATGTCCACTCCGCCACCTGTTCCAGTTATTTTTTCCCTAAGCCCTTCTTCCAGTGTTCAGTCCCTTATGCCTTTTCCCTTTCTGGGCCGCAGATTATAACGAGTGCTCCCTCGCACTTCAGGATCTGTGAACAAAATGGGTGTATCTGTGGCAAGTGTTGCACCCGTTGATGCCTGATCACTATTCTCAATGGCAGTATTGGAGCTTGCAATTTTTCCTTTTTTTCTCTTCGCTGCACTTGGCTCCCCTCCCCTCAGTGAGGCATCAGAGAAAGGGATGTAACTGGGCACTCGCTCGCATTCTTCATCAGCAACGCCCTCGCTTACCCATTTGTCATAGGGTAACGGCAGGGGGACCTTCTTCACATGCGACTCATGGGTCCACGCCTTCCTGCCCTCAACTCGAAGTGCGGTACGCGTCGTCAGGAGCACTTGTCTCTGCTCCGACCATCTGGGCTCCAAACAGGATTTCCGCTGATATCTTCTCACGACTAATGAACAAAGAAGGGGGTTCCCCGTGGGTTACTTAATGATAAGGCAGGAATAGGGGGGAGAAAACCAATGTAAAGAAAAGGAAATAACCCTGCCTCCAGATATACAGGCCCTAGTTAGAGGGTCCCGAGGATGTACATAAAGGGGTGATTAACCTAGGGCTTGACACTGAACATAACAATTACATGGTCAAATCAAGTACGCTAAACATTTCATATTGAAAAATATATATTTTTATTATTTTTTGTTTTCTGATCACACAAGTATAAAAAGTTTCTTCTTTTTTAGTATGTCAATAGTGCATATATTCCATAAATAACACAAACAAATATATAACGACAAAAAACATAAGGGAAATTTGTCCTACCCAGTAACGGCCAATATTTCATAAACAACATATCATTCACACTCATTCCTCACTCTAGCTAAACAAATACCATACATCATTCATTCTATCAATCAGTTTATCTACTCCTTGTGAATACAGCGCGTCGGCGTATGTCTCCAGAAATACAGTTATTGTCCACACTACACCAGGACCTGTAGTCAAAACCACCTATCTGGATTAAGATCTTGACATACTCAGCACGGGAACCATCATTGTGCTGTATTCACAAGGAGTAGATAAACTGATTGATAGAATGAATGATGTATGGTATTTGTTTAGCTAGAGTGAGGAATGAGTGTGAATGATATGTTGTTTATGAAATATTGGCCGTTACTGGGTAGGACAAATTTCCCTTATGTTTTTTGTCGTTATATATTTGTTTGTGTTATTTATGGAATATATGCACTATTGACATACTAAAAAAGAAGAAACTTTTTATACTTGTGTGATCAGAAAACAAAAAATAATAAAAATATATATTTTTCAATATGAAATGTTTAGCGTACTTGATTTGACCATGTAATTGTTATGTTCAGTGTCAAGCCCTAGGTTAATCACCCCTTTATGTACATCCTCGGGACCCTCTAACTAGGGCCTGTATATCTGGAGGCAGGGTTATCTTCTCACGACTACCCAATCCCCGGGTAGGATGGAATGTCCAGGCCCCTCCGGCAACGGCTTCAGGGTGTCTGCTACCTGCTGATGAATAGAACGAAGATCTTTAGTCAAGGCATACAAGTAGTCTATCAACAGAGGATACTCTATTTCTGAAAAACACTTGGGTCTGGGTACTCCCCAAACGTTGGCAGGACGGCCAAATATTACCTCGTAAGGGGAGACACCCATTTTGGAATTAACTGTCACTCTGGTAGAAAGCAGGGCTAAAGGAAGGGCATCTGGCCAACGGAGTCCTGTACTCTCCTGTATTTTGGCCATTTTTAATTTCAATGTTCCATTAAATCTCTCTACAAGTCCCGCGGCCTGAGGGTGTTGGGCCGCGTGGAACTTTTGGGAAATCTGTAAGCCCTTACATATCTGTTTCATCAATTCAGCATTGAAGGATGTGCCATTATCACTCCAGATCACCCTAGGCAATCCAAAGCGGGAAAAATACTCTTTGATCAACATCTTAGCTGTAGAAATGGCCGTACAATCTTTTGTTGGAAATGCCTCCACCCATCTGCTAAAAGAGCATACAACCACCAGAACGTATTTGAGATTATTAACCCTTTCCATTTCAATATAATCCATCTGAATCACCTCAAAAGGGAAAGAAGGGGGTGCAAAATTTCCCACTGGGACGGGTGTTCCCTTTCCTGGATTGTGCCTCAAACATACCATACACTGTTGGACTAAGTGAGTCGCCACTTTAGGGATATTTTTATTGCTCCACACTGGGTCTAGTAATTTGCATATACCTTTGCCACTAATATGTGCCGGCCCATGAGCCATCATCACCACTGGGAGGACATATGCGTTCGGGAGTAACCATCGTCTTTTATCGGTCACATCTGTCCAACATTCGTCAGCGTCCAATCGCCCCCCACCATCTTTCCATGTCCTCAATTCTTCCTCAGTCGCTTTTTCTTGTATATTCTTTACACTCTGTACAGTATCTGCAAACATGTTAACGTCTGGTACCCATCTAGCTGGCCCTGCCACAAACATTCGTGGGAGTTTCGTCCTCGCAGTCTCTTTTGCTGTTTGGTCTGCAAAAGCATTACCCCGTCCCACATCGTCCACCACTGCCTTATGTGCACTACACTTTATCACAGCCAGTCATCTGGGTAGCGTCAATGCTGTAAGTAGTCGTAATATCAGTGGGCCGTGTTGTATTCTCTGTCCGTGTGATGTTAGGAATCCCCGTTCTGTCTACAGTCGCCCATAACTATGAGCCACGCCGAAGGCGTATTGGCTGTCAGTATAGATGTTCACGTCTAGTCCTTCACTCAATTCGCACGCTCGCAATAAGGCTAATATTTCTGCAGCCTGAGCCGAATGATAAGGGATTCTAGAAGTCTCCACTACTGTCTGTAATGTCGTAATTGCATATGCTGCCGTCGATGTACCATCTGCAAGTTTAAAACAAGACCCGTCAACATACAACTCCCCATCTGGATCATCTAAGGGCTTGTCAGTCAAGTCAATTCTCCCTTTCGTCTCCTCTTCTGTCCGAAACAAACAATCATGTATTTCATCGTCTTTTGTGTCTGTTGGGATGGGTAACAACGTGGCAGGGTTCAGAGTGGCACACCTCCTTATCGTGACATGGGGTGCAAAAAGGGTCATTTCATAACCAGTAAGACGAGCACTAGTTAAGTGCTGCGTCTGTGTTATGTTGAATAGAATGTCCACAGCATGCGGTACCATCACTGTGAGGTCTGAACCCAGGACGAGCCCTGCTGATTGTCTGATAGAGACCGCAGCAGCCGCTGTGGCCCGCAGACAGCTCGGCAGCGCTCTTTCCACATTGTCGAGCATCGCAGAGAAGTAGGCGCAAGGTCTCTGCTTCCCACCAAAACATTGTGTTAAGACAGACAGCGCGCAACCTTCCGCCTCGTGTACATAAAGCACAAAAGGCTTCTGGTAATCAGGTGTTCCCAAAACAGGTGCAGAACATAAAGCAGTTTTTAGTGACTCAAAAGCTTCCTGACATGCGGGGGTCCAGGGTAAGGGTTCGCGCACCTCTTTAGTAGTCAGATACAGTAGGGGTTTTGTTAGTAAGGCATAGTTGGGTATCCACTGGCGACAATACGAGGTTATGCCCAAAAACGTGCGCACCTCTTGCTGCGTGTTAGGTACAGCCATGTTAGTTATCGCTTTTATGCGCTCCGGTGTCAACCTCCTCCCCTCTTTCGAAAGGAGATGACCTAAGTAGGTTACCTCCGTTCGACAATATTGGAATTTTGGAAGGGACACCTTGTGGCCCTTGTGTGCCAAATGATGTAATAATTTAACCGTAGCATCCCAACAACCCTCCTCAGTGTCCGATGCAATAAGGATATCGTCCACGTACTGTAACATAACATTGCCTGCGGGGAGTTCCAAATCATCCAATTGTGCTTTTAGTGCTTGACTATAAATGCTAGGACTCTGTATATCCTTGGGGAATTCTCTTAAATCTAAAACTTCGGCCAGCCAATGAGAATCCGAAGAGATAACGGCTATCCTCATGTACGGGAATACTGAAGAAAGCATTCTTCAGATCCAGAACAGAAAAATATTTAGCTGATGGGGGAATCATTGTCAAGATCGTAGTGATATCGGAAACCACCGGGTATTGGGGCTCCACTACCTTGTTAATGTGGCGTAAGTCGATCACAAACCTATAAACATCAGGTGTATCATCTTTAGCATCAGGTGACCGTCTTTTAAGAATCGGGAGGATAGGGCTGTTACATATGTTAGAATCCGTCTCCTCCACAACTCCTGACCGAATCAGATCCTGTATTATCTGTAATAGGGCCTTTTCTCCCTCCCTAGATATCCTGTACTGGGGTATTCTAGGCAATTGGGCTCCCACCTTAACCTTAATTGTGACGGGGCAATGTTCATTCTTCCCACATCTGTATCACTGTTGGCCCATAAACTCTCAGGGACCCCTGCAAATTCGGGTGGTAGGGGCTCATCTTTGGAAAAACATTGTTGCGCACGCGCAACAGTAGGACCCAACGTAATGTACACACCGTCCGGGGAACAATAAATGGTGGCATGCAACCTCTTCAGTAAGTCTAAACCCAACAAATTTTCGCCACAATTGGAAGTCAGCAGAAAAGGTGAATCAACGGTGAAAGGGCCAATCGTAAGAGTGAGTTTTTTGGAGATGGGGCTAATCACCGGAGAACCTGAGAACCCCACGGAGATATTATTCTTGCCAGACAGAGCCGCCCCTGGGACCTGAGAACGAGCCACTGAACTTTTCATAGCTCCCGTATCTACTAAGAATTTCTGTTGGGACCCTGACAAATCCGCAGTCACATAGGGTCCCCGTTGATCAACTTCCACAGAAACTGGCCCCTCGCTCTGTCCTACGCTGTCCTAGTTATGAGAGAATCCTGTCAAATCATCCATTGCATAATCATCATTGTAGTACTGTCCACTTCCCCTCTGAAAATGCTGCTATCCGTATTACTGTCGAAACAATTTCCTCCTTGTCCCCTACCACCATCAGACTGCCCATTATGTCTTCGGGAATCACCTCTGCCCCGCCCTCTGCGTCACCAGCATTCGACTGAAACAGAGGACAATCTCTCCACCAATGCCCCTCCTGTTTACATTTTGCACATTGATTCGGTCCCAATCGCTCTCTGTTGTCACCCGTACCGTAACCACCGCCCCCTCGTCCCGCTGCCGTAGGCGAAGCACCTCTTCCTCGACCTCTGGATACCTGCTGTAATAAAACCCTCGTCTTCAAATCCTTAGCCTTCTTTTCCTGCTTGTCCTTACTCTCATTTTCTCTATGTTCATAATACTGAGCCATGCTAAGAATGCCAGAGGGAGTGGACGTCGTCCACGTACTCTCCGATGCCTGCAACCGTGCCGATATTTCCGGTAACAAGTTCATTACGAACCTGTTAATGAAAAGTCGTAACCCTCCATCCTGTGACATATCCTGCCCACTGAAATCCATAAACGTCTCCTCAAACCTGGTAAAGAAGTCAGAGACCGCTTCATCCTTCTTCTGTCTACATGCCGTCAACTTATCCCAATCCACTTTCTTCGGGGGAATGAGAGAGTGCATATACTTAATAATTCGCCCCGGCAATGCCAAAATCTCCGCTTTCGGCTTCTCCCCTGGCTTATGTTCCCTGTCCCAATCCTGCAATTCCGTCCACGTACCACCTGACTCCTCTGCATGATCCGTACCCTTCACCTGCCTCCACACGTCCACCGGGACCAATAGTCCAAAAAATAATTCAATGTCAGCTAAAGTCATAACAGTTGAGGATGCGGCTTCCGTCAATTCCTTATAATAGGCAGTCGGATTCTTTCTAGAATCTGGTAGCTGAGCCTTCAAAGCTAACACCTCACTCCTCTTCCACGGTGTATATACCCACTGCTCCTGAAAATGGGCATCTATACGAACCCTAGTGACAGCTTTCGTTACTGGATCTACCACCTCGGGGACCTCAGGGTGAAAAATAGGGTGCACCTCACGCATTGGATGTATCCCAGGAAAATGGGGTGAACCTGCAGAGGGTAATTCATTTCTATACTGTAATATGGATTGTAAACTGCGCATCACCTTCCGTACCCCAGTGTTAGCTCTGTAGGCCCCATTTTTTATATCCCGTAGGGTCACGGGAGCCACTCCTCCATACCCCTGCTCCCATAGCGTTATCAATGTATTCGACATATGCCAAAAAGCATGCTGCTGCATCAGAGGCTCAAAATCTTTCATTGTGGACCAAATGTCTTCAAACGAATAAATGTTATTCCTGGCCCACTGACAAGCTTGATTGGCCACCACCGTTTTTTCGTCTAAGCCAACTGTAGAACGCGTAAGCAATTTTCGCACTTGGGAAAACAACCCACTGCCTGCACCTCTACTCGGTGTCGACAACTCCTGACTAGGGGTAGCGCTAGCAGAGACGGCAGGGAGTGCTGGGGGAAACTGGGAGGGAGCGGGTGAGCTTGCTGGGAGTAAAGGAACAAGGGGTGCCGGCAAAGATGGGGAGGTGAAAAGCGCTGCGCCGGACGGGTGTGGGGCACTTGCTTGTGGGTCCGAAACCCCACCGGGGGAGACCGGGGCTGGCAATGTGGAATACAGCAGCTGCGGGGCATAAGGGGGAGGGGGTCGGGCATTCAAAACGTCCTCCATCTCATCCTGCTCATCCTCTCGCACTACATAACTTTTATTTTCTTTCAACCTGCAAAGCCTATCTACGCGCTCCAAGCGTTGCTCATTCTCATTCTTTGTATGTTCTCTCGCTTTCTGTGCCATTGTTTGTGCCGCCTTCTCCTCTCTCAATTTACGTTCCCTAACTTCCTTCTGCCACATCCTTAATGAATCGAACATGCTCTGACGACTGCGCCTAGCAAATAATTTGTCTTGCAAATAATCCAGTTTAGCCACCTCAAAAGAACCTGTCAGGGGCCACTGCAAATCCACATTGTCACTGGTGTATCGATGCCACAAGGTACCAAACAAAATCGGGGGCAATCCGTGTTTTATGCACATGTTAAAATTAGGAGTGCCCTCCGGAGGGGCGGGTTGGCTTTCGGCCAATCTAGAATCCGATACACGACAACAGCATCCAAAACACCGCAACTTACTGAAGCACGGTATCTTTACCACAATGCAAACACACCTCTTCACACCTTCCGTTACCTCTACTCACTGGCTCCTAACACATTCACACACGCATGGTATACATTTAATTCAAAACACACGCACACACTATGTACATCAAAATCCTGCCAAACACGTGTTACCAAAATGGGACAAGGCCCGTCGACCGAGTCGTGGGGAACCTGGACCCTACCGCAGACCGAACAGTACACTAACTGTTCTGAGGACGGAGAACACATCCGTCACCCGGATGGCACTACAGATCGCTGCCCACTTTACCACGGGAGACCCAGAGCTTACTCCCATTGAACCGCCACCTTAGGGGTTCGGGGTGAGTTCCGGAGCCTACCCGCAATGAGCCACACCTCCACCACAGTACCACCCGGTCGGATGACCACAAACAAAATGTCCTCCCAACCTCCGTTAAGTCTGTCAGAGCACCACTCGCACTCTGAGTTCCCCGGAGCACACTAGCCACAGGAGCGCACCGGCTCCTCAAACCATTAGAGACACCCCAGTCTCTCGGAGCACTCCAGCTCCTACAAACAACAGGCGGACCACTCACCTTTCGTATGCGGTACCGACCTCTACCGTTCTCCACCTCCGGCTGCCAGGACCAACACGGTCAGCTTCAGGTTCTGCCTTCTGGACCCCGGCGTAGGATTCGAACCGGGACCTCTCCCGATCAGCAGGGTGGGGCAGCGCTGCGAGAACCAAGCTCGGCATCAAATGGGTACCCGGACCCACCGTGCCGACCAGCGGGTCCCCGGTCTTCTGCTACCCACCTACGGGTGAGAAAGATCCTTATCGCGGGGTGCCTGTTCGGGCGCCATCTGATAAGCGTGGCTCAAATCCACCCGAGTGACTTACCACACTCACCTATAGTTACTCAGTAAGAAGTCAGCCGGACAGTGGAGAAGAATAAACAAGGTAAATTTATTAGGCCACAAACTCCCATATGAGAGGGCCCTGTCCGACCTCACCCCTGAGAGTGCGCCGAGAGGACTAACTCATATCATCACAGCAATACATTATAACATGGTACAGTGAAATAAAAACACGCCCCTTCTGGAAAATTACTGAACCCCAGAGAGAGGAACAATGGCATCATACAAGAGGCATCTGCACCTGCGAGGGATACATTGGCTATCTCTGCCCAAGGCCGCAGAGCATTAGTGATTTTCCTATTCCTACGGGAGGGGTAGATGAGCGAGTGCGACTCGCAGACACAGAGGAATACACAAAATGGAGGCACACGAGCTAAGCTAAGGAAACCAATATCATCACACATATAAATGAATAATCACATGAGCAATAAAAATAACGTAAGAGCATAAGTGTATACTTCATCAGTTAGACACATGATGCTAACTTGCATATGTAAATGGCAATGGGCGGGGCAACGAAAAATGAAACCTATCAATCTTCTTGTGGCTGTTTCTGCGCCATGCTCTTCCTCCTGGCTTGTGCGGTCTGTTGCCTTCTTGCTATTGGGCGCATCTCAGCTGTTCCTGCTGTCTTGCTTTCTGGTGTTACTCCTGGCCACTTGTGAGTGTCTTTCGGGCTGTGTAGGGGCATCTTTTTGATGTTCTCCACATGTCTGACAGGCCAGGGTCTCTGCAGTACTCTTCTTCTGTGGTACGTGTGAGGGTGCTGCACGTTCTCTCCACCATACCACTTAACCAGTCCTTTGGGTTGGTTTTGTCGACTGACACATCATGCGGTTCTTTCACGCCATGGGGTTCAGTCCTCTTCCCTGCAAGGTGTTGAACTCTCTTTTCATGCCAGTTTCTTTACTAGGTGTGTTTTTGCTCCATTTTGACCCGTGCTTGGCAGTGGTCAGTATCCTGCTTCCTTCGTATCTTTACAGGAGCAGGTTCAACAGTGTTAACGCTGTTCGAGTTTTTTGGCTGGGGCTAGCTCTGGCTTCTCGTCGACACCATGGGTCCTGTGGATCTTTCATGCCTCTTTGGTCATCTTCTTACGAAGTTCGGCATTTCTCAATTAGGCACCAGCGTTCTGGCTTGGTGTTTTTCTTTCTCTCATCCCCTCTGCATACAAGGTTTTCGTGTTAGTCTGGATGGGCTGTGGTGCTCTAGCCTCCCCTTGATTCCCGCTCTCTTCAGAGCATAAGGGTCTAGTGGTTGCCTGCGCTGTCATTTCTGTCCCCACTGTGTTTCGTCCTTTGGTTGACGATACTCTTTGGTCATGTTGTCGACAGCTAGGTTATCTTTGAACCTTGGTGGGGTTTAGTCGCAGTGCTGCCTCGTCTTTGGGTATGGCTTTGGTATCTATTCTAAGTTAAGGAATCTGCACTAGACGTCTCTATCAGATGAACAAGTTACTTACCTTCGGTAGTCTAGCTGCAGATTCCTTAACACCCGCCCGTTCTCCCTGTCCTGGGACACCCTTTTCAAGTTGGGCTTCTTGCCTTCGCCTCCCTTTGGGTGGCTTTATTCCTCTGCGGGGTGACGTCTTCCCTTCTCTCCGACTCATGATGCTACATTCTGTTTCGTGGCTCTGCTCTACCTATCCTTGTATTTGGACGGTAGGCCCATATGCCATGTATTCTTTACAACCCTTGCCCTGGGTTGCCCGTTGTGAGTCTAAATCCTTTCTTCTACTGCTTGAGGTTTCTTGCCTCCCCTGCACTCTAGTGGTTCAGGTCACTGGCAATGCTACATTCGGTTGGTCCCTTATTCGGATCTGACGTCTCCTTTTCGGTGACGCCATCTGGTAGTTTGTCCATACTCCTGGGTTCTGGACTGGTTGTCCTTCACTGTCTTATATTGTGGTAGCAACCTTTCTGTCGGCTGCTGTGACGATTCACCAGGGAGCTATGGCTCAATCTTGTGCCTCTGGTGGCACAGGCTCACTCAGGCCAGGGTGTCGAATCCTGCCTATGCTCGGCATCTTCTTCTGCCTCAAGGGGAGGTTTTGGTCTTGACAATTTCAGGGGTCCCTCCCAGAGTGGTGCTCTATTCTCCCCCCTCAGTTTACAATATACAGTGACTGGCACTGTATTTCTATGGTGATGGTGTTCACCATACCTTGTTTTTTCTTTTTCTGCACACTGGTCCCATATTTTCAGTTTTTGGTGGTGGCGACGCGGAAAAGTCTTCTGATGAAAACTGATGTTGGCGCGCCGGGGCGGGGCATTTATGGCTCTGCTGATGTCACGTCCATGGACGACGTCAGGGCGGAGCCATACGGCCCAACCATTCCCCACCCCTCCCCACCCCCCACCCCACTCTCCGGCGCACAGGTGCTGCTGCACAAAATTTTCCGGACCAGTTTGACGCCTGGGTAATATTCTAAGTTAAGGAATCTGCAACTAGACTATGTGTCTACCAGATACATCGTTACCGAAGGTAAGTAACATGTTTGTTTGGTGCACAGAAGTAGCCAAATCCCACTCCCCCATCCCACTGCAGTCCTCTTAGCCCTTGCATCGCAGAGGACAGGGATCATACAGATCACATGCTGGTCACCAGGTGCACCGATCTTTCTAGTCTCCCGCCCCTTTGGTTTGCCCGTAGTGGCACACAACCACCCTGTGGGAGGCAGGATTCAACATTCTCTCCCAGGGAGGCATGCCATTACGTCTAATAGAAATAGATGGGTCCTTCAGATTGTCCAGTACGGCTATGCCCTCCCCTTTCTTTCCGACGCATCACAGCTTCTGCCCACATCAGAGCTGCTCTTTTGGGAAGCACCATCCATCTTACTGCAAAAGGTGTGCGTTATACTGTTCAAAGGTGCCACCAAGAGGGTGCAGGCCTTGGAAATAAACATGGATTGTTACTCCTGCTATTTCCTTGTACTGAGGAAGAATGGAGCTCTTCATCCTATTTTAAATTGTTGCCCTCAGAATGCCTTCCTGCGGAAGGACAAATCCAAAATGCTCACAGTGGCAAAAGTTTTGTCTTCCCTGGATCCGGGTGAATGGATGTTCATCTTGGCTGTGCTGGACACATACTTTAATGTGCTTGACCTGTCGTTTCCTATGGTTCTAAGTTGGCCTGGGGCTTTTTCAGTTTGCCATGCTCTCCTTCGGCCTTACCAGTGCCCATCGGGTGTTCATGAAATTGATTGCAGCTGTTGCCGTCTATCTTCAGAGGTGAGGCACACTAGTTTTCCAATACCTGGACAACTAGCTTTTGAAGGCAGACTCCCCACAGCCTGTCGTAGGACACCTTGAGATGACTGCATACCTCCTGACACTGTTGGAACGCTACATCAACAATTCGAAGTTACACTTGACTCCTTCGCAGAGGCTTCCTTTAATATAGGAGCTGTTCTGAACATGGTACAATTCAGGGCCTTTCCTCTGTTGCAGTGTGTCCAGGACATTCTGTATATGATCCTGATGTTTTATCCTCTGCTGCCCTTAATCTCTCTGAGAGCAGGTCTGAGACTTTTTGTCCTGCTGACCCCATGGATCCTACTCATCCACTTCGCCAAGGGGCATATGTGGGTTCTACAGTGAGATCTGAAATCTAGGTGGGCCCAGCATCAAGGGTACCTGGTGGATGTCATCCAGTTTTCAGAGGAGATTGGACAAGATGTGCCGTGGTGGCTTATGGACCCGCAGCCTGACCAACAGAAGACCCATTTCCCTTCCCCACCCAGAGCTGATAGTGGTGACGGAGGTGTCATTGCTGGGGTGGGAGGCAATCTAGGACAGGTGGACATCAGAGGACCCTAGTCTCTGGCGGAAATCCACTTCACATAAATCTTTTGGAGCTGGCGGTCCATCTGCCTGATGTTGAAGGCCTTGCTGCCATCCATCATTTGAGGGCTCCTGCAAGTTCGCATGGACAACACCACGGCCATGTGATCCTGTTACAAGCAGGGTGAAGAAGGGTCTGGACGTCTGGGTCCTGTGCTAATAGTTTCTGCACCTCTGAAGCTGGAGTGTCAGGTCATCTCCCTGATCATAAACTGCCATGTGGGATCTTTAGATGGTTAGTCAGATGAGCTTAACCTGCAACACGTAATGAATCGTGAATAGTGCTTGCACCTGAAGATGGCGGGGCATCTTCCAACACTGGGGAGAGCTCTGGTTGAATCTTTTCTCCAGTACTTATGGGCACTGGCGTTACCAAGAATGCTCTTTCTAGGAGATGCATTCAGACTAGAGGAGCACAGGACTCGTTTACGCCTTTCCACAATTACCTCTTCTGCCCTGAGTTTTGAATAAGAGAAGAAAAGACTGCGCCACATCCTGCTAGTGGCTCCGGTTTGGGCCTGGCAAGTGTGCTGCCCGGAACTTCAGGGCATACTCATTTGTCCGTCTATCAGGATACTGCTTTGGAAGGATTGTCACAGCAGCAGGGAAGGGTTCTTTGCGTGCCCAAGCCAGCGCCATCTGCACCTTCCTGCATAGAGATTTAGTGGCTGCAGTTGACTGCACTTGATCTACCAGCGGTGGGCATGGATGTCATTCTTGCTGCTAGGCACTCATCTATAAAGTCTATTTACTACGGGCCATGGGACCAGTCTGTGGCCTGGTGTAGAACTGAAAAACAGGCACTTTGCAAGTCTATTTGTTGAATGTGTTATTGTTTGTTATGTCTTTGACCCGGCAAGGTTTTGCAGTGAGCACTATTAATGATTATTTGCATGCCCTTTTGAGCTTTTTAAATTTGCTCTACCATCCATCCTTGTTTAAGTTATCTTTGCGATGTGGTTTATTAACGCCTTAACCGCGGCGGTAATTCCGCCGTGGTTCTGGGTGTTCCATTAAGTGGACGGGGCCGCGTCGGCCAATGGACGTGCACGGCACTACCGAGGTAGTGCTCGCGACAGCCGTTGGCCAACGGGTGCACCTAAAGGGCTAAAGGTTTGACGCACAAGATGCCCCCCTCCCCACCCAACCATTTGTGATGCCAGTATGGGATCCTCATTTGGCCTTGACATTCCTCATGGGCACCTCCTCCGAACAATGTACAGCTGCTCGTTGCATCTTCTGATTCTCAAACCTGTCTTTCTCACTACGATCACTTCATTTACGTTGCGTGATTGAGCTCCAGGATCTCAAAGTGCAACAGCCATTTACTACCTTTTTCTTCCCAGACAAACTAGTGTTGAGGGCCGGGTCAACCTTTTGGCCAAAAGTTATGACTACTTTCATGTTGGGCAATCCACCACCCTCCCAACATTCTTTGCCCTGCCTCACTCGCAAGAGGAGTAAAGCCTCTATTGACTGAACCCGGAAAAGAGCCATAAACTTTTACATCGATCACACCAAAGACCATCATGTATATGATCAGCTTTTTGTGACTTTCTCAAGGGCAACAAAAAATTATGGCGGTGAAGAAACAGGCTTTGTCAATTTGGATAGTCCTTTGCTTTAATATCTATTATGCACTGGCCAGGAAACAACCTCCGGAAGGACTGAAGGCTCATTCCATCATGTCCAAGGTGTTAACACTTTGTTGACATGCATCTACAAGATCGTGGTGTGGGTATCAGTGTATATGTTCACTAAGCACTACTTTCTTCACAGCCACGTCCATTGGTAAGATCATTTTGCCCTCTCAAACCTGCAGAACCTTTTGTTTTGGTCTGAATTCTTTCCACAGATGTGCCATCATTGACAGGTACTTCTTTGGTATTTATTCAACAGGCTAGGAATCTGCAGTTAAAAGTGCCCATCAAAAGAACAAGTTACATATCTTCAGTAACGTTCTTTCTGGTGGATACCCTATCTTTGCAAAACTTCTTGGGCACATGGCCAGCATTTTATCATCAGAAAAAAGGATCAATTTTATCAAACCCATGAATTTCTGTGAATTTCCATGCTTCAGATAAACCAAAAAAAAATCTAATTCTTATTTAAGGCATCGCTGAAAGTAGGATTTAAAGACTTGGGGCCAGATGTAGGTCGCCCAATAATGGTCGATAACGGCCGAAATTACCGAATTTCGGCCATTACCGACCGGCATTGGCCTTTCCAGATGTAGGTGACATTTTTTGTAGGATTCGGTATTTTACCGAATCGGTAATTTAAGGATTCGGTAAAATACCAAATTCTTAACATACCGATTCGGTAAATTACCGAATCCAGGATGTAGGGAGCACTTAGTTAGTGCATTCCTCAGTTAAGGATTCGTTATTTATTATTTATTATTTATTTGGTGGTAAATAATGAAAACCTTTGACAAAGCATTTTTTTGGCTTTTCCAACAGTGCCATGTTGCACCCATACACAATTGAGGGGTGCAACAGGGTGTCAAAGTGACACCCTGCCACCCTTCAATGTTTCCCCCTTTTACCGAATCGGTATTTACCGATTCGGTAATTGACATTCATTCCTATGGGCCTCCAGCTCGGTTAAGAAGTCTTTCAGAGTGTTGACCTGTTTGTCGTTGTTGTTGTTGTTTCAGTGGAGATTAAAATCACCTAAAAATATGTTATCAGCGTCAGTGTTCATGTTAGCCGTGATTATCTCCATTAGCTGATCAATGAAGGTCACATTGTTGTTTCCCGGAGGGTGATATAGGTCATGTAGGATGCAATTTGGTTTGTTAGCTGATCTTATATTGAGACCTAGGTATTCGCATGACTCTAGAGGGTCAGATTGAATTTGGCAAATTTCTAAGTCCAATCTGTGTATGCAGGCTATACCATACCCTATCTTCTTTTGCCTATCAAGTCTCACAATGTTGTAGTGGGGGGGCACCAGGAGGTCCATGACTGGGGACGACGATTCAGATAGCCATGTTTCCGTGAGGATTGTTATGTCTATTTCCTGGTTAATAATGATGTTGGCTATGTCAGATGCATGTTTAACTGCAGATCGACAGTTGAGCAGTAGGCATTTGAAGGATTTTTCTGTTCTACATGGGTTCATATTTTGCGATTCGGTGATCAGTTGGACTTGTTGCAGGTTTGTTGAGATTGGGTTTCCTTCCATTCAGCTTTGACATTCTGTTGGCGTCTATTGGAACTCTTTTGATTTCCTCCCCTCTAATGTGGTCAGTAGGCTCATAATCCCGGATTAGGGATAGGGTCTCTTCTTCAGTTAAATAGCTCTGAATCCAATTTGGTTTATTTGGTCTTTCTGAAATTGGCATGGCCTTCTTCTTGCTCTTGCATTGAGATGTATATAATAGTTTTCGGATGTGCTCGACTTCTGTGTGTGTATTTCCCGTGATATCCTGTAGTCTTTCTATTCCTATGAGGGTGCTTCATAAATCCTGTGATAGGTTGCTCATTTGTGTTTGGAGCTCTGTGATCTTTCTCATGATCCTGGGTGACGTACTGGGATTGATCATTCGCTCATTTCGAGTTTCACGACTTTTGTTCCTTAGTTTACGTTCTGAGCTTTTCATCTGGATCTTGTTCTGTTTGCCCTTATGTCAGTTGTCTCTTTTACCATTGTTTGCCTTGTTTGAGTCTCTATCTTTGTTTTGTGTTCCTACAGTCTTGTTTGTGGTGCCTAACGTTCTAGGAGAGCTTAGTGTAGACGTATTTAGGGGTATAGAAAGGGCTGCTCTTTCCGAGTTAGCTATTCCTAGGTTTTTATTTTGTTATTTATTCCTATAAGATGTTTCATCACTGATGTGAGGCATCGCTTCTTCCCACTGGAGATTATCTGTAACGTTATACGTGTGGCGTGTAGACATTCCTTTTCTCTGATTAATGTTCTCAAATGTTGGGCCTCCTGTTTCACTAGTGCCTCTTTGTAGCAGTGAGTGATCTGGTTCAGTTAGTATGCTGTCTAAGGTTGCTTTTTCCCCTCATAGGAGCTCTCTGTTGCTGAGGGCATTTCGTTTTCCCTCTGAGTCATTCCTTATCAACGAGACTTCTATTCTGTTTGTGTCTTCTGGTTGGGTGGATTGTTCTGGTTCCTGGAGGTCTCTAATCGGCGTGCTGAATGAGGTGGTAGAGACGTAAGAGACTGGGTTGTCTTCTGGCGGTCTCTGGAGCTGTGGTTGGATTGTGTTTCCTATTTGCGAACATTGTTCAGGTTCCAGTAGGTCTCTAGTTGGTGTCTTAGTTGTGATGGTACAATCAAATGGGACTGGGTTGTCTTCTGTAGGGCTCCTGTAGGGCAGATACAAGGCTAGACAGGTGAGTGCACAAGCAAAGGCAAGCGGGCTAGAATACAGGATTACTCCAATATTGGCACTCTGATAGATTCACCTGCTTGAATCATTCCCCGTCATCGAGACAGGAGATGCACTATTCCACATATTAGTAATGCAATGTTAAACATAGACTTGAAAGGTCCTTCAGTTTTGTAACATATCCTAGTCATTTTAAAAAAAGAGGCCAAACTTAGGTTTGAACCAATTCGAATGCCCAGCACTCTAGAGCATTCTTGTGACAAGTTCCAGTCCCTCAAATTGTCTACCGCACATCGAGCTAGGGAGTCTCCATTGAGCTCAAACCTTATTTCCTTCAGAAATATACAGATTTCCCCTTAATATCCGTTTGTCTTATTTCTTGACTTCCATTCTGGCTTCAAAGAGTCTCTTCATGGCCTGTTCTACCTGTGGTAAGAAACCGCTTCATTCTGATGATCCTCATCAGGACTGTATATATTGTCTTTGTCCAGCACATTATCCCAAAGAATGTAAGGTATTTTGTACCTTTTGTACTAAAACTCTGAAGGACCGTGAAGGGCAGCTGCTGATATGGCTCCAAAAACTTAAAACCAAGAAGGATCTGGTGTCATCCTCCTCAAGAAGGTCACAGAAGAGGGAGAGATTATCTTATTCTTACTCTTCTCTGGAGCAGTCCAAAAAAGCCTCTGAAAAGACAAATCATGAGTCTTACAGAGGGTGCAGTCCTTCAAAATCTCCCCAGGAAGGTGAAGTGTCTTCTAGGTGAAAGGTAAAAAAGGAACCATGTGTCTGCTCAAAAAGGCCTGAAAAGACTAGGTCTAAAACTCCTACACTACCTCCTAAAGTCTCTCACTTATCCAAGAAACTGTCATCTGCACCATCTACTGACAGATCGTTGAGAAGCGTCTCCGTCAGCGAAAATCTTGGTGACGACAGACATACACAGCAGCATCTACGACACCTACCACAAGCACCATCTCCACACTGACTACAGCCTTGTCTTTCTCAGTCACAACGACATCCTCGGCGACGGCGCATACACCCAGATCGTCGATGCTGAAGCTTACTCTGAGCTCGTTGACAACAGTGAAGACGGTTCCTCCGTTAATGTCTCTCCCGTCAACAAAAGACACTGCTCTCTCGACTTTGTTGCTGTCATCCTTGTCGACGACCTCATTGACGGCCCGTTGATGAGAGGAATAATTCAAAAACAAGACAAAATAAGACATTTAACTCCATAAACCTCTCAAAGCATGGTGTCACCATTGCTACCAGCCCATCTGTTGGGCGAAGAAGAATCTGATGAGGAGGGGCCCTATGGGGTTGCACACAGCTCCTCTGAGCTGCATGCCAAGTGCCAGGACGACCAGTACGATGCGGTTGAATATGAGGAGTAAGGATATTACACCCCTCAAGACCAATAACCCCCACAATACAAAGTGGAAATGGTGTGTCTGCCTTCCTTATTTGTTACAGACCTGCAGTTCATGCTCTCAGATTACAAAAAGTGTTTCACACCAACTTCATCTACTACTTTACATGCTTCTTCACCTGTAAAATCTCCATCTGGGCAGCCATCTACTCCACAGCATAGACCATTGTTACAGACTATGTCAGTAAGACATACTCCACAAACAGCTCTCCTGTAGAACCAAGCAACTTATAATGAAGACAGAGCAGAGGGGGAGCTACGCTACAACCCCCCGCACGGAATGGGATGATTATCTATTGCCTCCTTCAATACTAAGAAAGAGTGGGAAGTTTGTTACAGGTAGACCCTCCGCTTCCCAAACTGTAATCCAAAATTTACATAAAGGAGCGATGACTGAGCTCTTCTAAATCCTATCTTCTAATCGTTTAGATGTGTGACCTTTGAAATATCCCAAGTTAGTGTGCAATTGGCACGCAGGTAAATTAGTGCTCTGGCCACATTTCTTGGAAATATTTGTTGGTTCCTGACCCACAGGCACCACCTGTGGGTGAGTGCCTGCTTCATCTTTGTAGCCTGCTTCATCATTGGACCCACACCCACATCATCTAGTGTGAGTGGTTTGGCCCTACGTGGTTGCAAGCAGAGTACTTAGAAGGTGATAGGCAAGTGATTTGTGAGTGAGTTAAAAATTGCCTCGTAGATCGTAAAGCTACTATGTAAATAGCAAGGTCGTGGGCAAGATTAAAAACAGTAGGATGTTATCAGGGTATGATGGTCCTTGACAAGGACCACAGAACACAATAGAGGACATTCTTAGCAGACTGAGGACCTCGTTCCAGGAGTGGCAGCTGGATCAGGAAATACTCAACAACATCTCTTAGTGGGGATTTCGACCTCTTTGCAACCCTCTAGAACCAGAAATGCCTGTTCTTCGTAAGCTGGCAACATTATCAGGAATCATGGGGGAATGCATGGTCTGGAATCTTTGCTTATGCTTTTCCTTCATACCTCTCCTTCCGAGATTCCTCATAAAAATGAAGGCCAAACCATGCAGGATCAATCTCATTGCCCCCAAGTGGCCATGCCAGCATTAATTTACAGAACAACTTCTGCTCTCCAAGAAAATTCACATCCAGCTGAAGACTCTACTAGCAATGAACAAGGGCCGAGTGTCGCATCCAGATCCCGGGTCTCATGGCCTGGCTCCTAAGAGCAATAAATGTATCCATGTAAACATCTCACCAGACTGAAGGGACATACTGTCTAGAGCCTGAGCATAAAGTACAAACAAAACATATTGCCTTCAGTGTAATCGATTTGGCATATGGTGGCAAAAGCCCAAAGAACATCCACTTTCTTCTTTGCCTGAAGCGATCCTTCCCTTTCTTCTGTAGTTAAAATGCTAATGATTGGCTCACACATCCATCACGGTCCATTTGGCGGTCAACTCCCTCTTCAGGCGATTAATCACGTCACCATCCATCAATCAAGTGGTTTTGTGTAGCGTGGGTAATCACCCAAGAGGGTATCCAGGCAGTGGCGGATCCTCCATGGGGGCGTTTGGGCACCGCCTCACTGCTTTCTCGCCGTGCGAGAAGGCAGAAACAAATAGTAGAGAACTACTATTTGTTTCTGCCTTCTCGTACGGCGAGAAAGCAGAAGTTCCTGCTTGAGACAGTGGGAGGGATTACTCAAGGGCAGGGGGGAGTGGTTTTCCCCACTGTTGTTAATACTGTCTGTTTGGCAGCCTGAGAGGCTGTCCAAACAGACAGTCTTAACTGTATTAATAACAGTGGGAAAAGCCGCTCCCCCCTGCCCTCGGGTAACCCCTCCCAATATCCCTGTTCTCTGTATGCTGCAGCATACAGAGAAATGACGTGGTGTTGGGGCAGCCGGCCGAACCAATCACAGCGCTGTGCTGTGGTGGAGCCGGAGGGGAGGGAGGCTGCCTGGCTTCCTGCGTGACGAGTCTGACGACGAATTCAAGAACAGGATGGCGGCGGGAGCCGGAGCTAACTTGAAGGCGGGAAGCCGGGAGGTAAGGTAAGTAGTTAAGTTTATTGACTTATGGCTTTGTTGTTTTATTATGGATTGGGCTCTGAAATGCTGTTACCTATTTACTAGTTTTAAGAGGTAGGTGCGGTGACATAAAGAAGTTTCCGGAAAGTCACACAATTTACTCTACAAATTCACTGAAAGGAGAAAGCGTACATTTTGGATTGTATTCGTGATTACACCATTCATTACGCCAGTTGTCTCATTTCCTTGATGCTATTTTTTTGTTTAACAAATCGGCGTAAGGGAGGGGGAGAGTGCTGTGGCCTTGGCTGCCCTTCAATCGAGGCCCAGAGCTGGTGTTTGGATCACGCCACACTCTGTTGGTCTGCTCTTGATTAACCCACTTTGCTGCTGTTAGCAAATATGTCTTCCTTTCCACATGAAGCGGGAGGCCCCTCTCCGTTTCCTGCCCTTTGATGCTCACTTTCCCTCCGTGTCCCTTCGAGTCAAACCGACATTCTCTGGGCCTCTTGTATGACTTTGTGTTTGTGCTGCACTCTGCAGTTCCTGTGTTTGTGGCACTATGCCCGGTAGACGTAATATAAATAACTAAATAGGCCCTGCTGGAATGTGTCACTGTTACTGTCCGATGCCAATATGCTTTTCCCACCCTGGACTCAGAGGTCACGTGACTGAAACTGACAGAGCGCCACTCGAGGGTCTCTCTGAGCATAGAGGGGGAAAAATCACACACTCCTATCTCTTTTTCCGGCCGCGGTCCTCAGGGATGACCAATGGGAATAGATACTGTCATCACGCCCGCCACTTTCAAATGTCACCAGCCGCGACTGTATCCAGGCATGGTGCTGCTTGTATCAGTCAAAGAACCAGGTCTTGAGTCCCTACCTTAAGTGGGTCAGCGAGGGTGCTGTGCGGAGGCGAAGGAGGAGAGTGTTCCAGGCTTTGGCGGCGAGGTTGAAGAAGAAGTGTCCTCCGGAGCGGCAACGGTGGATATGTGGTATTTGTATGAGGGCGAGGTGTGCAGAGTAGAGCTTCCTGGTCGGTCAGTGGGTAGTTCAGGTAGGCTGGTCCTTTGTCGTGGAGGGCTTTGTATGCATGGATCAGAAGCTGGAAATGGCATCTCTTCTGGACGAGGAGCCAGTGGAGGTCCTTCAGGTGCTGGGTGATGTGTGACATCTTGGGCAGGTTGAGGATCAGTCTGGCTGCTGCGTTCTGGATCGTCTTGAGTCTTTGCATGAGTTTGGTGGTGATGCCTGCATAGAGTGCATTGCCGTAGTCTAGTTGACTGGTGATGAGCTACTGTGTCACTGTTTTCCTGGTGCGGGTGGGTAGCCACCTGAAGACTTTGCAGAGCATGCGGATCGTGGGGAAGCAGGCTGAGGTAACGGTGTTGATCTCACATTTCATGGAGAGTTTGCTGTCCAGGATGAGGTCGAGGCTGCAGGTGTGGTCTTTCGGTGTAGGGGTTGGTCCGAGCTCCGCTGGCCACCAGGAGTCGTTCCAGAGGGCGGTGTGTCTGTTGAAAATCAGACTTTCCTTTTTTCCGTGTTGAGCTTTGGGCAGTTGTCTTTCATCCATGCCGAGATGTTCTTCATACAGCTGTTGAAGTTGGTCTTCATCGAGGTAGGGTCCGCTGAGATCGAAAGGAAGAGTTATGTATTGTCGGTATACGAGATGAGGTTGATGTTGTGCGATATGATGATGTCTATGAGGGGTGTCATGTAGATGAGAGGGTTGGACTGAGGGACGAGCTTTGCAGTACACCACAGATGGTGTGCTTGGGTTGCGAGATGAAGGGAGGGAACAGGACTGTCTGGGTGCTTCCTGTGAGAAAGGGTGCTATCCATCTGAGCGCATCATCTCCGATGAGAGTGTGGTGGGAGACTGACATTATGGTCTGCCAGAATAGTTGAACATTCCTTCAAATTATTATTTTGAGTTTTTCCAACAATCAGGCCTCCGCCTCCACTCTGGCAACTAAATGTTGAGCTCTACAGCTTATGAAGCATCCATTTGTACCCATTCACGGAGCGTATATTCAATTCCTTTCCTTGAAAGTGGCTCTCCTCGTAGCTTTAACTTATGCCAGAGATGACAGTGAGATAGGGTGATTCTTCACACAAACTGTAGGTTCATTCCCAAAGTTCCTTCAGACTTTCATCTCAATGAAAACTATTTTTCCAGATCCTTCAGCGTCTGCTGAAAGGGCACTACATTCTTTAGAAATCTGAATGTGCTTGGAGTTCTATTTAAACTAAACAAGGTTTTCGCAAGTCTAATCAATTGTTTGTAGCTTCCAGCGCACCATGGAAATGGTATCCTCTTTCGACTCAGAGCATTGGTAGGTGGCTATCCAGAGCAATTAACTTCTGCCATCAAGCAGCAGGCAAACCAATACGGTCTTCAGTGCACGACCACTCTACAAGAACTATGTTTACTTAGCGCTGCTTGCTGGTCTGTCACTTCAACAGATGGCAACAACAACAACAGAGTCTCCTGGACAGAGGACGACTCAGTGTCGAACCACACGCGCAGCAGTGCCCAACAACCAGGAACGAGCGGACTGTAAGTCTAGTGACCAACCTGTCCAAACGAATCCTGTCACCAATGGAGAACCAGGTTCTAGAAAAAGGCCTAGGTTTCGTCCCCACAGCAAGACCCGATAAATTTAGACTTCATTGCGAACTTGCCGGTTTCTTTCGGAAATTGAAACTAAAAGCTTTCTTTGAAGGAAAAACAGACCTCAACGACGCAATCAGGAAAGGAGATACGGGACTTAGACCCAACTCAACATTCATCCCTCCTCCGCATACGGTACCAGCAGCTATCATTGCCTTTGAACAGGCAGTCTTCAAGGATTTGGAGGCTAGCCAGAACCCCAAAATATTTGGAAATTTCACGACTGCGGAATATAAGGCACTAGAAGCTCTACAAAATGACAATTCAATAACCATAAAACCAGCTGATAAAGGCGGTGGCATTGTCATACTAAACACCAATGACTATGATAAAACCTGTGAGGATCTTCTAAATGACAACAGGAACTATACTCCATTAATGACTGATCCCTCTTCTGATCTAACGAAAAGGATCACCACCTTAGTTAAAGAGGCTGTAGACAATGAACACATCTCCAAAAATGAAGCAGAGTTTCTGAATACCAATGACAACATCATCCCATATTTTTATACACTACCTAAACTGCATAAAAACCGGTTACCACCACCAGGTCGCCCAATTGTATCCGGGATTGGATCAATTCTGGAACCTCTCTCTAGGTTCTGTGACCAGTTTTTGAAGCCCCTGGTACAGGCAACTCCTTCATACCTGAAAGATACCAAAAGTCTACTACATCTCCTGACAGACATTACATTCGAGGTCAACTCAGTCACATTAGTGACCTTGGATGTTGAAAGCTTGTACACAAGCATCCCCCAGGACGATACCATCAAAGTCCTGGGGAAGGCATTGGATTCAATCGAATGGGAATATCAAACCCCAAAAAAATTCATTATTGATTGTGCGACAATAGCACTCAAAGAAAATTTCTTCTCCTTTAAGGATAAGCTGTTCCTTCAACGCTCGGGTACCTCGATGGGCAGTACCTTTGCCCCTAGTGTGGCCGGGCTGTACGTGGCGGATTTTGAAGCCCAGCACATTCTTCCTTCAACTGCGAAATTTTGTTCATCAATGCTTCTATGGAAGCGTTACATTGATGATATCTTGCTATTATGGACAGGCAGTGAGAGTAATCTGGAAGCCTTCCTGTTGTGGATTAATACCCTAGACAACAATTTGAGATTCACAAATACCACAAGCAAAACTGACATTGTTTTTCTGGATGTACTGATCACAATATCTGGCACATGTTTAACCACAAAAACTCATCATAAGCCAACAGCAAAGAATAATCTATTAGAATTCAGCAGCTTTCATCCGCGCCCCCTAAAAGAGAACCTTCCTTATGGGCAATACCTGAGGCTAAGGCGTAACTGCAGTACACTTACTGATTTCAAGGAACAAGCCTCAAGTTTAACTGAAAAACTGAAAGACAGAGGATATCCTTCTGCTATCCTCAACAAAGGCTTTAAGAGAGCCAGGAGTCAGCCGAGAGAAGTCCTACTAGAAGAAAAAGTCAACAACCAAGAACCAGTGCCACTCACTTGTGTGACAACATTTAATGGGCTATCAAACTATATGAAAAAAACCATAAACAAACATTGGAGTATCATAAAGTCAGCAAAAAAAGACTGGGAAAAACCTATGTTTTCTTTCAAAAAAGGCCGAAGCTTAAGAGATGCCCTGGTTCACACCCGCCCGAAACATAAGACTGACCCTCAGACACCTTCAGTCACAACAGCATGGGGTCTGCCTCCCATCACAGGACATTATCCCTGCTCAGACTGTAGTATATGCCATCTTACAGAAGCTTCGAAATCACTGTCTTTGGAACCAGGAAAAATCTGGACACAAGTTGCTCATACGAATTGCAACTCAAACAATGTGATATACCTGATAACATGTCCCTGTTCCTTACGTTACATCGGCATGACAACAAGAAAAGTGAAACAGCGCATTGGTGAGCGCCGGAGTAATATCCGATGCAAAAAATTAACAACCAAACTGAGCCGACATTTTTTTGAACATAACCATACCCCGAATGATATGAAATGGACAATAATTGAAAAAATTACTGGTACCACAAACATCCCTACCAGACTCTTTGAGAAAGAACAGCGGTGGGTGTACCGTTTAGGTACCAACATCATTGGGCTCAATGATGATATCCCATGGAACACTGTACTTAACTGAAACCCTTTGATTCTAATGTTTGCCAAAGTCACCAATCATGTACGTCCGATCAGTAGCGCACTATTTACAAATAAACATCAATGTTGTAAAATACCAAGAATCTAATTCCCAGACTCTGATAATATTCACAGTCATGCAGTAAACATTGCGCTTATTTTACTCTGCGCTCTTATAAAACGTGCAGATACAAGTAGATCTCAATAAAATACACAAGCCAATACAAATTGTGTTATACTGGCGCAACAGTAACACTGCTGTTATTCATATCCCCAAAACTAATGATCGGCCAATATAGCCTCTAGCCTCGATGTAAAAAATACTATGCAATGTTTTGCATGGCAACAAGCACAACCAAGGCTTGCCGCTGTATACATTTCTTATTTTGTTGTCTTCTCTTTAAAAGACCGAAGACCGAAGCCCGAAGTCAAGGATTGGCCCGCTAATGCAAGCCTCTCTTTGGAGACATAACACGATGTTTCCATAGAAACGAGTGCAACCAAGCCTCGTTTTCACCTGAACCGCGCCCACGGGAAAGAACACCCTAGCCACGCCCACCCGGAAGAGCGCCAACAGCGTTACACAGCCCTTTAAAACAAATCCACCGGCCCCGCTCTCCATCGTCGGGGTCCGGTAGAGGTAGTACGAGGTGTACAAGCGGGCTGCGAGTGCTGAGGGCGTGAGTAATGCTGCATTGACGATCGGACCAAATCCATACTATCAAGCTAAGTCAATCGCGATTCCGTATGTTTCTAGCCTATGTTTTCTTATCTTTAGGATGTGCCAGGGACACTCCAACCCCCCTCCTGAGACCCATGGTGCAGATAGCGCCAATCTTTAAAGTGAGACTTGTTTTTATCTCATACTTGCGTGTGTGGGTCACTGACTCTTTGTCTATTTGATCCTTTGAAAACACTTATACCATGTGATTTTAACCCCCTGAAGCCACTCACGGCTTATTTTAAATCACTATTTTCACTACACTTCCCAGAACTAGTTGTATCATCCCTAGAGGGTTTGTGGATGGTGCTTAACTCTAGTAGTTATTCTGGGAACACGTTTGCTGCCACTTATTTGGAACACCATGAACCGAAAAGTACTTTGGCATAGCCCTACAAATAATTGTTTGTTTGTCTTATATGTCTGTTCGTACTTTTTTGTTCCACAGGTGCTGAAACACTCCAAAATTAGGAGTGATTTTTGGAATGAGCATTTGCTCTTCCTATTTTTATGCACTTTAAACACCTTTTTGTTTTTTCACTTTCACGTCCCCAGGTCAGGGTGGACGATTAGAGAGTCCATACCGCCGGGGTTTATCATTGTCCTGACGAATGCCTAGGTAAAATAAAACCAACACTAAGGCTGAAACATGTTGACATACTAATGATATATTAATTCTGAATTAAACCAACCATTACCTTTGGCTTTACAATTCAGACACATAGAACTCTTGTATTCGTGTCCTAGGGATCATTAATAAACTTTTTTTAGATACCCTTTAGACACTTTTAAATTTAAGTTTGATTTATCCTCACAACACACCCTTTACACAATACCAGCTCCGCAGTCTTCTGGCGTCGCAGCACACCGAAGAGGCATTAGGTCTCTTCGGTGGGGCCCGATGATGAAGCATGACACTGACTAGGTCGGTGTGTGAGGGCTTTCCTTCAAACCCAAATAGGGTGTGAATATCTTGAATCTGTTGGCTCCATCCAAGTGGCTTATAAGAGACATTAACCTCTCTTCTTTTGTTTATTGACTTCAACAGATTTGCCAGACAGCTACCTGGAAAAATAGGCACTCCTTTACAAAACATTATTGCTTGAAATCTGCCGTTCACAGCAGCGCAGCAGTGGGTCAAGCAGTGCTGACATCTTTTTCAGTGAAGGTGAGCTATCTCTTTCCCACCATCCTCTTGTTACGCACATTTTTTCATTGTACTTGTAGATGCAAGTAAATATATATGTGTGTGATTACGTACATGGCTGATCATTTATATATATATATATATATATATATATATATATATATATATATATATATATATATATATATATATATATATATATATATATATATATTCACCACAATCCCCTTCGATCAAGAGGACAGAGTACACACAGGACCCCAGGTAAGCTGCTCACTTGCTTTTATTGTCAAACAGGCATGACGCGTTTCTTTTTTTCAAAACTTCCTCAGATGCCGCCAGGATTTTGCAAGTGCTGTTCCCGCCAGGCTTTTAATCAGCATGCCCCTCTTTGATAGGTCGAGACACCGATGATGGTGTAGCTGTTGGGAAAGCACGGAACCAAGCAACTGGATCCGCGCGGAGCAGACACCAATCGTAAGTACTTGCCACTGTGGGCGGTGTCTGCTCCCTTCACCCCAACACAGCTTGCCTGGAATATGCTGTCAATATAGATGGTGTGGCAGCTCTCTGCCTCCCTCACCCCACCGCTGGAATCCCGATCATGAGCCCATGCGCACCGGTTAAGTAACTAGCGCATCCATGCAAAGTCGCAGTCCATCTTTCGTGGCCAGGCAAGTTCTGGGTATGCGGCGCTCCCGGCGTTTTTACCAAAAAGTAAAATCCAAAGTTGCCACCAAACACCGCCGGAGACTTCGGGGTGGGTACTCTAAGAGGTGTTTGTGGCTGCAATTCGTGACTTCTATTCCTTACGCATTTCAGGGCTTTGCAGCTCCTTCATCAAAGGAGAACTTGCAGTGTACTGCCAAGCTGCTGACAGGCACCATTAACCGCATGCTCTTTATTCATCCCCAGTGGGCTTTCAGGTAAGTTTCCATAAAATGCATGCTGGTACCTGTAGTACTCAATTGAAGTTAACTAGTACAATACAGTAAGAAACATTTGAGTGCAATATAAATAGTTGTTAATATAGGGACTCAAGATAAGACTCAATCTTATTCATATTTAGCTTGCTAGCTATGTACGTACAGAGCCCACCATGTAAACCCCCTACAGCAAGGGTATTAAATGTTTTATAACCGTTTATATGTAGTGATTCCTTCAGCCAAGTTTCCTGAAAACATAAAATATAATATTTTAGTGTAAAATCAGGCCATTGGGGATTATCAATCTTAGAGCGTAGTCCTGATACGTTCCAGGATATAAGGCTACAGCCAGAACTCACATACGTACAGGGGGTCTGGCTGCCACCAAATTGTGGGGGTTACAATCACCATGACAAAACGGTGACTGAACTAGAACCTGAGGATCAGATAATTCAAGGGAAGGGGCCTGACCCCGAGGAGTAAGGCCAGAGACCTGGACTTCCTTCTCTATAGAGGCCGTGAGCGGCATAGAATTTTCCTGCTCTGTTATGATTAGGGATCTATTATCCTGCCTTAACACCTTCTCTCCAGGATCCCCAAATCAGTCAACTTCAGATCTTAAACAACAACTCTGAGAGGCCAGTCAATCAATATCTTCTAATGTATTCAAGATATCAAAATGATTGCTTATTGGTATTGCATAATTTAGCTGGTTACCCTGATTAAACCTCTCTTCCTCAGCAGTATACCATAAATGGTTTGATGGTGGGAAAAAATACACCGGGGGTAGTATGGCTATCTCATTAGGCCTACCGAGCCTATTCCCAACCCTTTCTAATATTGACTGTACCAGACCTGGGCACCTGATTGACAACACAACACAGTCGCCAGCTAGTGATTTTCTGGACTTTTCATCCCAGCCAATCCTATGTACCATCTTAAATTCTGAAAACAGGAGTGAATTAGTTATCCCAGTCCTTACACTAAGAAAATGAAGGGATTTATTCCTCAATGATGACCAGTGCTCATTATTGCTGGACAGCGCAGTAGGAACATCGGCCAGCACCACAGTGTATTGAGTTACTTCTGGGGGTAGATGTAGGTTAGTGGTTGGGCTAGAATGGACCCTCAAAGTACCTAAAAATTGGCCTCTCTCGGGTTGAGTATGGTTATCCCTACCATTAAGGTCCCTGTTCGAGCCACATGTCCCCTGATCGTGCCACCAGGCACAATTGGGGTCTTGGTGTTACTTTGTGCAGCAGATGGCAGGTCCTTCTTACCCAAATTACTAGCTTCAAGTACAGAATTACTGGGCCTTAAGCAGAAGTTAGACTGGGACTGACCCCTATTCATTTCAAAATTCTCAGTTTGGTTATTTGTAGAAGTAACCTCACCCCTACTCCGACAATTATCGGAGGATATTAAAGAGGTACTAGACATAGATTTTTCAAAATTGGCTAATCTAGCTTCAATTTGAGTTAGCTTTTACACTATTGGGTCCAATAGGGCTGATAACATTAACTCTATATTTCGCAGAAGATCTTCTTTCGCCAGAGTATATGATGTTTCCACTATAACGCCTTCTTTTAATGCCGGAATCGGACCCTGGTTGGGTTCACTTTCGGGTGGGCCAACTTTATGTCCTGGGTATTTTAGCAAAAGCTGACTTTGCTTATGGGTACCCTGCCCTTTCTTTTTCTTGCATGGTGGTGCCAGGCTATACCCATGTGCTGTCTTTGCTTTCTGACCACTAGTGATCACATTTGACCTAAGTGGTTTATCAGCGATCTCCGAGGCACTTGTGATTTCGGGGTCCGAGGCCATGGAGTCTGATATATTAACTTGTGAAGAAGTATCTCCATTATTAGATGGTAACACAGTGGCAGAGGATGCAGTTCGATTAACGGAACTTTGGGGTTCTGGGATAGTCTCCGCTCAGTGAGCCCTATCTCATTTATAAGAGCAGATTCAGCCCTCAATAAAAAGGCATCCAATTTCCCCTACAACCCCATGCCCTGTTACAGACGTAGGCTTACTCATTCTGGACCCCCGCTATACAGACCCCCAGTTCAGTTAAAATAAATGAATTTCACCATCTAGTAAAGAGGGAACAGTGATAATTGTCCCAAAACAATGCCATGTCAGTGGTCAATGGTATAGCCCAGCCCGGCCTCCTTCGGTCGGTGACGGGCTTGGACGGGCTTGCCCTTGGCCCGGGCACGCCTGCTCGCATCCCGTGCCGTGGGAGCCCTGGGCTGTTCTTATGTGCCTCCGGGCGCGAAAGGATGATCGTAGCACCTCCTGGCGCTAAGTTTTGTGGGAAATGAAGTCCTCTCCATGGGATGCGGCGTAAGCAAATTGCGGCGTGCCTTGGCTCCCCAGTGAGAATAAAGTATGGTGTGCCTTGGTCTCGTAGGTCCGTAGAAAAAGTAAGTGCTGAGTGCTGTAAGGGCGTCCCCTGAAATCAGTCAAAAGAAGTTCTTTTCCTTGAGTTTGGAAATGACTCCCAGAAGCGAATGGAGACTGTACTGCAAGCAGGATAAGGTTCAGGCTTCAGTGTGTCCCTAGACAAAAATCCTCTCACTGCACAACAGAATGCCGGTAGATAAATCCGGTGACTGTTGCCACAAGTGGGAACACACAGCAGCAACCAACTCGGTGCCCGGGCCTCCCAAGCCGCTGGACCTGAGGCGCCTGACCTCAAGATGGTGGCTTGCTCGTTACTTTGCGTGCCCAGCTTTTCACCAGTAAAAAAGCACGCTGAAAGCGCTTGGAAGCCATGAAAAGATTGTCCTCTATGTTGGAGAGGTCCCTGGCGGACCTATTTTTGGTGGGAACTATCAGAAAACCGTGAGCTGTTATTGGAGGCCCTTCGTGATATAATTAATGCTTTCCTAGCAAAGGATTTTCACTAGTCATAAACGCTAAATAGTCATAACTAAATTCATGATTCCAAAACATCCTTGAAAATCAGAGAAAAAAAGCTATTCAAAAATAATAATACAAAAATATGCCAATACATTTGTAAACGCAATAGATGCTGTCCATTTTATCAAAAAGCCTGTGCTAAATCTAAAAACAAGTATTGGCGAAATTACCAAGTTTGACACTTAAACACTACAGAAACCTTTAAAAATACCGGTTGTGGCGCATAAAATTGAAAAATATTTTCCATTTGTACACGATGCATGTATGAGACTTTCAAGTGTAATGAGAAAGTACTCTTCAATTATAACATATTCCGTCATGCAGCCACCATATTAAGCCACCTAAGAACCTTACCAGAGGACGATTGAGGCTAAGCGATGATGACTTTTAAGCACGTTATACGTAAAATGTGAAATTCTGCTACAGACTTTGTACAGCTGGGTGATCACAATCTTCCAAGAGAAGTGACGTTTTGCACTGAAAAATACTGGAGTTTTTTTTTTAAACAAATTTTATTGTCATATTTGCATAAGCAGCACAGGGCCCTGTCACCCAGGGGAGCCTGCAACAAAAAATATCACGATATCAATTGCAATTGACATTTTCATGGTATAATCAAACATAACCAAAAGAAACTAAGAACCACCCCCCACCTACCCAACCCTCCCCCTCTCAGCCCCCCTACTCCCCAAACTCCCCCCTCCAACCCACCCACCTCCCCCCCCCAACAGTCGCACAGCTCACAATAGGTCCAAAAACCACTCCAGCATGTATTACACCATACACATAATAGGATGGAGGCAATCCATTCGTCCCATCCGTTCCATGCTCCAGACTCTCCCACATAGCCCCTCTAACCCATCCTAAGGGAGATCATCCTGCTCCACCGGGGGCTCCAGCTGCACCCCCCTGTAATCTGCCCAGCGTTTCCAAATTTTAAAATGCTTCAGCGGGCAGCCCCTAGCTACAAAGATCGAAGCTCCAGGCCCATGTAAAAATCCAGACCCCTCTTCCAGACAGTCATCTTAGGGGCACGGGGGTCTTTCCACCCTTTAGCTATGTCTCTCTTAGCAGTGGTAAGGCCTAGTAACATCAAGTGTCTCTTGTATATGTTGCCCCCAACCCTATCCATGACATGCAATAAGGCAAATTGTGGCGTGTTCGGGAGCTCCCACCCCAACACCTCAGCTAAACAGGCCAGAACCTCCCTCCAGAAGCGCGCCACAGTTCTGCAGCTCCACACCGTATGAAGGAAAGTCCCTTCCTCACTATGACAGCGGAGACAGTTCGCAAGGCAATCAGACCCGCCCGATAAAGGCGAACTCTTGTGTAATAGACCCTGTGTAAGTATTTGAACTGGATTAAGCGGAGACGCACAGCTATGGCGGCGCCCCTGGGTGAAGCCAATGCCTCCCTCCAATCCTCCTCCTCCAACCCACCCACGTCCTCTTCCCAGTGTTCCCTGAGCTTCTGAAGTGTGGGAGAACTATGTGTGACTAGCGTCTGATATATGCGAGAAATTTTCTTTGTTACAAGGTCCCCCATAAACACTTTCGCCTCCAGGGGGTTGAAGTCCGGGAGAGTCTCCAGTCCTACCAAACTGGGGGACAGGGCGTGGCGAAATTGAAAGAATCGAAAAAATTGGGAGTTGGGCATATCAAAATCATCTCTGAGCTCTTGGAAGGATTTCAACCTGGTGTCATGCATCACATCCCCTAAGGTCGAGATGCCCACATTGTCCCACCCCGTAAATCCTTGTATGGAGACTAGTGCAGGGAAGCGTCCATTGTGCCATAAAGGCGTCTCTGCCTTCAGAACGTTCCACCACCCCACACGGCGCAGGGCCTGCCTCCAAATGAGAAACACCGCCCGAGTGACCGTTGGCAGTTCACTACGCAGGGGTGCGGAGTAGAGGATGGTATGGAGTGTGTTGAAGCCCATCAAAAAGTGCTCCATGGCATAGGCCGGATCCGCACGATCGCTGTACCACCAGTCATTTAGTACCAATAGATGAGAGGCCTGATAATAGGAGAGAATATCCGATGTGGCCAGTCCTCCACAATAGGTGGAGAGGAAGCACGTGCGCAATGCCACACGAACCGCACCCCCTTCCCATAGGAACTGCCCCAAAAGGGAGTTGACCTGGCAAAACAAGCTCGGGGGATTGGATAAGGGTGGTTCTGGAGTTGATATAGCAGGCGCGGAAGCGCCACCATTTTGAAAATCGCCCATCTACCATAAATGGTAAGCGGCATACGCGACCAGGTCTTAAGGTCTGCTCGTACTCTATTCCACACCGGCACTAAATTTCGTTCTCAAGACACGGCCGGGGCATCTGGCAGAAAGACCCCCAAGTATTGAAGCCCTCCAACCACAAGCGGCCCAATCCCCTACTACCGAAGTCTGCTCTCCCAATACCCACAGGGTAGATTTGCGGGGATTCATGTATAGTCCCGAAGTCTCACCAAAGATCTGTAGAATCCAAATACGGAATGTGGAAGACACAGCTCCCGCCACCCGAACCGAGGCCCTCAAGTCAGTATACAAGAGGCGTACGTAGGATAGGAAGCCAGGGCCCAGGTTAAGCCACGGGAGCAAGGAAATCAGGTATACCCAGCTAAGGGAATCGAACGCTCTATCTATATCGGCTAGGAGAAGCGCCGCTGCCGCCCTGTGCCCCTAATCGCCTCCATTGCCACATGGGCCCGTCGAATGTTGTGTCTGGTCGCCCTTTGTGGCATAAAGCCAGCCTAGTCCGGATGCACCAGGTCCGAGATATATGGAAGGAGCCTATTAGCCAGAGCCTTGGCCAGCACCTTGGCCTCCACGTTGAGAAGCGAGATGGGACGATAGGAGGAGTGCTGCTCTGGGGGCCGTCCCGGCTTATGGAACACCACCACCTCCGCATGCCGCCAGTCTGGTGGAAGCCTGCCCTGATCCCTAGCCTCCTCCAACGCCATAATGAGGGGCCAGTTGGGTATTATATTTCTTTAAAAATTCACTGGGGAAACCATTTGGACCGGGGGCCTTCCTCGAGCTCAATTCTCCCAGTGCGATGCCCAGCTCCCCAGCTGTTAGGGGAAGGTCTTACTTATCTTGCACGTCATCTGTCACCGCCCTAGGGGGCAGATCCGCCAGAAATTTGTCAACCTGATCAGGCGGAAGACACTCCTGGGGGGCATAGAGCTCCGCATAATACTGCGCTAAGCTTTCTGCCAGTCCTCTGGGGTCTGTCAACGGCTCCCCTGTGTCATCCAGTTTCCCGGGTAGCTTCTGTGCATGAAAGACCCCCTGACTGAGTCGGTGTAACATTTTGCTAGATTTATATCCCCACTGGCAGATTCTACTGTGTGTGGCTAGCCACACCTGACGAGCCTTGTCCATGAGCAGTGCTGCTTAAGACTGTTGTGCGACCAGGAGTTGACTCACGTCACAAGCCTCACCTGTCTGTCGACCCCTACGCTCCAGGGCCCCCATCTCAGCCTCCGCTTGCACCAATGCCTCCCGTCTGCGCCTCGGCGCCTCCACACACCAGGCGATATCCACGCCCCGCAGGGTGGGTTTCAAGGCTTCCCACAGGGTAGCGGCACGCACGACAGAGCCCACATTACATGTGAGGTAAGTGGATAGCGCCTCGCGCATGTGTCGTCTGTAGTCCTCCTGTTGAAGATGCCACACTGACATGCGCCATCTAAATGGCCGTCTCCCCCAACCCAACTGCAGCTCTCCTGACACCGGCGAATGATCTGAGAGACCCCGGGGATGGATCGTCGCCGATTCCAGACAACCCATCTTCGCCCTCGGAATAAAGATGTAGTCCAGTCTCGAAAAGAACCCATGCACCGCCGAGACGTACGTATATTCACGCGCAGCGTCGTGAGTGTGCCTCCATGAATCTATCCATTTCATACAACACACCATACCCTGTAGCCTCGTGGGGTGGCCCATGGGCGCACCGCCACCCCCTCGCCGGAATCTGTCTCTAGTAACGTCCATGACATCATTCCAGTCACCACCAATCGCCATCAATACGTCCGGGATATCAGCCCATACTGTGTACAGCTTCTCAATCAGGGACCACTGCAAAGGCGGCGGGCATACACACATCCCAAGACCAGGGGAATCTCTCCCACCACCTCCTGCACCACTACATACCTACCCTGCGTATCTTGCCAGAGCCTTGTGTGAGTGTAAGGGACTCTACGGTGTATGAGTATAACCACGCCCCTGGACTCCCTCGCAAACCCAGCATGGTAAACGTGTTGGTAGCCAAATCTCTGCAGGCACAGGACCTTAGTGCCCAACAGGTGTGTTTCCTGGAGCAGAAGGACATCAGCCCCTAGGCGCTTCGCCTGCCGCAACACAGCCTCTCGTTTTATCTTATCCAAAATACCACGAACGTTCCAACTAAGGACACGCAGGGTAAAAGGGGGCCCCAGGGGCGTATCAACACAATGCGTCATCTGAGAGTCTCCTCAAGGAATGCACAGACATGTGGACAAAAAGACATAACAAAATCCAACATATTGGACTCCCCCGAGCTGTGCAACCCCACCCCAACCGCAACAAAGCCCAACTCCAACCAGAAATTCCCGACCCCCACCCCCCATACCTCAAAACCGTTGAAGTATCTGTCGCGGCTAGGCAGGTACCCCAACCCAAACGTGGGCCCCGAGTTCCCCCCCGCCAATGGATCCCCTCCCAACAAACCATACCTCCTACACCTAACCACACCCACCACCAAACCCTAAGAATGGGGGGGAAAAGAGCGGCCCACATCATAAACCTTTCCCCACAGCCAGCAATTTAAGAACAGAGCCAGAACGTGCCCGCATAGGGGGCCCAACAGAGCGTCACAAGATACATATATCAAACCAAGTCCAAGGTCACTGCTCAGTGTTCGGAGGCCGGGGATCTCGGGTCCACTGCCTCCCCAGGGGTGGAGCGCTGTCGTGATCTGGACCGCCAGTTCCCTTCTCGACGGGAGCCCCGGGCATTCCCAGATGGGGCTCCCCTAGCAGAGGAATCAGCATTCAGCCCCGGCGGTGTATGCGGTCGCACTCTCACGGTTTCATCAGTCCACCGAAAAACCTCCTCCGGGGTATCAAAGAAATGCGTGCATGATTGGAATACCACTCTCAAACGGGCCGGAAATAGAAGAGCATACGGGAGCTTAAGGTCTCAAAGACGGGCCTTCGCTGCCTGGAAGGACTGGCGTTGCTGCTGCACTAGACGAGTGTAGTCTGGGAAAACCCTAATGCGAGTGTTCTCAAACAAGATCGGTTCCCGAATCTGGCCTGCTTCAAGATGACGTTGTGGTAGTTCAGTAGATTCGCGATGTCCGGTTGCGGGCAGGACCCCTCCGATGGTTTCTGAATGAGGCCCCGGTGTGCTCGCTTCACCATGAAGCAACGTGACAGGGCTTCAGGAGGGAGCCAGCTCTCCAGCCAGCGTGTCAAGAATGTTTCCATGTCTCCCTTCTCGCAGCCCTTCGGAAAGCCAACAAAGTGCAGATTATTGCGCCGCGCATGTCCTTCCGCATCTTCAACCCGCAGGGCCAGACCCTTCTGGACCCCCTCCAGCTTGGCCACCTGCCGCTTTAGGGCTGCAACATCGTCCTCAACCCCTGAGATCCTCCCCTCCGCCTCCTTGATGCGGGAAACAGCATTCCGCAGGTCCTGCCGCAGGAGCGACACATCAGCCCCCACCGCGCTGATCTTGGCCTGTAGCATGTCCCGGGACTGTGTGATCGCCGCCATCAGGGCCGCATTGTCCGGGCCGGGTTCCTGCCGTCCCCCAGATGCTCCAGTTCCCCCACCAGGCTCAGTGTATTTGTCGATGGGCCCATGAAGCGCTGCGCCCCCCCTCCTTTTCCTCTCGTCATGGTCGCTGGTCCCAGGCTGAGCACACTACTAGGCACTGTCCGCGGGTATGCCCCAGCCGATGCTCACGTGGAGAGGGGACGCCCAACTGACTGCCGCTGTCACCAGCCAGTGCCCACGCGTTAACTGCGGCCAAATGTCTAGCTGCGCCGGGGAGGGGGCCAGGACCTCCAAACACCTGCGCGCCCCCCCACACACGCACTCCTCACCAATAAGTTGAAGGCCCCATGGTGTAGGCCCAGGGTAAATCCAGGAGTTTCAATGGGCTCCGAACGACCCTCCAGCGCCGACCCAGGCTCCGCCGTCGAACCACACAGGCACACAGGATCTGCCGCTCACCGTGCCTGTGGACTCAAGGCGGCGGTGCCCCTCTGTGCAATCACCGCAGGGCCTGAAGATCAAGGCAGGCCTCGCTCCATCACTGCCTCACCGGGCACACCGCCACCACAGCTCCCGGCTCCTGGGCCTCCACTGGCCCCGTCTCCACACTGCCAGCCCCCGATCGGATCATTCAAGCCAGGGGGTCCCACCCCGGCACCGCAAACAGAGCAGGGGCCACCGCCCACTGGGCCCGCCGCGTCCCAGGCCGCCTGCTGCGCTCCGACTAGGCCCAGCCGCTCACCTCCGTCCGTGCGGCCGGCAGGGATCGCCGGCCATGCTCTCATCCGTGGGGCAACCACCCCGCTCGCCGTCTGCCATTGCAAGTATCAGCGGGGCAGAAGCGTCCCCCCTCTGTCAGCATCCAAGGCAGCCCGTCCCCGGAGAGCGCTCAGAGCCGACTCCGATGCCGCACCAGGCCGGGGCAGCCGCTGCACTTTAGGTCCTGGCTTCACCAGCCGCGACTAGGCCCCTCCGCACCAGGGCTCCCAGGCTCCAAATTTATAGGTACAAGGCGCCAAAAACACCACGGACCCCCGTTCAGGGAAGCATCAAGGGCTGGACCTCAACTCGAGCCCTCCAGTCACTGTGGGGACAAGGATATTCGGCGGATAACTGGCGGGCCGGACGGAGCTCGTCTAGAGCACGTCCGCCATGCTGGCTCTCCAAGCCACGCCCCCGAAAAATACTGACGTTTGCACATATTGGGAGATGTATTGCTAAAAGAAATCCTTTTGCAAATTAGCCCTGAGGAAGTACCATAGGAATGTTATCTCGTTGATGCTTTATGCATGAACAACAAGGAATTTGTTTCATAATATCTTTGAATAAAGCAATGATTTGGAAACATGATGATGGATCATCAGATCAATTGATTTATTATTAACTTCTGACAATGGACACGTCTTTTTTCTCCCTTTTTCAATGACCAAATGTTGTAAGAAGACTTTGGGGAGTGCTGAGTTATAGTTCCAAAACATCAAAACAGCCAATAGAAAGAAAGCGAGCCTAAAATTCGTCTAATCTGGCTGATTCAAGAGGTGATTGACAGTGTCTCAAACCAATGGCTGGAGGTTCTGGATACAAATAAGGCAGTGACTGAAGAAGGGTGTACCAAATATCCTTGGAATATGTATAGAATGGAATGTGTTCACTATGAATGGTGCGAGCTTCTTTATGTGTCAAACTTTCAAAGGATTTATATGCATATAGCAGCATTCTTGTCCAAACCATTTTTTTTAAATAAAAGGCGATTAGCAAAGTCTGGATGAGATACTTGCTGCTGATGGGAAATGTCCTTGATGTCAAGAGCAGCGAGAGGGTCCCCAGGGCACAAATCTCGTACTTGACCTCATGTGGATACACAACGTGACCTTGATATGGTGTTACTACTTAATTGGGCCTTGATTACATTCCAGTAGTGCCATGTAGAAAGAGACACCAGCCTTTAAACCACTTTGACCTTATGGTATGGTATCATGTTCTGATCACGGGGTAGCCATAATGATATGAAAGAGGAAGGCAAAGAAGCAAAGTGGAGTGTGAGGTGGGGGAGAGGCAGTTTCCTGCCTTTCTCCATGGAAGAGGGGCTTTTTAGATTTTCTATGCTCCAGTGATTGTGCGAGAGAGATCCTCCTTCTTCCTCCCCAAGGCTCGAACCACTCTGCGCCAAGATCTAATTCCTGGTGACTGCCTTGTCCTGCAGCAGTCCTGAATACCCAGAATTGATCACAAAAATGCAGGAGTATTTCCTAGGAGCGGACCAGCACTGCGCCTGCCAGGGGGTTGTGTTAGCCAGCTGTCAATCACAGCCTGCCCATGTATGACCTGGCTGCATGCAGCCTCCGGTCAAGCACAGTCAGCGTCTCAGTTCTGTCTGTGGGGGCTTTAGTTTCGCCCTCAACGCTGTCGAATTCATTTCTCGGCTCAGCAGGCCCGTCGTCCATCCACCATGTTCTCTTCTCTCTGGTCGACAAGCCGTAGTCACTGCACTCTGCAGACCCGTCATTGTGCAGGCCTTCCTCACCCAGCCGCGTGCAGGTCACCCAGCTTGCTTTGGAGACTTGGCAGTTGGCACCCTCATTGCTGTGTATGCCCTTGTCTGTCTGTCCTGCTGTGCAGGTCCTTGGTCGGCAGTGGTGTCCATGGTCTGGCCCCGGAGCCCTCCGCAGACCCGTTGCTCTGCTGTGCTGTTCCATCCTGCTCTGTGCCCTTCCACCCTCGGCTGTGCCCATGCCCGTTTCATGTGGGCCTGTGAAGGCTGCTCGCCCTCCATGCTGTGCGCGCGCCGGCGCTCCACCTCCGTACCGTCCCGTGTTACCTTTGGCTCTGGCCTTGCCCACCCAGGTCACCCTACCCTGTTCAGGCGCCAATCCCTTCTGATCATACCTGAGTTCACTCTGCGCTCTATTTGCTGAATATGCGAGGTTGTTTTGGGTATGCTTGCTGTCTGTCGCCACTCCCAGGCATCAGGATAAGGGTCATGCGAAGGAATGCGAGGTGCATGCCAACAAGCAGGGGTCACGTGACATCCTGAGAGTATGCGCCTGCCCGAGGCCACGCAGTGGCCATTGAGAGGGCGGGCTCCTAGTCACGGAGGGCTGTCCCGCCCCCAGCAGAATGACCAGCGTATCCTCCTCACTGGTTGGAGGAGGCGGCTGGCCGGGAATCTCGTCTGGGCAGCGGGGAGGGGCTTCCATGGTACTTAAACTGCTGTACCCCCTTGGAGAGCCTCTTTGCCGCCCGGACGACGTCGTGTAATTTCGGACACTCTTTTTGCGACGATTGAGGTGAGCGAGGCCTTGGGCCTACCCTTTCCCCCCCCTTTCTTTCCGCCTGCTCCCTCCTTGCGAGGTGCGAGCCTGGCGAGGCGGCCCTCTAGTGCGGGCCGCTGTGGGGGGGGGACGTCCGGTTACGACTCGGGTCTCCCTGTCGTTCCGCCTCCCTGCGTGCTGGTGATTGGGTCTTGCGGGTCCGGCCTGTACATGTCGGGCCCCGCTTTGGCAGCCTAGCGTACTGCCTGTCCCGTTCTATGCCACTTCCACGACGTGCTTTACCATCAATTCAATCCGGTTTCAGGGGGGGGGATAGTGCCGATCGCATAATTCTTGGCAGCCCGTAACTGCGGCTAGCTTCTCCCCCCCCCTCCCCTCCCTCTTCAGCCATTTCCGGCGGCCATCTTGGTCGGGCATTATGTCGGGCGGCCTTGTAAGAGTCCTGGGTTTGTTATGTTCAGACCGGAGGTTTGGTTTTAAAGTGTGTACGCGCGCGCTTATTCGTGCAGATCTGCATGACTGTAAATAGCATGAAGGTGCAGCAATGTGGGGCTTGTCGGAGTCCGGTCCAGGTGGGCGCGGGACCCGACGAGCGCTTAGCGTGTCTCCTTGACCTCCACCGCATATTGTGTTATTGTCTTTTATTGTTCCCGTTTACGTGCTGTTTTCGAATATGGGGATGCGTGTATTTGAACATGGGCGCTGCTTACAATGTTGATATCAATCTATTTTGTGCTGTTTTAAATCGGGGGCGGCGTGTATTCATGGGCACGGTTTACAATGGTGATATTCGTGCTATTTTGTGCTGTTTCTATTTTGTGCTGTTTTGAATATGGGGCTGCAGGTATGCAAGTATGGGCTCTCGCGCCTTTTCATTGGAATGATTGTTTTGAAGTGGGAAGGTGCGGAGCGTGGTGCTTGTCGGAGCCCGGTCCAAGTGGGCGCAGGACCCGACGAGCGTGTAGCATGCCTCCCAGTCCTGCCACCGCATATTTTGTGCTTGCCTGTCATTGTTATGTTCTCTTGGTGACTTGATCAATTTGTGTGGATCTCGATTATGGGGTAGCGTATTGTCATGTATGGGCTCGCGTCTTTTCCCGTTGGTTTGGCTGGAAAGTGGGAAGGTGCGTACGTGGTGCTTGTCGGAGTCCGGTCCACGTGGGCGCGGGACCCGACGAGCACCCAGGATGTCCCCCTAATCGGCTATCGCGCTTACCTTGCCATTGCCGCGTATGTGATCAGTTCTTGTGTAAAATGAGTTCGACTTGTGCTGGGCTACTCGCGACCACGTGTTGTGTCCTTCCTGGGGGAGGGGGGGTCATGCAAGGGGCAGAGGTACGGGCCTGTGGGGGTGCTGGCGCCTATAATAAGCAGGCAGCGCAAGCGTAGCCCATGCCTAGTTCGCCCAACATTCGACCCCCCCCCCCATTACTCGCGTGGTGGTGTACGTGTATTAATCTCTTTTCATTTGTCTTAGGAGCCGTCCTCGAATATTCCACTCTCATCGGTAGTGCTGCGTACGGCCTGGGCCTCGGCGCGATGATTTCCTTCCTCTTTATGGTGCGCGGCGCTGGCCATTGTGCCTCGGCGCTGGCCTCATGTTAACATCTCGTCTTTTGTCTTTCAGATTATGCCCTGTTGCGCAATCACTTTCCGCTTATAGGCCTTTCGGAATATCTGATCTTCATCTTTGCGAACGCCCCCCCCCACCCCCCCCCCCTCCCTGCACCTTTCCCTCCCTCGAGCTGTGCCAGTGCAAGGTATGTACGACCGGGAGAGTGCTGGCACTAATGGGTGTTATCACGGGTATGCCCGCTTCCTGCCCTGCTCGGGGTGGTGCCGCGGATCGTCTATTATGGGCGTTGTGTTGACTTTTGCGTTCCGGCCTGTGCTGGTTGAGTTGCTTTCAGAACAAGTGGTTTACTCCCCCCCTTTTTTGTCTTACACAGTTGCACACAGTCGATGAGCAGCATCTGGGCCGCCCAATAGTCTCGGATCTCTATAGCTCTCTCAGGAATAGAAGCAGAGGAATGTACGTGTGAAGAGTGGGCCCACGCTAGGGGGGGGAAGGGGGCCTTGGTCGCGGTCGGTCGACCACCCTGGTTCAGTATAGGTTCTTTTCCCTCCACAGGTCCTGAGACAAGGGGATGTGAGTGGGGGTCGGCCAGCCATGGGGTGGGACGTCCGTGTTCTATTGGTCAAAAGTTGTTGAACTTAGTGGCTCATAGTTATCTCTTTTTCAGGATACATCCGAAGGCACCATGGAGAGTCAGGGGTCCCCCTCGCTTTTTACGCAGACGTCCCAGGTTGAGGATTCGGGGCTAGGACCGTCTCAGGACCCACAGATGAAAGCCTTATTGGATATGATAAAGGTTAACGGGGTTGCGTGGGCCAGTGGACTTTTACTGGCCAACCCCCCTAAAGCCACCGGGCCGGCCCCTGCCCCACAAATAACTGAAATAGATGTGGTAGAGGAACCAGCGACAGTGAGGTCCAAGCGCACTAGGAAGCCGACAGTGAAGGACTTCCCAGCGGAACCCCCCCCAAAGACCAGGGCGGCTGACCCGGTCAGGAATGTGATTGTGCACGCCCCGGCATCCCCCCCGGCGGTGATCCGGGTGTGCCCCCCTTCGCCCCCTCGCCCGGCGGCACCTAGTGTGGAATTTGCTACCCGGGAAGATCTGGGTAAGATCACAGACTCTCTGGCTTTGTTCATGTCGGAAATCAGAGCCGGTCTGCGCGCTGTCCCGGTGCAGTCTCCTGTTTTAATGCAATCTCAGCCTGTAACACCGCTGGTTGCGGCGCCTTTTCTTTCCACAGGGGAGGCGGACGTGGTGCAAGTGTGGGGGGGAAATTCCGCCCATGGGGGAGATCTTTCTTGTCCCATTAGGGGTGTAGTTGCACTGCCGGCCAGCTCGGCTCCCAGACCGGCTTCCTCAGCGCCTCTTCCCCAGGTTTTGCCGCCGGCTCCGAGTGTGTCTCAGGAGGCCCTCTCGCCCGTTGCGGTCTCGGCCCTGCCCCAGGTGGTGACTTCGGCCGCTCCTCCACCTTTGCCAGCTATCAGTTATGTGCTCCCTCAGTCCGCCGAGGTGGCCATTCCTGCGCCCACAGTTCTGATGACTATGGCGCCTCTTTTGTCTGGTAAATGCTCCCTAGCCTGGCAGGTCCCTCAGGCAGCTAAGGAGGGCATCTGGCGTAGGGAATTCATAGACATTTTTTCCCTCCTCATGCTGGGGGCGGATGGGGTGGATGTGAGAAGGATGGGTTCAAAGGATGAAGAGAAGAAGGCACGCTTCCAATCATGGCCTGAGAAGACAATTAAAAACTGGCGTCAGGCATTTGCCATCCTGGCGGCGGTAATAACTGAGCGTTTCCCAGATCAGGCGCAAGGACTATTCCAGTATAATAGTGTAATAATTAACGAAGCGGAAGCAACAACTGGGATGGGGTGGTACTTGTATGATTGCGAGTTCCGCAAAAAGATGTCTGTCTGTCCTGAACTAGAATGGGACCAGGTTGAAGTAAGACTGTGGATAGCACACATGGGTAGAGGAAAAGTAGAGAGTGGTGCCAACAGTGTGGTCCAGGTCAAAAAGACAGAAAATGAAAAGCAGTTCACGCAGAGGAAAAGCAATTTCAGACAGTCCTTTCGTGGGGGGCGCGGGGGCAGTTTTAACAAGCAGTATGCCAAAAAGAATGTTTCCTCCTCGTGTAGGATGTACAATGCAGGGAATTGCACCTGGGGAAAAGCATGTAGATTCTCCCACGTTTGCAGCAAATGCAGAGGTTCCCACCCCGAGTCGTCCTGTGAGAAGCGGTCTTCCTCTGCCAACGCTGCCAATAAGGACAAATAGTGCCTCCAAAGACAGTCCCCCCCTTCCTCCCCCCCTGATGTGCTCCTTCGGCCAAACCAGCTCCCCACTCCTCTTGCACTACCTAGGGGGCCTTTGCCTGTGCCGCCCGCTAGGGACCCCTCCCCATTAGGTCAAAAGGCCCGTCTCCAGTCATCTTACCCAGTCTGTTGCCCCTCCTTCACCATTACCCCAATGAGAAAGATAGGGATGTCCTGACCCAAGGCTTCTTAGATGGCTTCAAGATCCCTTATCAGGGTCCTAGGGTCAGCAGAGATGCTGAGAACCAAAAATCTGTTAGGGAGCTCCCGGAGGTGGTTGACAAAAAGATTAGCAAGGAGGTAGCCTTGGGAAGGGTGGCTGGTCCTTTTTCGTCCCCCCCCTTCCTGACTTTGTGGTGTCTCCTTTGGGTGTTGTCCCCAAAAAAGAACCGGGGGCTTACAGGTTGATACATAACTTGTCTTTCCCAGAGGGGAACTCTGTCAACTCCTGGCTGCCCGAAGAGGCCTGCTCTGTCTCTTACTGTTCCCTTGACATGGCCGTAGACTTAGTGAGGAGAGCAGGGGAGGGGGCCTGGCTGGCTAAGACAGACATAGAGGCAGCTTTCCGTTTGTTACCAGTACACCCTGACAGCCAGCATCTGTTGGGTTTCTAGTGGAAGGGTGGATTCTACTTCGATAAGTGTATGCCAATGGGTTGCGCTGTCTCGTGTGCCTTCTTTGAAGCCTTCAGAACCTTCCTACAGTGGGCCCTCACAGAAGAGTATAAAGTGGCAGCAGTGTCTCACTACCTAGACGACTTTCTCTTCATTGGGAGGGAGGGCATGCACGAGTGTCAGGAGGGCCTGGACTGTTTCATTGATCTAGCCAGTCGCTTGGGCGTGCCACTGGCGCCAGGTAAGACTGAGGGCCCTGCTCAGGTGCTGACCTTCCTGGGGATCGAGCTGGACACGGTCCAGGGAGTGTCTCGTCTCCCGGCTGAGAAGGTGGTGGCTTTGAAGAATGACATTCACGCTTTGCTAGGCAGGGATAAAGCACCACTGGGGGTCATTCAGAGTCTGCTAGGCAAACTGAATTTTGCTGCTAGGGTAATTCCTGTGGGGCGAGTTTTTGCAAGACGTTTAGCCAAGGCTACCGCCAAGATCCACAAACATTATCACTTTGTTAGGTTGACCTCTGGCCTCAAGAAGGATCTACAGATGTGGGATGATTTCTTGTCAGATTTTAATGGGACAGTGATATGGAGGGCCCCGTGGGTGGAGAGTCCTGAGTTGAACATGTTCACGGACGCCTCGGGCCGCGAGGGCTTCGGTGCCATTCTGGGAGAGCTGTGGTGCGCGCAGGGCTGGCCCAACTCTTGGCGCAAGCGAGGTATCACTGCTAACATTGCTGTCCTGGAACTCTTTCCCATTGTGATTTCTCTACACCTGTGGCCGGAGATCCTGTCCAACAGAAAGGTTTTGTTTTGGTCGGACAACATGGCGGTCGTACAGGCAATCAATGGGTTATCCGCCAGCTGCCCGTTAGTGCTGTCTCTACTCCGGGAATTGGCTAGTAGGTGCTGCGCTGCAATGTTGAATTTAGAGCTAGACACATAGCAGGGGTCACTAATGTCGCAGCTGACGCTCTCTCTCGTTTGCAGCTGGATCGTTTCCGGGCAGCTTGCCCACAGGCGAGAAAGGAGATGACCCCCTTTGCGCCAAGGCTTTGGCACATCTTGGAGTGGAGCAGCAAATGAGAGAACTAGGAGAGAAATCTTAAGTGTTGAGTACACGTAAACGCTACGCTAGTCATCGTGCTACTTTTATTAAAGTTATCGCTGTCCTGGGTTTGCAAGCTTTGCCAATGGAGAAGAGAGTTCAGGCTTTCATTGTGTGGGCCAAGAAGCAGAAAAAGTCTCATTCCTGGGTTTGCGGCCACCTAGCGGCCATTGGTCATGAAGTTAGATTGGGTGGGGGCAGGAACCCACCACTTCTTTTGCGATTAGGGCCGCCTTGAAGGGTTGGGCGCGGGAGGATCCCAGGGTCCCTGATGACAGGTCCCCCATTGATTTTCCTTCACTCCAGGCTATGTTACAAGTGTTGCAGGCAGTCGTGCACTCACAGTACGAAGCGGCCCTCTTTTCTGCTGCCTTTGTCCTGGCATTCTTTGGGGCTTTTAGGAGTAGTGAGCTGGTGGCCCGGTCAAAGACTGATAGCTCTCGGGATGCTCTGGGTGTGGATGATATCGTTTTTGAGAATGGGTTGTCCATTACGCTGAGGAGGTCTAAGACAGATCAGGTTGGAAAAGGGTCTGTCATCAGACTCTCCCCCCTTGGGGATCCTCGTTTTTGCCCGGTGGCAGTCCTAAGAGCCTTCCTTGCGTTGCGGCCTGTTGGGCCGGGTTATCTTTTAGTGCATGCCGACCTCAGCCCCTTGACTAAATACCAGATGGACAAGATCATGCTGGCTTGCCTTGACAGGGCTGGTTTGTTGGTTCAAGGGAAGAAGTTCTCTAGTCATTCCTTCCGTATAGGGGCGGCCACATCGGCCTTCCGCGCTGGTATGTTGCCAGTTCAGGTGCAGTCTGTTGGGCGCTGGGAATCAGCTTGCTATAGACGTTACATTAGGCCTTGATCCCAATTATGTTTTGAGTTTGATCTGTTTGCTGTGATTTGTGATAGTTTTGTATAACATGTGACTTTTTAAATAAACACCCTTGAACATATTGCGTCTTTCTTTGACAGGTTCACGTGTGTGGGTCTTGGGGCATTCTATGGTCAGCAGATTGGCACGTTGGGCCGCCATCAGGCAGTGGACTGGTACATTTTCGAAGATAGAATGTGTGTGGTGGGGTTTCCCGGGCATGCGCTGGCATAGCCTACTCTTTCGGCTGCGGGAGGCCCTCGCCCAGGGTGGACCTCTTCCCCATCATTTAATAATCCACCTGGGTGGCAATGACATTACGTTCTTGGGGAAATCCACTCTACTTCTCAAAATGAAGACAGACCTGGGCATCATTGGTAGCCTTTTGCGTGAATGCCAGGTCTGGTGGTCTGAAATAGTGCCTAGAAGAAACTGGCGGGGTGCTAAGTTCAGCGAGGCAATTGAGAGAGCAAGAAGGCGCATCAATGCGGCCATGAAAAAGTTTACTCAGCGCAGAGGGCTGGGTTTCATCAAACATGATTTGATTCAGGAGAAGGTGAAGGGGTACTTCGAGGATGATGGAGTGCACCTCACGCCCGTAGGCTTAGACCTCTTCCTGCTGGACTTGAAAGAAGCACTAATGAGCAATGGTTGCAGGTAGAAAAGGTAGCAATGGTGGGGGGGCCTGTGCGGCAGCGGTTACCACCGCACAGGCTGTGGCGGAGTTACTGGGCGATCCGGAAGAAGAGAGGTGCAAACGATGTACTTCAGCGGGCACATAGGGGTGCCAGAGCCTAACCTGTAACCTCATGGGAGGTGCAGGAATTCGTGTCGGCGCCCCAGTAGTCCTTCGGGCGGTTGTGGGCCTGTGCAACCGGGGGTTTGCCTAGTCACGCCCAGCAATGGGCGTGTCAGTAGTTTTAATTTTATTATACAGCAGTTGGGTGGTTCGCCACTGTGCTGTTTGGCTCAACAGGCGGGCAGGTGGCGAGAATGCGGCCTGCCCTGGATCGCCCGTAAGCTAACCCACCATCTTTACATATGATATGTTTTATGTAATAAACCTGCAGCAATTTTTACCCAAACTTAACAAGTTGTCTGTGTATCCTTTGCGGGTTTGGGTATGTGGGGGTGGGGAACTTCTTGTGGCCCTGATGTGACTATGCGCCTGCCCGAGGCCACGCAGTGGCCATTGAGAGGGCGGGCTCCTAGTCACGGAGGGCTGTCCCGCCCCCAGCAGAATGACCAGCGTATCCTCCTCACTGGTTGGAGGAGGCGGCTGGCCGGGAATCTCGTCTGGGCGGCGGGGAGGGGCTTCCATGGTACTTAAACTGCTGTACCCCCTTGGAGAGCCTGTAGGAGAGTAGGGTCTGCAATCCTATGATCACCCAGATTTTTTGCTTTTGTTTCACTGGTTTACGACTTTCTCTGGCTGTGGGCCTGCCAATCAGACCCACAGCCTGGCTGTTCTCTTTCTAAATTACGATATGTACCCTAGGTGCATTTACCAATTGGTACTGGGCCACCTTATCAGACCCCGTAACGCAGGGCCTAGGTGTACCCAGGGCCGCCAGGGGCTGCAGCATGTATTATGCCACCCCTGGCTGGCCTCCTAAATTTGACACAACTGGCTGCATGACAGCTGGGGCAAAGTCGTGTAATCACCCTTTGCTTTAGGTATAGTAGCTCTATATCTAGCCATACGATGGACACCCGAGTTCCTATCAGTCACTCCTATGGCAGGCCTTGACAATCCTGAAACTGTATTCGCTGGGGGGGTTTTGTCCTACAGGACCAGGCAGGACCAATTTACAATGTATAATAAAGATTGCCTGGTCTCGGGTTCAATCGCTGTATTTTTATTTTTATTTTATTTTTTATTTTTTATTTTTATTTTTTTTTATTTTTTTTTTATTTATCAGCAAGTGTGAGCTCTATTATATAGTTTTAGAAGCTCATTATTACTTAACTTTTTTGTGCATGTTTATCTTACTTATACATTTGCAGTAAGAGGTTATAACACAACCTGAAGCAGTTCTTAAACATAAATCCAAAATTCAAAAAACAACTGTGCATGAGAAATCAAAACAACAATGGTTTGCATGACCATTACATACCAAATCATAGATTTCAATCATTAAAACGGTACACCAGAATTTTTAAACAATCAGTCTTAGATCATATTTTGTTTGTGCAATTTTTTGAAAGACTGACACACTATGGGCATCTATTTTATGCAAAGTTCAAACACGTCCTAGCGGCGCAGGACGTCTTTTTCAGTTCAATGCCTTATAGTGGATGTGGAAGATTAATCACAAGTGGAAAAGCCGACGCGTTTCCAAACCCGGTATGGATACTCGGGTTTTTCTTCAGGGCAAGCCTGGGTACCTGTTGGGTTAAAATTATATTTTAGTCTCTACTCTTTCTCATCGTTTTTACACGTAGGTTGGTGTTTGTGAGTGGCATATAGTACCTGTTAGTTATGGGAGCGCGATGTCGTCATTGTCATTCCGGTTTCCTCACCTTGACTCTGTATCAAGAGAAAGGAGACCGTGAGGTGTACTATTTCTCACTTACTTTGGGCTACATGGGCATGATCGGGTGTTTACAATACCTTTACTTACTTCATTACAAGGTTTGTGGACATCAGTCACGCTGGCTTTAACGAGCGGGTGCTGTCAGGGAAGTTTCCGCGTTAGGCGCGTGTTCTTTGCAGGAGTTGTTTCAATGTTGCACTCGCTTGGCTACAAAGTTAACAAAAACGCTCGAATTAGTACGGCGTTTTTTGGCTTCAGAAATGAAAGCTGAGCGCGCGAGGTGGCAAACAAAGGGTTATCAGGGCTCACCTTTTTCAATTGAATTGAATCACGGAGTTATTTCGGCTACACTGACTCTGCCAAACTTCACCCGGAAGTGAGTGAGGTTAATCACCTGACATGGCCCGCTAAAGGAGTTGTGGGAGTTGAAGTGCGCTATTTATAGAAATTAGAAGAAGCTAGAAAAAGCTAATTCATTTGTTTTAATTGAAGGCAGGGTGGGTGCTCCAGACGGCGCGGTGGCATTACATGAGGGCTCAGTGAATGTTCCTTTGTAATTCTGATAGTTCATTCATCCCCTCTGCTACACAGTTGAACTTGAGAATTAAGTAGGCTTCTCTTTGTAACAACAATGTTTCTATGACTCCTCCTCTTGGTGGAATTTTTAATCCTGACAGGACTGTCCATTTAAAGTCCTTTTCTGTGTGTCCACTTAGGGCAAAGTGTTGTACCATTGGGGCTGTTAGTACTTTTTGTTTAATGCGTGACCGGTGTTGGGCCATTCTCTGGTTTATTTGCTGACTAGTTTTTCCAATGTACAGTTTGGGGCAAGGGCAGATCACCGCATACACCAAGTTGCGGCTTTTACAGTTGGTAAATTCTTTATGGAACCATTTCTTGTTGTTAAATTCGAACTCGGTGCCTTCTATTGTAGTGGCACACGAGACACACGTTCCACATTTGTGGTGTCCTTCAATTGGTTTTAATCGCCATAGTGTGCGTAAGTCAGTTCTGACTTGGCTGGTTCCTAGGTCTGCCCTTACAATCTGTTGTCCAATGCTTTTATTCTTTTTTAGGGCAAAAAGAGGTTTCTGCGTTGGCATCTCTAGCCCAGACAACAGGTGCCAATTTTTGAGAATTATGGATTTGAACTTGTTAGTGTGAGGCCCGTAGGTACTAACACAAACCAGTCTGTCTAATGGCTTTTTCTGTTTTTTACACAACAACTCTTCTCTTGGAGTACACCAACCCCTTTTGATGGAGTGCTTTAACATTTTGTCAGGGTAACCTCTTTTTTTGAGTTGGTTACTGAGAATTTCTGAATGTGCTGTGAAGTCTTCTTTTCTGGAGCAGTTCCTCCTAATCCTTAGCATTTGTCCATAGGGGAGGTTAGCTTTCAAACTTTGAGGATGATAGCTTCGATAATGGAGGATAGTATTTTTGTCTGTATCTTTGCGGTGTAATGTGGTAATGAGTTTTTGATCTTGTACCCCGACCTCAACGTCAAGAAACGTTAGGTGGGTGGTACTGTAGGTAAGCGTTAGTTTAATGTCTGGGTGTCTCATATTGAGCCATTCATGAAATTGGATCAAGGATTCAACTGAACCCTTCCATTGACACCAAATGTCGTCAATGTAACGATACCAATTTAAAATGTGGTTCTGATGGGGGTTATTGTGGTACACGAATCGTTCCTCGTACAAGGCCATGTAGAGGACCGCCATTTCCGGGGCGTAAGGACACCCCATGGCGGTCCCCTTGACCTGCACGTAGAACGTGTCCATGAACCTGAAATAGTTCCTCTTTAGTGCAATGCGAGCTAGATCGATTATAAACTCGGTGGGCACTCTGTGTGGTTTAGGGCGAGTTTCCAAAAAGAATTCAATTGCTTCTAAGCCTTCCTCCTGTGGGATCTGTGTGTACAGGGAGACTATGTCAAAGGACACCATTAGGTGTTGGTTCGGATCAAATGGGACCCCTTCGACTTTGGTTATAAAGTCCATGGTATCTTTTAAGTACGATTTTACTTGGCCCAAAAATGGCTTTAAGAACACATCAACATATTTTGCTAATGGCTCTAACACTGAATCACACCCGGAGACTATGGGTCTCCCGGGCGGTTCTGTAAGATGTTTGTGTATTTTGGGCAGAAAATAGATTACCGGGGTGCGTGGATTCTTTTTGAGTAGATAATTAAACTCTTTCGGACCTAAGATGCCTTTGTCAAACCCTTCTGTTAGTTTAGAGCTTATTTCATTTTGAATCTTTTCTGTGGGATCTTCATTTAATGCTCTGTACCACTCAGGATTGTCAATTTGATGGTGTGCTTCCGCGACATATTTATCTTTTGCCCACACCACCAGTGCTCCCCCCTTGTCTGCAGGTTTCACCACTATTGTGTCATCATTTCTTAAATCATGAATGGCTTTTTGTTGTTCTTTAGACAAATTATTTTTCAAAAAGGGTTTCTGTTTGCTCAACTGTGTAATAGAGGAGAGAACAGCTTGTTCGAACGTAATTATTTCTTTCGGGACCAAGTGTGTGGGAGGAATGAATGTAGACCTGTTGGCAAGGCCAGAGGGTTCAAGGACCTTTGTATTTTCCTTATCATGAAAGAAAGCCTGTAAACGCAGTTTCCGACAAAATTCAAGTGTTTCAATCTTGAGTTTGGTCAAGTCCGTGTGCGTGGCTGGTACAAATTTGAGCCCTAACTCTAAGACTGTTTTCTCATGTATAGTAAGTTGTTTCTCTGACAAGTTAACTATGGATGTTTCAGCTAGCTCTTGTAATAGTTGCGGCGTGTCCTCATTTCCCATGCTGTCGGCGGTTTGAATCTTACCCTGTTTCTGGCCTCTCCTTTCTCTAAAAAAGGGTTGTTACGTTTAGAGGGGCCTTCTCTGGGATCTGAATCACCTGCTGATTCAGATGAAGATGTATCTGAAAAAGTGGAGAACCGATTTTTAGAACGCCCTTGATATTGGGATAGGGCGCGTCGCGATTCGATTTGGGTATAGTAGTCGTCTTTTAAATATGGATACACCGACTCTATTTTGAATGTTTTGACGTCTTTTTCGAATTTGTTCGACCTGAAGCTGATGGTGTTGTCCCTGAATGTTTGGATCTCTTTGTCTATTTTATCTAAGAGGGCCTGTGCTTCTGCCACAGTATGGTTATCATTAATCGCCTTTCTCAAGGCCTCAATTTCCTCCTTTTCCTTGTCACAGATTCGTTTGGCTGTTTCAACTGTATGGACCATTAGGTCCCTGCTACATTTTGTAGCTATGTAGCTAAATCCCTTTTTATATAATGGGTCCTCTGTAAATACCACCGGCACGTTCTTAACTTGGAGTCCCCACGGAATGGTTCCTGCCTTCAAGTGTTCAAACAAAAAGTGCCCGTGTAGCTCGGTTCTGATGTGTTTTTTAGTGAGTCTTGTCAATTTGTCAGTTTCATTTTGTTGTTGAGCATTTGTGCTCAACTTGATCGCTGAGAAAGGAGAGGGACCTGCAATTAAATTTTTAACGTGGTCTTCAGAAAAGGAAAGTGTTTCTTCCTCTGACATGTTTTGGGGACTATGGGAAATAGTCCCTGTTGTGGTTTCTTAGGAAAGCTAGAGGCAAGTTTCAACGCCTCATAACCCACGCGGGCAAGGCCCGCTCGTGAAACTGTATTCGCTGGGGGGGTTTTGTCCTACAGGACCAGGCAGGACCAATTTACAATGTATAATAAAGATTGCCTGGTCTCGGGTTCAATCGCTGTATTTTTATTTATCAGCAAGTGTGAGCTCTATTATATAGTTTTAGAAGCTCATTATTACTTAACTTTTTTGTGCATGTTTATCTTACTTATACATTTGCAGTAAGAGGTTATAACACAACCTGAAGCAGTTCTTAAACATAAATCCAAAATTCAAAAAACAACTGTGCATGAGAAATCAAAACAACAATGGTTTGCATGACCATTACATACCAAATCATAGATTTCAATCATTAAAACGGTACACCAGAATTTTTAAACAATCAGTCTTAGATCATATTTTGTTTGTGCAATTTTTTGAAAGACTGACACACTATGGGCATCTATTTTATGCAAAGTTCAAACACGTCCTAGCGGCGCAGGACGTCTTTTTCAGTTCAATGCCTTATAGTGGATGTGGAAGATTAATCACAAGTGGAAAAGCCGACGCGTTTCCAAACCCGGTATGGATACTCGGGTTTTTCTTCAGGGCAAGCCTGGGTACCTGTTGGGTTAAAATTATATTTTAGTCTCTACTCTTTCTCATCGTTTTTACACGTAGGTTGGTGTTTGTGAGTGGCATATAGTACCTGTTAGTTATGGGAGCGCGATGTCGTCATTGTCATTCCGGTTTCCTCACCTTGACTCTGTATCAAGAGAAAGGAGACCGTGAGGTGTACTATTTCTCACTTACTTTGGGCTACATGGGCATGATCGGGTGTTTACAATACCTTTACTTACTTCATTACAAGGTTTGTGGACATCAGTCACGCTGGCTTTAACGAGCGGGTGCTGTCAGGGAAGTTTCCGCGTTAGGCGCGTGTTCTTTGCAGGAGTTGTTTCAATGTTGCACTCGCTTGGCTACAAAGTTAACAAAAACGCTCGAATTAGTACGGCGTTTTTTGGCTTCAGAAATGAAAGCTGAGCGCGCGAGGTGGCAAACAAAGGGTTATCAGGGCTCACCTTTTTCAATTGAATTGAATCACGGAGTTATTTCGGCTACACTGACTCTGCCAAACTTCACCCGGAAGTGAGTGAGGTTAATCACCTGACATGGCCCGCTAAAGGAGTTGTGGGAGTTGAAGTGCGCTATTTATAGAAATTAGAAGAAGCTAGAAAAAGCTAATTCATTTGTTTTAATTGAAGGCAGGGTGGGTGCTCCAGACGGCGCGGTGGCATTACATGAGGGCTCAGTGAATGTTCCTTTGTAATTCTGATAGTTCATTCATCCCCTCTGCTACACAGTTGAACTTGAGAATTAAGTAGGCTTCTCTTTGTAACAACAATGTTTCTATGTCTCCTCCTCTTGGTGGAATTTTTAATCCTGACAGGACTGTCCATTTAAAGTCCTTTTCTGTGTGTCCACTTAGGGCAAAGTGTTGTACCATTGGGGCTGTTAGTACTTTTTGTTTAATGCGTGACCGGTGTTGGGCCATTCTCTGGTTTATTTGCTGACTAGTTTTTCCAATGTACAGTTTGGGGCAAGGGCAGATCACCGCATACACCAAGTTGCGGCTTTTACAGTTGGTAAATTCTTTATGGAACCATTTCTTGTTGTTAAATTCGAACTCGGTGCCTTCTATTGTAGTGGCACACGAGACACACGTTCCACATTTGTGGTGTCCTTCAATTGGTTTTAATCGCCATAGTGTGCGTAAGTCAGTTCTGACTTGGCTGGTTCCTAGGTCTGCCCTTACAATCTGTTGTCCAATGCTTTTATTCTTTTTTAGGGCAAAAAGAGGTTTCTGCGTTGGCATCTCTAGCCCAGACAACAGGTGCCAATTTTTGAGAATTATGGATTTGAACTTGTTAGTGTGAGGCCCGTAGGTACTAACACAAACCAGTCTGTCTAATGGCTTTTTCTGTTTTTTACACAACAACTCTTCTCTTGGAGTACACCAAGCCCTTTTGATGGAGTGCTTTAACATTTTGTCAGGGTAACCTCTTTTTTTGAGTTGGTTACTGAGAATTTCTGAATGTGCTGTGAAGTCTTCTTTTCTGGAGCAGTTCCTCCTAATCCTTAGCATTTGTCCATAGGGGAGGTTAGCTTTCAAACTTTGAGGATGATAGCTTCGATAATGGAGGATAGTATTTTTGTCTGTATCTTTGCGGTGTAATGTGGTAATGAGTTTTTGATCTTGTACCCCGACCTCAACGTCAAGAAACGACAATCCTGAAGGCAGAGTGCGTGGGCTCGTGTGAACTAGGTTCTGGCCCGAGCCGAGCCCGGTTGCAGCTTGCGGAATCAAGACCCAATGGCTGTTCCATGATAACGCGCACCACATCGGTAACTCCGGTGTCGCGTTATCAAGGCATGTCGAGTAAGGTGTCATACGAATCGGGATGCTGCCCCCTCACCAATTCTGGCGACGAGGTTAGCATTCCGCCCTTCTAGAGGGACACGACATGTACGTAACTGTGAACCCCGGTTAAAGTTAACTAAGGCCTCAGCACCACAAAATGGATGCTGCCACCACAGACACGAGTCTGACCTCCTGCTGCTGGGAGTCCTTCCAGCGAGGAGAGCTTAGACAAAGGGTTTCCTGTCGAGGGCGGTGTTCGCACCGTCCCAGACAGGGTTTGTGTATTCTGGGTAGGTAGGGCTTTTGCGAGAAGGTGACTGCGGAGTGGCACCCCGGTGCTCACTACGCATCTGCCGGTCAGAACCAGTTCCAGGGGCGCCAGCCCTGGCCTGGGGAAAGTCCGGCAGGGGAGAGGGGTGTAACTACCCCCCTTCCTGGTCCCACCCTTAGGGCAGGACCTAGTCATGTACCCACCCCTTTCTTTAGGATAAAGACCGGAGCGGGGACCCTTCCAAATTAGATCATCTTTGAATCAAGAATACTTTCTACGAAAGGACTTCGAGACTCTTCTCAAGATTTCTCCCTTGTGACTAAGGAGTAGTCACCCTGCATCAGCGGGCACCATCTAAGAACTCTGCGGTTTGCTGTAAGTCCTTCCTCAAGGAATCCGACGGCCCAGCTCGACGAGAACCGGCTTCCCTGGCACCTCTGACCTCTACCCACGTCATCAGCTCAGCTGTGATCTGTGGGTGCGACGAGACCTCGAGGGACCGGCCATCATCAAAACCTGCACGCTTTCTTAACCAGCACGACCATCGAAGTAATTCTCTGGTGAGTGCTCTGGGGTCCGAGAAGCCCCGACCCTGAGCCGCTCCAGCACCGAAGTGCAGTCTCCCAGCATCTCCACGATCTGCGTGGGGCCCTTCTGCTCGCTGCTCAGCACGTTGTCTGGTCACTAGCCGCTGGCTTGTGCCCTTCTGTGACGACATCCGACAATCAACTCTGCTGGTCTGGTTGCTCCAGACTGGCCCTTGCTTCCATCTTTGCGAGAAGCACCCCGGGCCCTCCTGGTCCACTCAAGACGCCATCTTAGGCCCACCACGTGGCCCTGAGATCTGCCAAGGCTTGTTGCCCCATCCTGGGCCCAGCGACGCCGACAGCATCATCCTTCGTGGGACAGCTCGCACCTCCACCGTGGTCGCCGACAACGCCTCCTGGTCCGTGAGACTGCAGAGCCTAGCGTCGCCCACTCACCTGGTCGAGGTGACGGCCAACCGGTGCCTTCCTGGTACCCTCTGACTACTGGCTAGTAGTACGAACTTGGTCCCCTCTGCTTTCAGGTATCATCAAACTCTGATCCAGGCTTGGATCTCTACGAACTATTCAGCACTGGTCGCCGGCCAGCAACTCCTTTTCTTCCGGCTCCTGGCTCGTCAGCGAAGACCCCGACGCCTGTAAGACTTGTGCAGCCGCAGCCCTCGTGGCTAGGTAACTCGGCATTTCGGTGCCTGCATAGCCTCTTTACTCTAGGGTCCCGAGTCCCTCGCTTCCGACTTGCCTTATCGGGTCCGCCCGAGACCTTAAACTTTCCGTGTCCTCGGACACTTGATTTAATTGTGCACTTGAAGTATTTTCCTAAGAGATTTGGTTTGTGCTTAGTACCCTGTCCTCATAAAGAGTCCAGGGCTGTTGTGAATCTTAATAAATATCCTGTTTATTTTCATAACACTTGTGTGGTGTCCTTTCACTGGGTGTTCAAGGGGTACATGTGTGGTAAACAGCTGGCTTAACGCGCCCTCTCGAGTCTTTAGCCTTAGACTGCTCGTATCCACGCTACTAGGATAGCTGGTCTATAGGTTGACTTACAACCAAACACCATAAGGGTCGTTGGAACGATACATAGCGGTCGCTAGAATAGCGAACGTTGCATATCGGGCCAACTTCTCACATTGGTGAGCAGCGGTTGGGATTTGAGCTTGCTGTTGTTTTACCACACGTATCCTAAGAATATCTTGTTGAAAGATCACATAAGTACTGTTAGTACATATAACTAAAGCTTAGAATACTCTGAGTTCTACTGAACCAGCTGTTGCAGCTCCTCAAGGCTTAGCACACCTTGGCTGCAACTCTTAGCAAGGGAACAGTAGGTAAACACATAGTGTAGGTAGGTGCATCACTTACACCACACTAGAAACAGTATGTCGGACAAAGGAGGAAACTCTGAGTCTCCCCTTGTGTCAGTTGACCCTCCACAGGTCATCCCTTCAAGATATACTGTGCTGAGCTTCAAGGAGTTAAGACAAGTGTGTCACTCCAGGAAGATCAAGCAGGGGTCTAACCCTACAACGTCCTTTCTGATTGGTCTCTTGGAGACTTATGATGCCAGAAAAGCTGAGATCCTTCCCAGCTCTTCTAATCCAGAAGGAGACATGCCTCCCCTCGAGGGAACCAGAGACGATCCTGACCTCATCCACCTCGCAACTGAGAACGAAGATGTGGAGGATGATGAGGATGAGGATCCCTCTGGGGATGAGGCAGATAAGGGACAGGTAGAAGTCGTTAGACTAAGCAGGTCCAACTTAAGCAGACATGACAGTGGTACTGGGGGACCCCTGGGGCCGCTATCAGGTCAGCTTAACATTGGGAATGGACGAGCCCGATCTCTGTCAAGAGACTCTGGCAGATCCCTTCGAACCAATGGCTCTCACAACTCTTCTCAAAGAGGGATGACGTCCCCTCAGAGGAGAGTGTACGAAGCTAAGGAAAGGGCAGCTAATCTGAGGATTGAAAGGGAAGAACTTGCCCTGGCCAAAGAAAGGCTTGCCTTTGCTAGAGAGCAACAGTTAAGTGGGGTAGTCCCCACTGGTGGCAGCAATGTACCTAGCAATAGGGAAAGGAGTTTTGATACGAAACACCTTGGTAAGATAGTGCCCCCCTTTAAACAAGGGGACGACATCCACAAATGGATAACTGCTTTGGAGAGGGCCTGCACTGTGCAGGGTGTTCCCCAGAGTCAGTGGGCAGCTATCTTGTGGCTCTCCTTTGAAGGAAAAGGAAGAGACAAGCTCCTCACCACAAGGGTGGAGGACGCTAACGATTACCAAGTCTTGAAAAATACACTCGTTGAAGGGTTCGGCCTAACCACTGAGCAGTACAGGGTGCTGTTCAGGGATACCCAGAAAACGCAGTCTCAAGATTGGTCTGACTTTGTCGATTGTGCCACTAAGGCTTTTGAGGGCTGGTTGCTGGGCAGTAAGGTTACTGATTACAAAGGATTGTATAATTTGATGATGAGAGAACAAATTTTAAACAATTGTCAGAAACAGTTGTTGCATCAGCATCTTGTCGACTCGGATCTGACCTCTCCCCAAGAATTGGGAAAGAAGGCAGACAGATGGGTTCGTACAAGAGTTAAACAGAACCACGGCCAGAATCAAGGTGGTCAGAAGAAAGCAGACCAGAAGGGTAAAGATTCTAAGGGGGAACAAAATGACCAGAAGTCTTCGACAGGTCCCCAACAACCCAAAGAGGGTGGGGGTCAGGCTCCCCAAAAGAAGAAAGAAGGCCAATCCAAAAGATGGTGCCAGTACTGTAAAAGTAAATCTCACTGGTTTAGTGAGTGCACCAAGAAAGGAGGAGGGCAGACTCCTGCCACTGCAGCCCCTAAGGCACCTGTGCCCCCTAGTACAGTCAGCAGTGGCAGTGCGCCTCCCAAGGGTTTAGTAGGGTTAACCCTGGGTTCTGAGGGGCGTGACAACTTAGTTGGCACACTCACTCAGGCTGTCCTTGTCAGTACAGGGGACGTGGACGTGTCCCCCGACGTAAGTCCCAATACTTTGGGCAAATACCGACAGACGCCTTTCATAAATGGAAAGATGGCTCAGGCCTATAGGGACACTTGTGCCAGCGTCACCATGGTGACGCCTAACTTTGTGGACCCTGGACAGATCATGCCAGGTACAGAATTCCTGGTGACCAATGCAAGCAATGTCACTACCAATCACAGTATGGCAATTGTAGCTTTCTCCTGGGGAGGGGTAACTGGCCAAAAGAAGGTTGTAGTTAGTTCAGACCTCCCAGTGGATTGTTTGTTGGGCAATGATTTGGAGTCATCACAATGGTCAGAAGTGGAGCACCGGACTCACATGGAAATGTTAGGCTTGCCAGCACATGTGTTCGCTGTGACCAGGTCACAGGTCAGGAAATGCCCCACTGAACAGGTGCTGGATCCTGGAACAACGGACCAGACACCTCCCAAGAAAAAGAGCGGTAGGGTTAAGGCTGCGCCTTCCCCCTTGCCCCAGGTCGTGGATCAAGTCTCAGAGGAGGCTGACCTACAAGAATTGAGGGAAACTGAGCCTAGGGAGTTCGAACTTGATCAAGTTGAATTCTTGGGTTCAGGGGGACCCTCAAGGGAAGACCTGGGGAAAGACCAGTTAGACTGCCCTTCTCTTGAACCCCTCAGACAGCAGGCTGCTGCTGAGGCTGCTGGGAACGCCACAGGTACCCACAAGGTATACTGGGAAGATGGACTCCTGTACACTGAGTCAAGAGACCCCAAGCCTGGCATGACCAGGAGGCTGGTTGTACCCTTGTCTCAGCGTGGTTTCCTACTTACCTTGGCCCACGAGATTCCCTTAGCAGGTCACTTAGGCCAGACGAAGACGTGGGACAGGCTTGTCTCACACTTTCACTGGCCTCATATGAACGAAGGTACCAAGGAATTTTGCCGCTCCTGTGTCACTTGCCAAGCCAGTGGTAAGTCAGGTGGCACGACAAAGGCCCCCCTTATACCAATGCCTGTGGTGGGGGTGCCCTTTGAACGGGTGGGGATCGACATCGTCGGTCCCATGGAACCACCAACAGCATCAGGGCACAAGTTTATACTGGTGGTAGTGGATCATGCCACCAGGTATCCTGAAGCTATTCCCCTTAGGACCACTACAGCGCCTGTTGTGGCAAGAGCCCTAGTTGGAGTATTCTCCAGAGTGGGCTTCCCTAAGGAGGTCGTCTCCGACAGAGGTGCAAACTTTATGTCGAGCTACTTAACTGCTATGTGGAAGGAATGTGGTGTCAACTACAAGTTCACTACACCCTATCATCCACAATGCAATGGGCTTGTTGAGAGATTCAACAGGACCCTGAAAGGGATGATTCATGGACTACCCGAAAAGCTTCGGCGTAGATGGGACGTCCTGATCCCCTGCCTCTTGTTCGCCTACAGAGAAGTCCCACAGAAGGGGGTTGGCTACAGCCCTTTTGAACTTTTGTACGGACATCCTGTAAGAGGACCCCTGTGTTTGGTGAAGGAAGGATGGGAGAGACCTCTCAAAAAGCCTGCAGCCAACATAGTGGACTATGTGCTTGGCCTCCGCTCGCGGATGGCTGAATACATGGAGAAGGCATCTGAAAACCTTAAGGCCAGCTAAGAACTCCAAAAAGCTTGGCATGACCAAAAGGCTGTCTTGACTGTTTACCAGCCCGGACAGAAGGTGTGGGTGTTGGAGCCAGTGGCCCCAGCAGCACTCAAGGACAAATGGTCCGGGCCCTACACCATCCTGGAGAAAAAGGGAGAGGTCACCTACCTGGTCGACCTGGGAACTCCCCGGAGCCCCCACAGGGTGCTTCATGTCAACAGGCTCAAGGCATATGTCGACAGGAAGGACATGAGTTTGCTCATGGCCCTAGATGAGGGACAGGAAGAGGAGAGTGACCCTCTCCCCGACCTGCTCACTCAGAATCCTGACGATGGATCGGTAGATGGTGTTGTCTTTTGTGGCAGCCTCTCCGAACATCAACAGAGCGACTGTAAACAGGTTCTTCAGTCGTTCAGACATATGTTTTCTCTAACACCCAGTCAGACCAATTGGTGCACCCATGAGGTCGACACTGGTGACAGCTTGCCCGTTAAGAGTAAAATCTACCGGCAGCCTGATCACGTTAGAGACTGCATCAAGAGTGAAGTGCAGAAAATGTTGGAGCTGGGAGTCATTGAACCCTCGGACAGCCCTTGGGCTAGTCCCGTAGTTCTAGTGCCGAAACCTCACACCCCGGGCGGTAAGAAAGAGATGAGGTTCTGCGTAGACTACAGGGGTCTCAATGCAGTCACTAAGACTGACGCCCACCCAATACCAAGGGCAGACGAGCTTATCGATAGATTGGCTTCAGCCAACTACTTAAGTACGTTTGACCTGACAGCTGGGTATTGGCAAATCAGGTTAGCTGAGGACGCCAAGCCTAAGATCGCATTTTCAACCCCTGGTGGGCATTATCAGTTCGTGGTGATGCCCTTTGGTCTGAAAAATGCACCTGCCACCTTCCAACGGTTGGTGAATCAAGTCCTTACTGGGCTGGATGACTTCTGTGCGGCGTATCTTGACGATATTGCTGTCTTTAGCTCCACCTGGGAGGATCACCTGGTCCACCTGCGGAAAGTGTTAGAGGCTCTGCAAGCGGCAGGCCTCACTATCAAGGCCACCAAGTGCCAGATAGGGCAGACACAGGTTGTATACCTGGGCCACCTTGTAGGTGGAGGCCAGGTTCAGCCACTGGAGAGCAAGATACAGTCAATCAGGGACTGGGCTCCTCCAACCACCCAGACTCAGGTTCGAGCTTTCTTGGGCCTGACTGGTTACTATAGGAAGTTTGTCAGGAACTATGGTTCAATTGTGACACCATTAAATGAACTGACAAGTAAGAAAATGCCAAAAAAGGTTCAGTGGACAGCGAGCTGTCAAAAAGCATTCGATGACCTAAAGCAGGCCATGTGCACGGCACCTATCCTCAAGAGTCCGGACTACTCCAAACCATTCATTGTCCAAACAGATGCTTCTGAGTTGGGTGTGGGAGCTGTTCTTTCTCAACTGAATTTTGATGGTCAAGACCAGCCCATTGCTTTTATAAGCAGAAGGCTGACCCCCAGAGAGAAGAATTGGTCAGCTATTGAGAGGGAGGCCTTTGCTGTGGTTTGGGCCCTGAAGAAGCTGAGGCCATACTTGTTTGGCACTCACTTCAAGATTCAGACCGACCATAAGCCCCTCTTATGGCTAAATCAGATGAAGGGTGAAAACCCCAAACTGCTTAGGTGGTCCATTTCCCTACAGGGGATGGACTTTACAGTGGAACATAGACCTGGTACTGATCATGGCAATGCCGATGGGCTCTCCAGATATTTCCACTTAGAACAAGAAGACTCACCTGGTCAAGGTTAGCTTATTGTTCCGACGTTTGGGGGGGGGGTCATGTAGGAGAGTAGGGTCTATAGGTTGACTTACAACCAAACACCATAAGGGTCGTTGGAACGATACATAGCGGTCGCTAGAATAGCGAACGTTGCATATCGGGCCAACTTCTCACAGAGCCTCTTTGCCGCCCGGACGCCGTCGTGTAATTTCGGGACACTCTTTTCCCTCCCCTCCTCTATCCCAGAGTGTCTGTACGATTCATTTCAAAATTCTCAATTTGGTTATTTGTAGAAGTAACCTCACCCCTACTCCGACAATTATCGGAGGATATTAAGAGGTACTAGACATAGATTTTTCAAAATTGGCTAATCTAGCTTCAATTTGAGTTAGCTTTTACACAATTGGGTCCAATAGGGCTGATAACATTAACTCTAGATTTGGCAGAAGATCTTCTTTCGCCAGAGTATATGATGTTTCCACTATAACGCCTTCTTTGAATGCCAGAATCGGACCCTGGTTGGGTTCACTGTCGGGTGGGCGAACTTTATGTCCTGGGTATTTTAGCAAAAGCTGACTTTACTTTGGGTACCCTGCCCTTCCCTTTTCTTGAATTGTGGTGCCAGGCTATACCTATGTGCTGTCTTTGCTTTCTGACCACTAGTGATCACATTTGACCTAAGTGGTTTATCAGCGATCTCCGAGGCACTTGTGATTTCGGGGTCCGAGGCCATGGAGTCTGATATATTAACTTGGGAAGAAGTATCTCCATTATTAGATGGTAACACAGTGGCAGAGGATGCAGTTCGATTAACGGAACTTTGGGGTTCTAGGGATAGTCTCCGCTCAGTGAGCCCTATCTCATGTATAAGAGCAGATTCAGCCCTCAATAAAAAGGCATCCAATTTCCCCTACAACCACCTGCCCTGTTACAGACGTAGGCTTACTCATTCTGGACCCCCGCTATACAGACCCCCAGGTCAGTTAAAATAAATGAATTTCACTATCTAGTAAAGAGGGAACAGTGATAATTGTCCCAAAACAATGCCATGTCAGTGGTCAATGGTATAGCCCAGCCCGGCCTCCTTCGGTCTGTGACGGGCTTGCCCTTAGCCCGGGCACGCCTGCGTGCATCCCGCGCTACGGGAGCCCTGGGCTGTTCTTATGCGCCTCCGGGCGCGAAAGGATGATCGTAGCGCCTCCTGGCGCTAAGTCTTGTGGGAAATGAAGTCCTCTCCACGGGATGCGACGTAAGCAAAGTGCGGCGTGCCTTGGCTCCCCAGTGAGAGTAAAGTACGGCGTGCCTTGGTCTCTGGACGTCCGTAGAAAAAGAAAGTGCTGAGTGCTGTAAGGGCGTCCCCTGAAATCAGTCAAAAGAAGTTCTTTTCATTGAGTTTGGTAATGACTCCCTGAAGCGAATGGAGACTGTACTGCAAGCAGGATAAGGTTCAGGCTTCAGTGTGTCCCTAGACAAAAATCCTCTCAATGCACAACAGAATGCCGGTTGATAAATCCGGTGACTGTGGCAACAAGTGGGAACACACAGCAGCAACCAACTCCGTGCCCGGGCCTCACGAGCCGCTGGACCTGAGTCGCCTGACCTCAAGATGGTGGCTTGCTCTTTACTTTGCGTGCCCCGCTTCTCACCAGTCAAAAAGCACGCTGAGAGCGCTTGGAAGCCATGAAAAGGTTGTCCTCTCAGTTGGAGAGGTCCCTGGCTGACCTATTTTTGGTGGGAACTATCAGAAAACCGTGAGCTGTTATTGGAGGTCCTTTGTGATATAATTAATGCTTTCCTAGCAAGGGATTTTCACTAGTCATAAACGCTAAATAGTCCTAACTAAATTCATGATTCCAAAACATCCTTGAAAATCAGAGAAAAAAAGCTATTCAAAAATAATAATACAAAAATATGCCAATACATTTGTAAACGCAATAGATGCTGTCCATTTTATCAAAAAGCCTGTGCTAAATCTAAAAACAAGTATTGGCGAAGTTGCCAGGTTTGACACTTAAACACTACAGAAACCTTTAAAAATACCTGCTGTGGCGCAAAAAAATTTAAAATATTTTCCATTTGTACACGATGCATGTATGAGACAAATATTTTAATGTGTAATGAGAAAGTACTCTTCAATTATAACATATTCCGTCATGCAGCCACCATATTAAGCCACCTCAGAACCTTACCAGAGGACGATTGATGCTAAGCGATGATGACTTTTAAGCACGTTATACGTAAAATGTGAAATTCTGCTACAGACTTTGTACAGCTGGGTGATCACAATCTTCCAAGAGAAGTGACATTTTGCACTGAAAAATACTGGAGTTTGCGCTTATTGGGAGATGTATTGCTACAAGAAATCCTTTTGCAAATTAGCCCTGAGGAAGTACCATAGGAATTTTATCTCGTTGATGATTTATGCATGAACAACAAGGAATTTGTTTCATAATATCTTCGAATAAAGCAATGATTTGGAAACATGATGATGGACCATCAGATCAATTGATTTATTATTAACTTCTGACAATGGACACGTCTTTTCTCTCCCTTTTTCAATGACCAAATGTTGTAAGAAGACTTTGGGGAGTGCTGGGTTATAGTTCCAAAATAACAAAACAGCCAATAGAAAGAAAGCGAGCCTAAAATTCGTCTAATCTGGCTGATTCAAGATGTGATTGACAGTGTCTCAAACCAATGGCTGGAGGTTCTGGATACAAATAAGGCAGTGACTGAAGAAGGGTGTACCAAATATCCTTGGAATATGTATAGAATGGAATGTGTTCACTATGAATGGTGCGAGCTTCTTTATGTGTCAAACTTTCAAAGGATTTATATGCATATAGCAGCATTCTTGTCCAAACCATTTTTTTTAAATAAAAGGCGATTAGCAAAGTCTGGATGAGATACTTGCTGCTGATGGGAAATGTCCTTGATGTCAAGAGCAGCGAGAGGGTCCCCAGGGCACAAATCTCGTACTTGACCTCATGTGGATACACAACGTGACCTTGATATGGTGTTACTACTTAATTGGGCCTTGATTACATTCCAGTAGTGCCATGTAGAAAGAGACACCAGCCTTTAAACCACTTTGACCTTATGGTATGGTATCATGTTCTGATCACGGGGTAGCCATAATGATGTGAAAGAGGAAGGCAAAGAAGAAAAGTGGAGTGTGAGGTGGGGGAGAGGCAGTTTCCTGCCTTTCTCCATGGAAGAGGGGCTTTTTAGATTTGCCATGCTCCAGTGATTGTGCGAGAGAGATCCTCCTTCTTCCTCCCCAAGGCTCGAACCACTCTGCTCCAAGATCTAATTCCTGGTGACTGCCTTGTCCTGCAGCAGTCCTGAATACCCAGAATTGATCACAAAAATGCAGGAGTATTTCCTAGGAGCGGACCAGCACTGCGCCTGCCAGGGGGTTGTGTTAGCCAGCTGTCAATCACAGCCTGCCCATGTATGACCTGGCTGCATGCAGCCTCCGGTCAAGCACAGTCAGCGTCTCAGTTCTGTCTGTGGGGGCTTTAGTTTCGCCCTCATCGCTGTCGAATTCATTGCTCGGCTCAGCAGGCCCGTCGTCCATCCACCATGTTCTCTTCTCTCTGGTCGACAAGCCGTAGTCACTGCACTCTGCAGACCCGTCATTGTGCAGGCCTTCCTCACCCAGCCGCGTGCAGGTCACCCAGCTTGCTTTGGAGACTTGGCACCCTCATTGCTGTGTATGCCCGCAGCCCTTGTCTGTCTGTCCTGCTGCGCTGGTCCTTGGTCCACAGTGGTGTCCATGGTCTGGCCCTGGAGCCCTCTGCAGACCCGTTGCTCTGCTGTGCTGTTCCATCCTGCTCTGTGCCCTCCCACCCTCGGCTGTGCCCAGGCCCGTTTCATGTAGGCCTGTGAAGGCTGCTCGCCTTACATGCTGTGCGCGCGCCGGCGCTCCAGATCCGTACCGTCCCGTGTTACCTTTGGCTCTGGCCTTGACCACCCCAGGTCAGCCTACCCTGTTCAGGCGCCAACCCCTTCTGATCACACGTGAGTTCACTCTGCGCTCTATTTGCTGAATATGTGAGGTTGTTTTGGGTATGCTTGCTGTCTGTCGCCACTCCCAGGCATCAGGATAAGGGTCATGCGTAGGAATGCGAGGTGCATGCAAACAAGCAGGGGTCACGTGACATCCTGAGAGTATGTATTAGTAAAGTGCCACAATATATGTCTGGCTTACCCCATTCACGTGCACAACAGTGTACGTCAGTTGCTGTGTTAAGTGCCCCGATGGCACTGGCTGACAGGAGAATATTGGGAGGTCACCAGAGTGTCGGAGCAGCAGGCTGTGTGTTATCTGTGGGCTGAGAATGCGCCTGCCCGAGGCCACGCAGTGGCCATAAGGAGGGCGGGCTCCTAGTCACGGAGGGCTGTCCCGCCCCCGCATGACGTAGTAGTTTCTCACCCGAGGCAGTCTCCCCTGGTTGGTGGAGACTGGTAGGTGATGCACGTCCGGGGCGGCTGGGAGGAGCCGTCGGGAGTACTTCTGACCTCTGCCCCGCTGGGGAGGCCTCTTCGCCGCTCCGGACGTCGCAGTTCCATGTTGGGACACTCTTTTCACTCTTTTGGGACACTCGTGATGCGGGGTAGTGTCCTCGCGGGGGACGCGCTATTCTCGGTTGCTGCTGGAGGTCTCCTTTCAGTCCGAGGTCCCAAGGGGGCTCCTCGATGGTCTGGCGTCGTGTTTGTTGGCTTCTTCCGTGTGCGGTGAGTTTAGCCCTGCGTTCTTGTGTGAGATACGCCAGTGGACATTGTGCCCCCCCTTTACCTGCAGCGGCGGGAGAACAGTAGGTCCCGAAATTTAAAGCCTGCGACGGCGGCGCGAACGGAGCAGCACCCGGGTGCGGGAGATGAATTTCAGCCATTGGCAGGCGCAGCCCTACCGTGACCCTTCTGGCCCCCTCCTCCTCTACTGCTCGGCCCGACTCTGCGGAGTATGGCACTTCCTTAAGTGACTGGTTTTCGCGCGAGTAACGGGGTGTGTGGCAGCACTGGTTCCAGGTCAGCCCGCGCGGCAAGGGGTCTCATGGAAGCGCGTTAGGCCGACGCCTATATGGCAGAGGGCATTGCTTAGAGGAGCTTGCAGTTCGGCGGGCGCGAGAGTCACAAGGGCACGCTGGGCGATAGTATGATAGCATCCGGCGCGGTTGGGAGCGTGAGGTCTATCTCATCGGTCTTTGCATGCACGGGTCTATTCGGTTGCGAGCATACTACCGGGCTAATCCACGGACTTTACATAAAGGGTTTTGCTCAAACAATAGAGCGCTCGCTTATCATGCGAGAGGTAGAGGGATCGATGCTTGTATCCTCCAGAAGACCCGCTTTCTGCTCGGTGAGTCTACAGCTGTAAACCTTGCACGTTCTGCGTTCTACTTTGAAGTGGTGTTCTGTCAGCAATTGTGGACATAAGGTGGGCCTTTTTCAAACATGCTGTCATGCTTTATTTAGCCGTCGGTAGCCTGCCCGGTGTATGCTCCAGATTTTCACTTGCTTATAATGGTAGCGTCCGTGCGGATGAGGGTAAGTGACATGCGGGGGCAGTTATGCTTAGGTGTTAGTGCGCATCAAGATGTACATTTCACAGAGAGTATGTGGTTTCTACCCTCCTGTTGTATGATTAACTTTTACCGGCATTGGCTTGCAGTATTGGCAGTGCGCTACAGTGGGCCTTCTGCTCTGGGCGTAGTTATGTAGTTGTCATGCTAAGACTACGTTTACAAAAAGTAGGAGGTACCCCTGTTAGAAAGGCAGGGAGGGGGGTGTGACAGCAGAAAAAAGATAGGGTTCCCTGACTATCTAGACAATTGAATGCGAAAAGGCTGTGTTAATAATAACAGCAGTGGTCTGGCCTAAAGGGAAACAGTATTCAATTCCATAACCCAGAAATCAAATATACATACTAGGTAGAGTGTAAGGCTAATTTCACAACATAGAACTTGAAGACGCACTTGAATATAATAAGCAGACGTTTTCTATAAAGTTAAAAATTGATCGCAATTCATTTATTATTTTCCTCCCAACTGGGTTACAGTCTAAAACAATATCACATATTCAAAATTAAAAACCATTACGTGATTATACAGTGGACTAAAACAAGTCAAAGTTAAAAAGACAGTCGACGCAGCGTTTCGGTGCTTTTTCTTTGTGACACCTTCTTCAGGACCTTAAAACATTTGACTCCATAATTTCTAGAAATACATAAAAAACGTCTTAGTATTTGGCATTTATAGGAATTCAGAGCGCTTACCTAGTTTATACACTACTCAGTTTTACCTAGACAATAAGAGCTACACCAGACCACTTTACAAGATGCAAAAAAACTATATATTAGTAAAGTTCATCGTAAAGTTCATTTTACTATTCTAAAAAGTTGATTTAACAGTGTATTTTGGCCGGTACCCCTATGATTTCTATAGTGGGAGTAATACATAGCCTTTCTCTGATGTAGATATAGCTTGCTTTAAAATCAAACACAGCATTTTCATCATACCTGTGTATTGGCGAGTGATGCTCTTTTATAAAGGAAGTTTTGTCGCCCGTATTAGAGAGCTGCTCGGGTTATCAATTCCCTGTAGCTCTGCTGGTAATTAAAAGGAAACCATAATGAGTACCATACATTTACCAGTCACAGAAACTAGTGTTGTCCTGAATCTATACATGACATGAATTTACCTCATACAATCCGCGACTCTGATTTGTATTTGCACGGAGGAGCCACCGTCAGAAATATAGAAAGCTTCTATTGGACTTTTTGCCTGGATATAAATAAAAAATGTCCAAAATAAGCTCTACTTTTCTATTTATTTCTGTTTATTTTTGAGCCTGTTTAGTGTGAAGGAACAGACATCATTTTAGGTTTGTCGGTACTGACCTGTTGTGAATAAAACAGGAAGGTTTCATAAATAGCCTCTGGATTCTATAATGATGGGGCTTAATCTTCTCTTGTGGATCAAGGAATCTGTAGGGTTATAACAGACATTTTTTGTAGAAAGACGTTAGGACCTTAAAACTAATTTTTCAGGTGTTATGTATTACTATATTGTATCATCTATGGGATTTGTCTTTTTTTGATGATCGATCCGTTTCATAAGAGGGGCATATGTTTATACTGGAATAGCTAACTCTAGGCATATAAATGCCCTCAAGATACCTCTATCTCCTCTAGTTTTTTGGCAGAAAAAGGTAAATTGTACCCCTCAGTTAGATTCTAAGCCAAACATAAGAGCTCATGAGGGAAAAAAGACTTTATAATTATCCAAACGGGCATTGCTAAACTATTTGTCCTGGATTAGAACTACATCTATTGCTCACCTCGCGTTTAGAAAGCGGCCTCCCTGCTCCTCCGTGTCGTCGTCCTCCTGGTAATCAGAAGAGTGATAGCTATCATATCGGGAGCTCTATTTGTATACGATCGGTCAGAGCTGACCCGGAAATGAAAAAAACGAAAAAAACGGCGGAGTCGATTAACCGCCTTTTCTGCTATTTTGTTTTTTGTTCTCTATTTTATTCAGTAAACGGGGGTAACAGGTTTTTATATTTAGTCCTCTGTTTACTTACGTCATAGGCGGCCCGAAAACTGAGATTGCCGCATTATCGTTATTTTACCATACGTCAAGAATTTCTCAATATTTAAACATCCTGAGTATGTTGTTTTCTTTTAGCCGCAATAAAATCCGTTTATTAAGTAACACGCACTAATTATTAAGGTAAAATTGTGTCAAGTCGTGATTTTAGGTGGCGGCCATCTTGGGACGGGCAAGTTGATTAATATGGTGAAGGACCAACCCGGAATACATGACATCTCGAGTCGTATATTTTGGTGGCTGCCATATTGAAACATAAGTGTAGTTAGCAATAGTTTAACATTATAATTTCTGTGCCCTTTTATTATGATCAAACATATTTATTCAGCACGAACAATGTCAATACATTATCTCTTAGTTATTATTACAGTGTCTATATTCTAGTGATAATTCTAAACGGTTCAGCAAAATAGTTATCGCAGTTCAAAATATACTGTACATAATGAGACGAATCAATGTTCTTAAGTAAACCGCACTAATTATTAAGGTAAAAATGTCTCAAGTCGTGATTTTTGGTGGCGGCCATCTTGGGACAGGCAAGTTGATTAATATGATGAGGGACCAACCCGGAATACATGACATCTCGAGTCGTATGTTTTGGTGGCGGCCATATTGAAACATAAGTATAGTTAGCAGTAGTTTGACATTATAATTTCTGTGCCCTCTTGTTGAGATCTAACATATTTATTCAGCACGAACAATGTCTATACATTATCTCTTAGTTATTATTACAGTGTCTATAATCTAGTGAAAATTCTAAACGATTCAACATAGTAGGTATCGCAATTCAAAATATCCTGTACATAATGAGACAAATCAATGTTCTAGTGTTGTACTATGAACTGCTCTCAGACAGCGAGATAACTCAGAGCTTAAGTATCGAATGCAGTTTGTATAGAAGTCCTGTAAAGACAGTACATGACTATTTTATCATCCTGGGGGTAATATATTCGCACAAATGGGGCTTGGATTGGAGACATACAGAAAGTATTCTAGAAATACTAAGCAACTGAAACACTGCCTTTCTTTATAGAATCAGTCTCTCCCATTCCTCCCTATTATTTAGCCCAGTCCGGAAAGTATTAAAGAGGGACATATAGAACTGTTCTCTTTTTTTACGTTTATTATCAATATTGCCACCCCTGGTGTTGTTGGAGATAGCTTCTATTACACACCATTTCAGATCTTCTATTTTGTGTTTATGGGCTATCCAATGATCCACAAGTGGTGCAGATTTCTTTTGGTTTCTAATTGCAGACTTATGTTCTGTGATTCTAGTTTTAATCTCTCTTGCAGTTTCGCCAATATATGCCTTGTTGCAAGGGCATTTAATCATATAGATTACATTTTTAGTTCTGCAATTTACAAAGCTTTTGATCTTATGTTCTACATCATTGTATATCACTGAATTGCCTTTAATTAATAATGTGCAATTCAAACACATATTACAGGCAAAATTACCTACTGGGAGCGGTGTATTGTTGATGGTGTTTTGGCTAGTTCTAGTTTTTTCTTTAAAAGTATGAACCAGACAGTTCTTAATCGTTCTGTTTCTACGAAAACTAAACATGGGTTTGGGAATCTTTTGACCAGGTCTATCATTCAGCAACGTCCAGTTTCTATTAATAATATTTTTGATTTTATTGCTTGCTGTGCTAAAGTTAGTTACAAAGATAAGTTTGTCATTTGTATTATCTACCTGGTTTTTGTCAGTTTTTTTGTCAAATAGTGCTTCTCTGTTGTAATACTTGGCACGTTTGTATGCCCGTTTTATTAGGTTTTTTGGATACCCTCTCTGTTTGAGTTTCTCTGATAGTACATCTGCGTGCCTGTTGAAATCTTGCATGTTGGTACAGTTTCTTCTAATTCGCAGATACTGTCCAAAGGGTATATTATTCTTCTGACTATTAGGATGGTTGCTCTTGTAGTGTAACAAGGTATTGCGATCAGTAGGTTTGGTATAAAGATCAACTTCTAATATACCGTTGTTCGTCCTAATTCTAATGTCTAGAAATTCTATTGTTTCCTTGTTTACATTAGAGGTGAATTTTAAATTTTTATCACCTAAATTTAACCAAAGAATAAATTCATTTAACAGCTCTAACGGTCCGGACCAAATGAAAAAAATATCGTCGATGTATCTCGACCAGTGTGTGATATTTTCACTAAAAGGAGCCAAATCATTGAAAATATGTGTTTCTTCGAAGCTGGCTACGTACAAGCATGCCAGACTTGGGGCACAGGTGGCCCCCATGCTGGTCCCCTTTGTCTGTTTAAAAAAATTATTTTTAAAGAGAAAAATATTATTTTTTAAAATAATTTCAGCACATTCTATAATAAATGTTGCATGTTGGGTTAAATCATCAGTCCCTTCTTTTAGAAGGCCCTCTAACATTTTGATGGTGTCATCCTGTGGGATGTTTGTATAGAGGGCCTCTATGTCTAAAGTGACCAACCATTGTGATGTGATATCATATGGTAAGCCTTCTATTTTGTCAATCATACTGGTGGTATCTTTTATGTATGCTTTCTGCTCACAGACTATAGGTTGGAGGAATGTATCGATATATTTACTTAAAGGTTCTGTGACTGAATCAATTGATGACACTATAGGCCTCATTGGTGGGTCAGTTATACTCTTGTGGACTTTTGGAAGCCCATAAAGGGCCGGAATAATAGGTGATGTATTTTTTAAAAATTTAAATTCATCAGTGCAAATTATCTCGTCTTCGCGGGCATAGTCAAGGAGCGTATTTACTTTAAGAATCAGCGCATTCCACTCAGATCTACTAGAGGGACAATAGTGTTCTGTATTGTTTAAAAGGGACATCATCTTTTTCTCATAGTCATCAGAATTCATCAAAACAATACTACCTCCTTTGTCACCAGGTTTAATAGTTAGGAGGTCATTGTTTTCAAGGTTTTTTAACGCCGTTCTTTCGGCAGGACTAAGGTTGTTGATACCTCTAAGGGGGTGGGTCAAGAGTTCAGCAATGTTACTTTCGACTACTTTCTCAAATAAGTCTACTTGTTTATTAACCATCCCAATGTTGGGTGTCCAAGTAGATTTAGATTTAAGACCTGATTTGTTAATAGTGTTCTCTCTCGGAGGTTTGTCTCTGAAGAAATCTTGTAGTCTAATTTTTCTAAAGAAACTTTGTAAGTCTCTTTCTAAGTTATATTTGTTAATTTTAGAACTTATAGCAAAACCTAACCCTTTCTCAAGAACTTGTTTTTCTATTTCTGTTAAGATGGTATCAGAGAGATTTATGATAGCCGCTTTTTTATTATTTAGTCCCACTTCGGTTGGCTTCTGGTGTAATACCTCCTCTGTTGTTGAGGTTGAGGGAAGAACTTCCCTCTCCCATTGCCTCTCGGGTGGTTGTGGTGGTTTTGATGGTTCCCTCTTCCACGTTGACCTAAAAAAGGTAGTGAATCCCTATTTGGAGTTGATGTGGATTCACCTGTCCTATTTTTATCCACTGTTTTGTCTTGTTCGGAATCTGTGCTTGTGTAGGACGAGTCCGAAAAGGTCACTCTTTTTTTAGGATATGATCGCCAGGGTTGTTGCCATTGGTTCCTATTATTAAAATTTTCTCTCGGGCGGTCAAAAAAATCTTTTTGGGTATAAGGGTAGACCACTTCTGTGTTGTAATTTGAAACATCCTTAGTGAATTTGTTACTTTTTTTGCCGAATAGGTAATCCCTGTATCCTGACACATCCTTTTGGATCTCTTCAAGTTTTCTCTTTGCCTCTTCTAACACTGAGGTGTCTAACTTAGCTTCTAACTCTGCTATTTCCTTTCTTTCAATTATTAGGATGGAGTTGGCTGTTTCAATTATAAGCAACATCCAATCCCTGCTGCACCTGTTGGCAATCAGGGTCCAATTTTCTATAAACCCTGCATGTCGAATAAAAACACCGGGTTCATTTTTGACTTGAAGGCCATTGGGAATGATACCTTTTTTCAAGTAATCAATTAAGAAGTCGGCATGTAATTCTGTGCGTACTAGCTTTTTTTTATTATTCCACAGCTCACGCCATTTGTCTTCATCATTGTTAGTACTTGTAGTTGCAGTATAATTTTTTGAAGTACCATTTACGATCCTGTTAAACTCTTCTTCAGAGAACCCTTTGGTTTTGAGGGTATCCATATAATGATGATATTTGGATATTTTATGGGACGATGCCCTAAACTGATTCGTTTCGAACCGAAACTGAACCTCCCAGCTAACAAGCTGTGCATAAATTGTTTACAAAAAGTAGGAGGTACCCCTGTTAGAAAGGCAGGGAGGGGGGTGTGACAGCAGAAAAAAGATAGGGTTCCCTGACTATCTAGACAATTGAATGCGAAAAGGCTGTGTTAATAATAACAGCAGTGGTCTGGCCTAAAGGGAAACAGTATTCAATTCCATAACCCAGAAATCAAATATACATACTAGGTAGAGTGTAAGGCTAATTTCACAACATAGAACTTGAAGACGCACTTGAATATAATAAGCAGACGTTTTCTATAAAGTTAAAAATTGATCGCAATTCATTTATTATTTTCCTCCCAACTGGGTTACAGTCTAAAACAATATCACATATTCAAAATTAAAAACCATTACGTGATTATACAGTGGACTAAAACAAGTCAAAGTTAAAAAGACAGTCGACGCAGCGTTTCGGTGCTTTTTCTTTGTGACACCTTCTTCAGGACCTTAAAACATTTGACTCCATAATTTCTAGAAATACATAAAAAACGTCTTAGTATTTGGCATTTATAGGAATTCAGAGCGCTTACCTAGTTTATACACTACTCAGTTTTACCTAGACAATAAGAGCTACACCAGACCACTTTACAAGATGCAAAAAAACTATATATTAGTAAAGTTCATCGTAAAGTTCATTTTACTATTCTAAAAAGTTGATTTAACAGTGTATTTTGGCCGGTACCCCTATGATTTCTATAGTGGGAGTAATACATAGCCTTTCTCTGATGTAGATATAGCTTGCTTTAAAATCAAACACAGCATTTTCATCATACCTGTGTATTGGCGAGTGATGCTCTTTTATAAAGGAAGTTTTGTCGCACGTATTAGAGAGCTGCTCGGGTTATCAATTCCCTGTAGCTCTGCTGGTAATTAAAAGGAAACCATAATGAGTACCATACATTTACCAGTCACAGAAACTAGTGTTGTCCTGAATCTATACATGACATGAATTTACCTCATACAATCCGCGACTCTGATTTGTATTTGCACGGAGGAGCCACCGTCAGAAATATAGAAAGCTTCTATTGGACTTTTTGCCTGGATATAAATAAAAAATGTCCAAAATAAGCTCTACTTTTCTATTTATTTCTGTTTATTTTTGAGCCTGTTTAGTGTGAAGGAACAGACATCATTTTAGGTTTGTCGGTACTGACCTGTTGTGAATAAAACAGGAAGGTTTCATAAATAGCCTCTGGATTCTATAATGATGGGGCTTAATCTTCTCTTGTGGATCAAGGAATCTGTAGGGTTATAACAGACATTTTTTGTAGAAAGACGTTAGGACCTTAAAACTAATTTTTCAGGTGTTATGTATTACTATATTGTATCATCTATGGGATTTGTCTTTTTTTGATGATCGATCCGTTTCATAAGAGGGGCATATGTTTATACTGGAATAGCTAACTCTAGGCATATAAATGCCCTCAAGATACCTCTATCTCCTCTAGTTTTTTGGCAGAAAAAGGTAAATTGTACCCCTCAGTTAGATTCTAAGCCAAACATAAGAGCTCATGAGGGAAAAAAGACTTTATAATTATCCAAACGGGCATTGCTAAACTATTTGTCCTGGATTAGAACTACATCTATTGCTCACCTCGCGTTTAGAAAGCGGCCTCCCTGCTCCTCCGTGTCGTCGTCTTCCTGGTAATCAGAAGAGTGATAGCTATCATATCGGGAGCTCTATTTGTATACGATCGGTCAGAGCTGACCCGGAAATGAAAAAAACGAAAAAAACGGCGGAGTCGATTAACCGCCTTTTCTGCTATTTTGTTTTTTGTTCTCTATTTTATTCAGTAAACAGGGGTAACAGGTTTTTCCTTCACACTAAACAGGCTCAAAAATAAACAGAAATAAATAGAAAAGTAGAGCTTATTTTGGACATTTTTTATTTATATCCAGGCAAAAAGTCCAATAGAAGCTTTCTATATTTCTGACGGTGGCTCCTCCGTGCAAATACAAATCAGAGTCGCGGATTGTATGAGGTAAATTCATGTCATGTATAGATTCAGGACAACACTAGTTTCTGTGACTGGTAAATGTATGGTACTCATTATGGTTTCCTTTTAATTACCAGCAGAGCTACAGGGAATTGATAACCCGAGCAGCTCTCTAATACGGGCGACAAAACTTCCTTTATAAAAGAGCATCACTCGCCAATACACAGGTATGATGAAAATGCTGTGTTTGATTTTAAAGCAAGCTATATCTACATCAGAGAAAGGCTATGTATTACTCCCACTATAGAAATCATAGGGGTACCGGCCAAAATACACTGTTAAATCAACTTTTTAGAATAGTAAAATGAACTTTACGATGAACTTTACTAATATATAGTTTTTTTGCATCTTGTAAAGTGGTCTGGTGTAGCTCTTATTGTCTAGGTAAAACTGAGTAGTGTATAAACTAGGTAAGCGCTCTGAATTCCTATAAATGCCAAATACTAAGACGTTTTTTATGTATTTCTAGAAATTATGGAGTCAAATGTTTTAAGGTCCTGAAGAAGGTGTCACAAAGAAAAAGCACCGAAACGCTGCGTCGACTGTCTTTTTAACTTTGACTTGTTTTAGTCCACTGTATAATCACGTAATGGTTTTTAATTTTGAATATGTGATATTGTTTTAGACTGTAACCCAGTTGGGAGGAAAATAATAAATGAATTGCGATCAATTTTTAACTTTATAGAAAACGTCTGCTTATTATATTCAAGTGCGTCTTCAAGTTCTATGTTGTGAAATTAGCCTTACACTCTACCTAGTATGTATATTTGATTTCTGGGTTATGGAATTGAATACTGTTTCCCTTTAGGCCAGACCACTGCTGTTATTATTAACACAGCCTTTTCGCATTCAATTGTCTAGATAGTCAGGGAACCCTATCTTTTTTATGCTAAGACTACGGCCTTTTTCCTCACTGAGTGCACTAGTTTCGTATGTGTGGCGTGCGGGGGTCCGGAACGGCGATGGGTCTCTGCATGTGTGTGAATGTATTTTGTGAATAGGTTGCTGCACACGTGTGCAATGGCGCCCGGGTGCGGCCATCTTGGTTTCAGCCGCTGATCAGGCGCCATGTGGGTGCGGCACACACATGGTTTGGTGCCCGAGTGCGGCCATCTTGGCGACTCTCCTTGTTGGGGTATGAGCCTGGAGTTGGCGGAGGAAGGTTTGTGTGCAGCTGCATGCTAGGCTTCACATGCAGAGGGAGGTTCTCCACTTTGGCATTGAAGACGTATCGTTGTGATCAGGGGTATGTGGACTTGAGATGGGCTATGGATCGCTGTGGTCGCGCCAATTTTCGGCATGAGGGGCAGAAGTTCCGGGCCTGAGATGCCCTCCAATCTCCCCCCCCCTCCCCCCCACCTTCTCGGGTAAGGTGGTACTTGGATAGTTTCTGTGGGGTTTTGTACCGCAAGGCGCAATCGGATGGCCTACTTAGGTTTACACGTGGCATTGTAATCTTGGAGCAATGGGTAAGCTTATTTCGTGCGCAATCTGCGAAGGGTGTCCAGAGTTACAAATGGTTGGTTCATCAGGCCATCGTATCCCAAGGCCCAATCATGTGACTTATGTCTCCGCACATAGCTCTGCAGACTTCGGCGCGAGAGGCATGCCGGGGTTATCCCAGTGCGGGCGCCACCCGCTTGTGTTGCTCGTCCCTTCTTTCCTCTGCTACACGGTCAGATAGCTTTTGTGACACTGTTGCGGCGACTTGCATACTTCCGACGGCGGTAGTGGTTTTTCGCCCGTTGACAACATTTTGCTGAGTCAGGCTTATTAGGGGTTCGCGTGTGGCGCGTTGGGGTTGTGGTGCTTTACGGGGAGTACGTCGGGACTCGGGGATCTTTCCTGCGGCCTGCGTTGTACAGTATATCCTGCATGTGAGATGCTGCCTGCCGCATATTTTGTGGGATCTTTTGACACGTTCATGTTACTACTCTGGCATATGCTCAACTTGTTGCATTTATTCCGCATTAACCGTGTGCTTTAAGGCCAGATTATAATTTCTGGATAGAAAGAATGCCTTCTGCAGCATGGTGTCTTTCGCCAGCCTTGTCCTGGTCGGCAGCCAGTTTTCGGGAGCTACAGTTTAGAACTTTGCGGAGGGAGGGGGGGTCGCGGCCTGGGTCCGTTACAGCTCGGGGGATGCTTCTACCCTGTGCCCGCGAGGGACTTTAGGGACCCGGGTTTGTGCCTCGGTGTGGGCCTGACTCTGCTCAGGGATGCGTCCATCCTGTGCCCGAGAGGGGTTTTATGGGTCCCGGTTTTGAGCCTCGGCGATGCTCCCAAACTTCCTGTGATTGGTACGCTATGCATTTCTTCCGAGCCAAAATGTACGCGCCATTTAATACAAACTGGAACTAGGTATTGCGCCGCGTTGCCTATGCCGCGCCTCGCTTGCGCCATTAGATACCGGAAAATAATTCCTTTTCTTGCCATTTGATAAGCTCAGTAGGTTTCCGCTTTCGTAACAGATACTTTTGTTTCTACTGTTTATAAGTTACAATCCTAATGTAGTACTGGAGCTATTTACTGCCATCACAGAGTTGCCTGCGAACTGCAGGTTGTAGGATGGGAGCCTTGGGCTTTCACCAGTCTCACTATCCTAATGTTCCAGAAAAGTGTTTGGCTAGGAATGCACTATTATTAGTAATGACAATTCCAACCTTTGTGGTATGTTCAGAGTCTGGAGTTTGTGCTGTCCATAAACACTCTAAAATGTACTGTCTACTGCTATGGATGCATTTCATTACCACACCTTGTTTCCTGAATTGTCTTATTTAACGTAGATAATGAGAACTCAAGGATGCCGGCTTTTGCTATCAAAAGCTGCCCAGGGAATATCGTGTGATGTGAGATAACTGCCCACCTGGTATTGCTGCTCCCGGCATAAGACCCCCTGGTGCCAGAGTTCGCAGTACCAGTAGAGTTCAAAATGATACCCTAACAGGCAACTTCAAGTTCTTGCAGAGGTTGTCAAAATAGGATATATCGCGCAAACCCAATTATTGATAGAAGGGTACTATAGGGGATAGGTGGCCTGTTTGACATTGAGATCTTACTGTAGTTACTCCTACCCTGTTCAGTACTTGAATCCAACTGGTGAGTTACTCAAAGCTGCATTGTTTGCTCGCATTTGGTGTGAGTTTAGGCCTTAGGTCTCTCCTAGGCAGCACTTGCGCGGTCTCTTCGAGGCATAAGGCAGGCACGACAAGGCCATGATGCCCCGCCCGTTTCTGCCCAGCTAATTATCGGATCTTTCATTTTGGGTTTCTGTCATGCGTTGCCGAAGAGATCCAAGTATGACCTGCTCATTCGTACTAGTAACAGAGGTTTATGACTGTTGCCCCTTGTACATTCTGGATGTGATAGTGACACTGGTCGTCATATCGTACATGTATCTGGTTTTCTTTTACAGCTTTATACTATATCTCATAACTCTACTCTAATGTAGCCCTGGTACTCCCGTATCAAGCTATAGATCAGCATTGCAGGTAGTTATCTACAATGGTGTGGGTGGGAGTATGTCATCAGCATGGCATGTGGTAGGACGGGTCTGATAATGTTATAGCTCGATGCTGGACAGGAATTGAGAATAAACCCTACACCTGTTTCTTATATGAAGAAACTCCCGCACTGAGACAGGCATAAACAAGAGCGTAGCTGCAGCGGGTGCAGTGGCACCTAGGACACTTGAATCCCCCTTATTGCTGTAGATTATCATGGCTGCAATTTGTTCATTCTATCTCCATCCTGGGGCCCATATTCTTTTTGATCAGTGCCTATGACACACCAACTACTCTATTGGGCATGCTCCACGCACCCAAACCTTGCGTTTCCTGCTCAAAGAAAACAAGGCAAATGCAGCTTTGGATAATGCGGCACTCCGGGCCAGGTTACGGAAAATAACCGGACGTAGTGGCTACGCACGACTACTTTAATTTGATAGTTCTGCTTTGCAACTGACACGCAGGTAATCTCCAAAGAAAATACAGTATCGGTGTATGTTCATTTTCGAAGCACTTCGTTATAACTTGGTCCCATTTACCACAAAAGAGGTCATCATCCTACTAGATAGGCACATCGGCCGATCTCTTTTCAGTCCTTTTCTAACATGCGGAGAAGTGCTACATATAAGACATTCATATGTCACACGTACAAAGATTGGATATGCCACACTTCTTAGTCTCAATCCTTTTCAGCTATGTATAGGTCCCCGTAATTACTCCAGTAAGTTAAACAGGAGGCTTGCTATCATTTGAAATACTAGGGGTTTGATTGTTTTACAGTTACAATAGATATTATGTATGTGTGAATGAGGTGTGATTATACAAGCCTACAAACAGTGTATGCGCTAGGGCACAAGTCATAATGAGCTGATATTTACGAGCCCTTGCGGAGCGACTGCTTTTTCCCTCATCTTCACGAGAAAGCGTCTCTTTAAGCTATTGAACTGTCATGCATAATTACACTCAAATTATAAAATGTCTTATATAGCTACCTGCACTTGGCAGTTTGCGGACTTATGGGTGGGTATGAATTTCCTCCTCACACTTATCAAATCCGCTGTAACAATCTCCAGGCTAAGTGCTGTGCTACACCAGAGAATTCTGAATGGATACACATTACTGGACTCCACCCCCTATGATATCTCATTCAAAAATAAACCTTTCCCCAGCAAATTCGTCCCTGTTAGACATTTTATCTTATGCCAGACGAATTTTAGGGGTGTGGCTATTCATGGGCCACTCCTGAGCAGAACCTGAAAGCGAATTTCTGAGTGTTGAATTACTAACTAGGGTAATCATGGATGCTTAGAACTCTGGGAGTTAAGGTATAGCACGTAATACACACCAGACTCCCAGGCCCAAGAACAATCGTTACGTAGGCCACATTTGCACTGGTGTAAGTGCAAGATAAACACGTGAGAAATAGCAAACGGTGCGTTTAGAATAGTGGCGTGGCATGCAACAAAGAGGACCAAACACAGGTTCATAGAGAGCACTGCATTAATGGCAACCACGTGAAAGTAAGAAATCGTACCTGTACACCCCTGATAGCGGCACATGGGTTGCTCTACCATGAGTAGGGAAGGTCATAGGTCAATAGTCATTCCCCCCCTTCCATTGGTCCTGCTGTCTTTCTTTCCTCCTAGGCTCGGGTACCCGCTGGCAGCCCACCCGCGGTCTGCAGCCTTCAGTGTAACACTCAATTCAGGTATAAGTAGAACTGTGGCTACCACAGCCCGAGCCCAGTCCGCCATTAATCCTTGTGGTGGGCCCCTAGAAGTCTTTTAGAGAATATTCTGTCTGGTATCTTACTCAGTGCCCCCCCCCCCGGTGTCATTTCTCTATCCCTTTGGGGGGGGTCCTAGTTAACCTTATAGGACAAGCTATCCCCCTGGTGGGATAGTCTTACAGCCGACAGGCTGGACTGGGGGGCATGTATTAACTAGGGGGGGCATGTGTTTTCGGCTGTCCCCAAGGTTTCCTGTTTTCATTGTAAGACCACATCGCTAGTTATACCCATATATGCTTTTGCGTACTGTATTTTGGGAGGGATTCTCTGCAGGAGGGGCCCTCCCCATCGCCTGGTCTCTTGCCTGGGATAGTCTTCACTATTGCTAGAGGGATTGTTCCCGGGTAGTTATGCCTATTGGTGTCGGAGGGGCTTGCAGTTCTCCAGGCATGTCCCTGCGCAGGTCAGGAGGCTAGGTGGCTTTCCGTTGCGGGCGCAGCTGTCCCCGGGAGGTGGTCGTAAGTCTGCTTTCAGGCTAGCTAACTTAATGGTATCTTGGCTGAAGCTGTTTCCAGCCTAAAACCCAAGGGGCAGGGGATGCTGGCTGTAATTGCCTGTGGACCCGGTATTTTGCTTACCTGGGACTCGTCCATGCTCGTTAGTATGTCGTGTGCCCTCCAATTCCCCGGTCCTCTATGGAGGTTATCAGCACAAGCGGCATGTAAACACTCTTTCTGCTCTATTGTGCAGAAGATGGCGCTTCAGTAAGCACACTCCTGCTTGATTGTGTAGAAGACGGCGTTCCAGCTGTAGCAGTGACTTCCTTGGCACAGTTTTCTGACGCTCAGTGGGAAGGGATACGTTGGCGTCCCAGCGGCATGTGCTGGACAGCCTATTTCATGATACAAAGGGCTTTCAGTAGTAGGGGCCCTGCTAGTCTCTCTTAGTTGGTGAAAGGACTCAGGGGGACTGGCTGATTGGTGGCTGAAGGTGCCTTTACTTCCTTCGGCCATGTAAGGTCATGTCAGGGGCCTTCGGCCGAGCTAGTTTTGTAGGACAGGGTTAATGGTGCCTGATGGTGTCACCCCACGCTTATGGGCGTTGCCCTGTTCCTCCTCTATCTGAAGGAAGTAATTCTAGGTGAAGGTTGCAGGTAAAGAGCAGTAGCAGTGGTGGGGGGGCCCGTGCGCACTGGGCTGTGGTGGAGTTACTGGGCGATCCGGAAGAAGAGAGGTGCAAACGCTGAACGTCAGCGGGCACATAGGGGTGCCAGAGCATAACCTCAGAGCCTAACCTGTAACCTCATGGGAGGTGCAGGATTTCGTGTCGGCGCCCCAGTAGTCCTTCGGGCGGTTGTGGGCCTGTGCAACCGGGGTTTGCCTAGTCACGCCCAGCAATGGGCGTGTCAGTATAATTATGGTATTTGTACAACAGTTGGGTGGTTCGCCACTGTGTTGTTTGGCTCAACAGGCGGGCAGGTGGTGAGAATGCGGCCTGCCCTAGGATCGCCCGTAAGATAACCCACCGTCATTTACATATGTTGTATGTAATAAACCTGCAGCAATTTTTCCCAAACCTAACACTTGTGTCTTTGTGTTATTTGCGGGTTTGGGCATGTGGGGCGGGGGTTCATGTGGCCCTGATGTGACTATGCGCCGGCCCGAGGCCACGCAGTGGCCATAAGGAGGGCGGGCTCCTAGTCACGGAGGGCTGTCCCGCCCCCGCATGACGTAGTAGTTTCTCACCCGAGGCAGTCTCCCCTGGTTGGTGGAGACTGGTAGGTGATGCACGTCCGGGGCGGCTGGGAGGAGCCGTCGGGAGTACTTCTGACCTCTGCCCCGCTGGGGAGGCCTCTTCGCCGCTCCGGACGTCGCAGTTCCATGTTGGGACACTCTTTTCCCGCCCTTCCTCTAACCCAGAGTGTCTGCTTGAGGGGCTCAGGGGGGAGCTTTTAATGTGTTCCTTTTTCGTTGCAGGCGGAGTTACTGGGCAATCCGGAAGAAGAGAGGTGCAAACGCTGGACGTCAGCGGGAACATAGGGGTGCCAGAGCATAACCTCAGATCCTAACCTGTAACCTCATGGGAGGTGCAGGAATTCGTGTCGGCGCCCCAGTAGTCCTTCGGGCGGTTGTGGGCCTGTGCAACCCGGGGTTTGCCTAGTCACGCCCAGCAATGGGCGTGTCAGTATAATTATGGTATTTGTACAACAGTTGGGTGGTTCGCCACTGTGTTGTTTGGCTCAACAGGCGGGCAGGTGGCGAGAATGCGGCCTGCCCTAGGATCGCCCGTAAGATAACCCACCGTCATTTACATATGTTGTATGTAATAAACCTGCAGCAATTTTTCCCAAACCTAACACTTGTGTCTTTGTGTTATTTGCGGGTTTGGGCATGTGGGGCGGGGGTTCATGTGGGCCTGATGTGACTATGCGCGGTGCACAAAACCACGGGAACCCGCAACCCCACCTCACCCCACCTCACTGAGCTCAAAGGAACAACACAGCACATAAAGTCCAAAAACACATGGGAGCAACAGGCCTGCTGTTTAAGACCTAAACACAAAAGGTGCGTGTACCGGAAGTGATGGAAATGCTAGTATGAGGCTAAAACTGACTGGCTACGCACAACTGGTTGTTAAGAGGAGACCGTGTAAATGAGCTGTTCAACCAGAGCTGTAGCTGCGCCTTGGAGCCCTAAGCCCCTAATATCAGTGTAACCCCGTGACATCTCTTCTGTCGAAGCCCCCAATGTCTCTACTGCCTGGGACTGTGACAACGGTGCAACAAACAAGGGCGGTAGCTGTTCTGTGTTTACTTTTCCCACAATCTGAGCCTTTTTTTTAGCTAAAATTCTGTGGGGTAGCTGTTGCCTTGCGCTTGATTTTGTTGAATCTGTTATGTCATTGGTGTTTGTGTAGCTGCAGTTGGCTTTCATGGCACAGGTGGGGTACCACAGCTGCACCTATGTGGGACTTCCTAAATGCACATTAGGAGTCTGGGTTGCTGCCCGGCTGTGCGATGCTTGAGAGTCAATATAAGTTGGACATCTGGGACACTTTCATTCCACCGCTGCCACTGGACCAGGAAGCCCTGGAAAGTAAATGGGCCCTTTGACGCTTGGGCACTGGTCCACACCAGCATTCTAGTGTGCTTATGTGATCCTTCCACAGCACCTGCAAAGACATGGAGACCCAGGGTGTGAGACCTTGTCAGGGAGGCTGAGAAACCTCATGACAGACCAGTGAAAACGAGGGCGAGAATCCCTGAATCACGGTATCCTGATGATTGCAGCGATTGGGAATCGGTGGGTAAGCAAGACCATCATGTGACTGCGATAGCGGTGACGCGAGACGCACATCAGAAATATTCAGTTGCCCTTATGGGGCTGACTGGCACTCTGCTGTGAGGTCTAGTTTTTCTGCACCTAGTTGGGGGTCCGCATCTCTTCTCAGTTTTTCACTTACAAATTCCTCAGGAAACATACAGCCACAAGGTCACCTGTCCTCAAAGTGCCGGGATTTAAATCCTGTGTAAGATGTCTCTATGTGATCTGCACCACACTAGCATATGGTGTCTTGGAACCGATAATGACCACTCAAACTTTGACTCTTGCACTTTGGTGAACCTGAAAGTTATCAGGGAGTAGGGAGCCAAGCTGGGTTTTTGGGTAAGGTCTGAAGGGACATCTCTTAGTGGTCCCTCACCCCTCCTACAGGTAAGCCTCCGCATACTAAAAGAATCCCTAAGTGGTCTTCTGCCTTGAGGTATCAGTTGTGTCCCAAGTATCATTTGGAGACTCCACGCCATTCCCTGGCACTGTTAATTAGAGGAGCCAATTTTGTCTCAAATAAAAATGAAAAAATACGTCTTCTCTGCCCCTTGATTAAACTTTAGAAATGCCATGAAAATTAGCTGTTTTCCAAGTAGTCCTGCCATCTTTCGTCTTTTTGAGTTATGCACCTATACGTTGAAGTGAATGCCACACAGGTCAGGGCCTCATTCAAAAGAAGTCTGGGGCATATTAGCAAGAACCTCGTTAAAATTATCGCCGTTTTAGCGGCAGGAAACTGCCGCTAAAACGGCGATAATTGGCTTGCTAATATGCGATATAGAATTCCAATAGAAGCCCAGGTTAGATGTGCAGGGCATCTAACCTGATCTTCTATTGGAATTCTATAACGCATATTAGCAAGCCAATTATCGCCATTTTAGCGGCAAAAACTGCGAACATTTTAACGAGGTTCTTGCTAATATGCCCCTCTGTTCTTTCACTTTGGTGTCACAAAAAGCAGAGGAAACATGGGAATTTCTTTTGTAGATGTTTAGGATATGATAGTTATGTTTCTGAATCAGGTTCTGATTCTGGTTCTGCTAGAAAGGCTTGATGGCCTTGACATCCTTGCTGGTCCAGTGCACTAATAGGCACATGTGGTCCCTTCAATAGTATTTGAGGCAGCACTGGCTCCAGCATCAAGGCAGTCCAGCGGGTCAGGAAAACATGTTCCGATCATGGAATACCTTGGTGAAGGACACCTCCTCAGTGTGCCGTGGTGGCATGATGGCGTGGACCTTTGAAGTAGTGGCTACACAAATGCATGCTGGTAGTCCACTTGGCATGAAGGCCTTCCTTTCCATCCCCAGGAGTACCTTCAGACAAAATCACCTTCCACGACATCAACGGGCGTAGCTGTGTGGGCTACTAGACAATCTTGGGGGACCTTTCACGAGTTATGATAGGCTTTGCAGTGGGGCATCTTCTCAGTGATGGTGTACTTCACTGGCTCTCTCATTATGAGGGTTAATGCACTGAGTTAAATTTCCCTCAAGGACCATGGGACCTTCATTCCTGGTTCAGGGAAATGATCTTCTCCAGATTTGTTGTTGACGTATGGATCTCTTTACCATGTCCCAGAAGAAGAAGTGTCCATGTCGTGGTGCCATTTTCTACCCCCAAATGGTTACCTGCGGTTGCCTTCAGCTTGAACCGATCACGGGGTCCGCTTTATGCATTCACACTGATCCCACTTCCAGAATGTTTGGGAGTACCACGCTCAAGTGATCCTGATCACCCCAGACTGGGCTAGGAGGCTTTGGTACACAAATCTGCTGAAGTCAACAATTGGCTCCCTCTTCCACACATATCAGACTTGCTTTCGCAGAAGGACGGTCAGATTCTCCATCCTCTGACATTGTGGCTGCCCATAAGGGGGAGATGGAATGTTTGACGCCTTTCCATTCTCACTTCTCTGATATTCTATGCTTTGTGCTATCCCTTGCACAACAGGGTGTTGCCACTGTAAAAGACTGACTGTCCTGTCCTTTGTGTGTTTACCGGATACACTCTCTCTAAGTCACCTTCGGTGGTGCTTTTGCTGAAAGGTTTACTCATTTGTTCGCTCCCTTGCCATTTCCTGTTCCGCAGAAGGGTTTGAATCTGTGCTAACCATCGTCATGGCCTCTGCATTTGAACCATTGCACAGCTGTCCTAAGTGTTTACTAACCCAGAAGACAGACTTTATTCCTATTCATAGGGGAGGGGGGGGGCAAGGACACAATTTCACAGAGGGGTTAACTTTCGCATAACAATCGTATCTACTTTTTGCAAGAAATGCCATCTGGTTGATATTGTGCAGTAATGTCCACCCCACAAGAGCCATGCCAGCGTTTAACTGCTCCAACCAGGTGGTCCCATTGCCTGTGATTTGAGTTTAGACCACCTGGTATTCCTTACATAGGTTTGCAAATCATGATTGCCTCACAGCTCATGCATAAAGTGGCAGATACCCTGTCAGAGACGTGGGACATGTCTTCATTGGTCAGTAAAGCTTCCCGAGAGTTATTGTTTAGATACTCATTCATAAGCTGAGGAATCTATGGGAAGACGTATCCATCTGAAGAAAGTGATCTACCTTGCATAACAATTTTGGATACTCCTGCTTCCTGCAGATCCCGTCCCGCCTTACCTCATTGCCTGATGAGTCAGTGCAAAATGTAATACGTTCTCAAGTATGCAGATGTAGCATACTGTAGTTTTTGCTGTTGCTAATGCTCTCTTGGTTCCTCTCCACACCGCTTGTTGGTGCCATATACCATGATGATATTCGGGCAGTCACGGCTCGCATGACTCGCGGGTGGGGGGCTCCCGTCCGAGTTCGCGTGGAGGGTATTTAAAAATAAAAATAAAACATGCCTTACTTGGTCCCACACTGCCTCCGCTCCTGACCTGGCCCGCATTTTCCTGCTGCTTTCCGGCTCTCGTGCTTCCAGCAGGAACAGGAAGCAGGCAGCCTCCCTTCCTTCCTCTAAGCCAATCACAACGCTGCAATGGCAGTGTTGTGAATGGTGGGGACAACGCCCACCCGGGTGCCTATGGGGAGGCCATTTTCTCTAGGCAGGCTGCATGCGGCCTACCTAGATAAAATGCAGAGTGCGCATGACTGGTTTGGTCGGCCACAGAGGGCCGACCAAACAGTCAGGGCCCACAGCATTGGGCAAGCCAATCCTCCCCTACCTGCCCGCTCCCAACCGGGCATACACTTATGCTTTCTCGCAGCGTGAGAAGCAGAAACATGAAATGGTATTTAAAATACAATTTTATTTTTCTGCTTCTCACACTGCGAGAAAGCAGTGTGGCGATGCTTCTCTGCCCTAATGGAGGCGACGCCCCTGCCTTTGGGGCAGATGGAACTGTAGCATAAGGCGCTTGCCGCTAAATAATGGCACTGGAGAGCCATTTGCTGGGGGAAATGTTTTCCATATCTATTCTATTGCATAGCATATATTCATCAGATAAGGAAGGTACCTGAAGATAAGGTGCCCACTAGAAATGCTGTTACCAAAGGTAAGTAACTTTTTCTTTAACTCTTGAATCAATCTAGTCTTAGAATGATTAGTTCTGAGACAAGGTCAATCAAAAGAAGCAGTATTCACAGTTAGCTAGCATTTGCACCTCCAATGATCAGAACAAAGAAGTACAGACACAAATAATCCAGAGTTGTAAATATTCATTTTTTAGGTGACTCGTTATGTGAACCAAGCATAAGCATTGACGCCAACGATCATTGGTCGTTCCCTTGAACTGTCTCGCATCAGAGCATCCAAGATTGACTCTCCTTGGCCCATGTGGCTATCAAGAGGACTTCACCCTCTATTCTGGGTGTGACAGAATGGAAAGAATCAAGGCTGCAGCACACAGCCCCGACCTGATACCAGACCTCACTGTCGAGATGCTGAGTGGTCCTGAAAAGGGGTGAAAGCCGGCTACGAGCAGTGCAGCTGGCTTCTGGTGGTGGTGACTAACACTCATTGTTGGAGACTTGGGCCCAGATTTATCATAAGATTGTGTTGCCCAGAGAGAAGGCAAAAAAGGGAGTGCCAGGACAGAAAATGGCCACTATTGTTCAAATGCATTATGAATATCAGTAAAAGTCTCCTTAAGGCTTGATTGGGTCCAGCAATAGCATTTATTGTTGTTTTTAAAATCGTCACGTTTTCACAAATTTTTGGCTTAGTGAGATGAGCAGCTAAGAAAAATAGAGCAGCTGCCATGTGTTTCGTCCTTGCTACCGAGGAATGTGTTGCACCTGGCTGGGACACCACGACCCACTGACCATATCCGGTGAGTGTCCTTGCTACTGACTGGGAGCCCTCCATTTCTGAATCAATCATACCTCACTGGACTGAACTCTATGACCTGGATGAATGCATTGCTGACGTGCACCCCATAACTGGCCCTTAGGTGCCCGATATGCACTGTGTGCTTGTGCCACTAGCACCTGCCTGACGCCACGATCGATTGGCAATTCATTCATAATGCACCATTGAGCACGCAGTTTAACTGTCTCCGACTGCCTTGGAGGGCCCCGGTGCATGGATCGTCCTGCAGGTACAGAAAAGACACATAAGTATCATTGACTTCTAACTTCGCGGCTCCTCAGGCCTGCAGAGAATGCACCGCCTTGCAATTGCCCTCCATGAGTGTACGAGCCCTCCCTGCTGGATGGACTACCTGGCTTGACTTGCAATCTGTCTTTCTAGAGACACATCCACCCTCCCTGGTGACATACCTCGGCGCACCCTGCCTGTGCCTCAGAACCCAGCCCTTGTCACACCTTGATTACTCCCTTGATTGCCTGGGTCAGGTCCCAGTGATGGTGAAGCTCAAATCCACTAAACCAGCATCAACTGGCGCTGGGGAACTGACAACTAATCCAACACCTAATAGACTCTTGACAACCTGCGTCAATTGGAAGTTATTCTTTAAACTCATTCCACCCAATTCAACAAGGTGCTCCAAGCCATCCTAGACAATAAACGGTCTCTGGAGGCCCGTATTTTGCACTTTCTCACATGACGTCAATCTGTTGCGAGAAACCACTGCAAGTTAGCAGACAGAGTGGACAAGGTAGAGTCGACCTTGGTCATGAAGAAGCTGTTGGTGCATGAAGAACAACCTACATCACAGAGCTGAAGATGCGGAGGGAAGGTCGAGACGCATTAATATTCGCTTGATGTGCTTCCCTGAACGCTCGAAGGACCCTAGTGTGGAAATCTTTTTGGGAGACTGGCTAGTGAAAGTGACGCTTGATGAAAAAATGCCAACATTCTTCTCTGTAGAAGGACGCCCCATACACCAGGCCAACCACTGCTTCCTGGTACCCCCGTGGACCATCATTTCCTGTCTCCTCAAATATCGTGAACGAGACCTGCTGCTGCAACCATTTAGCAATAAAGGCCCTTGGCGCTATGAAAATGCTACGATCATGGCATATCCTGACTTTAGCATGGAGGTGCAATGCTGATGAGTTCTCACAATAAAGTTAAGCATCGCATCCGTGAACTGGAACTTAAGTATGGTCTCCTGTTACCAGCAAAACTCAGCCTGAAAGTAAAATAGGTCTCCCTCCACAGCATGAACTTCTTCACTCTTCCGCATTCGGAACAGCTATCGGAGTCGGGATTAGACTCAGGTGGCTAGCTATCATCAACTGCTGGGGTGAATCAGGGCCTGAAGGTCACCCCAAGATTGGCAGATAATTTGTGTGACTGGTCCTCCAGTTGCCCAGACATGGTAGGATCTGTCTTGGGTCTGATTCCCCCTATGCAGGTAGCGGAACTGCCTGAGGGTTTGGATTATCCGCCATCTGTCAAGGGCCTACACCATGGACACACCTTGACAATTGTCACTCCTCTAGTAATGGTGCAATATGATATCCGCCCCAAATGCCACGCTTCACTGGTGCTACCATGTGGACTCATATATTAGTTGTTTTATTTTTTTACACTGTTTTCGTTATATAGTTGAGGATTCTTGGATGGGCTTTGATAGAGCATCTGTCCTGAGGTGAACCCAGTTTCCCTGGTTGTTTATGTTTGTCTCTAATTGCAGTAATGCTTTGGTGCCACCCATAATTGGGATAGTGTCCTATATCAACATGACCTCTGGATGTGCAGAAGCGTGTGGGGTGGTGCTCTGGGGGTGATTGCCTGTTGCTGTGTGGGTGCATGTATGGCTCACTTCATCCCTTTTACTGCCCTGACCACTGCTCTTCATGGCTATGTCACTTAATATGCATGTCCCGCACTACCATGTCATCACATGGAACGTGCACGGTATGGCCACCCCAATTAACAGATACTGTGTACATGCTTACCTTAAGGGCCATCATGTACAGATCGCACTACTCCAAGAAATGCATGTTACCGCTCCAGAACTACCTAAGAATTGTGCAAAGGGGAGGGGACAAGTGTATGGCATGGTCACTTCAAGCTTTGTGCGACGAGTTCCTATTTGGATTACGCCAGGGGTTCCCTTTGTTGTGGGCACATAGAGAACGGAGGCTGCTGGACACTATGTGATCTTAGAAGATCACCTGAACGGTGATCCCCTCACACTGGTAGCAATATAAGCGCCAAACATTAACCAGATGGGATTTCTGAACACCCTTACACCTGCGTTATTTCCCTCAGCTTATGGGGTAGCGATTTCAACTGTGTTCCGGATGTAAATCTTGATTGGTCCACTCGCCTTTGCGCTCGGCTGCCAGTGTCCACACTGCTCAAAATTTTGGTCGCTGGTTAAAACAATTGTGACTGCACGATGTATGGAGGTTCGCACGCCCACTGTGGCGTGAATTCTCCAGTTACTCCACAGTGCATGTCTTGCACTCTAGGCTTGCTCTCTTCCTCTGCACCGACCACCTTGGTGCCCAGTTCACACAGACAGAATATTTAGCATGCACAATCTTGGATCACTTCCCACTACTGCTGAGCCTTGCGCTGGGGCTGAGCATGTTCCACCGTGCCTACATGGCGGCTGCAAACGTAGGTGCTTACTGACCCTCCGTTCGGTGTGGATTTGGCTCAATTTATTGAGCACTACTTCAAGAGCAATGCGCATTCCATGCTGCTTCAGGTGATCGAATGGGAGGCACACAAGGTGGTGGTACTCGGGGCATTGCCCGGCAGCCACTTGGGGGATGTACCGGTGCTTGATAGAAGAGCTCTCTGTTATTGATCATGACTTTCTCTCTTTGAAGGTGCAGGTTGCTGGCCAGTCGGTCTATGCTGCCCAACTCCTACAACTGAGTAAGCAGCCTAGTGAGGTGGAGGCGTTGTTGAGCATGCATGAATGCAGAAAACACACATCTCTGCAGCATACCAATGGTGTGATCGTTCGGGTAGGCTACTAGTGTGGCTCACACATGAAAACGGACAATGTGCCTTATTGACGCCATAGCGGAGGAGCCACCACTGGTGTCCAGACCAATTTATACAGTGAGTGGAGCCCATAGGTAACTGCTTGCTAGGTGTTATGACACCTTCAGATACCTAGGTGTATGGATCTATCACACCATGAGCAATCTCAAGGAGGGCAACATTGACAGAGCTGTTACTTCAATCCGTCAATCCCTGCTCTTCTGGCGCTTGTTGCCCCTATCTCCAATGGGAAGCAAGGCCATCTCTAAAATGCTAGTACAGCCCCAACTGCTCTACTTCTTTGCCACCCTCCCACTTGTATTCTTGAAGTCCTTCTTCTGCACATTAAATGGATTATTACTTGAGCTGATATGGAGTGTGGGCAGGCGCCGATTTGCGCTTACTACGCTCCACCGTCCATTGTAGGAGGGTGGTCTTGGAACACCCAGTTTTGAACTTTATTATGATGCAGCACGGTTACAATGGGTGTGGCATGGCTCCGAACACAGGATAGCCCTGAATCGCCACTCATTCGCGACGTACTGAACGGTGTTAGCACCTACACATGGCTTTCTGATATTGCCATCCGCCCTCATGGAAAGACACAACAGGTGCCAGTAGCCCTGCTGGCTTAGATATGTACATCCTAGAGGCCCTCACATTCCTTACTCCCCTTTAATTGCTATCTGTGAACAGCTGTGCATGCAAGCTGTAATCCAGCGTTCGGACATTGCCCCTTGGAAGGCTATGGTGGACACTTATGATCTGGGAGCTGGTCAATTCTTGACCTATCACGCAATACAGCAAGTGCTACAAGAAACATGAAACTCTGAGGATGCAGAACCAAATATCTTAGCAATACTGCAAATTATGCTGTCCACAGCGGGTATGCGGCATGCCATTCCATCCCTTTACACTGCTCATAACATTCCCCCACTTGCTTATGTAGTCGGAGCACACACTAAATAGTATGCTGCGCTCCAGCACCCTTTGAGGGATGTGACATGGACTCTGGCCCTCCAATTGATGAAGGGGATCTCCCGCAATCCTAGGTTCAGTTTCCCTCGATTTAATTATGTGCACTAAACCTACCTATCACCTCACCGCATACAACGCATGTTCCTGATGCTCTACCCTGAATGCCGCAACTGTAAACAACCAAATGCTGATTCTTTCCACATGGTATGATCATGTGTGGTGCTGCACTGCTGTGTAATTAATCCAACACAAAAGGTTGAGGAATTAATATTCTTTATTCCACACAGGAAATCGGTGTACCTTGTCCAGCAACAGTAACAGTATTGGCTGGAACCTAGCACAAGAACATAGAATACCTAGAACAACATTCTTTTACATCACAATGCTCTAACGGAGAATGTAGATACAACACATCCCCCTCTTTAGAGTGAAATAAAACAACAGTGAATACAAGGAACAGAACTATGTAGACAAATAAAACAACTACCCCCACTTACTTACTTGACAAAAAAAATAAAAATAATAATAAGGATCAGACTACAACAAAATCCTTCAACCAAGTAGGTAAATTCCTCTTTCTTCCACTCTTTCCGTCCATCAGTTCAGTACATTCACTTCTAGGATCACTGCTGACTGCAGGTACACCAATGTTTTGGTTATTAGGTACAGTAATATCGGTAGACCAAAGTGGATCTGTAAGTGAATCAGTTTTACCGTTCACTCTCAAATGACTCTTTTTACATAACACAACTCTTTTTAAATTCCACACTTTACCGTTCCCTAAACGAACTGCGTTCTTTAAAATTTCAATCATTTTTTCTGGCTCATAAAATCTACTGACACCTTTTGCAACTCTTTGCAAAATCAAAATGGTTAGCACCAAACTTGCAGTCAATAGCTAACTTTTTCAGTTTGGCACCGTAGTCAATCACAGCTTCACCTTTAAGCTGTTTGTGTTGAAAAAAATGTGATCTTGTAATTGCTATTCAAACTTTTGGAGTAAAGTACTTATCTAAATCTTGTAAAGCAGCTAGAAATACATTTGTGTCACCTCCTACCATGCTTTTAGGCATCCTGTTATAAGTCTTCAACCCCACTGGACGTAAGGAGAGTAATAGAATTCTATGGCAGGACAGGAGGCTCAGATTATGCTTTCTCGATTTCTTTACTACCAACAGCAGCCAATAGGAACATAGTAAAGAAAAAAGCAAACTACAACTCCCATGAGCCCTTAGGCAACCATAGAGACTACATGCTATATAAACAACCATAGAGGACAGCACTTCCTCTTTCTTTGCTGCTTCGCAGCCAGTTAAGTCCTTTTCTGCATTACTTGTTACTACTTGCATGTTTTGTATATTGCATTGTTCATTATCAAACGTTGTTGTACGCCGCTTTTCAGCTGCATACTTTGCTTATTACCGCTTCGCCGTGTGGTTCGTTGCCTCTGGCGTTCTTTCCCTTCGGCGTATTGTTGTCTTGTTTATTCGTTCCTGAGAGCGCGTGTCGCCTCTCTTAACATACGGGCGCTTCGTGCCCGTGTTTTCATCCTTGGTGGAGCGGGACCGGGGCTCGGAGGCTCGCGCTCTGGTGTCGCGCGTTGCTCCTCTTCCGGAGTGTCAGGCGAGCCTCCGCGCATGCGCGTTGGCACTGTTTACGTTCCGTGTGTCACACGGAGCCCGGACACGCTTAGAGGCGGCGTTTGTTGTTGTGCCTCAGCCCACTGCCTGCCGGAGAGCCCCTCATGACGCCCTTTACCTCAAGATAAGGTTTAGGGCTGGATAATTTCTAGAGGCGTTGCCTAGGGTGACTGTTTCTGCAAGCCTGTCCCTCCACTCTCAAATTTGTTGTTTATTTGGACGAGATTCTTACTCTGCCTATTTGGCTTGCTTGGGGCTGTCACTCCCCCTGACAGGGTCACTTGGTTTACGCCTAGACCTTTATTTATTTATTATTTTGGTGGGCTTATTTGTATATATATATATATCTTTATATATATTTTTCCTCAGTGGTGTGCACTGTCTTTTCTTCCGCCATGGCTGAATATGAGGACACTGAGGAATATTATTACGATGAGGAGCCTGAAGAGTCATTTGAATACGACTTGGTCGATGCCCTTGACCAAGGGGTCCAGCATTCGGGCAATACAGCGCTAGTCCGCGCTATTGGACCTCTGAAGCGCCATTTGACCGATTACGCTCAGCAACAGGGCTGGATTCCGTCCTCTTCTGCCAAGCACTCCTCTAAGTCGCCTAAAAATCCTCATAAGTCTGACTTTGTAAAATTGGCTAAGTCCTTGTCTGCCCCTACTGTGTCTAAAAAATCCCATCCCTCTCCCCCGGACATGGAGGACACCTCCTCCTCTTCTTCTTCTGGTGCCTCTGGTCCCCCCCCTGCTAAAAAATCTTGCAAAGAACATTTTGTTGACGCCTCCTCCCATCCACCGGTCCTGACCTTTGAGCCAACGGATATAATCCATCCCAATTCCAAAACTTCGTTCCCTGCACTAGGTTGCTGATTACATCCAGGCCCACATCCGTGAACCCTTCGATCAGGAGGTGTGATCTCGGTTACGCTCCGAGTGCCCTCGACCGGAGTTGGCAGATAAGTTAGCTGACACTCCGGAGGTCGATCCGACTATTTTGACCTACCTCAAAAAATTCACTAAGGATCCTAAAAAGGGGATTGATCGCTCTTGGCGCCTGTGTCAGGATAAGTTGCTTGATCTTCTTGGCCCCTGACAAAGATCCTGGATTTAGGTTATCAAGCTCAGGGATCGGCATCTGGCATCGACCCGGATACTCTTATTGGTTGGGCCCAATGGGCTATCTGTCTCCTGGGGAACGCGAACTGTGCCCTTTCCACCGAACGTAGACGTTCCATCTTGTTGTAAATGGATCCCCGATTGTCTGAACTTGCAACGTCTGAGTCGGGTCCCCTGGCTCAAGGTCTCCTGTTTGGTCAACCGTTTTTAAAGGAGTTGACGAAGTTCGTGGCGACCTTTAGTGGCCTTGACAAGGCGCAGTCTTCCTTGCGCAGAGCGTTCCGCCCGGTTTTTGCCAGAGCCGGACGATCTGGGGGACGTTCGTTCGGCCGAGGTTCTGGTCTGCAGCGTGGCCAACAGTCCCACCAGGGAGGAGGCGGACAACGTCAACAACAACAGTCTTCCTATTCAGGTTCCAAGACGACCTTCTACCCCTCCCGTAAAGGTCGTGGTCAAGGCAACAAAGGAGGCTACGGTGGAAACCAGGGAGGTCGCCAAGATTTCTCCTCTACAGGTGAGCTTGATTCCTTACGACAGTGTTGTTCTGGGGGGCAGGGTGCAATTTGAGAATTGGCGCACAATCTCAAACGATGCATGGATATTGCAGACAGTTCAAGGGTACCACATCGAATTTTATCACCCACCCCTTCAAGGTCCCGTCCCTTCTCCCCTTGTTTTTTCCCAACGAGATCGAGAGGTGATCTCCACGGAAATCGATTCTCTTCTACTCAAAGGGGCCATTGTGCAAACTTCCCTGCATCCACAGGGGTTCGTCAGCAATGTGTTTCTGGTGGAGAAGAAAGGGGGAGGTTCTCGCCTTGTGCTCAATCTCAAGGAGTTCAACAACGGGGTGGTCTATCGCCACTTCAAGATGGAGGGCATCCATCTTCTCAGGTATCTTCTTCACAAGGGCGACTGGATGGTTCGCCTGGATTTGAAGGACGCTTACTTGTCCGTTCCCATCTTTCCGCCTCATCGCCGCTTTCTTCAGTTCCACTGGTCGGGGGAGTGGTTGGAGTACACGGTTCTCCCGTTCGGCCTCTCGTCCGCTCCGTGGTGCTTCACGAAGCTCCTGAGACCAGTTTTGGAATCGCTGCGAGCACGCGGGGTGCGTCTGATCGTGTATCTGGACAACATTCTGTTGATGGTCCAGTGTCCGCTTCAACTACGTTCTCATTTAACATGGACAATCGATCTGCTGCAGTCTCTCGGGTTTCTAGTGAATCCTCAAAAGTCTCATTTCCATCCCAGGTATACACCTGTTACAACGCAACTTTTACAACTACCTACTATTACAACGCAACTTTTACAACGCATACCATTACAACGCATTGCGCTGGGGGGCGCTCTAGGATAGGGAATAAGTATAATTTACTATCCAACACCTTTCCTAGTGTCCACGGGGACTGGAGTTAGAATAGTAAATTATACTTACCACTATCCAGCACCTCAAAGCGCTATGCGTTGTAATGGTATGCGTTGTAATGGTCGCGTTGTAATAGTAGGTAGTTGTAATGGTATGCGTTGTAACATGGTACATCCACATCCCACTCAGTCGATCGAGTTTCTGGGTTTCCTTTTAGACTCGGTATCTTGCCAGCTTCTCTTGCCTGCCCAGAAGGTCAGATCTATCAAGAGGGAATTGAAGTTACTATTGTCCGCACCGAATGTTTCTTTGCGGTCGATCGCTCGGATTGTCGGACTACTGGCCTCATCCATTCAAGCGATCTTTCCAGGTCCCTTGCATTATCGGGCCCTGCAACGTCTCAAGATCCGGCACTTGCAGAAGGGTCTTCGTTATTCCGACCTTGTTCCTCTGTCACAGGACGCGAGGTCAGAGATGCTGTGGTGGCTCCATCACATGGAGGCTTGGAACGGGAAAGCCCTGTTCGGCTCCACTCCAGATTTAGTGTTGGAGTCGGACGCGAGTCTTTGGGGCTGGGGAGCCCGTTGCGGGGACGTGACGACGGGCGGCCGTTGGTCACAGGACGAACTAGCCCTTCACATCAACTGTCTGGAGCTTCTAGCGGGATCCTTTGCGATCCGCAGCCTTGCTCCTCAGGCCACCAGCTGTTGCATTCTGCTCCGCATGGACAACATCTCTGCGGTGAGGTATGTGAACAAACTGGGGGGAATGCGGTCGAGATTGTTAGCAGAGATTGCGAAGGATTTCTGGCACTTCTGCCTTCGGAAGAAGATCACTCTTATTGCAGAGTATCTCCCAGGTCGCCAGAATCAAGTGGCCGACTGGAACTCTTGCCATCTGCTGGATTTCAGCGACTGGCGACTTCACCCCCGTGTATTTCAGACTCTGTCTCACCTTTGGGGTCGACCTTGGATCGATCTTTTCGCCTCTCGTCTCAATGCTCAACTGCCCAGGTTTTACAGTTGGCGTCCGGGTCCGGAGGCTCTTGCCACGGATGCCTTTCTCCAGACTTGGCCTCCTCAGCTTTGCTATGCTTTTCCCCCGTTTGCGATGATTCCGCGAGTCTTGGCCAGGACGAAGCAGTTTCAATCGGAGATCATTCTGATAGCTCCTCTTTGGAGGGCTCAAGCATGGTTTCCAGACCTTCTGGAAATGAGTTGCTCGACTCCGTTCCTGCTTCCAACGAAGTGGAACCTGTTGTTGGATCCTCTGCTCCATCCGCATCCTCTGATTCTGTCGGGCCAACTCCGACTGGTGGCGTGGCGTCTTTCGGGGAACGCTGGAAAATCCCTGGCTTATCTGGAGACGCTGAGAGATTTATCAGTGAGGCTTGGGCCCCCAACACGCGAAAGCGTTATGCGTCAGCTTGGCGGCGATGGTGTAATTGGTGTTCTGAACGAGACTTGGATCCCGCTTCAGCGGATGTCGCTTTAGTTGTTAATTTTCTTGCTTCCATCGCTTCTTCTGGTTCTGCTTACAGGACGGTCAATTCTTTTCGATCCGCTATATCTGCGGGCCATGATTTTGTCGACGGGAAGCCTGTTGGAGAGCATCATCTGATCTCTAAATTGCTTCGTGGTGTTCGGATGGCTAAGCCGCCATGTCCGAAATATCAGTAGCGGTTGGTGGACTTGTAAAGTAGTGGGGCGTAAACTGCCACACCAAACCGCACCAAGTGTGCAATATCTAACCTTTTCATGTTATCGCTCATTGAAGGATGTTGACAGTGCCGCTTTTATTTTCCTGTCAAATGTTTTTGTGCACAAGACACATTTGGGAGATAAAAATGTAAATAGCAAGTATGCTAATGCACATCCCCTTTTTGTTTTCATTTCACAGTAAGACACTTGTCTAATTCAACATGCACACTTCATTTCAAGCTCTTACTTCCTACTGCCAATGAAGCCCCACATCGCCCCCAGGCAGTACAGCACCTGATCTGCAACACCAGTGAAAGAAGGCAGCTAGCAGGGAAAAAACTGTTAATTAAACGCAGTCTAACTTTAAATTGGCTCACTGCAGGGGGTCAATGCTCTTTCGCCCCTAAGGAGGATCCGCCCCTGATTGTCATCCAAACTATGTGCAGTCCAACCCTTCCTACATGGCCTGAAGGTACCACAGAAACACCCGCAGCTCTCACACCCTACATTCCTCAAGTGAGAGAAGAGGGCAGAACTTGTGAAAACAGTTTGTGGAATTCACGCACTCTCAAGTACATCCACCCCCGTGGAACTCACAACTTCTCCGCAACTCACAACAGCCTTCTTGCACTGTCTCTTGTGCCCTAAACTCCCTGAAAATGCAAAGTCTCGACGGAACGTGTAACCTGTTTATACCAACAACCTATCCGGTGCTTTCAAAGTCTGCGAGCCTCACACCCTCTCTGGTACATTCAGCCTCCCTAGTCTCTAAAACTCACAGCCCCTCTCCGAAACTCACAACACTCTGGAAATAGCACTGTCTGACATTTCAAACTCCCTGATTGAAAATTCAAAGACTGGACGGAACGTGTAACCTCTTTGGTACCAGCAACCTCACGTATGCGTTCCAACACCACGAACCTCACACCCTCTCTCACTGACACCTGCAACGTTTCCGGAACTCACACATTCTGTGGAAACTCCCAACATCTTCAAATGTCACAAAAATCTCCATAACACTCAGCCAAGCAGAAGTCTAAAACCTTTCAGGAAGTGGGAATAAATTAGGAATTCGCAAAGGCTTTAGGATAGAAACCCTTTCTAGAACTACGAAGAGTGAAGAAAGGAGCAACCTGTATCATGAGTGAGTTCCCACTATGTCTCTATCCCTCCTACCCGAGACCCACCCCAAAGACTACGGCAAACCGTGTGTGGTTGACAGTACAAATAAATGTAAAAAAAAACTTACCTTGGCTTGGCTTCCCGCTCTGGCTCTCGACTCGAGTCCTGTCCCGAGGGCCGAGACTGCAGACTCCCGCGCGCCATCCTGGATTTTTTTGAATGCCTCGTCGTCACTAAAGGCTGCAGGCAGCCTCCCTCCCCTCCATGGCAGCCGGCGCTGATTGGTTCGGCCGGCTGCCCTAAACACGTCATTCCTCTCGGTCTGCATGCTGCAGAACGGAGAGTGGGAGGAGGCTTGGGGGAGCGGCTTGCCCACTGTTGCTAATACTGTCTGTTTGGACAGCCTCTCAGGCTGTCCAAACAGTCCGTATTCACAACAGTGGGCAAGCCACTCCCCCAAGCCACTCCCCCCTGCCCTGAGGCTAGAGCTCGAGGAAGTTTGCTGATGCTGACTGGTTTCTCGCAGTGCGAGAAGGGCAGGCAGAAACAAATGGTAGTTATAAATAAATAACTACCATTTGTTTCTGCCTTCTTCTCGCACGGCGAGAAAACAGGGGGGGCGGCGCCCAAACGCCCCCACGGTAAAACCGCCACTGCGAAATATGTGGCTCTTTGGGATGTCTCCGTGGTCTTATGTTTTCTGGAGGCTTGGCCTCCCAACGCTTCGCTGCCTCGTAAGCAATTGTCTGCGAAATTGACGATGCTCTTATGTTTGGTATCTTGTAAACGTATTTCGGATGTACGCGCGTTTGATCTCGCGGGCCGTCACTTATCCAGCTTTCCCTCAGAACCCACAGTTATGTGTGGTCCAGTGCATAAAGGATTATGAGGTGAGTACTGCTCCTTTTCGTCAGGATTTGTCTGGACAGTTGTTGATTGCTTTGCAAAAGCCTTTTAAGCCTGTGGCGCCAGCTACCCTTGCACGTTGGGTGCGCTGGCTTATGTCTGAAGCAGGAATTGATGTCTCCATTTTTGGAGCTCATTCCGTGCGAGGTGCCATGGCCTCTAAGGCTTTCCATGTTGGTGTGAGTTTGCAGGACATTGTGAAGACGGCTGATTGGTCTTCTGATACTGTGCTTAAAACTTATTATTTCAAACCCATTGTGGATATTGCCTCTTTTGTGGGGGAACAGCTTTGAACAAGCATAATCTGAGCCTCCTGTCCTGCCATAGAATTAAAAATTTGCAAACATTCGTGACAAGAATTTTCAATTCTATTAAGGACACGGAGGCGAGGATTATCCCACCCAAATGTATTCTACTGCATTGTTTATGTTGCATTTTTGCTTTGCGATGATCTGCAATGTTTCTTGCATTGATTTTTCCCCACCCTTTGTGATGCTACCTTTTCAGGGTTTTGGAGTTGTGTATTACGGCTCTGTTTTTCTTTCAGGTTCGGACCAGAAGTGATCCTTCGTCATGGTCTCTCCTGCAGTGTTTCCGCCACTTTGGATATTGGATCTGCTGTGTCTCCTGATACGGCCTCTTCGCCCTTGGATGGTTGCGTGTCTCCTGTTGGCCCTTTTGAAGTTGCCTTCGGCTCTTTTCCTTCCTGATGGTCGGCGGTATTTCTCCAATGACTTTTGACTGTTTACAATTTCCTGGACAAAGAAAGAGGAAGTGTTGTCCTCTATGGTTGTTTATATAGCATGTAGTCTCTATGGTTGCGTAAGGGCTCATGGGAGTTGTAGTTTGCTTTTTTCTTTACTATGTTCCTATTGGCTGCTGTTGGTAGTAAAGAAATCGAGAAAGCATAATCCTCGCCTCCGTGTCCTTAATAGAATTGAAAATTCTTGTCACGAATGTTTGCAAATTTTTAATTCTCTTCTTTTGTTCTGCTGACATTTTTTATTTTCATCGATTGCTGCAATGTAATTTTCTAAATATTCTTTCCATTCTTTCCACATCAGAAAAGGTTCACAACCAGTTACCCAAAACCTATGAGGAGGATTAATGGTAAAGTTTTGTTGTGCCATCATAATTTAAAGAAAATTAAGTATTCCCACAAGGAATTTGCAGCGAAGTACTTTCTTTTTCCAAAGTATTACTGTGTCTCAAAATGTCTACTTTCACCTAGTAAGGCAAATACATGTAATATAATAAAATTCCCACCCGTTTCCTATGTTTCCATTTAATATAACTGTTTTACGGTTCGTAGTTAAACAGCACGCCAGAAACTGTCTGCGTTGCGTTGCGGAAGAACCTGCCAATAAAGTGAATCAAAAAGAAAATGGCATCTCTCGGGTCATGGTGCGTGACCCTGACGTAATTACCCAATGACAGCTTACATCCGTACACTCTTCAGAGGAACACTTCTGTGCTCAGAGTTCGATCAGGACGTGCATCATTGCATTGTAGGACTCTGAATGCAAGACGCAAGACTCGTTTGAATGTCGCGCTTCTCGGCTTGAAAAATGCTGGAGATACGTTTTCCCAACAGCAACACAACACGTTGTAAGCACAGCAGATCGATTATCCCATGCTGTGCTCAACGTAAAAAAATAATCCAAGACGAGGAATGTTCTTTTTTAATGTGCATTCCTCCGATCAATCAATCAGCGAATTTGTATTGCACGCTTCTCACCCGCTAGGGTCTCAAGGCGCTGGGGGGAGGGGGAGTCGCTACTGCTCGAACAGCCAGGTCTTGAGTTGTTTCCTGAAGGAGAGATGGTCCTGGGTCAGCCGTAGGTGGGTGGGGAGGGAGTTCCATATCTTGGCCGCCAGGTAGGAGAAGGATCTTCCTCCGGCGGTGGTTCTACGAATTCGTGGGACGGTGGCGAGGGCGAGACTGGCGGATCGGAGCTGGCGGGTGGGTGTGTAGAATGTGAGGCGGCTGTTGAGGTATTTGGGGCCCATGTCATAGAGAGCATTGTGTGCGTAGGTGAGGAGTCTGAACGGAATCCTCTTGCTGACGGGGAGCCAGTGCAGATCTCTCAGATGGGCAGAGATGTGGCTGTGACGAGGGGTCTCCAGGATGAGTCGTGCAGAAGCGTTCTGTATCCGTTGGAGTCTTTTCTGGAGTTTGGCTGTGGTACCAGCGTAGAGGGTGTTCCCGTAGTCCAGTCGGCTGGTGACGAAGTACTGGGTGACCGTCTTCCTGGTTTCGGTGGGGATCCCCTGGAAGATCTTGCGGAGCATGCGCAGGGTGTTGAAACAGGATGACGAGATGGCGTTAACTTGCTTGTTCATCGTGAGGGAGGAGTCCAGGATGAAGCCCTGGTTGCTTACCTCGTCCGTTAGCTTGGGGGCGGTGCCCAGGGCAGGGGGCCACCAGGAGTCGTCCCAGGCGGAGGGGGATGGTCCCAGGATGAGGAATTCCGTCTTGTCTGAGTTCAGTTTCAGACGGCTGAGCCTCATTCATTCCGCGACGTCTTTCATTCCTTCCTGGAGGCTCGCTCTGGCGGTGGTGGGGTCATTGGTAAGAGAGAGGATCAGCTGGGTGTCGTCAGCGTAGGAAATGATGTTTAGGTTGTGTTGGCGTGCGATGGCTGCGAGGGGGCTCATGTAGACGTTGAAGAGGGTGGGGCTGAGCAAGGATCCTTGCGGAACGCCGCAGATGACTTCGGTGGCAGTGGATCGGAACGGCGGGAGGCGGACTCTCTGGGTTCTTCCGGCGAGGAACAAGATGATCCACTCCAAGGCCGTTCCTTGGATTCCTTTGTTGCTGAGGCGCTGTATCAGGGTGCGAAGGCATACGGTGTCGAAGGCTGCTGAGAGGTCCAGGAGGATGAGGGCAGCTGTTTCCCCGTAGTCGAGCAGGGACCTGATGTCGTCGGTGGCTGCGATGAGGGCGGTCTCGGTGCTGTGGTTTGCTCAGAAACCGGACTGCGAAGGGTCGAGGGATCCGTTTGTCTCGAGGAAGGCGGAAAGTTGTTTGTTGAGGGTCTTCTCAGTGACTTTGGCAGGAAAAGGGAGGAGCGAGATGGGGCGGAAGTTCTTGAGGTCCGTGGGGTCCGCAGTGGGTTTCTTCAGGAGGGCGCTGAGCTCGGCATGTTTCCAGCTCTCCGGGAAGGTGGTGGATGCGAAGGAGCTGTTAATGATGTCCTGGAGTTGGGGTGCGATGATGGAGTCATCTTTGTTGAAAATCTGGTGTGGACAGGGGTCGGTTGGGGAGCCGGAGTGGATGGTGTTCATCGTGCGGGTGGTGTCTTCGGTGCTGACCGGGGTCCAGGTGCAGAGGGTGGTGGTGGGGGGCACTGGTACGGAGGTTGGGTGCGTGGTCTGTGCGCCGAAGCTGTTGTGTATGTCGGCGATCTTGCGGTAAAAGAACGAGGCGAGTGAGTCCCAGAGGTCTTGCGAGGCTGTTATGTCATTGTTGCAGGCGCTGGGGTTGGAGAGCTCTTTAACGATGCTGAAGAGTTCCTTGCTGTTGTGAGTGTTGTTGTCCAGTCGTTCTTTGAATGTTGTCCTTTTGGTGGTGTGGATCAGCTGGTGGTGTTTGCGGGTGGCGTTCTTGAGGGCTGTCATGTTTTCTGTTGTCTGGTCGTGGCGCCAGGCTTTCTCGAGGGTGCGGCAGGTCTTCTTGGAGTTTTTGAAGTTGTTGGTGAACCACAAGGCTTTCTTGCTGCCGGGTCTACTGGGGGGGTTCTTCAGTTGTGCGAGTTCATTGGCGCAGTTGGTGAGCCACTGTGTGAGGTAGCGGGCTGCTTCGTTGGGGTCCGTTGTGCTGGTGGGAGGGTGCTGGCTGAGGGAGGTGGTGAGTTGGTCGGCGGTGATCTTGCTCCAGCTTCTGCGGGGAACCTGTTGTGGGTGGTGGTGAGTCGTGGTTCTCCTGAAGTTGAAGTGGACGCAGCTGTGATCTGTCCAGTGTAGACCGGTGGAGTGGCTGAAGGAGATGTGCTTGCTAGAGGAGAAGATGGGGTCTAGCGTGTGGCCGGCGTAGTGGGTGGGGGAGTCCACCAGTTGCTTGAGTCCGAGGTTGGCGAGGTTGTCCAGCAGGGTGGTGGTGTTGCTGTCATTGTTGTTCTCCATGTGGAAGTTGAGGTCCCCTAGGAGGATGTAGTCTGAGGAGGTGAGGGCGTGCGGGCTGATGAAGTCTGCAATGGCTTCGCTGAATTGGGTGCGTGGTCCCGGGGGTCTGTAGATGAGAGTGCCTCTGAGGGTGGTCTGAGGGTGTGTATCTGGAAGTGAAGGTGCTCGGCGGCGGTGAGGGTGTCGTCGGAGTTGGTCGTGATGCGGATGGTGTTTCTGTGGACGATGGCGATGCCTCCTCCGGTTTGGTTGACGCGGTCCCTCAGGGCGCTCTTGTAGCCATCCGGGATGGATATGGCGATGTCGGGGGAGGAGGAGGCGTTCATCCAGGTTTCTGTGAGGAAGGCGACGTCTGGTGATGTTGTGTCGAGGAGGTTCCAGAGTTCGATATCGTGCCTGTGGACGGAGCAGGTGTTGAGCAGGATGCACTTGAGGTGATTGTTGCTGGTGCCTGGCTTGGCGGGGGCGGTGCAGGTTAGGAGGCAGGTGAATTTGCAGGCTTGGCAGGTGAAGGGTCCGTGGATGAGTTTCGGGAGCGGGGCGGAGAATAGGAAGGGGGCTGGGTACAGAAGAGAAAAAAGGGGCCGGGCCGCAGGGGAGCAGCGGCGGGGAGCGGGCACAGAGCGGGAAGACGGTCGCGTAGGGCGGCGATGAGAAAAACAGTAAACACCAAGACAAAAAGGCAAGAAAACAATCACACCAAGGCAAAATAACAGTCACAGGGCAAGAAACAATAACACAAAAGTGGAAACAATCTCAGAGCACAAATTAAGATAAGCACAATACTCAGCAGCAGGGCGGGCTCAAGGCAGCAGCAGGGACAACTCGGGCACACTCACGAGGGGGCCGCGCGGTGCGTGGTGCGACCATCCCTGTGGACAGGTTACCCAGGGGGAGGGGCCACTGGTCTCTCCTAGAACTTCAGGGGCAGGATATCTGCTTGCTTGGAAGGGTGCGGGGAAGGGAGTCACGCTTTCCTCGGGCTGGTAGCCACCCCGCACATACACTATGATGTCAGCAAACGGCGCGAGTGTAAGGGCCCTCCTTTTTGGTTAAATGGAGTTCACGGAGCGTACGAGGGTAACCAGGAGAGGGATGAACTCTCCCGGTAACCGGGCCCTTGTTGTGCATGCGCACTCCGGCGTGAGGGCGTAGCTGGGGAAAGGATCTGACACCGGTTAACGACCTTGTCGTAGGCCCAGAAATTATTAGAATGCAAAATATATATGTAGAATGTTAGATTCGGTTAGGAAACACGCTGTATTAGACATTTGTTAAGGTTAGCCCTTCATACCTGTCTACCTTACTGTAAATCTAATGTCTGAATTTTGCATTTAATAATTGTGTAAGTAATGTTTATTTTCAAATTTTATTTTGTTTTCATATTTTAATAAACACGGCCGGGGAGTCGTGAGACCCCCTGCCTTCCAAAGAATTTACTCGCCTGGCTAATTACTACGTGGATGGTAAATAGTGTTGCATGATGAGGGGGGGTGGTCGGTAGTCCCAGACCATGAAAACAGTCACAGGGCAAGAAACAATAACACAAAGGCGGAAACAGTCACAGGGCACAAATTACGATATGCACAATACTCAGCAGCAGGGCGGGCTCAAGGCAGCAGCGGGGACAACTCGGGCACACTCACGGGGGGGGGGGGGGGCGCGCGGTGAATGGAGCGACCAGCCCTGGGGACAGGGTCAGAGGTGAATACAAATTCTTGTATTATCCCCGTTTTCCAACACAATGTAAAATAAAATATTGTAGTTAATAAAATAATCCTGAGGTGAAGGCTCTAGTAAGTAGTCCGTCGCCAGCTTGTCGACAAAAATTGTTGTGTAATTAATCCAACACAAAAGGTAGAGGAATGAATCTTCTTTATTCCACACAGGAAACAGGTATGCCTTGTCCAGCAGCAGTAACAGTACTGATTGGAACCTAGCACAAGAACATAGAATACCTAGAACAACATTATATTACATCAATATGCTCTAAAGGAGAATGTAGATACAACATGCACCCAGTATGGCCGGAGGTGACAACTATAATATCTGAGTTGTCTTCACACTTCCTCATGCCCACACCTGACTCATGCCTGTTGGGATTACGCTTTCAATCTTAGGGGGACAATCACCTCCACTGCTTCATTGATCTGGCATATGTGTTGTTTAAACGTCAAATAGCCATGGCATGGAAGGTCTCTGCCCTTTCTTTTCTTTTCTATTTTTTTTTTTTTTATTTCAAGGGAGTTTCTTTATTTTTTTTTTATTTCGGTAATTTTTTATTGAAAAAAGATATATTCACATAGAGCATAGAAGTCAGACGCTGGCTCGGCGCGTTGTTGATGTAGACAAGAGCAGAAGCCCATATTCTAAAACTGCTTGATATGAGAGGTAGGGAGGGCGGGGGGGTAACTCACGCACTGGTGGGGAGTGCTGGGAGACTTTCATACTCAAGGTAGAAGAAAAGACAGATGAGCTCCCACCACAACTCATACGTTAGCGCTTTACATAACTGCTACACATTCACTGGGAACACCCTTTCACTGCTGGCTGCTGTGATGCATGGGGTTCCACATTCGGAGTTCGCAGCATGTGCATACCTCTCTGCCAAGTGAATGACACGTACTGGGTCATACCTTTCACCCGCGTGCCAAGCACAAACTACTGTCACTCACAGCATTGGCCTGCTCCACTCTCCCCCCCTACTGCTCAGGGGTGGTTGTTTGTAACACTCTCCTACTCTCGCCCCCCCACCCCTGCCCCCCCCCCCCGGTGCTTTCACCTCCCACCCTGCAGGCCTCACTCCATGCTCACATACACTCTTGGCACCAGACCTTCAGCTGTGTGGTTTAATCTTATTTGCCTTTTCACTATATTGCTTCCCTTTTAGTTGAGAAACATTACTTTTGTGTTTAATGATGTCGACTCTACCATGCCTTAATTCTGCAATGCTTCTCTGAGAATTGTACGGATCATGCTTCCTCTCTAGGAATGTCTTTGTTGTATCATAATCGAAAATATTTTTGCCAAAACTGTACCATAATATGCATAACTCTAATAAACACATTTGGAGGAAAAAAATGGTTCCATCTTTAATATGAAATTTGGCCATGCATACTGCATACATGACAACTAAATTGCCTCTTTGTTCACTTATAGCATTGTCATCGGGGCAGGAATGTTTGTCAGTTCACGTTTAAAAACCCACACTTTTAATAAATAGTTTTCAAATAAACTAATCTGCCTAGGTGAAACTCTTCTGCATGTTAAAGAAATACACGTTCTTGAATCTTGAAGACAAGGTATCATATAGCACACTTTACATGTCAAATCTTTTGAGGGCTCGTCTTGTCATACACACTTGGAGGCTGAGCCTACCCTTGGCTCAGCTCCTCTCCCTGGTAATTTGATGGCTCGCCCGCCTCCCCTCACTCCTCTCTCTGCTGCAGGCTGCAGACACTTGTTAATTTGCGCGCTCTCACTTGCACCGTACAAACCATCCGTTCTTCAGACTATTTCATGATGTCTCAAGTGTTCTGTCAGCGAAAGGAGAAATCATACTTGTCACCTTGACGTTAAGTGGGAGAAAAAAGTCTCTACAACTGGCATGGCAAAAAGAAATGTAACTGTTACTGTGGTCTGTTAAAGGTGTGGTGGTCTTCAGAATGTCACAGTCAACTGCTCACCTGTAAGAACTGCATTTACATGTACGTTCGCCCTGTCGCTGTTTAAGGCGCTGGGTACCTCCTTCTCAATCTTTTGGACATAAGCACAGTTACAGTGGCCCCATTGCTCTGTGCGCTTGGTGAAGGGGCCAACAATTGGATGCACAGTATTCATGCACAGTATTCTGAACACCTTTCTGATGCACTGAAAGGTATTGTGCAAATCTTACATATCAGCGTCAAGTCCAAGCTCTCCGTCGTGACCCATTATAAATACCCACCTAAAACCAGAGTTTGCTTGGATACAAAAGTCCCAGCATCTAAAATAAATTCCGTCATAAAAAGTGCTGGCTTGAGGTGTCAGACCTGACATACGACTTCTATGATGGTGTGCATTCAAGCAATTTTCTTACACTAGCTATTTTCATTAGGCCTGCCCCCAGGAGGAAATACATGCCTGTGTATGTAAAAAGTGCAACACTAAATCATGTTACTGTGATACGGCAGACTGAGCTAAAAGTGACATAATACACACTGTATTTTTGAAGTTGGGAGCTAACATCACAATTTCTTTGTATTCATATTTAGCAAACGATCGCAAAGGAGAGAACGGGAACATAACAAATTCATCCACTCTAATTCCAGGTAAAAAAATGGCACACTTCTCGTGATTATCTAAACACTGCATATCCCCTTCTACCCTACCCGTCTTCTTGTAGGATTTCATCCCACAATCAAGTCACATGTAGAGATGTCTTATGCAGATTTTGAATTAGGGACACCTAGAAGCATATTTATCATTATTTCACGCAGCGTAGCAAACCACTGAGCTACTCTGCGTGAAAGGGAAAAAATGCGCTGTATTAAACATTGTACAGCACATTCCTGTCTTTTCCATGCGCTGGTGCGCAATGTGCTGCCTTGTTCCAATTCAGGCACCAGGGTGCAAGGGTGTCTGCATTGCAGTCAGGATTTTCCTGCACAAAAGCTATCATCTGGGGCATTTTCCTCTTTCTATGTGTGTTACAGAATGCAGCACAGGTGGAAAGAGAAAATAACTGGGAGAAATAAAGATATCTCTCCTTGATACCCCTCATCTGGGGAGGCGTAACATTTTGATACATTCCCAGGTCCACCAGTAATGGTAAATCTGGCAATGTGGCAAAATCCATGGGTGGATGCGTGGAAACACCCGCGCTTCACACATGAAACACCTCCTTAGGGCAGAGTAATGCAGCGTAGCGATTTGAGCTGTGTTGCATTACTCTAGATTTATCAAGTCACTCAGGGCGATGCAAGGTGGCCTTGGATGGATTGATAAATCTAACTTTAGTGTTGCATTAACCTTGTGCCCTGTTGCGTGACACGAGGGCGATGCAACAATATCAAAAATGTGCCCCCCAATTTTTAGCTTCAAGGTTTCCAAGCAAAATCTCTTAATAACGTCAGCAAGAGGCCAATACCCTTTTAAACTTGATTTTGACAGCCCAAGTCAAGCAGTTTTTTTCAATCACAGACACTCTTTGACTTATTTGGGGCTCACCAGTGTGACGAGACAATACTTTCGCCTGTGATCCCAGGTTTGTGGTGGATCAGCAGATAGCAACACCACTGAAGAGAGTGGTGTAGTGGGTCTGTCCAGAAGTGAGGGGAAATTGATGGGGTTACTGAGCAGATTTAATAAGAAAGCGCATAATGTGGAGTTCTAGATCCACAGACCTGGCAACTGTGGTTGTCCAGGATTTAGTGAAGGAGAAGGGCCTGGGAAGAGGGTTCCCTGGAGCGGAATGGGACCAGACTCGGGAAGGGTGGGGAAGAAGGCCAGAGGAGAAAGGAAAGTGGAAGAAAAACGAACAACTTTATGCCAAATGCGAGTGCTCTTACTTGCCTATGATCACCCTGATGATGCCACACTTCATGGAGAAGAGGCCTATGCTCATCCAGGTAAGACTCCCCCGCCCCGCCCACCATATCTTCGTTAGTCTCTTATGAGTTGTTGCCATTAGGCTCACTTTGAGGGATGTTTTCTTGTTGCATGCTGTTGAAGCTCATACCACCACCCCAAGCCCCCTATTCCGGCACCATACAGGCCGTATTAACCTGCTCTAACCCTTCCAGATCAGTGTCACAAGATACCACTTTGCCTTCAGTAAACTCTTGGCGGGAAGGCATTCTTCCTCTAAATGGGTGTACACTAGTTGTAAGGATAAATTTGTGGTGTGGTGCAGCTCCCAACACATTGACCCACTAGAAGCCAAGTTGCCCGAAGTTTTACTGTTTGTTTATTCCCTGATCCGGTAAGGACTTGCTTTGGGCATTGTAAAATCCTTTTTGTTGGCTCTTTTGGCTTTTTTGTGGTTGCTGGGTCACCCTTCTTTATTTAAATCACCTGTTGCGATAAGATTTTTGAAAAGTTTGCAACAACTCTTGATCGGTCAAATGCCACAGTGGGATTTGAACTTAAATCATGAACACACTTAGGATCAGAGGGGATCTGAGGAAGCCAGAGGGCAATGGTTCCTCAAAAAAAACAATCCTTATCACATAAAGTCCATCTGGCTATACGTGAAGAAGAGGAAAAAAGAAGATAGAGGTAGTTTAATGTTTATGGAAAAGATAGAAGTAGAAATTTCCTTCAGGACAGGAACCCTCACTCACCTTTAGGTGACATGCTTCATCATATGGGTTCCATCCTCACACCGTGGTGTGGGCTATGACTCCCGAGGGGAGGAGCTGAGGTGTTTTCTCAAAGTTGAGTGTAAGAAAGTACAGGTGAATGAGGGTAATCAGAACCGACGCCTCACCGCCTACCCCGCTGACTTCCCCTGCCCTAGACTTGACACGTCGCCTCCATGCTGACACGCCTCGCCTCCCATTGGCAACCAGGAAACTGGCCTCAACTTCAGCACTGATACCACACCTTCACAACACCGTCTATTGTCCACAGACTTCGTTTTCCAAGGTACTTTTGTTTGGGGGTCCGCGTGAATCCGTGCCCAATGCTGCGCACCTCACTGTTGGCACCGTACTTTGGATTTAAGCCTGTCACAATGTCGTAATAGCCCCAGGTGGAGCTATTTGGTTCTACAAGTACTGTTTCTGCTAGTAACTTTTTAAGTGCCATTTTGATATATATATGTTTGATTTTTGTCATATTGGTCTTGTTTGTTTTAGATATTTTTAGGTCAAGCCTGGGCAGCGCATGCGCTGCTCTGCGAAACATGCTGTATTTGAGTATGGACTTGAAGCCCCCCCCCTCTCCGGCAATATTTGCCAATGGCTTGTGTCATTGTCCTTCCAAAAGACTAGCTTCTGATTTGTTAATAGGCTTGTAAGTCCGTCTTTAGTACCTCCTTGTCCTCATTTGTAACCTCCCTTGAGGACTGACCCTTTTACTTCTGTTGTTAAATGTATATCTTATTTAGTCTGTGCACACTATTTGTTTTAATTAGTTTCTCCTACTGCAAGCACAACAGGCTTTCCTGCAACATTCAACGCACATGCGCGCTTTCACTTTCCAAGCAACCTGGGACAATGGCGGCCGCTTCTTTTTAATTTTTTAAAATTTTTGGTAAACCTTTATTGGTACTTAAATCAGTTACAATCAAAGCAATGTAGACCGTCACGGTCAGCCTTCGGGACGGAAGCGGATAAAACAAAGCATATAGTCCATGGCAACACGAAGCTCCGCTCAGCAAATACTTGGTTGTAACCCAGGAAAGCATTCTTACCGGAAGGTAACAGGATTAAAGAAGGTTTCATTTTAAAATTAAATAGAAAAAGCAGGATCTGTGGCATTACACTTAAGACATAACAAATCAAGGGATATACGAGAAGCAGGATGTTCATAGTCCGGATTACTGTCGGTAAGGCATGGATGTTCCAATACAGTATCAGGATAGTCAAAATGCAAATCAGTTCTCCCACCGAACAGTTCCAGGCCGCAGTGGCAAAGCATTCAAAAATCACTCTCATCGTTCAAAATAAGAAGAGCATGCGGAGGATTATCTCCACAGAGATCCCAAATAAGAGGAGAAAAGGAGAAAGTAAAGTCGAGCCAAGAGCAACAAAAATAAGGAAGGCCATAGAAACGAAGAAGAAAGAAGGAAAACAACAACACCCCTCCCCCACCCTGCACCCCTGCATGTGGCTACGGCCTACCCCCCTAGCAGCGTGCCTGTCGCCCATTGTGAACCCGAAATATAGACAAGAAAATAAGAGAAAAAAGAGAAAGGCAATAACACACCATAAGTTAAAGAAGAAGAGAGGAAAAGAAAGAATAACTAACAGCCCACGATAGGAAAAGAAATATGTGGAAGATTTCCGATACGGGCACCCCGACCCCCCCCCCCCACCGTCACACAACGTTTCAATTGCTTAGAGAGTAAAGTCATAACATTGGGAGCACCCACTTAAACAGGATATTATTAATCGCTCAGCATTTCAAGTCCCACAGGAGAGTATAGATCTCCCCAAGTAGCAACAATGGCGCCCCGAGCGCACTCGGCTCCCACGGGCCCCCAAGATCAATAATACAGATTACACCAGTCATGTAATGCCAGGCCGGGTCAGAAAAGTACAAACTGGAGCACACAAGTCATTCCAGGAGAAACCAAAGCCTCTTCAACGTCACATGGCGCGGTTCGCTCAACCGCCATCAACCTTCACCCACGGGGCCAGTTATCCTTTAGTTGATCCGCTACGAGCCACCAAGGAGTCTCTTAAGGGAGCATGTCCGCCTTCCAGCCACCATTAAGTCGCATCCACATCCGGCCGCGGCTCCTCCGCAGGGAGCTGCGACATTTATCCCACAAGGAGTGACGGGCAAAGCTGGTGGCGGCTTACAGTTAATCATCGATCCAAAGGCAATCAGAACATCCTCACGCCATTTCCAGAATGAATTTCTCCGGCCCCTTGGGGGTATTCATTCGCCATCCCCCGGTATCCAATAAACTCGGCCGCCGCCATAACTAGGTAGAACCCATCCAGTCGCCACTTTCTCAGGGAGCACCACCGCGGCGCAGTACAGACAGGCTTCGGAGTTGCCGGCCCCCGCCAGATAAGGGATTGTGGTTCGCCGGTGCCCCAACAATAAAGTAACACAGGATGCCATTCTCCCACACCACTGGCTAGTGCATATGGGCCCCCCCAGCCCAAGAAGTAACACAGCAGCATTGTGCCCCCACCGGCACCAGTGAGCCGGAGCGTAAATCGCAATTCAATGTATACAAGCAAACAGTGTACCTCCAGGAAAACAAAGAGCAGTTCCCATTGTCCGGCTGTCGATGAAATGTGCTGGGGGGGGGGGGGGGGGGGAGGGAGGGGGAGAAGCAATCAGCACAGAGGGACAGTGCATCACGCCGATAGCGGGCTCCAGCGGTGTCGAGGGGTATACTGGCCTCCATGACGGGAGAACGGCGTCTCACGGGTCCGTGTGGCCGCTGTTGTTCAACTGGCGGCCGGGTGCAGTGCAGCGCGAGGTCCCGGCTGCTGGCATCGGGCTGGCCGCTCCGCGCAAAGGAGCACACCTCCGTCCATGGAGCGCGGATTTCGCCGGAGTCGGACGCCTCATCTCGGCGTCCCCTCCGACGCGCAGAAACTCCGTTTTCGCACGGGGCAGGCGAGCAAATCGGGCGGTGAGGGAAGAAGGTCGGCGGAGCCGGGATCCCGTGCGGCCATTTTGGCCCGGACGTCTGCTTCTTTAAAACGAAATAGGTCTCGCATTTACAAGAGTTTGAGCTAATGGCTTCATAAATGACAATCCCTTATATTTATGTGTTAAATATCAAAACAGATAAATAAAAGACATCATCATTTACAATGCCAATAGCTAAACTCCGCAAATGCAAGACCTATTGCATTACAAATGCTTGCTCTAAACTTGTGTGGTGTCCATTTGTGGTGTTTTCACTGTGTTACTGTTTGCTGTGAGTATAAATATTTTACACATTGCCTTTGGGATAAGTCTGGCTGCTTGTGCCAAGCTACCAAGGAGGTGCGCAGGGGTTATCAAAAGTGTGTATCCCCCTTCCTGACTAGAATCAGGATCCCTACTTGGACAAAGGTATATACCTCTGCCAATTACAGACACCCATTTCTAGCAGTATTTTTTTCTAGAAATGTTTTTTTTAGTTTAATGAAAATTCATCCTTAAATCTGACTTTTTTAATACAGCACACACACTTTAGTAGAAACCCAAACATTTTCCTTCTGTTTTTAAGCCATATTCACTAAGATTTGGCCCTGTCTGGTCTTTCCCTCAATCCGCTGGCGCCCTTTTGGCTGCCATGTGCCAACACAGTCACCCTTGCGCTCTAGTGCAAGGATTTCTACGTTGTGTGAAAAAATCCATTAGCCAAAAAATCTGGTTGTGGTGCAATAAAGTTACCATTTCAGCCGGCATTTGTTTCACGGAAAACCAATTAACAATTGGTTTGATAGTTGGTTTCGTGTCATGTGCGTATCTAGAGTAGGCCTGGGCGAAATCTAAATTATGATGGCATCATTTTGAGAATTCCATATTACGCTTGTTACACAAAATTCTCAAAATTAAACCTTTATGCGTAATTACTCGCCATTTGTCGTAAGAATATACACGGATGCCCTGGAACAACAACATGAGTGACTGCTGTTGTAGTGCTTTGTGTTTTTGCACTATTTTCCAAGCAAGAAAAGTGTTATTGCGTCAAACGTTGAGGCTAGAATGTATTTTGCGCTAAATTATAGCATTAAATAACAGGTTTGCATTTTGCAAAATTTTGCTGTGGAATTATGCGAATGCAAATTACTCAAATTTCACACACCCCTACTTTTTCCTCAGTGCACCATTCATATTTTTTTGCCAAGCCTACTTTACTCTTGGAGCGAGAAAGCGATTTACTCATAAAATAGCAGCTGTGTCCTTCCATTACAAATAATTGTAATTGTGAGTGTAGTAGCATTTACTGAAGGTGGACTGTTAATAAACCTATGTATTTTCTAGAGCTCTGTTATGTCTTTCGTATCAATGGGTGTTACAATGTCAAATTAGCTAGATATTAAAGCCATGGCATGTGCTACATAGATTGCTGTGAATCGTATAAAATGCCACATAATTAATCGTTACCTGCTGCATAATTTGCCTTTCTATTGCCATATGATTCAGTCAAACATTTCACATAAATTGCATAATTCCAGTGACTCTGGACTTATCTCTGTTGTCTAACATCCTCTTCTCAGGGCAAACCCACTATCTGATATCAAACCTTCGAAAATATGTACACTTAAGGTTCAGCAGGGCTTTCTGAGGCCCCAACCTATGAAATCTATGAACCTTGAGGGATAGCGCTGCTGCTTGGTGCTTGAACATGTGTTCTGAAGGGTAGGCCTGCTGTCATAAACCTGCTGCATGATATGAACTGTTGTTTAAGATAGGTTTCCCATATGGCTAGCCCCGTTCTCTGATACTGGAACAGCTGGACTGCTGTACCCTCAGGTATATATCTGCTGTCTGACACCTGCTTGGTCTTTGTAACCTTTGACCCGTGAGATATCTCTGCTGTTTGATAAACAACCCCAGTTGATATGTGCAACTCTACCCTGAGGTTTACATCTCCGACCTCATACTCGAACCTTCTAGATCTGAGCACCCTGTGACTTGAGGTGTACAATAGGTAGGGGTTGTAGGGGCCGTACGGACATTACAATACAATGCATGGGCTGTCTCATTCGCGAACCTGCTAGAGCGGCGGTGCTCTCCGGAAGCAGCGCTCCAGTCTTGTGCTGGGGTCTGCACTCTCTCTTCCCTCTTTGTGGTCTCGAGGGCGGGCTCTGTTTCTTCAGGTCGCGGCTGGGAGCGCTCTGCAACTTTGAAAGACAGGGCCTGGATTATGGCCCGATTCTATCGGGTGGCTTTGTTGTTTGAGACCTGATTATGCTGCCTCTGTCACTTTGAGAGGTAGCTCCGCTGTCTGCAGCTGGTCTTCTTATCTTTCCTTATCCTTCAAGGGGGGGGGGGGGGGGGAGGGGGTTGCTGTGTAAAGCAGAAGGCTGTTTGCACCCAGAGCGTTAGCTCTGCTGTCCTCTTTCTGAAGGATACCTCTGCTGTATGACGCCGGTGCTGTTATCGCTCTGTGCCCTCGAGAGATAGCTCTGCTGTCTGACTCCGGTGCTGTCACCTCTCTGCACCCTTGAGGGATAGCTCGGCTGTCCGAGGCTGTGTTCAGTTACTTTCCTGTATCCTTGAGAGATAGCTCTGCTTTCTGATGCCCGTGATCTTATCTCAATGTACCCGTCAGATGTACTGCAAAGCCCAAGTTTAGCCCCGCCCCTTTGAAAGAGAAGCCTCCGTGACGTCCTGACACGTCTACCTGCCCCCACAGATGACACTCGTGAAGGAACAGAAAGCAGGAAAAAGGAAGACAGTAATGTCTGAGTGGGAAAATAACAAATAAACACTACCTCGTGTCGGTGCCTGGAAATGAGCTCTGAAAAAGATCAAAGCTGCCAGGGAAGTGTCCAGAGCGGCGGTAATGAGTGACCCTGGGAAGTGACCAGGGACCATGGGGACAGAAATAGCCATCAGGTCGCGGGGCTGATCAAAGGCAGAGAAGTCTGAGAGCCAGGCAGCGACGGGCACTGCCCACAAGTGCCAGCTCATCGCCCCGCCCACTCGTGCTAGTTCACACATCTCTCACCCCTGGCATCTTTTCACACAGCTCACCCATGCCATTGTCTCACTGTACACTCCAGAGACATTTCCCCGTTTGTACACGACGCTGACCTATCACTCACCCACTAGTGCCAGCTTCTCACTCTACCTCTAGTGTCACACGTCTGCACCGTCCAATGGTGCCAGCTTTTCACTGTGCCAATCAGAACCAGCCTCTCACTCTTCTCACAATCCCCACCAGTGTCTGTCACAACACTGCCCGCACGGCCCTGGTTTTTACGCGGCCCAACAGTGCCTCACTACCCTCATGTGAGAGTTACTCACGCTGGTCACTAGTGACTGAGCCTCACACTGTTCACAAATGCCAGCCCCTCACGCTACATACCAGTGCCGGCTTCTCACACCGAATACACGCTTTTCACACCATCAGCAGTACTAAATCCGCACACTGCCCCTCACTGCACATTGATGCGCTAAGCAAAATGGGAGCACAGGCTACATACCCATTCATTCCATGGCCTCTCAGATAGGACTTCCATATGATCACCATCAATAAGCTAGATTAATACTGCGGAAGAGAGCACACTGGACGACCGAAAGGCAGATGTTTTGGGTTTGGGTAAGGCATCATAGGTTCCCTAAGGGAACCTATGATCCCTTGAATGAATGGGTCATTCAAGTCAAGTGTAACAAATGTTCATTTCTGAATGTGCAGGTTTTGTAAATCACTTAGTAGCGCTGAGAAGATGATTTATTAATCTTAGCACTTGCCATTTTGAGGTAAGAGGGCACGGGGGAAGAAATGACTGATCCAGGATTACACAGATCACAGCCAGGAAGCCAAGATGTGTATTCTGATCTCTTGGGATCACTTCGATTTTTGAACTACTCGACGACTACAAGTCCTCCCCTGGATCATGTGTAATTAGTTCAACCGATCTCCATCCCACCACGTCTGCTACCTAACCCCCACCAGAGCACACCCCCACCCCCCCCCCCCCCCTCCCCACAGGAACGCAGGTCTGCTGCCAGGGGGCGCTGCTCTTAGTCTTATGTAAGCTCGGGATAGTTCTGGGTGTGCGGGCGACTGCAGTTAGGATTCAGAGACTCGCATTTGTTCAAAGTTCAGCATGCAGAGTGCTTTGGTCTAAAAAGCGAGGCCTGAAAATGCCACATCTTCTAAAGAGCTGCATATCAGTTATGCATTTGGCACCCAGTAGACCACACCTGCCTCTGTTACTGACCACTTCTCCAATGGCCACACCTCTTCCGGGAGATCACACTCCCCCACCCAACCACACCAGTCCTCTAGAATACTCACCACCAGACATGGTCTTCTCTGCTAGCTCCAATCAATCACCCGCTACTCCACATCTTAACCAGACCACATCTGCCCCAGTAAATCCTATTATCTACACCACAACTTTTGTACTAGATCACATCTCCTTAACCATAACCTATCTCCCCTGCACCACATCTTTTCCAGCAGACCCATCTCATTCAAAGGAGCACATTTCCACCACCATGTTGTCACTCACAGGGGTTTTTAGTTCTTACAGAGGATTGCAAAAGCCATTACGTCTAGCTGGCAATCTGATTTCTGACAAAAATATTTTTTAAAGTCTGCTGCAGTGAAAGAAACAAAAACAAGCATTTGCAATGCAATAGGTCTCGCATTAGGAAAGTTTGACCTATTGGTATTGTAAAAGACAAATTTTGTATTTATATTTTGTTTTTGAAAATAGCTAAATTAATAGCTTTGTCATTTACAATGCCAATAGTTATAACTTTCGCAAATGTGACACCTATAGCATTTGTAATGCAATATGTGTTGTATTTACGTGACTTAGATGTATTGATATTACAAATAACAATGGCTTTTAATTTTTTTTGTAATAATTAATACTTAAATAAAAGTTATTGTGATTTATAATGGCAATAGCTTAACGTTTTGTAAATAACTTTTGTGAAGATTATGTTCAGTGTATTTTATTGTGCCGAAACTCCAAGAACAGAAGTGAAATATTAACATCTTCTTGTTACATTTTTAATAAAGCTTGAAACATTGAGAGAACATGTTTGAACCAGGTGTTGTTGAATAGTTGCAAAGATTGATGCTGTGGTGGCGCTGAGTGATGTTGTGATGGTGAACGAGTAATGCTGTGGCGTTCAGTTATGCTGTGGTAGCACATGGTGATGTTGTGGTGTCCCTGAGTAATGCTGTGGTGGTGTGGAGTGATGCTGTATGCTATGCTATGTTTTGTTTTGCTATCCTATGTTTTGTTTTGTTATGCTATGCTATGTTTTGCTATCCTATGCTTTGATTTGTTATGTTATGCTATGCTGTGTTTTATTATGCTATGCTGTTTTGCTATGCTATGCTTTGTTATGCTATGTTTTGTTATGCTATGCTATGCTATGCTATGTTTTGTTGTGTTTTATTATGCTATGCTTTGTTTTGCTATGCTATGTTTTGTTATGCTTTGCTATGTTTTGTTGTGTTTGGTATGCTATGTTTTGCTATGCTATTATGTTTTATTTTGCTATGCTATGTTTTGTTGTGTTTTGTTAAGCTATGCTATGTTTTGCTGTGTTTTGCTATGTTTTGTTATGCTATGTGTTGTGTTTTGTTATGCTATGTTTTGTGTTGCTATGTTTTGTTTTGCTATCCTATGCCTTGTTTTGTTATGCTCTGCTATGTTTAGTTTTGCTATCCTATGCTTTGTTTTGTTATGCAATGCTATGTTTTGTTGTGTTTTGTTATGCTATATTTTGTTGTGTTTTGCTATGCTATGTTTTATTATGCTATGCTATGTTTTGTTGTGTTTTATTATGCTACGCTTTGTTTTGCTATGCTTTGTTTTGCTATGCTATGTTTTGCTATGCTATGTTTTGCTATGCTATGTTTTGGTATGCTATGTTTTGTTATGCTATGCTAAGCTTTGTTTTGTTATGCTATGCTAGGTTGTGTTTTGTTATGCTATGGTATGTTTTGTTATGCTATGCTATGTTTTGCTATGCTTTGCAATGCTATGTTTTGTTATGTATGCTATGTTTTGTTGTGTTTTGATATGCTATGCTGTTTTGCTGTGTGTTGCTATGTTTTATTATGCTATGCTTTGTTTTATGTTATGTTATGCTATGTTTTGCTATGTTATGCTATGTTTTGTTCTGCTATGCTATGTTTTGTTTTGCTATGCTTTGTTATGTTATGCTATGCTTTGTTTTGTTATGCTATGTTTTGTTATGCTATGCTATGTTTTGTTATGCAATGCTATGTTTTGTTCTACATTGCTATGTTTTGTTTTGCTATGCTTTGTTATGTTATGCTATGCTTTGTTTTGTTATGCTTTGTTTTATGTTATGTTATGCTATGTTTTGTTATGCTATGCTATGTTTTGTTGTGTTTTGTTATGCTATGCTATGCTTTGTTGTGTTTTGCTATGCTATCTTTTGTTTTGCTATCCTATGCTTTGTTTTGTTATGCTATGCTATGTTTTGTTCTACATTGCTATGTTTTGTTTTGCTATGCTTTGTTATGTTATTCTATGCTTTGTTTTGTTATGCTTTGTTTTATGTTATGTTATGCTATGTTTTGTTATGCTATGCTATGTTTTGTTGTGTTTTGTTATGCTATGCTATGCTTTGTTGTGTTTTGCTATGCTATCTTTTGTTTTGCTATCCTATGCTTTGTTTTGTTATGCTATGCCATGTTTTGCTATGCTATGCTGGTGAGGGTGTGTGAGTATGTGTGAGGCTGAGTGAGGGTGTAGGGGGGTGACGGTGTGTGAGGGTGAGGGTGTGTGAGGGTGAAGGTGCGTGAGGGTGAGGGTGTGTGAGGGTGAGAGGGTGAGGGTGTGTGAGTGAGGGTGAGGGTTTGAGGGGGTGAGGGGGTGTGAGGGTGAGGGGCTGAGGGGGTGAGAGGTGAGGGTGTGTGAGGGTGAGTGAGGGTGTGTGAGGGTGAGTGAGGGTGTGTGAGGGTGGGGGTGTGTGAGGGTGAGGGTGTGTGAGGGTGAGCGGGTGTGAGGGTGAGGGGGTGTGAGGGTGTGAAGGTGGGGTGTGTGAGGGTGAGGGGGTATGAGGGTGAGGGGGTGTGAGGGGGTGTGAGGGTGAGGGTGTGTGAGGGTGTGTGATGGAGGGTGAGGGGGTGTGAGGGTGAGGGGGAGTGGGGGGGTGAGGGGGTGTGAGGGTGAGGGGGTATAAGGGTGAGGGGGGTATGAGGGTGTGTGAGGGTGAGAGGGTGTGTGAGGGTGAGAGGGTGAGTGAGGGTGAGGGTGTGTGAGGGTGAGGGGTGCGAGGGTGTGGGGGTGTGAGGGTGTGTGAGGGTGTGTGAGGGTGAGGGTGTGTGAGGGTGAGGGTGTGTGAGGGGGAGGTTGTGGGGTTGTGAGGGTGTGGGGTTGTGAGTGTGAGGGGGTGAGGGTGAGGGTGTGAGGATGAGAGGGTGAGAGGGCGTGAGCGTGAGGGAGGGTGAGGGTGATGGGGGTGAGGGTGAGGGGGTGTGTGGGTGAGGGGGTGTGAGGGTGAGGGAGTGTGAGAGTGAGGGTTTGAGGGGGTGAGGGGGTGTGAGGGTGAGGGGCTGAGGGGGTGAGAGGTGAGGGTGTGTGAGGGTGAGTGAGGGTGTGTGAGGGTGAGTGAGGGTGTGTGAGGGTGGGGGTGTGTGAGGGTGAGGGTGTGTGAGGGTGAGCGGGTGTGAGGGTGAGGGGGTGTGAGGGTGTGAAGGTGGGGTGTGTGAGGGTGAGGGGGTATGAGGGTGAGGGGGTGTGAGGGGGTGTGAGGGTGAGGGTGTGTGAGGGTGTGTGATGGAGGGTGAGGGGGTGTGAGGGTGAGGGGGAGTGGGGGGGTGAGGGGGTGTGAGGGTGAGGGGGTATAAGGGTGAGGGGGGTATGAGGGTGTGTGAGGGTGAGAGGGTGTGTGAGGGTGAGAGGGTGAGTGAGGGTGAGGGTGTGTGAGGGTGAGGGGTGCGAGGGTGTGGGGGTGTGAGGGTGTGTGAGGGTGTGTGAGGGTGAGGGTGTGTGAGGGTGAGGGTGTGTGAGGGGGAGGTTGTGGGGTTGTGAGGGTGTGGGGTTGTGAGTGTGAGGGGGTGAGGGTGAGGGTGTGAGGATGAGAGGGTGAGAGGGCGTGAGCGTGAGGGAGGGTGAGGGTGATGGGGGTGAGGGTGAGGGGGTGTGTGGGTGAGGGGGTGTGAGGGTGAGGGAGTGTGAGAGTGAGGGGGTGTGAGGGGGAGGGGGTGTGAGGGTGAGGGGGTGTGAGGGTGAGTGGGGGTATGAGAGGGTGTGAGGGTGAGAGGGTGTGTGAGGGTGAGAGGGTGAGTGAGGGTGAGGGTGTGTGAGGGTGAGAGGTGCGAGTGTGTGGGGTGTGAGGGTGAGGGGTGTGTGAGGGTGAGGGTGTGTGAGGGGAGGTTGTGGGGTTGTGAGGGTGTGGGATTGTGAGGGTGAGGGGTGTGAGGGTGAGGGTGTGAGGGTGAGAGGGCGTGAGGGTGAGGGAGGGTGAGGGTGACGGGGTGAGGGTTGTGGGGGTGAGGGTGAGGGGGTGTGAGGGTGAGGGGGTGTGAGAGTGAGGGGGTGTGTGAGGGTGAGAGGGTGTGTGAGGGTGAGAGGGTGTGAGGGTGAGAGGGTGTGTGAGAGTGAGAGGGTGAGTGAGGGTGAGAGGGTGTGTGAGGATGAGTGGGGGTGAGGGTGTGTGAGGGGGATGAGGTGGTGTGAGGGTGAGGGTGTGTGTGAGGGTGAGGGTGTGGGGGTGTGAGGGGGTGTGAGGGTGAGGGTGTGTGAGGGTGAGGGGTGTGAGTGTGGGTGAGAGGGTGTGTGAGGGTGAGAGGGTGTGTGAGGGTCAAAGGGTGTGGGAGGGTGAGGGGGTATGAGGGTGAGGGGTGTGAGTGTGGGTGAGAGGGTGTGTGAGGGTGAGAGGGTGTGTGAGGGTCAAAGGGTGTGTGAGGGTGATAGGGTGAGTGAAGGTGTGAGGGTGAGGGTGTGAGGGAGGGTGAGGAGATGTGAGGGTGAGGGGATGTGAGGGTGAGGGGTGTAAGGGTGAGAGGGGGTGAGAGGGTGTGTGAGGGTGAGAGGTGAGTGAGGGTGAGGGTGAGGATGAGGGGGTGTGAGGGTGATGGGGTGTGAGAGTGAGGGGGTGTGAGGGTGAGGAGATGTGTAAGGGTGAGGGGGTGTGAGGGTGAGGGGTGTGAGGGTGTGTGGGGTGTGAGGGAGTGAGGGTGAGAGGGTTGTGAGGGTGAGGAGATAAGGGTGTGCTGGTGAGTGAGGGTGGGTGAGGGTGAGGGTGTAAGGGTGAGTGATGGTGTGTGAGGGTGAGAGGGTGTGTGACGGTGAGTGAGGGTGAGGGAGGGTGAGGGTGAGGGTGTGTGAGGGTGAGGGGGGCGTGAGTGTGATGGGGTCTGAGAGTGAGGGGGTGTGAGGAGGAGGAGGTGTGTGAGGGTGAGGGGGTCAGGGTGAGAGGGTTGTGAGGGTGAGGGGGTGAGGGTGAGTAAGGGTGTGTGAGGGTGTGTGAGGGTGTGTGAGGGTGAGAGGGTGTGTGAGGGTCAAAGGGTGTGTGAGGGTGAGAGGGTTGGTGAGGGTGATAGGGTGGGTGGGTGAGAGGGTGAGTGAAGGTGTGAGGGTGTGAGGGAGGGTGAGGGGATGTGAGGGTGAGGAGATGTGAGGGTGAGGGGATGTGAGGGTGAGGGGTATAAGGGTGAGAGGGGGTGAGAGGGTGTGTGAGGGTGAGAGGTGAGTGAGGGTGAGGGTGAGGGTGAGGATGAGGGGGTGTGAGGGTGATGGGGTGTGAGAGTGAGGGGGTGTGAGGGTGAGGAGATGTGTAAGGGTGAGGGGTGTGAGGGTGAGGGGTGTGAGGGTGTGTGGGGTGTGAGGGAGTGAGGGTGAGAGGGTTGTGAGGGTGAGGAGATAAGGGTGTGCTGGTGAGTGAGGGTGGGTGAGGGTGAGGGTGTAAGGGTGAGTGATGGTGTGTGAGGGTGAGAGGGTGTGTGACGGTGAGTGAGGGTGAGGGAGGGTGAGGGTGAGGGTGTGTGAGGGTGAGGGGGGCGTGAGTGTGATGGGGTCTGAGAGTGAGGGGGTGTGAGGATGAGGAGGTGTGTGAGGGTGAGGGGGTCAGGGTGAGAGGGTTGTGAGGGTGAGGGGGTGAGGGTGAGTAAGGGTGTGTGAGGGTGTGTGAGGGTGAGGAGGTGTGAGGGAGGGTCCAAAGTAAATGGTGGCAGGGTAGACATAATTCAGAGAGAAGAGACTGTGTGGTGACTGCGTTGGTCAGTTTCAGAATCAGGAGGGCCAGAGTCAGCACAGTCTGCGAGTGATCAACGTGTCTAGAGGCAAAGCATAGCGGATGTAGCATTGCAGCTATCAAGTCGATTGTTTTCAAGCTGATTGTCCCTAGAGAGTTGACAACACAGCAACAGCATTTGAGGAGCAAGGCTACTGTAAACAAGCACGGTAGGCTTTCACTTTCGTCCAGAAAAAAAAACGAGAAAGGTACAGAGAACGACGAACAAAATACGGCTTCCCCGCAAAATGGATGCAAAAAAAACTAAGCTCTCGGCATTGCTGTGACGGGGGGTGGGGGAGGGTTTTCGGAGCGGATTCCTTTGAAGTTTGATGCCAAGGCTCAGACAAATGGTGGTGTGCAATGTGCACACGGGGGGGCGGGGGAGTGGCAGCCTTTAAAGTCTGATGCCGGGGCACAGAAAAATGGTGGTGTGTGATGTGGCTGGCGATGATGTGCACGCGCATAGCTCACATGAACTGTACGCGATCCGCAGCTAGGTAGACTTTTCGTTTCCGCTTACTATAATCTCGCCTATTTATCCCTGCGGGATATAACCGGCGAGACCTAAAAAACGATTGCTTCCAGTATGCAATGCTTCTATGAGGTAAATAATTTAGTGTGTGATGATTCAGTGTACTTTTGAGCTATAAAATGCTCTCTCATGCAGTGCAATGCAAGCACTCACTAGGAGACGGGACTACTATATCAAATAACCAATGGCATGAGTTGGGAGGATAATACTCCTGTGAGGGGTGGGCGGGAGGCGCAAAAATGGCTCTCTATGTTAGGGTTCTACAATGTCAATGTCGGTCCTGCAGGGCTGGATCTATACCAGAATATTATAACTACATATATCTAAATGTGGATGTGCTAAAAACTCTTTTCCCGGCAAGAGCAGGATTTCATCTTTGCCAAAATAAAATCCATTTTTACGAAAGGGGCCATAGTGTTCATGGATCTTCACCCCAGGGGGTTTACCAGCAGTATTTTCTAAGTCGAGAAAAAAGGGGCAGATCCAGACTGGTATTAACCCCTTCGCAGCTGGGCAAATTCCCATGCTGTGCTGGGGGGAGGGGGGTGCGCACAGCGCCCCTGTGCTCATGACGAGGTCAGCTCATCATGAGCCACGGTGGTCGTGTGCTCATGACGAGCTGAGCTCGTCATGACCACACCCGTTTCTTTAGAACGTTCGCACAACAGGGGAATTAGCCCAGCGTGCGAGCGTTCTAAAGGTCATGACGAGCTCAGCTCGTCATGAGCACACGAGCACCGTGGCTCATGACGAGCTCAGCTCGTCATGAGATTCGAAGGGGTTAAATCTAAAGGATTTCAATGGATGGGTATTCTATCATCATTTTAAACATGAAGGGCATCCATCTTCTTTGCCACCTTCTCCCAGAAGGGGAATTGATGGTCTATTTGGACCTGAAGGATGTGTACCTGTCCGTCCCTATTTTCGCCCCACATCAGCGCTTACTTCAGTCCCTCTAGCAAGGAGTTTTCTACGAATACAAGGTTCTCCCCTTCGGTCTTTCATCGGCACCATGTTGCTTCACGAAACTCCTTCGACCATTGGTAGAATACTTGAGAGCTCAGGGAGTACGTCTAATCATCTACCTAGACAACACAATAATCATGGCACGTTGCCCGCAACTTGTAGTAACTAACCTAGACTAGTCGTTCACACTCCTGCAGAGCTTGGGTTTTATTGTGAACCCTCAGAAATGATCCTGGCACCGACACACTCAATAGAGTTTCTAGGGTTTTTGATCGATTCCCGTCTATGCCAGTTACTCCTACCAGCACAGAAAGTCCGATCAATTAAGAGAGACTTGAGATTGATTCTGAACAGGCAGATTGTATCATTGAGATCAGTAGCCTGGGTGGTGGGACTGCTGGCCTCTTCGATACAAGCAATTTTCCAGGGTCACCTTCACTATCGGGTGATTCAGAGACTAAAAATTCAACATCTCCGGAAAGGCCTCTGTTATTCAGAACAAATTCCCCTCTCAGAGGAGGCAAGGTTGGAGATGTTGTGGTGGCTAGACCACATGGAGGCCTGTAACGGCAGGGCCATCTTCGGTTCCACTGCAGAAGTACTGAACAAATTGGATGCCAGCCGTTTGGGTCGGGGAGCCCACTGCGGACAGATCTCTACTGGGGGTAATTGGTCCTAGGATGAACTGCCTTTACATATCAACTGCCTGGAGCTCCTAGGGGGCTCTTTTAGGATTGGCAGTTTTCCCCCTCAGAAGACAGACTGTTGTATATTGCTTCGCATGGACAACATGTCAGCAGTGCGATATGTGAACAAGCTGGGAGGGACGGAGTCCCGAGTGTTAGAGGAGATCGCCAAGGACTTTTGGCACTTATGCCTACAAAACAGAATTTCTGTAGTAGCGGGATATCTCCCAGGTCGCAACAACACTGTAGCAGATTGGAAATCCTGATATCTGCTGGATTCCAGCGACTGGAGACTCCACCCTCGGATTTTCCAGGCACTGAACCGTCTTTGGGGTCCCTGTCATCTGGACTTGTTTGCTTCACGCCTCAACAGACAAAACCCAGCCTTTTTCAGCTGGCGTCCGGATCCGGAGGCGATGTACATGGACGCTTTTCTCCAGATCTGGCCAACAACACTGTATTATCCGTTTCTCCCATTTTATGATGATCCCCAGAGTGTTGGCGCAGGCCCGTCGTCAACTGGCAGAATTAATATTGATTACCCCACTCTGGAGAGCGGAGGCATGGTTCCCAATACTTCTGGAAATATCGTGTGCATCCTCAGTCCTCCTTCCACATCGGTGTAACCTGTTGCTGGACCCTCAGGGATCTCCAAATCCAATGATGCAGTCAGAGCAACTCTCTCTGGTAGCTTGGCGGGTTTCTGGGACAGATGGAATGTCCCTGGCCTTTAGAGAGATGCTAACAAATTCTTCAGCAAGGCCTGGTCAGCTAATACCCACAAGCGACACTCATCAGCTTGGAAACAATGGTGTGGCTGGTGCAGTGTGTTGAACTAAAAATCATGTTTTCTCATTGGTTTGTGTAAGTTAGTATTTGCGCCGCCATTTTGTGTCTGTGCGCCATTTTATATCATAATTGAAACCTATTCTTTGCCACTTCAGAGAAACAACCGTCTTTCAATTATGTTTCTTCGTAGATGAGTTTTGCTACACTAATGAATGTACTGTTCTTATTAGCGCATGCCTTTCTCATAAGATATGGGCCTTCTCCCAATAGTCTGAAGACGGGCGTGCCTGCAGTGGCCTTGGACTCTGTAACTTTGTAAGATATGAGTACTTAGATTGTTTTGTTTTCTTTTTTCTCTCGTCTGTATTGCTTCGCAGCACCTGCCTGTAAAATTCCACTATGGCTGTGTTCTAGCCCAGTTACGAAATGTACTAAATGTATCTTTATGCTTGTAGACTTTAGTCCCTCTGTAGCACTCCTAGTGATAGGCCAAACAGGGCTACGCTCTGAGTGTACTTTGTACTTTGAATAAACAAATTACTGGTTTGTATTCTCTACTGACTGACTGACTTTTCATTTGGTATGGATGGCTGAGAGGTGGTTGTGAGTTATCCGGGTGACACTAATTGGGTCTCTTCCTTCAAGTGAAAGGGAAGTCAATCCCGTTAATGCACATTTTTCTTTAGTTGTCAACTTTTTATCCTCCATCGCTTTTTCAGGAATGCTTTATAGAACTGTAAATAATTTCCGGTTAGTCATCTTGGCAGGCCTCGATCTGGTGAATGGTAAACCGGTGGGAGAACATCACTTGGTGTGCATCTGTCTATACGGATGGTCAGACCCCCTTACTCTAAGTACTCTTTTTTGGGACGTGTCCATTGTTTTAAAATTTCTATAATCATGGCCTTCCAATAAGTATTTATCAAGGAAACAGTTATCCGCCAAATTGACCATGGTGATGTATCTTATTTCATGTAAAAGAGTGTCAGATATCTGCGCTTTGGTTTTAGCGCCACACAGGTTTTCCCCAAAATGGGTTACTTTTTCCATTACAAAATAAACTAAATGCAATACCTCTTCGGTATCATATCCAGCTTTTCAGGATAACCCTAAGCTGTGTGTTGTCCATTGTCAAAAAGTGTATGAGGTGAGTACTGCTGAATTTCGTTCAGACATGAGAGGTCAACTATTGATTGTTCTACAAAAACCCTTCCGCTCTGTGACCCCAGTCACCCTGTCGAGATGGGAGCGTTGGCTCATTGGCGAAGCGGGCATTGATGGGTCTAAATTTGGAGCCCTCTTGGCTCAGGGGGCTATGGCCTCAAAGTCTTTCGCCTTGGGGGTCAGCCTTGCTGATATCATGAATGTGGATGATTGGTCAACAGAGACCACTTTTAATCATTTTATTACAATCCTATTGTTCATGTGGCTTCTTTAGTGGTGGCTAGCTTTGAACAAGCATAATCGGAACCTCCGGTCCTGACACAGAATTACAAATTTGCAAACATTTGTGACAAGAATTTTCAATTCTATTAAGGACATGGAGGCAAGGATTATGCCACCCGAGTTAAAGTGTTTACATTGCATTATTCTACTGCATACGTTTTCTCCTATATTCTCTCTTCCCTTTTCTTATTGTCATGGTAGATGACTTATGTTTTGAGGCAGTATTCTGGTCTATCCTTCTCTGATTTCAGGTGCAGATAGCAAGTAAAGCATGATGAATCAGAGGTTTACTATGTACACACTCTGCAGTTTGCAAGGAAAAACTTTTCCCTTACGCCAAGCAGTTAGTGGGCTTTGTTTTGTTCAAGCGCAACATCGAGAGTTGGGACCCAATGGATCCCAAGTTGGTTCCTCATGAGGAGATTCTCTGCTGGAAGTTGGATTGTCGTGATAAAGTTGTTTGGTTGGACTGACTTAACTGTTGGATGTATTCAAAGAAAGAGGACACTGCCACCTTAGTTAGAGCTTATATAGGGCTATTCTCTATGATTGATCATGTGACAAGTTGGTATTCATGGGTAATGTAGTGTTATTGAAATTTTTCTCTCATAGGCTGCTGTGACTAAGTAGTGAAGAAATGAGAAGCATAATACTCGCCTCAGTGTCCTTAATAGAATTGAGAATTCTTGCCAGGAATGTTGGCAAATTTTTAACTGACAGGCATGTATCCTTGACCCGGAACCATTAACCTCCTGGAGACAGCAGTGTGACGCCTGCGTCAGATCTCCTGCGTTGACCCAGATGCACTACTTACTATTTTGAGACTGAAAATATTCTCGGGTTCTGTGAAGTATATGTTCTATTCTATCTTTGGCACTTTCTGAGTGGCTGAGCCCACGCGAGGTGTGACTACATTATACAGCTCTTCTCGCACCAATCAAGCCTTGGCGCTAATGTAGTCAGAGAATGACAACTAATAAATTACAGGCAGCGACAAATGTGAAATGCACAAAGTTGTAACCCTTTACCCTCCGTCTCAGTGGTCTTAGTGGGCAGGCACAGGGGCCAAGAGACCCTTTGCCTTCTAGAAGTGGATAGTTCATGGCCTCACAGCACAGAGCCTGAGTTTATGGGACTGGCAAAGGGACCAGAGCCTTGCATCTTTATGGGTAGTGGGCTGACGGGAATTAGATAATGACACCACAAGACTCCATGTCACCAGGGATGCAGTACACCTGCACTGGATTTTAATCGAACAAAGTGATGCATTCTGGGAGCTGGGGTCCCTGTGCGCATGAGTTGATCACTACTGAAGTAGAAACCCTGACAACAATGATTTGTAAAAGAAGAGCCCTGGATTGAAGCATGTGTACTCAGTGACATGGAGCCATTCATTCCTGCTTTTTTCAATTCTTTCACGCGTGTCATGATCAGGGGACCTCAGAACAAGTCCAGGAATAGCCTGAGTGTATCTATGGGGGCAGGTAGATGTCAACGTTAGGTACCTTTAGGAGGGGATGGTTTGTGCTATTGAAATATGCGCTCGGAGTGGATAGCGCACGGTATTGGAACACAGGCACCCATTCCTTGACCGAAAGAAACGGGGGCCCAGATTTGGCAGAGAGATTCAGGGGCATATTAGCAAGGAAGTGGCGCAGAGAGACGTTAGCCTTCTTGGCCTAATGGTGTATGTGTGTTTTGGGAGAAGTGATCACAAGCTTTTAAAAGTAATCCAAGTTACATTTTCTCTTCCACCTCTTCCCTATGGGGGCCCAGAGTCTCTTTGAGAATGGAGGCCAAAGGATGGCGGCTGAACTGGAGGACTGAAGGCTTGACTGGATTGTTTTGAAGGAGGTGTAATTGGCTCCTTTATGAGTAGTTGAGATAGACATCGAGATAGGACTGAAGGACTACTTTGAGTTGTTCTAACAAGGCTGCCCATGGTGGGCTTGAATAAGGATTCTAAAATGCCTGTCCATACTGAATAGGAGCTAGATTCTAAAATGGCTGCCCATGGTGGGCTTGAAGACATATTCGAATATGGCTTTCCATACTGAATGGGAGCTAGATTCTAAAATGGCTGCCCATGGTGGGCTTGAAGACGTATTCTAAGATGGCTGTCCATACTGAATGGGAGCCAGAAGCCTTTTCAAGAAGTTGTTCTTCTTGTTCTAAAATGGCTGCCCAAAGTCTAGGTGGTTGGAGGTCTTAAATGAGCTGTGCTAAGATGATGGTCTAGTGCAAACTGGAGCTGGAGGCCTGTCAGGAGTTGTTTTTCTTGTTCTAACATGTATGTTTTGGGCTACTTGAGGGAAGCATCTGAGGGCTGGCAATGCAGACTGTAGCTGGAGGCCTGAGAAGAGTTGTTCTTGTTCCAAGATGGCTACCCAGGGTGGACTCCAGCTGGAGGCCTAAGAGTGGAGTCATTGTCCTAATATGGCTTCCCTCAGTGGACTGGAGATGGCAGAATAAGAAGAGTGCTTGTTCCAAGACTGTTTTCCATGGTGGAGAGGTCTGGATGCCCCAAAGAAGCTATGCCAAGGTGGCTCAGGGTAAACTTACCTATGAGAAACGTGGGTGTGTAAAGATTGCAAGGAGAACGGGAGGCTGTACGCTTCACTGCTCGATTACTCAGCTGTTTATCATTTTCTGCATTGTGAATGCCGAGCCGTAGCCCGGGGCTGGGGTTTGGTTAACAGTAGCCAAAGAGAAGGATACCGAAAGAGTCACATTGAAGAAAAGGCAATAAGAGAAGAGACTGTAAATGAGAAAGATTGATGGCAAAAGCATCCGGAGATGTGAAGAAGTAAAACAATAAGGAAAGGAAAAACAGAAATGCAGGTTAACGAAAGGGAGAAATAGAGAGAAAGGAGCTTTTAGAAAAAATAATGATAGAAAAAGGAAAAAGATGGAAAAGAGATTGGAAGAAGAAAGAAAAACCTAAAAAAGAGACAGAAAAATTAAGAAAGGAACAAACAAACAAACAAAGAAATAAAGTAACATGGATAAATACAAACACACCAAGGTTGGTGGCATGATAAAATCCAAAAAGGTGAAAAGAATTAAAAGCGAAAATGAAAGAAAGAAAACAAAAGACAGACCAAATAGGAGAAATTGAGAAAAAGGAGGTAAAAAGAGGGCAGTTTGATGTAAGAAAAAAATTGATTTGAAAAAGAAAAAAATATAAAATGAAAGGGCGAGAAAGAAAGAAAATGAACGTATAAAACGAAAAACAGTACAAAAAGCAAGAAAGGAATGAAGAAGGGAAAACAGAGTGAGAAAGAGAGATATAAAAAAAGAAATACATGCAAAATATACCTGTAGAATGAAAGAAGAAAAAAAAGAGGAACAGAAAAGAAGAAAGGAAGACGGAGAAAAGAAAATGGAATGCCCACACAACATCAGGGGGTACAATATGTGACAACAAGAAGAAATGAAGGAAAAGAAAATATAGAAATAAATAAATAAAATATAAGAAGCTGAGAAAAAAGAAAGAAAAATCAAACAAAGTAAGGAAGAAAAGAAAGAAAAAAAGAAAGAATGAAAGAATACCAGCAGGATATGATATCAGACAAAAGGAGAGAAGAAATAAAAGTGAAAAGAAAATACATATAAAAGGAAGGAAAGGAAGAAGTACTCTAAAAACGATAACAAAGGAAGAACGAAGGAACAACACAGCTTGCATGGAAAGTGCCTCTAATGTCGCATTACTAGGCCTACTTTGGCTAAAAGACAGATCGGTTTTCACCTTAAACACTGGATTAGTGATCTCATCTGTAGCCGACAGGCATCCAACAATAAACATGTAAGGAGCACCAGCCAGGATGTGCATGTTCCTGCTTTGGAGATTTAAACAGAGGCGGGGAAGCTTCGCACTCAGGCCCGAAGTGCCAGAGGCTCTAAACAGGAAATAGGTGTGAAGCATGCTCTTTGTCTGGGAGAGGCAGAGAGAAGACAAACACGAGAGAGGCAGAGGCGGAGCTTCAGAGGCTAGACATGCCCGGGAGTTGTGTGCGCGCGCACGCTAAAAAAAAAGCATGCGAGTGGTGCGCGCGAAAGAAGAGGCCAGGGTGCTCAAAACTGGCGTCTGCGTGCGTACACGCGCGCGTGAACGCAAGTGCTAGGCCGTGTGGCAGCACTTTTAAAAGCCCTAACTAAATATCTCGCGGAGCAACGCATGCGCTGGCTCAGCGAAACCTAAAAAGTGACGTTCCTGTGGTGATAGGGGCTTGAGAATATGCCCCTCAGACTTAGGGTTACCAACTGGCATGGTGCAAATTCAGGACGGTCAGTGTAAAAATTCAGGACAAAGGGTCAAAATTCAGGACAAACATTCAGGACAGAAGGTCAAAATTCAGGACAAAAATTTGGGACAAAACATAAGTTTTACAGATATATCGGAGGAGGTGGCACAATAATATATAAGTAAGTAAATAGACAACCAAAATAAATACAAGTCAAAATAAGTTTATGTAAGGTTGAGCGAATCGTGCACCACAGTTTTTCAGTCTGCGTGCAACTTTGCAAAGCGACATCGGGCCCTTTCTGCTATCTAGATTTGTGCTAGTAACAATAAACATTAATAAATAGTATTTTTTTATTTGTATGTTGAAATCTGTCTTTTAAATGTACAGTGAAAATGTTGTTAGTTATTTTATTTTTATTTTCTCCAGCATGGCGCCAAGACAAAAGCAGAATGCTTTGCCATAGACATTCCCATGCAGGAGAAGGCACACCACATGCTGTCACTACAATTGGGCCGATTGTCATTCTACAAGTGCTCAGAATGACAATGGGCCGCTCCTCAGTCTGCACGAGGGAGGTCCGGGAGGGGTCTCTGCAGGCAGCCTCTTCAGTTTAAAAGATAACTGCGAGAGGCCCAGAGTGAAAACTTTTCAACTCACGTGGCCTCTCGCATGGGAAACAGCATTCCTTACTGAGATTTCCCATTTCGATTTTAGTATGATGTCTGTAAGGCGTCCGTAATTTGGGATCCCCAAATTACGGACACCTTGTGGACATCATACTAAAATGACGGACGGTCCGTGAAATTTACGGATGGTTGGTCAGCCTACTCAGACTTTTTGGCACAACGACCGGAGGTGTAAAGGGGTTGGTTCAGGGCAGGGCCAATGTAAATGTTTATTGCAACAAAGGCGAAGACATCTTTTTGCAGTCCCTTTCAAAATAAGGCCCAACCATGAAACTTCATGTTAGGGTTATGTTTAGAGGAGACCTAGCAAATCAGGTGAGGTTGGCTTTTGTACTGAGGCCAAGACCGATATGTGTATAGTGAGTCTCTGCTTGTACTGACACATTCAGCACCATATGATGGATTGGAAAGCAGCTCAGAGTAATTTACACTGGTTTTGTTTTGGTGACCATATCTGTTCAGCTAGAGCACATGCATTTTGATCCTTGTGTTTATTTACAGAGCTGATTTTGTGTGGACTCTATTTTGGTGGCAGGACCGCAACTGATTTGTTTTTTTCCCTCGTAGCTTTATATAGCGCAAACTTAACCCGAACCTATCCGAGCGCTTTACATAAGCCCAAGATGCGTTACAGACGGACACATTCATTTTGTTAGGCACGCGGAGATTGAATGATTTGCCCAGAATCACAGGATGTTGAGCGTCAAGCCGAGACTCAAACCCGGTTCCCCAGATTAAGTTCGATCGCCCTAGCCATAAGTCTACATCCTGTCCCCGAAGGGCCAGTCCTTGTGGTGGCAGAGGGAGACAAAAGTAACAATGGACTGCAGTGTGGCTGAGCGTAATTACCAGTAGCTGAGATTTATTACATCTTTACAACCATTAGTTGTTAGCATCTGTCTACACACAGCAGTAGCTGTCTGGAGACCAGCGCTGATGACATTAATACAGACAGTGCAAAAATATCCGAGATCACATGTATGCGTGTTCAGAGAGGATGTTTGAGCCAGAGTGTCTCTTTGCTGCAGAGCCAAGACCTACTGGCTTACAGTTCATTCCTATCTATAATGGCAAACTGAACTACAACTGTGCAATGGAATGTGTTCTCTGATGATTGCATGTGTTTCAGTCTGAATCAAGCATTCCATCCATAACTAGATGTTTTCCTAAGTGAATCACGCTATGTGGGAGTGGGAACCAGATGAGGCCTGTCATGGCTGAAGCATGACCGCTGTCATTTTTGCTTCCTGGTAGAAGGTGTCTCGCAATGCAGGTTGTAAATTGATACTTGAATAGCGCACTACTCACCCGCAAGGGTCTCAAGGCACTTGTACAAATACCGCTTTGGAACCCATCCTGGCTTTTCCTGTGAGGCGTCCACTCCTGGGCACCCCCAAGGTGGAGGCCAGGCATCCTTAGCATTGTGGGGCCGTTGTGGAGATTAAGCAAGCTATTGCCCAGAGTTGCAGAGTGGGACTCCATGATTGGAATAGGCACAGAGGCGAGAATTATCAGGTCTGTGGAATTTTGAGCCCAAGACCCGCCAAGGCGGGGAATTGAACACTGGTCCCGGGCTAGACCTCTGCATCAGGGACTGCCGCTCTAATCATTGAGCCACACTTCTCCACAGGTTGGACAGTCTGTTTGTGGGATGACACATTTGCATATGTTGGTAATTGTCTTTTATGGCACAGTGAGGAAAGAAGGCGGAATGGGTGGTTACCTGTTGTTCAAGTTGATTCAAGCATCCCCCTCCATCGCTCTTTGGTTTCTCAGTGAGTCGTCCTGAGTTTCTGACCCATGGCCTCTAGTTCACAGCATCACAAGCTGCTCTTTGCTGATAATGCCCAACAAGGCTACAACATATTTAGCACCCCCTTATATTGTCATTTAGCGGGGTGTTGCACTTATGATTCAGACAGGGTGGCTCTTTGGGGTTGGCTGGGCCAACTGTACTGCATAGTGTAGATTTATTCCTGAAATGTCATAGGAAGTAAACGGAACACACGAAAATGCAGCAGAGTCATCAATTCAAGCGTACCGTCTAAACCATATTTTTCCACAAACGGCATTTGTTTTTTTGCTAGATTTAGTCAATGTTCTTAATTAGTGTTACTGATTTATTCATAATGTAGCCTCAATGGATCAATTAATATACCTAAAAACGTGCACTGATTTTGGTCAAAGGCCACTTGATGTCTTGTCTTGCGATATTATTGCGGCAAATGCCATTTGATGTCATTCCCACTGCCATAGAACTTTGGCTTCACAACGTCACTGGACAGGAGTTCCGTGAGTGGCAGTTGGAGCCGTGGTATGTTTTCATTGGGTACTATCAATCCTTGACAAACGCACTCCTAGATTTCACACTAAGGCGATGAGGAAAGCGTGCTTATCCGCCACAAGTATGATCCCCATTGTGATGGAATAGACCTGGAGGATTCATTAGGAGGATGAGAAGTGACACAGCAGGGCCCTCTCTCATAGCAGGAGCCGGGCTCTTTACTCCAGCCTGAGCAGCTTGCAAGTCAATCGTTTTAGTGGAAGGGCATAGAGTCCGGATAGAGCCCGTACCCTCTGGGAAGGATGGTTCATGGGTACGTGGTACAGAACCAGGCTCGACCTCCGATTGGATGAGATAATGTTCTGGGGTCTGTCAGAAGAGGTAGCTGATATGATATGGAAGAGTGGCTTCCATTAGAGTGGCACGCTCTTGTGGGGTATCTAAGTTTTGGTCCTCAGATTGCCTTCAAGGTTCTTGCCAGGCAGTTTCTAACGGGGATAACCATCAACACCAGCCCACTCTCAGATAGAATAGATCAGAATGATGCTGTTCTACCTGGAGCACCACTTCCAGGTGCTCAAACATCTCACCCTTATGGTTGAAATCTGTTTTATTATTATCACGCCTTCAGTACATATTACATTGCACATCTTCAGTATTAGAAAACATTTCTGTGAGTATCAGCACAGGCGTGACATATTTTCAATGACTGAAAAAAGGAATAATAACCCCCACCCTACAACATACCTCCCACCCTCCCCAGTACCAATAACTATTCAATTGGCAATGTCTCAGGTTCTGCGTGTGGGTCATTCATTGTGTGTCTTCTTCTCTTTCAAGCTGTGATGAGTCTGTAAGTCTTAATAGTCGTAGGTAGCGAGGACCTGTCAGCTCTCGAAATCCTTGGGAAAGTAATGCTAGGAAAGGGCGCTAAGTGGTACTAATTATGTCCCCCAGGCCGGTGAGTCTCTCTATCCCCAAGGCACCCCACAGACGATGTAGCCATCCCAGATGTGTTGGTATGGTGGCCGGCCCACAGAGCAAGAGGATGGTCTGATGGGCAGCACCATTCCTATGTGACGTCCTCTACGGGATGCTAAGGGATACGTCAAGGGGTAATGTGTATGACGGGAACCTAGCGAGCTAGCTGTGCTGAAAGGTGGGTGCCTATGTCATTTAGGACCGAGTTCTAGAATGGGGTTAGTTGGGGGAACTCCTAAAGGAAGTGAGTAAGCGTGCCCTTCTCCCCGCACTGCCACCAGCATACGTCACAACAAGCTGGGTTACCCCGATGAAGCTGTACTGGGGTTAGGTATCAGTATGACGTGATTTTCATAGCTGTCTCTGTGCCTGCTGTACTATGAGCCGTGTGTCATGCTCTGTGGTATGTCTTTCCACTCCTTCTGCGAAAGCTGCTGTCCCAGTTCTGCTTCCCAACAACGTTGGGCTGAGCTTTTGCCTGCTGTCTGTGTAGGTCGTAAATGAACATACATCTCTGAAAGGAGGCGTTTGTCTGAGCATTTGCCTACTAGCCATTTCTCATAGGGAGTCAATGTACGCTCCACTCCGCGTCTCATTGATGGGTGTAGTAGCCAGTGCCTAATCTGGGGGTATCTAAAGCGTTCGTCCTCAGGGATGAAGTAGTCCCTCTTAAGGACTTCAAAGGATAAGGCCCTTCGGCTTCTAGGTAGAATAAATGTCCTGCTGCCTTGCAGGCGACCCCCCTCCATACTCGAAAGGATAGCCCGGTCCCTGGTGTGAAGGCCAGGTTATTAGCGACTGGTGTCAGGGGTGACAGAAGGGTAGTTCCCTCTGCGCATGCCTCCATTCCATACTTTCAGGAGGAAGCTTGTGACTGGGGAGATGTTGAGACTAGGTGCTCGGTGTTGATGTTGTAGGAATGGAACTTTCTCCACTGAGGTCCCAGCTTTAGGCCTGTCCATGAAGAGCCAATGTTTCTCTGACTCTGTTCTGGCCCATTCAACTAGGTATCGAAGTTGGGCAGCCTGGAAGTATCTGAGAAGGCAAGGTATTCCAAGTCCGCCCTCCACCATCGGGAGCCAGGTACGCTCCTTACCCATACTAGGTCTTTTACCCACCCAGACAAAGCGGTGGAGAGCAGCCTGCATAGTTGAAATTATACCTACTGGATGAGTTAATGGCAGGGCTAGGAAGAGAAAAAGTAGTCTAAGTAGGGTAGTCATCTTTAAGGTCACGAGGCGGCCCAGCAGAGAGAGTGGGAAGTGCCGCCATTGTTCCAACTCAGTGCACAACCTCTTTGCCAAGTCTCCGTAGTTGAGAGCATTTGTGAGCTTCAAGGTTGAACAGAGTTAGACTTCTAAGTATGGAATGGATTCTGTCACCAAATCGAGCGTGTATGTTCATTGCAAATTCTCAACTGTTGCCTGGGGAATTGATATGTTGAGGGCCTGAGAATTATGAATGTTCATGCGGAACCTGGAGGCCACACCGAATTCCTCCATCTCTCTTAGGAAGTGGGGCAGGCTCTCTAGGGGGTCGTCGAGCATAACCATTATGTTATCTGCATACAGACTGATCTGGTGCTCCTCCCCTCCAAGGGGGATTCCTATGAGGCCAGGATGGTCTCTCACCCGCTGTGCAAACGGTTCTATGTATAGGGTGAAGAGGAGGGGAGAGAGAGGGCAGCCCTGTCTAGTACCCAGATGAATAGGGAAGTTGTCGGAGCTGTTTCCGTTCACCCTCACCGCTGCCATTGGAGACATATAGCCGCTCAGGATCCATGCTCGGAAGCGTTCCCCCCAGTCTGAAATGTGCCAATGTCACTTCCAGAAACGGCCAGTGAACCCAGTCAAACGCTTTCTCACCGTCAACCGAAAGTAGCATGCCAGACCCCTTCCTGCAATGTGCTTTGTCGATTATATGTAGTAGCTGTTTGGTATTGTCCATGCACTGTCTCTGCGGTACAAACCCAGCATGAATGAATGAATGAATCACATTGGAATTTGTATTGCGCGACTTAACCCAAAGGCATCAAGGCGCATCTGATGGAAACAGCTGAGTGATCGGAGGAACCCGACAGAGGCGAATTACAGGTAGGACTCTGCGAAAAGACAGGTTTTTAGACTCTTACGAAAAAGGGCAAGAGACGGCTGGCCTTTTAGGTCAGCTGGAAGCGTGTTCCACAGTTTAGGGGCCAGGGAGAAGAAGGCCCTCCCTCCCCACCTGGCCTTGACGATTCGGGGGATAGACAGAAGGTTTTTGTGGGCCGATCGCAGGGCCCTGCCCGGGGTGTAGAGGGACACGAGAGACCCGATGTCCTCAGCACCCAGGCCGTGTAAAGCACGGTAGGTAAAGACAAGAACCATAAAGTTAATCCTGGCCTGCACAGGCAGCCAGTGGAGGTTTTTTCTGATCCCCGAAGCCGAGGTACGTCTGGGGGCATCAACTACAAACCAGGCTCCTCAGTCCCTGCATAAAGGGATTCTGACGAGCAGCCAAGATACCCATAAATAGCTTTACATCCGCATTCAAGAGTGAGATAGGGCGGTAGTTCGCGCAAAAGCATCTGTCCTTTACGGGTTTGGGAATGACAACTATCGCCGCTTCTTGCATCAAGGGCAGGAGGTAAGCAAAGTGCGCAATATCATTAAAGAGTTGTGTGAGAATTGAGGCTAGGTCTGAGCAGAAGGTTTTATAGAACCCTGAGGAAAAGCCATTCGGGCCCGGGGATTTCAGAACCTTCTGCCTAGAAATCGCGGAAATTACCTCTTCAATGTGAATGGGGTCATCCAAAGATGCTGCTTGAGATTCAGTCAGGCAGGTAGTCACTGCTGAATGTAGATAGTGAGAAGGGGCATCAGGATTGCAGGTCTGCTCCAAGTACCAGGATGTATAGAAATCCCTGAAGTGCACCGCTATCTGGGCATCTCCTTTTTGCACCTCTCCATCTCCAGATAGGAAGGAGTTCACTCTAGTGGACTGTCTCTGTGCCCAAAGTTTGGTCGCAAGAAGCAATCCGCATATATTCCCGTTTACGTAAAAAGAGTGTTTTAGCCAGAGAAGTGAGTACTCGGCATTATCCAGGTCTAAGCTCACCAATTGTTTCCCTGTGGTCTATAACTGACGCAATATACTGGGGTCTCCTGTGCGATGGTGCATATGTTCTAATTCTCAGATCAGCTCCTGGAGTTTTTGCCTTGCTTTAGCGGTTTTCGGGTGCTGAGATTGCTATTATTTTCCCCCGAATGACCTACACTATGGGATGCCTAAAGGTGATGTGGCGATGTCATGAGTGTCGTTAAGCTGAATCAAATCATGTAACGCTTTTTGGATCTGTATGACCACCTTCCATCTTTGCAACAGAGTCTCACGGAGTTTCCCTCTGATTAGGATTATGTAGTTCCAGTATTAGAGCTGAGTGGTCAGAAAGAGATCTGGGTTCGATCTCCACCGACAGTGTGAGTTGCTGTATGTCTTGAGTCCCCAAAAAGTAGTCTAGACGGCCAAATGACTTATGAGCATGTGAGAAGAAGGTATAGTCCTGGGATTTGGATATGTGAAACCCTCCATAGGACAATTAGCCCCACCTCCTTCAGCCAGTCCACTATCTCCTCTGTCAGGGCCCCGATCCAACCCCCTCTGGAACCTGACTGGTTTAGGTTATTATTGAGCACTACGTGAAGGTCACCTCCTATTAAACCTGGGTGGTCTTGGGATGCAAGAGTCTCTTCGGATGAAGTGCTCCTGCCCCTTGTTGGGTGCGTACAGTGATCTCAAGGTAAGGGTCCGGGCTGGGGCTCCAAATTATATTTGGTATACCCGAAGGTGACCTTTAAGATCAATAAGTTTATGTCCGCTTGTTCCCTGAAACCTGATGGCGAATAGTATTGCCAACCTGATGCCTTATGCCCTGTGGAGGAGAAATATTGGTGTGGGAATGCCTTCGATTTGAGCCTGTGAGAGTCCCCTGCTAAGAGATGGGTCTCCTGAAGGAGACAAATGTCGGCCTCCGTATGTTCTAAATATGATAGGACTGCCCTATTTTTGGCAGGGTTGTTCAGTCCCTTCACAGTGAAGGAGAGCACCTTCAGGTGGTCACCGGGTGTAATGATATGAGTGTGCTATCATGCTGAGTGCCTCCCTAGTATTCTTCTGGTCAAGAAAGTGTGCCCTGTATGTGTTTGAATCTTGTGACGTGTGACCATGTGTAGATCAGCTACAACTTTGTCTGATCCTGCAGCCCTCTGTGTTATTGTGGTTTGGTAGTTATCAAACATTAACATTTGAACAGAAAACACAGGTCCATGTTGGATGATGGCATCCAAGAGGGGTCCTCTGCCTCGGATGGCGTCTGTCATGTATCTTTCACTGGTTACGGTTTAACCTCGGCCTCCTCGTCTGTGTGGTATTGCGTCAGAGCTTCCATCAGGCTCTCCAACTCTGCCTTTCTCTCTTGGGCCATTGTAGCTGAGTCTAGCTTAAAGAGGCCTCTGCCCTGCGGTCTCCTCCTCCATCTAGATTGTCTACTAGGCCCAGACTCTGATCTCGTCTCATTCCAAGGGGACGCCTCGGGAGGATCTATTTGAAGAAGGTCGCTAGCTGCTTTAAGGGAGTGCAGTTGATGAGCCCTTCCCTCCCAGTTGAAAATTGGTCGGAAAGGATGGCCCCATAAGTATGAGGCATTGTGTTCTCTAAGGTAGGCAGTCACCGGGTGGAACTCCCTTCTTATCTGCAGTGTGATCGCCGAAAGTTCCGGAAAGAGATGGAGTGAATGGCCAAGGTAGTGAACCGGGTTGGTGTCCCTAGCCTTCCGGAGAATGCGCTCCTTCAGGGGGAAGCTATGAACACAAGCTAAAATGTCCATAGGGGGCAAATGTGCAGCTTTGGGTGGGCTCACTCAAAGGACTCTGTCCAATTTAATGTCAGAGCATGCATGTCTCCCAGGATCTGTGCAAAGATCTCTGTCACATATTCCTCCACATTTCCTGCCTCTGCGGCCATTGGTGCATTCCGAATTCGAATGTTGCTACATCTTGATCTGTTTTTGAGATCCTCTGCATGAGATTGCAGGTCTATCTGTTGGTCCATGAGGTGAATTAGTTCTTTTCTGAGCTGCTCGATTGCTTTGTCTCTGGTGATCTCATGGTTTTCTGTGGCGTCCTCCCTGTCCCCCATTTCTGAAATCTCTTTCCGAACCCCATGTAGATTTTGCGCCTCTCTTGATTGACTTTAAGTCCTCTCTCAGAGATGAGAACAGGGTCTCCATGTATAACCTGGTGACCAGTGTATTCCCTCCTTCATCCTCACCCTGGAGCAAGGGGCTGCTGGAGGGTCCAGGGGGTTCTGCCGATGGGGGCTAGGTTGCTTGATGAGCATATCTTTTACAGAGAGGCCTTTCTTGGCCCGGGTCGCTGACGTGTCTGTTCCTGTAGGCGGGAGGGCCAAGAGTGCCAATAGTGCTGTGTGTGCAGGCCCCCTTACTCGCTACTAAAGTTCAGCAGTGTATAAGATCAGGTCTGCAGGCGAGGTTGTTTAGGCAAGTCTTGAGTGCAGTGGGCTCTATAGTTGCAATTATGCTGGCGGTTGCCTCCTCAACATGTGATCGTGGCTCTCCTCTTGCTTTCGGGGCAGGAATCTCATTGCTTGCTCCCGGTTTGGATGCTGTTCACTTATTTCCATTTTATTTTTCAAAACCCTGTCCCGAGCGTCTGGACGGAGCTCGGAGCTTTCTGATTGCTGCTGCTGCCAGTCAGACACCAGCAGAAAGCAGTGATAGGCAGGGCACCTAGGTTTAAATTGTGCATGTGTTTTTATCCGGCCGCCTTGCAACAGCCTGCCAGCCATGCACAGTTTAAATCTCACTAATCCGTTAGAGACAGCATAGGGCTCCAGTGCCCTCAAGAGCGGTGCAAGAGGCCACTCCCTTCAATCCTGGTGCTGCTCTCATGCAGCATGAGAGCAGCTCCAGGGTTGTTTACTGCGGTTTCCTGGAGCCTGCCTGGAGAAGACCCAAGCGAGGAGGATTTTGTGCCAAGAAATTAAGTGGGATTATTTTTTCTTTATTTATTTCTTTACTTGTATTTTTATTCCCCTCTCCACTGCCTGCCTCACCACCCTCCTTACAGTGCAGCCGCCACTGCCTTCGGGTTAAGGTAAATTTATGCTTGGGTTTTCCAGAGCCTGGGAGGCCCTACTGTGACTGTGTCTCTAGGAGACACCTAGGATGATTAGGCGGAGTTGTAACAGTTGCAAACTGTTACTGTTACAATGTCCAAGAGTGCTGCCAGCAGCAGTAGCCGTTTTCTGCAATTCTGGAGCAATTTGCACTGCAAACTGTCCCTGTTGCTCTGTTTCTGGTGCTGTCTTTTCCCCCCCTGAGGCCAGGGGTCACACGAGTAGTGTTAGGGGCAGCATGGGCAGTGCCAAGGGTCGCATCTGCGACCCCGAATGACGTCAATGATAGAGTGTTAAATCAACAGTGTTGACTAAAGTCTTTTTCATTAAAAGTATAATCTACCTTTCAGTGCTTAATTTGTAAAAGAATAAGTGCCAGGGCCCTAGTCAGGACGGCACTGCAGCTTGCCCAACACCCCATAATATTTAAGAATGGCTTGGGTGGCAGGTATTTGTCGATTTTAATGTATAATAAATTAAACTCACCTCTAAATTAGACAGACAGCGTCACCATGTGGCAGACTGTCATAAGCGCCGATGCTGACAATTAAGAGCAGGTGCTGCTCTGTACTGGAAAACACTGGCTCAAATTAAACACTGCCTTATGTTGAATGACAGAACAATATCTAAGAGAGGGATGTAATAGCGACTAGAAAGGATAATGGGAAAAGCAGAATAGAGTGCCAAACTTCTGAAGCACAAACTTTAATTAAAAAAAAAAAGCATTTGGCCATTAACTTCACAAATGGGTCCATCGTAACTGTCAACATGCCGTAAACTAGGGCAATTTGCAAACTAAGCGTGAACAGAAAAGTGATATTTAGCCTATTGGAAAAGGAGGTGCACTGAAGAACTCTGTACACAAATGGACCTTAGGAAATTTGACAGCGGAGTATACTGCCAGTTCATGACTCAGACCTTGGGTCAGTGCAGGAATAGCCTGAGGGCTTCTGACCTCATACAGAATTCTAAGTCACTCTGTGTGGTAAAGGCAGCAAGACCCTCTGTAATGTGCTTCTTCAGTACCTCTCATGAGGAAAAAATTAAAACAACACTGCTTTGGGTAGGGTGTTTAATCCATGGATGTGTGCCTCTTTGATTATTTTATATTGTTCTGCTTGGTTGAGCGCGTTCTACATGGGATCAGTAAGCACAAGGCTGTTGTAGGTAGTAGGGAAGATCTCAACGCGTAAGAGTTTGTTGGCTGAGAAAGCATACCCTGGTTTGCCAGCTAACTTGTGACTTTATGACCCTATCTGAAGGGTCTTCCAGGCCTGAATTGGTGCATTGTGTATTGGCTTGATGGGGACTGTTGGCTCTTCACTGGTTTTTAACTGGAAAGGTATCAGACCGGCTGAGCCAGTTTACCGGAATATCGAGGACCTTAGAAGAGCTTTGCTACAGTGTGTGACTAGTAATATGTGTGAAACCATTAGGAATTTAAGAGAAATTAAGCGGATCCATAGTGTTATTCAGAGAAGTTGGAGGTTTGCAAGTGGTTTCTGGGCCCATAGTCATCTGCCCCTTACTAAGAGCGACTTTGGACCACACAGCTCTGCATGTGACAGTAAGAAGATGATTTCCTGCCCCTCTCCATGTAGTTCAGCAGCCAATAAGAGTTTGCTGAGTTGTTAGGCGTGAAGCCAGGTCTGAACCCCTTGTTGAGTGAGAAAACTTATCTACCTTCGACTTACCATGACTGCCTGTGTCACTAAGGATTACAAAGGCTGCCACAGAGATGGAAGCAATGGGCCAATGATAGTGACGACACAAAGTGCCCTATACCTGCCACTTCTTTTTTTTAAATATTTCCTTTTTGGCGTTTTACAACCGTCACTAGTAATTCCATCGCAAATTACTACTGATTCAAAGACATACAGAAAATGAACATCAAGCAACCAGCACCCAGGGACTGGACAAGGTTCTCCTGTAAGTCTCACACCATAATAAAACAACATAACAAGGCATGAGCTCGATTATATTGTTGGTTATCACTGCCACAGGTGGGGTTATCTCTCTACGTGAGCATATGGTATAGTATCACATTCCCTGTTGCCCAGTTCTGGGAGGTAGATGAGGATTATCTTTGGAATTATTCTGGAACAGTTGAGCATTCCTCTGAGGATTTGCCTGTTTATTGTTTCCCTCTGGTTTTCCAAGTATATTGTAAGATAAATTCAGTCTACTGTATTGATGAGGAAGGAAGTAAGGATCCTCGGCACCCAAGTGTATTAGAGTTCCTTAAGATGTACAAAAGACTTCAAGTGTCATTAAATACGCGCAATTGATCTTGAAGCTTATAAATGCATTTTTCATAGGTGATCAGTCGGTACAGCTCAACAACCCACTCTTGATGTGTTGGTACATGTGAGGAGCAGCAGTTTTATAAGATGCATATCTTGACCACCATAAGGGCTGTCAATATCCATCTATGACAGAGGGAAGCCCTGTCAGTAATGTCCGTGAAGTCATGTAAAAAGGCCAATTTGACAGAGTCTCTGAAAGGTATTATTATTATTATTATTATGTTTGCACTTGTAAAGCGCGCTGCTACCCGGAGGTTTCCTGGCGCTGTGCAACGCTGGGGAACCCGTCCTGGCTTTCCCTGTGGGATGGTCCCTGCTGGGAGTCCCCAGGGTGGAGCCAGGCATCCCCGGCGTTGGGGGGGGGGCCGTTTGTGGAGATTAGGCAAGCTAATGCCCAGAGTTGCCGAGTGTGACCACAGATTAGAGTAGGCACCGAAGCGAGAATTATCGAGTTCGCTGACCCAAGTCCACGACCCTGCCGCGTCGGGAATTGAACCCTGGTCCCGGCCGACTTCTGCTCCCGGGTCTGCCGCCTCTAACTGGTGAGCCACACCACTCCTCTATAGAGCTAGCATTGTGGAGTGATCTCCATATTGAGCGGCAACAGGTCATCAGGGTGTGGTAGGACTACACTATATGGTAAAGTTCACAACCATCAGTATTTCATCACCAGTGGTGGACCCAGCAACTTATAAGGGGACCAATACCAATTATGTAATATCATGAAAGAGGAGTATTCGAGTCGCGTTTCTTAGAGTGAGCGGTCATGGTATTCCATGATTTTCTTCCAGTCTCTCTCTGATTAGGCTATCCCTATGTTATACATAACACAAACCAAAACCACATAAATCGTAAATACTGTGCATATTATCAGGGCCGGCCTTAGGCATGTGCAAGCTGTGCACCTGCACAGGGCCGCCAAACCCCAGGGGCCACCACGCCAATATATATCCTTAATATAATAATCGTGCAACCCCTGGCAGGGATTTGGCGGCCTCTGGCTCTGTTCCACTTCTAAACACCCTGACCCCCCCCCCTCTTTACTGGCCTCCGCGCTCCGCCCCGCCCGGATCCCCTGTTCCGGGGCCCCCTACCTACGCTCCTTGCCCAGGGCCACCATGAGCCTAGAGCCGCCCCTGATATTATGCAAATACTGAGATAGTACTTATTATCCTGGACAATGCCACAATCAAAACGACATATATCATATCATCAGTGCAGGCAATGCCAGTTAGGTTAGAGGAAACACACATAAATCACCAAAGTATCATCATTAGAACATGGGTCACAAATTATCACCATAAGCACATCAATTGTAGTAAGAACACATGGATCTAGGAATACCTTCACCCCTACTAAACTGTTTATGGTTATTAAGCATCCCTACGCAGGGCACAGAAGCACCTGTGTACCAAATGTGAGCCAAAGAACGAGTGGCCCCAAGGTATGACCCGAAAGGGAAACCTCCCTTGGTCTCTCCTGGCTGCTCACATCCTGGTGTCTGTGAGACTACACAGCGCCACCTGCTGGATGAGGTTGGTGAGCCTCACACCTGGGCCCTGTGTTACTGGGAAGTGAGTCGTGCAGTAACATGGTTCAGCGATTCAGGCGGGGCTGGCACTCAGCATAGGCTCCCCGGTGTCATTTACCCAGCATGCTCGAGGGAAAGGACCGCGCTGAGGGGTTCTTGAAGTGTGCTGCAGCATTTGGCATTTGGCCCGCCTGTACGGCTGACGGGGCATGGTTGAGGGAGGTTCTTGGAGTGCAGCAGATGATGGACAGAGCCAATTGTCGCACTCTGAAACAGCAATCCTCAGCAGAATGGGGCCACTGAGCAGAACCTCTGCTTTAAACTAAAACGGCATGGCCCACTGAGCCCAGCGCAATAGTCCCTCACACAAGGAGGTTTGTAAAAACTGGCACAGTAGGAAGATTAAGCACCACCTACGCTTCCTGCACAATGCAGTGCGACTGATTGGCACATAAGGCATGTGTCTTCTGTACAGCTAATCACACATACATGACCTTTGGGACAGATCACAACATCAGTTCGCCCGCAATTACCTAGCTAGAAAACGAAACAAGCTTGAGGATAAGAGTGCAATCTATCATCTTCTTTCACTTTCTAAAAGTGGCATTTCTAAAATATTAATATAAAATCCAACTACAGCAGTAAGCTGGATTTATCTCTACTATTCTAAACGTACCAAACATGGCAACACCACTCCTTTCTGATAAGGAATTACCACTTAAAAGTAAATAAGGTAATTACCAATGCTAGCCTGTGAGAGGAGTAGGCCTCACTGTAGTGAAAAATGAAGTAGGCTGTTTGTCACTACCATGACATGCCACACATGTCCTACGTTTTACTTAGGCGGCACCCTGCCCATAGGGCTACCTAGGGTGCCTACCTTAGGTGTGACCTAGGTATAATAAACGGGGAGTTTAAGGCTAGGCAAGTAGTTTTAAATGACAAGTTAAAGTGGCAGTAAACTGCGCATGCAGGCCCTGCAGTGGGAGGACTGAGACAGGTTTGAAAGGCTACGTTGGTGGGTGGCACAATCAGGCCCACTAGTAGCATTTAATTTACAGGCCCTGGGTATATGAGATACCACTGTACACGGGACTAATAAGTAAGCCAAATATGCCAAACATGTGTAAAACAATCATACCATGTTTAGAGGAGAGAGCACATGCACTTTAGCACTGATTAGCAGTGGTAAAGTGCCCAAAATCCTAACACCAACAAAAAGAAGGCAAGAAAATAGGCAGAGGATGTCAAAACTTTTGGGATAACCCTGCAAAAAGGGGCAGCTCCAACTCTTCCCCCGGTGGATCGGAAATGTCTGTGGGGATTGTCCTCCACAATCAATTTGTGCAGCTGGAGTAGTGTAGAGCTAGCGAACCTTTGCCAGAAAAGCGGGACCTATCCCTACCCTGCTCATTATGCGGAATTGGTATCCCCACTTGACTCAGTCAAAAGAAGCTTTTTCTGTGTCAGATGAGAGCATGAGCTTTTCGTCTGGGTCACTGTGCACAAGCCAAATAGTATTCGCCAGGAGGGGCGTATGATTACGAGAAGAGCGGCCTGGCATGAAACCTATTTGTATGTCATGAATCTAGCTTGGAATGACTGGCTAAAGCCGGGTCACTAGAACATTTATGACTATCTTCATATCTGTGTCGATGGGCGATATCAGGCAATAGCTCAGTCAACTAGTGGGGTCTTAGTCCGGTTTCAAAGTGAGACTGTTAAGTGCCTTGTTAAAGTCTGGTCACAGCTCGTTAGTAGCCTTGAGTTCCTTGAATAGCTTCCAGAGTGGGGAATCACTAATGCTCTTTTGATAATCTAGTTTAATGGGCATTAATTTTGCATTACCTTTTTAACCCCTTCGACGCTCATGACGAGCTGGGCTCGTCATGGCGTAGCCCGCTCGCACGCTGATGACGCGCCCAGCTCGTCACGCAAAGTGCGATTTTGAAAAACCCAGCGCGCTAGCGGAATTCCGCTAGCGCGCATGCGGTTAATGGGCTCCAACCAAGCCTTTTGCATTCATTCACTTTCAAATTACTTTCTTGAAAATCAACTTTTTAGCTATCCGCCCCTATGACAAGGAGACTTAGTAAAGCACATTTGCCATCAGCAACCGGCTTTTTCTGGGGAAAAGGTCAGTTTAAGATTTGCGCATCCTTTTTTCCAAAGATTTTCCAGAATCCTATATTAAATAAATGTTTCATATAACAGGATTTGTTTTCCACTGTAGCATTTAATTTTGGAGACAAGAATGCATATGCTTGATCAAAAGCGCATTTCCTTACAGGGTGGATATAGAATGTATAGGTGGCTTTTTAAGGGATACTATTGAGCTAGTAAAAGTATTGACATCAGCACCTAGACCATCTCCATGGCATTTCTTTTCTAGATAAAGGCCCATATTCTTAAAGAATCCTGGGACACAGCACTGCAGCCAAAAGTACTGTGCTGTGTTGTGTTACAGGTAGAGAGCAGGAGAGCACCATATTCACAGAGATGTGGCACTCTCCTCCCCTCTCCCTAACGCCAGCGCTGATTTCAGCTGCTGTGCGCCAGGCACACACTTTAGTGCAAGGGTGTGTGCCTGAGTCCACCATAGGTTTTGTACTGGAAGGGCACACTTCCTGTACAAAATACTATGGTTAGACAAGTTGAAAACCTTTTCCTACTTTGTATGTGTGCTGGTCAGTGCAGCCCACAAGCAAAGTCAGAAAAGCAAGGAGAAATTAGAACATTTCTCCTTGTAGCACCTGCTTTTCAGCGGCTTTAATTTTTGGCTCTCAACCATGTCTATTAATGTTAGTAGATGGGGTTTAGCGTCAAAAAGCATGGGTGGTTGCATGGGAACGCCCATGTAACATACATGTAGCACCCCCTGACACAAAGTAATGCATAGCTGAGTTTCGCGCCGCTTTGCATTACTTTTCCATACAAACCAACGCAAATAGCAGTTTGTGTTGGGTTGTTAATCCCCACATAGGTTTAGCATCAGTTTAGCATTAAAAAAGTACTCCTACCCAGACGTTTCAGCTTTGTGAATCTTGGCCAGAGGTTTTTTGTTCAGTAGTGAACAGACAAGCCAGTGCAGGCGCTCATTCCGGCACGTTCCATTAGAGCAGGGTTCTCCAAATCGGTCCTGGAGGGCCGGATCCGTGCCAGATTTTCAAAATAACTACATGTATCTCAATGGGGATATCCAAAAAATCTGGCATGGATCCGGCCCTCCAGGACCGGTTTGGAGACCCCTGCATTAGAGGCTAGGCAGCTCAGTCTGCTATGTTAAGAGCCGTTCCTCTCACGAATGTCAAGCAGCCACTTGGGCATCTCTCCATACATTTGGCAAGTGGTATTGTCTTTTTAGTCATGCCAGGGAGGAGTTCAGTTTGGTCCTTTGTCAGCCACATCACATGATCTAAGTAGGATCTGCATGACCCTGACTATTTTCAGAACCTTGATTGAGAGACTGTCAAAATATATGAACGCTGAAGGAAGAAATATCATTTAGAAGAACAAGTTACTTACCAGGAATAATGATACTGTTTCTGATTAAATCTACATTTTCCTCTGCGCCTCGCCTTCCTCTCGCCTCTCTAAAATCCCTTCCGCTGTTTAATTCTGTTGTTTGGGAAAAGTGGAACTGAGCTGAAGGCCCATATTCTGAACAATGGACGCGATGCAGAGTGGCCTCTTAAGAGGCTGGGTTGCGTTGCATGACAGGGAGAGAGCAGGAGAGCGCCATAATCACAGAGAAATGGCTCTTCCCTCTCCCTAGCGCCGGTTCTTAATTCTGCTGCCATGCGCCAGTCACACTCCTTAGTGCCAAGGCGCTAGGGTGCCTGCCTGAGTCTTGCATAGGTTTTGTACAGGATGGGTACCCTTCCTGTGCAAAATACTATGCCTAGACATATCCAAAAGTATTTCCTACGCTGTATGTGTGCTACACAGTGCAGAACGCATGCATAGGCAGAAAGGCGAAGTTTAACACCTGCTTTTCAACTGCGTTAATTTTTGGCGCTAAACCCTTTCCACTAATGTTAGTAAATCGGGTTCCCCATCAAAAAGTATAGGTTGTTACAAGGGAATACCCATGTACCACACCCTTAACGCAAAGTAACGTAAAGCAGCGTGTCACACTGCTTTGCGTTACTTTTCTGTACAAACCAAATATATATTTGCGTTGGTTTGTAAATCCCAAAAACGAGATCGACGTCGGGTTAGCGTTAAAAGAGTAATGCTAACCCGATGCTAAACCTTTCAGAATCTGGGCCGAAGAGTGCCGCAGTGGCTCTGCCATAGCGGTAGTCCCTTCACTTCCAATGATACTGTAGGCCAGTGGTTCCCAACTTTTTGACTCCTGAGCAGGGCCGGCCCAAGGCATGTGCAAAGTGTACACCTGCACAGGGCCGCCAAACTCCAGGGGCCGCCACGACGAGGATCGAATCAAACACATATTCGTGGCACTGGCGGCCCCTGGCAGGATTTGGCGGCCTCCGACCCGGCGGCTTTTGGTTTCAGTTTTTTACTGTCACTTTCGCAAGCCCTGTCACCCCCCCGACCCCCCCCACACCTCCCCCACTTTCACCCCCCCACCCCACACCTCCCCCCCTCTTTCACTTCCCTGGCCTCCTCTCTGGCTCCGCACCACCAACCTCCTGATTGGGCAGCAGGGGCGCCTGGGTGTTACTTAAGATGATTCATGACCAGGCTGAGTTGACTGTCATCACCCGGCGGGCTGGCACAGACAGACACCGGAAGCGAAGGTGATCTGCGGCGCGGCAGCGCGTGCGCACGCAGACTCTCAACCTAACCTGGCTGCTTCCCGGCGCGTGTGCGTAACTTGTGTGGCTTTTGTCTATTAGTCTCTGGCTCAGCTGCAACATAACAGCATTCTGTGGTGGTCGGTGATCGTCGTCCGTCCGTCGGATCTGAGTAAGCTGAGAGTGAGCCTGAGCTGAGCAGCGGAGCCTCAGATTAAAGAAGTACTTACTGTACTGTGTACGCTGCGCATCTGTCCTGTGACCTGGCGGGTAAGGGCAGAATGATCATGTTATGTACAAACGTCATGTACTGAAAGATTCATTTCATTGATTATATTTCATTGTCTGGACTGGATTATTTGTTTTTGACATTTGTGGCACTCACTAAATTTATGTACAAGCACGAGTGTGGTGGTGCTCGAGGTGCTGCTTGTAAACTAACTACTAGGCAGCCCTTTGCCCAATTTCGCGTCATGGCATGGCAGGCCCGCCCGGCCGACTCTTGAGGCCCAAGTACGACCTTTTGAAATCACACGGGGAAATAAAGTCAACGGTAATCATAATCATATGCCTTTCATGCCAGTCTCACTTTTAATGTGGTGTGCCTCAATTAATAACAATGGTGTCTCTTGTGGCAAAGTACCTCTACAAAAGGAGAACAGCCATTGTGAAATGTCTTTTAGGCATGAAGGCGAAATGCTTTCCTAGCAGCACTCTACAATTTTATAGATTATAGGATCAACGTATTATTGAATACCGCCTTTAGCACTGAAAACTCATCTGATGGCGTCTGTGCAATGGTGGGACGGTAGTGGGACAGGTGTTGAATTAATGGGATGGGCTTGGGGCCAACAGTCCAGCCAAGTGAAACAAACACATACATAGGTCGGCTAACAATCCAGCAATCACAATTCACTATTTCCTCTAATTTGGCATATAAACATAGGCCAGAAGCCTTTTCTCACACACCCTGCCTTCAGCTACTAATTGCCCTAGCTATATAAAAATACATATAACATGGCATACTGTGCACTTGCTGTTGCTAGAGCCAACATATTTATCTATGTATACTTCATTTAAACCAAAAGCAAAAATGCTAAGAAAGAAATCCCCTAAAGACGGAAGACGAAATGAATAAGGTGGTCTTCCTAAAGCAGCATGTATTCTAAAGAGATGCTTTAATTATGAAACACCTTCCTGAGCTCCGCCCCGTCCGGACCCCCTCTTCCGGGGCCCCCACCTACGCTCCCTGCACAGGGCCACCATGAGCCTGGAGCCGGCGCTGTCCTGAGGACCCCCACTCAGTCACTACTGGAAGCCGGGGACCCCTTACCAATTTGTACGATTTAAATTTCAAACATTGAAACAGTAATTCACAAAAAGTACGCAAATAAGTAAACACCAAACAAATACTTTGATTACTAAATATGTTATTATTTTATATTGACAAAATATGGAAAGGGGGGCTTTCAAGGGTCTCTCCCTCCAAGAAAATGTGGGGAGCAATTGGCATTCTACAACACATTTGCCATTCTATATTTAATTGTATTATCTTTTAAAGCATAGTAAATGATGACCTTACTGTGCACAAGGTTACAACAATCATTGTTGTGGCTCTTCAATGATTCCCTCACTATCCCCCTCCAACAGTGCCTCTCATCTCACCATAGTCCCTAGGCACACTTATTTCATTTGTTTTTTAGCACCTCCTATCCCAGTGTAGGGTGTCAGAGCACTTTGCATCACACACATACAGACACAATGAACCATATGTGAGTAAATCAATCTATAGAAAATGTTAAATGAGGCAAAGTGGACCTCAAGGTGTAGGATTACCATGTCATCCATACTGTTGGACATGTTTTAAGAGTGCTTGGTCTGGAGAAGCACAAACACGGGATTCAGAACATAACACAGTGCTTAGCGTTGACTTTAATAATAAGAATTTATTTCTATTTAAACACACCTTTTTAGCAGCATCAGGATATTGAAAAACTGGTTAAAAATCATAACTTACTAAGTATTGTGCAGTTTGCATGAAGCTCTTTGATTGCAGTTCATAGTTCAATGTGCTACATTACGAGTGTAACTTATGAACTGCACAGTAACAAAAGAATCTCTGTTAAAAAGAAGTAACCCATTAAGCTATGCACATAAAATATTGTTTTTTAAAATGCATGGTACACAATCTTTGTAGCAGGCTTATTAACTATCTGCGATACCATAGATGAGTCAAAGCAGTCACTAGATAAAACTCCCATCTCTCTCCAGTAGGTACATTAATAACTGGAGTCATCTTGACACTTTTGTTGTTGCCAAAAAACTGCTAGTTATACAAGGAACTTTGCAGTGCTCTTAAAACGTATGCCTGCGGACCCCCTGGGATTGTGTCAGGAAACCCTGGGAGTACGAGGACCACAGTTTGAGAAGAGCTGCTGTAGGCAGCAAATCAGGTCTATAAGTCTCTCTGGTGCCACCTTACGGATACCTTTCACAACTTCAGTGAGATGTCCGAGGAATATGCCAGAAGCTAGAGAAGTTAAAGGAAGATGTATTGTGGATCAAAAACTCTGTGACCAGATATAGTAACTTGTGCCTTCCATACAGATATCTTTCTGATACTAATCTAACAGGTTGTGTTTACGTCTGTCTTTTAAGTGGTGGGTCAAAGCCTGTGGAAAGCTTGTATTTGACCGTACTGATGGGGTTCAAATTCATGTGGGCAGATTGATTAACACATCTCACCATTTATGCACTGTGAAAAGGTTGCATGTGTCCCCGCACTCCTCATAGTTGAGACTAGTAGGGGCTGCTGGAGACATTAGATGCTTTAAAAAGAGCCAATTTTCTTCCCGAAATACTTTAAGTCCATAGAGGCATTGATCTCAGGCCTCTTCTGGGGCAACAAACCGGCATGTATATCTCGTCAAAAACTGGTCCGGAGCTGGTATGATGGAGGGATTGCCCTCCCGGATATTCAGTTATACAATTAGGCGGCCCAACTAAAGATTATAAATCATTGGCTGCACGCCCCTCAGGGAGAACAGGTACAAAAGGGGGGGGGTGTTGGACGGAGCATCTGAATCAATCAAACACTCACACCCAGTCAAAAGATCTGGGTTTAATCCATCACCGTTCTTTAGCCCAGTCTGCCTCCCCAGTTCAGACATGGCTATATGCAAATCAGTCTGACCCTGTACCTCATGGGAACAGTCCAGCCCGAACTGCCAAGCCATGTCTTCCCTGGATCGGAACCAAGCTTCCGAGGACCGGTTTCTGGCATTCCAGCCGTCTTCAGCCCGGCTTGCTTGAATCCAGTGGCAAAGTGAGCAAGGGACTCACGTCTGAGAATACCCTGCCACACTTATGGCGGCCAAAAGTGGTACAAAAGGGGGTGGTGATGGACGGAGCATCTGAATCAATCAAACACTCACACCCAGTCAAAAGATCTGGGTTTAATCCATCACCGTTCTTTAGCCCACTCTGCCACCCCAGTTCAGACATGGCTATATGCAAATCAGTCTGACCCTGTGCCTCATGGGAACAGTCCCGCCCGAACTGCCAAGCCATGTCTTCCCTGGACCGGTAACAAGCTTCCGAGGACCAGTTTCTGGCATTCCAGCCGTCTATAGAACCGGCATTTCAGGCGGATAGATACGATTTAGGGGAGGCGAGTGTGCTAGGCGCACTCTTTGATAAGAGAGGCGCCTCTGCTATGACCGGCCCAACGGCACCCATAGTCAAACGATGGTACGTGGCTCAGGCCCGTCTTAAATGTACAGACATGATCACTCAAATGATGCAGCTTTGATCGTCTCGGCGGCTGGGTAACCTGCGCAATACTAAAGGCTTTGGAGCATGGGACATGATTGGGATTTCAACTGTTGGGGATCTATGGAAACAGGGCAACATTCTAACATTTCAGCAACTTCAAGCCCAGTATGACTTAGCTCCTAGGGAGCGATTTCGATACCTGCAAATACGCCACGCCCTGGGGTCACATATCCGGCCTGGTGATGATGTGCCCGAGTCCACTCCACTAGAGGATAGGCTTCTCACGGAACACATGCCCAAAAAAGCAACCTCCTTTGTGTATCGCAAGATAATTAATAATCTACCCGACCCTACCCTGAAAATAAAAGACTCTTGGGTCAGGGAGGTGGGAGAGTTAGATGAGGCAGATTGTCAGACCCCGCTTTCCTCCCCCCGGGAAGTGGCTATATCCTCTAGACTTAGGCTGGTACAACTGAAGGTATTGCATCGTTTCTACTATACTAGGATTACTTTACATACGATTGGGAGAGCCTCACATAAATATTGTTTAAGGGGATGTGGGGAGGAGGGGTCTTTTTATCACACCATCTGGGATTGCCCCCTAGTGGCCCCTTACTGGGCCAAGGTTATGAGGACTATGTCACAGGTGGTAAAGGTATCGGTGACTCCAGATCCTAGGTGCTGTTTATTGAACATCTGGGAACCGAACGATTTAACGCACTCCGCACTGGATTGGATGATACTGGGCATAATGTATGCTAAAAGAAACCTGGCCAAATTCTGGGGATCCCCAGCGGTGCCCGCGATTAAAGATTTGTGCAGTGATTTAGACTTTGCAATGGTGGCGGAGAGGGCTGTGTATCTGGGCCGGAAGTGTCCGCGGAAGTGGGTCCGACTGTGGGGAGCGTGGAACGAGTACAGGGGTTATTTGTGAGAGACTCCGGGGTTGGACAGTGAGGAGGATTCAGAGTGAGGGGGGGAGGGAAAAATGAAGCCTTGACGCTATTCTGGGTGCCTTGTTGTCACAATTGTATGTATATTTGCTAGCTATGCTCTCAATCTACATGCCTCAAGTGCTGATCACTGCCTGTAATATGTAGGATCATTGTATGCCCTATGTTTTGTTGATAAAATAATAAAAAAGAGTCAATTTTGCTTTCACAAACAATCTACCGGATTACCATAGAGGCCACTGATTAGCTGCAGGTCCAGTAATTGCAATGGTAATTGTAATTGCATTTATATAGTGCTGATTACCCCTGATGAAGCGTTGAAGCGCTTTTTCAGCGGGTAGCACAGTACTCCGGAACACAAAAAAGATAAATGGTGAATTGGTATAGGAAAATATGAAATTATTTTGAGCGGTGGACATGTTAGTCTGTTATTTGGATTGAAAAGGATAGTGGAGGGATAGAAAAGGGAAGGGTTCGCATATATATAGTGCTTGCTACCTCTGACGAGTTGTTGAAGCACTTTGTCAGGTAGCACCCTCCTCCGGAACTCAAACAGGATTAGCGGGGAATTAGTATAGGGGAATAGGAAATTATTTTGAGGGATGTACATGTGAGCTTGTTAATTGTGTTGAAAAAAGGATAGTGGGGGGATTGAAGAGGGAAGGGTTTGCATTTATATAGTGCTTGCTACCCCTAATGAGGTGTTGAAGTGCTTTTCGTCAGGTAGTACTCTACTCCAGAACCCAAACAGGATTAGTGGGGAATTGGTATAGAGAAATATGAAATTAATTTGAGTGGTGGACATGTTAGTCTGTTATTTGGATTGAAAAGGGCTGTGGAGGGATAGACGTGGGAAGGGTTTGCATTTATATAGCGCTAGCTACCCCTGATGTTTTATGCGCTTTTTCTCAGGTAGCATTCTACTCCAGAACCCAAACAGGATTATTGGGGAATTATTGTAGGGGAATATTAAATTTTGATGTGAATGACCTCTCTCCCATTGTAGTTTTTGCCCTCTCGAAATTTTTAACTGCCATGTGGTTCACTCGAAGCCGAGTGGTTAATAGACTTGTATAATAGCCTCCCCGAAAGTTATATTCTATTTTTTTACAATACCTTTTGTTTTTTACAATGTTTTAACTATTGGATCACACACTGTTTAATCCGTTTTTATTGTGCATAAACGTTATGTCTCTTTTATGATCTGTGATCGAAATAAAGATTTTTGAAATGAAAAAAAATTATGTGAATTTGTATTTGGATTGAAAAAGGATAGTGGAGGGATAGAATAGGAACGGGTTTTCATTTATATAGTGCTAGCTAACCCTAATGAGGTGTTGAAGTGCTTTTAGGCAGGTAGCACGCTTCTCCAGAACCCAAATAGGATTAATGGGGAATTACTATAGGGGAATATGAAATTAATTTGAAGGATGGAAATGCAATTCTGATATTTGGATTGGAAAGGATAGTGGAGGGATAGAAGAGGGAAGGGGCTAGAAATTATTTTTTTTGAGCTCGTAGCAGTAGGAGGAGGTTTTGGATGAGCAAAGGGGAGGTAGAGAGAGAATAGTCAGAGGGAAGGGTTTAGAAAGGCTTGTTTGGGAGATATGAATAGTAAGGGAGGTATGAGATAATGCAAGCAGGGGTAGAGAAGGGAATAGTCTAGAAAGAGTTATTTTGGAGATTATGGTAGTAGAATGGGGTTTGGGATGAGTGAGCGAGTGGAGGTAAGGTAAATATTGAGAGAGGTATAGGGTGAGATGTAGCGTAGTGCATTGGCGATGCTGAATTAGAAGCAAAGCAATAACAATATAGATAAATAAGTACACATCAGGTAGATATGTATAAGGACGGTAATATATGTAGATTTAAGTTGTATTTAATAAACTCAGACTTTCAAGTGTTGCTGTACCTTAAGGTAATATATTTGTTTTTCTAATTTTGTTGTCATTCAATAGTGAAGCAATTGTAGATAAATAGCTATGATTTACTTTTTTATGCAGTCACCTAAATACATCTGAAACATAGAATACCATAACTATAAGGAATATGTACATTTGTTAAGAAGAACTAACGAATATCTGGATATTTACAAACATAATTATCATACCCATTTATACAAAGCAATAAACATATGTAGATGCACATCTATAGTCCAAATAAATGCTTATATACAGAGGAATATGCTGAATGTTTGTGTTTGACTATGGTGGTTATGTGAGGAAAAGCCAATTCTTGAGTAGTCTTCTGAAGATAAGATAGTTATCCGTGGATCATGTGTTTGGGGGTAAAGAGTTCCATAGCTTGGCTGCTTGAACAGAGATGGATGTGCCACCTATGTTTTTTCCTTGTATTGTGAGATTTTGAGACGAGGTGTCAATCTAGAGTGGAGGTTCCTTTGTTGAATGTATTTGGTGATTTTATTCCTGATGACACTGGCAGGACTTGCTAAAGGTGGGAACTAGAATGGTCCTGGCATTATTGTATGCGGATGGCTTTGTTCTTATAGTGCTGACATCACATGGTTTACAGTTATTATTAAATCTCTTCTACTAATTTATGGAGGATTTAGGACTGAAATTTAATTATTTTAAGTCTTATACTATGATAATAGGTCAAACATTTGTGAAATCGAAAACCCACTTCATTGAGGACCATTGTCTAGGGAAAGCGGAAACGTTTTGTTATTTGGGAAATTTGCTGGATAATCAATTAATTTGGAGAACTCTGGTAAGAGATCATATACAATCTTTTAACAGGGTAACTCTTGCCATAGACTCCTTTGCTAAACGCCTAGGACATAGCCACATTAAATCCATATTACAGCTCTATAACGCAGAGTGCGTCCTCACTATGGCGTTTGGGGCAAAAATTTGGGGATATAAACCCTGTCACCCAATACTATTCGCCGAAAAAAAAATTGTTAGGAGGTCATTACGAATTCCACAGAGTGTGCCAGAGAAAATTGGGCACGAGGAGGTGGGAGCAGATTTTATTTCTGATTTTATTCAACTCCACCCAAGACTTCTTTGGTTCTCCTCTATATGGCTTAATAGTGAGTTAGAATTTAATATAAATATTGTGATTGACTGTATGAATATGGATCTGAGCCATTCCATTGCATAACCATGGCTAAGCTATGTCACAACAACTCTAGGCGCATGTGGCATACCTCAGCTGTTCAGCACCCCAGAGTTGATCTGTAATTCAGACATAGTTTGGGTCAAAGAGGCCTTTAGGCTAACCATAAGAGAGGTAAGGCTCCATACGGCCCAAAATAAAGACAGTCAGAAGCACTTTATGATGGTGAAATCCACAAATAAAATGGAAATGTATTTAACTCTGGACATCTCATCCCAGTACAGAAGACTGTTAACGTACTTTCGATTAAACCTGTTTCTGCAGTTGTCGATGGAGTGGCATTTTTTCGCATGTGATTTGACTCCTGCACTAGACACTTTACACATTGTTTTTATGTGTCCTTAAGACAAAAGTATGTGCACCCTCTCTTAGTGCTTTTGACTTTCAATCACGTGAGACCAGCCTTATTGTACCTGCAATTATTATACTTGCCTAAAGTCTGCTGCTTTTTTTCTCGGTTTCTGGCAAGGGTGTATTTTGCTAATTTATGGAAATATCCTTAATTCTGTGTTATAGCATTATTTTTTATTAATGCGTTTTCTTAATAATGTGCTTTTTATGATTGTATACACAAATTGTATAAAGATATTTAAGATGATTATGATTAAATTAATGGTTTTAGGTGGCCCAATTATTTCATTCTAACGCAGCGGACGCTAAAATTGAGGGGTTTTTTGTTAGGTTTTATTAGGATGAGCCCCTACACTGTTCAGCCACAACCATTTCTTCCTTATTCTTAAATGTCTCATTTTTTGCCTTTACATTTTAAATAAGCTAGACAAGCATTACTGTATTTGCAACTTTTACATATTTGTAAAGGAAGCTGCAATTTATCTAGATTTTTATTGAGGGTGTTTTATAGTTATATATGAATTCGTAGCTGGCTAGCTCATGTATTTACTGAAGATTTTTAAGTGCCAGTAATTACTTCATATAAATGTTGTAAAGCATGGATGAGATGAAAGAGCCTTGACGGACCCCTGCTTTTGTGAAATACAGTTTGAATGAGAAAGGGGGTATGGATTGCATTAGTTCTCTTTCAAAGGTAGGATTTGATCTAGTCTAGAGCAGTCCCTTTTTTGCTGGCTACATGTCAAAGGCAACTGAAAGGTCCAAGAGAAGTAGTGCAGCAACCCCATTCCGGGCAACTGTGTTCTTAATGTCATCCCAGATGGTAACGAGGGCAGTTTCTGTGCCTCTTCCTTGGCGGAATCCTGTTTGGAAGTCTGAAAATATGAAATAATCTTCAAGGTATTATGACATCTGGGCGAAGGCAGCTCTTTCTCTCAGTTTGCACAGGAAAGGTCCATTTGTAGTTGTTCTGTATTTGTTGGCGTTAAGCGGGTCCAAGTTTGTTTTCTTTAGTAATGGGCGTATGTATGACGTTTTGAGATCCTCTGGAAATATTCCTGTGGTTAAGGAATTATTGATGATTCTTCTTACTGGTGTGGAGAGCAGAGGTAGTTAGAATAATTTTCTTGAAGGTTTGTGGTGGACACGGGTCAGAAGGGCTGCCGGCAGGCCTGCTTGCTTTGACCAGGTCCATGAATTGATTGTGTGAAATTTGTAGGAAGGAATGGAGAGGCTGGCTTAGCGTACTCGTGGATTGTTGTTTTGGCAAAGGGTCAGTGCTGGTGTTTTTTCTTTGTTTTAAATAGGAGCCCAGCATGCTTGCTTTGGTAGTGTAATGATTTGACAGTTTGTCTGTGAATTCTTGAGTAATGGGATGAGCTCCTTCTAGGTAATATGGTTTACGAAAATCTGTGAGAAATTTATAGAATTCTGTATTTGACCATTAAGAATTTTGAATTCTGTCTGAATAGTATCTCTTCTTAGCTTTTGTGATTGCTGATGTGTATAATCTGTTAAGTTTCTGTAGGTGAAGTTTGTATTGATTGGTGTTTGTTTTGAGCCTGGTATGTTGTACCTTTCTAATTTGTTGTTTTAGCTCTTTTGGCTCTGTATTTCTCCAAGGTGCCGGCTTTCTTTTGTTCTGTTGTATCGTTCGTGTTCAAAATTGAGTTTGTTCCATGGTTGATAGGTGTATGCAAGTAACGGGGTTTTATGTGAGTTGCTTTGTGTTGTTTGTATGTCGGAAAAAAAACTAATTATGGAAGAATATTCAGCGTTGTAGACAAAATATAATTTCACCTCCTGGGCTCTCACCAAATATTAACATTCATTTGGGAAAACCTCTACGTGGACCTAACACAAGAGCAGTTTAGGTAACCTCACCTTATGGAAGCATTGGCCCTCTGATGGTCAAGAGGCCTACACATTGATCAAGTGCCTGGATACACTCTCAGGTGATTAGTGTGCTATAGAAATCACTATAACATAAGCAGCCAAGAGATGCTGCTTGGCGACTGTGATTGGATTATTGTTTGGCGATCCATCACCTAAATGTTGAGGTGCCAGGTACCACCCTGATGGTCAAAGAGGTTCTAGAAACTGTAGTTTCTATTTCCTGATAATATGCTTGCAAGTAAAATCCAAGGATACAAAGTGCAGTTGGATAAAACAAAAGTAGGACATGCTAGAGGTGACTATCATGGCATGTGGCTAGTTAACCGCATTAGCTTTGTGTTCTATTGGCTCATAACATGTTGTACTCTTTACAAAGAGTACAGCATATTTTCGCAGCTGGAAGGGGGATAGGTGAAATGAGGGAATCTCGAGTGAATGGAAGCAATATATTGCATCTAGAATGGTTAGAACAGTAAAATCTCTAGGGCGGCTCTTGCTGCAATAAACAACAAAACACATTTCATTAATAATAAATAGGACCAAATAATATTTGCTGCAAATGAAACACATAAATAATGGAATGAGTAAATTCCTACCCCCTGGAATCTGTAAAATGAAAGCAATTCTTGCAAAAAAAGGGGAATAAATCGTTGATCTGCTGCACCAGGCAAAGATGGTGGGATGTTAGTTTAATAAGGCGAGCTAAGATAGCAGAGTTACAGTGCAGCCATTAGACTGACCAAAATTGTTTGTCCTGATCTGCCCCAGTAATGCGTACATAATGCAAAGTGATGTAAACCGATGAAAAGCAGAGCAAAGTGTTTTTTTGTGCTGCAGAAATTGCATCTTTGTGGCACAAAACAGCGTTTGCACTTGATAGAAATACCATGGGGTATATTTAGAGATCCCTATCACCACCGTAACGTCACTTTTTAGGGCATTCCTGTGGCGATAGGGGCTTCGCCTTATTTACAAGGCAGCGTTAAGCCACTTAACGTGTCTTAATGCTGCCTTTTAAATAAGTCCCCCTTTCACTCTATGCTTAGCATGAATCTGGAGGGCAATAGATGTTGCTGTGGGCGTTCCACCGCAACACCCATTGATTCTGACGCTGCCCCCTATTTACAAGGAAGGTGTAAATAGGAGGCAGGGCCAGAATTAAGCCAGGGAAATCCTGGTCATACCCTGGCACAACGAGGAGAAATGTTTCATTTCTCCTTGATTTTGCTGTTTTCATGTGTGCTACATTGTGAAGCACACATGAAAACAGAAAAAGGCCAATGATTGTTTATTAACAAGATGGTCTCCCTTCCTGCTCATAAACAATCATTTTTTCAAAATGCTGTTTTACAACTTCTATGTGTGCTAAGCAGCCCACATAGAAGTTACAAAAAGGCATTAAAAGATTGCTTATGTGCAGGAATGCGGATCTTCCTGCACATAAACAATCTTCCCCCGCACGCAGTTACTCTTGCACTATGGTGCAAGGGTCCCCGCGTTGGCGCTAGGCTGCTAAGTGTAGCACCATTGCATGGGGAAATGCAGGGCTGCATCATATTCTTGTAAATATGATGCAGCCCTGCGTTTCTGAAGTGGCGGAGTGAGCCGTTTAGCCAGGAAGGCTAACGCTTCACTCCACCACTTCCTTGTACATATGCACCCATGTGTTGGTTTGCATCTCTTTGTGCTGGTACAAAATCTTAGTAAATCTGTGCTCCAATGTCTAGTTACAGCCTGGCACTGGCTGAGGCCTCATAGACGGTAGAATGGCATTGGGGATGGCAGTAGCACCTGGTGATTTGTTAGATAATGGCATTGGCTGGGATATTGAAGGATTCGCTGTGTCTAGGTAGTTCCTCCATTTACAGCATGATGCTTATTCCCACACAGCTGTACTAATGTTTCATGCTTCATAGCATCAGGGTCAGACTAGGCTATTGGGCAGGTTGGCAGTGCCTGATAGGCTGGTCTGACAGGTCAGTGTGCGGGCCGTTTTTAGGTCTGGCCTAGGCAGCGTGCATGCGCTGCTCTAGGAGGACCTTTAGCCATCGGTCTTCACTTTTAAAGAACTGCACTTGTGCTTGTCGCAGCATCCCCTTCACGGGAGCGAGCAGCGGCGCGCCACAAGCGAGAGTGAAGTGCTTGAAAAGTGAAGACTGCTCTCCCAAGCGTTCATGTATGAACCACTCGCGGGCTCACCTCCTGCTCTCCCTCTCTCTCACAACCTCTCTGCTTTATGGCACCGAGCTTCATGTTTCATGAAGTGCAGAGGCCATGAAGCGGGTGCTGTGGTGCTAAAAGAAAGGCACGTGGCAGCTTCCTTTGTTTTTTATTACTTTAGTTTACTTCACTCGCAGGAAATGTTCTAATCGCCAGAATAGGTTTCAGGGGTGTTGGACTTGGCCCTTTTCCTCCAAAAAATTTCGCTTTTCGCCCCCCTAATTTGAGATATCTCCCCCATGGTGAAGGTTACCGAATAGACCATTTGTGGTGTGAGACGCTATGTTAATGTTAAATGCAATGCAATGGTGTATACATTTTCCCCCATTGTAAACATGTACCCTGGTGAAATTCTGCATTTGTGTTTTGCATTTAAAATGGCTGCCAAGGCTATGCGTTGTGCCACCTGACTGCAGGAGGTTAGCAGTCTAGTTGTTAGGTACCCAGTCACCCCTGCATTTGGAGGGAAAGCCTGGCACCCAGGGTGCTCTAATCCCCCCCCTGAGCCAGTTAGAACTAGTTTGCCTGTCTGAGGTAGGTTAGCGGTCTAGTTGTCTGGTACCCAGCAATCCAAGCATTTGGAGGGACCTTCTGGAAGCTTACAGCCTTTCTGGTATAGGGAGAGCAGTAGAGATGTAATGTAATGTAATGTAAAAGAAATGTATAAAGCGCAGCTAACACCCAACAGTTTCTTGGCGCTAAAGCAAAAGGAGGCAGACAGTCCGAGGGGCTAGAAGCGTTAGTTGTAAGCATTACAAAACAGATGGGTTTTAAGGAGGGACCTAAAGTGGATGTAGGAGGAGGCTTGTCTTAGGCCTAACGGGAGAGCATTTCAGTATAACGGGGCAAGGAATGAGAACCTTAGTCCACCCAGTTTTTTACGTTTGAAGGTCGGGTTCCGGAGTAAGGCCAGGTGGGAAGAACGAAGATTGCGGGAGGGGACATACATATGGATGTGGTAGAGAGGAAATGAAAGAGGGGCCTGTGCCTGCAAGGGAATTAAAAATGATGCACCCCAATTTGAACTTACAGCGTTCAGATACAGGGAGCCAATGGAGGGATTTTAACAGAAGGCGGACATGTTGGTGTCTAGGCTGATGGTAAATAAGCTGTGCCGCCTGGTTTTGTACGAGTTGTAACCTCTTCAGTTGATAGGCCGGTATGCCAACGTAGAGCAAGTTGGCATAGTCTATCCTGGAGATGACTAGGGCCAACAAAACCAGGGTAAGAGCCTCGGTGGTCAGGAAGCGTGCAATCTTTAAGATTTTCCTTAACTGGAAAAAACTAAAGGAGACTACCGCGTTGATCTGGGGCTTCATAGTGAGGTCATTGCTGATGATGATCCCAAGGCTTTTTACTGAGTTGACAGGGTTGGGGGGAAGACCCAGCCTTGTGGGCCAGAAGGTGGATTTCCAAGGATTGGCAGCCCCCGACAAGCAGTAACTCTGTCTTGTCGGGGTTGAGTTTCAGATGGTTCACCCCCATTCAGTCACTGATGTGACAGAGGGTGGTTTGGAAGTTGTCGATGGAATGGTCCGAGGAGCTAATGTCCAAGACCAACTGAATGTCGTCCGCGTAGTTGAACGCGGTGACACCGCTGCCGCGTAAGGACCGAATGAGGGGGGTGAGGTATAAATTAAAAACAAGAGGAGATAAGGAGGAGCCCTGCGGGACGCCGCAGGTTAGTTCGACCTCGTCAGCAGAAAACTGAGAGAGCCGAACCGTCTGGCGGCGATTGCTCAGAAAGGAGCGAACCCAGTCAAGGGCGGTGCCCCGGATGCCAGCCTCCTCGACATGGTCGACCAGGATGTTATGGTCGACCGTGTCAAAGGCGGCCGACAAGTCCAGGAGCACCAAGGCCTGACTGGTGTTAGAATCAGCCCCTCTCGCCAACTCCTCCATAACTGAGAGTATGACAGATTCCGTAGAGTGGTTGGGTCGAAATCCAGCTCGTTGGGGATCAAGGAAGTGAGAGTCTTCAATAAAGGTGCTCAAGATGTTGGTGACATGAGACTCAATGACTTTGCTGAGGTAGGGGAGGAGGGATATAGGACGGTAATTGCTCATAACCCTGGAGTCTGCCGTAGGTTTCTTCAGAATGGGCACAACCTCTGCTCTTTTAAATGACCAAGGGACTAGACCAGAGGAGAGAGAGTTGTTCAGCAGTGCCAAAGGGGGGGAAGGGCAGGCTGTAAAGGTCTCACGGAGAATCACGGGAGGGCAACAGTCCGTGGGGGATCCGGAGGTAACCTTCTTTAAAAGGGCAAGAAGCTCCAACTCCGAGATTGGAGGAGTCTGAGTCACGAGAGATGTGATGTGCAGAGACAGAGCTGGGACAGGAATGTGAGGGGACCTGCTGCCAGGGGATACCGCCACTTGGGCCTTTGTGCTGGACCGTGCACCCATCTAGGACCCCCCTACTGCCCCCAGGGCTTGTAAAGCTCCACTTCAGGAGTTCAGGCTGCCGTGTGGGAGGAGGGCCACGCTGCAGTGGGGATGGTGAAAGCCTGCCACCCTGTTTTGATGATGTCCCCACTACCTGCTGACCTGGCCCAGTAGTGCCTACTACTCTGTCCCCTGGGCCCCTAAAGAAGGAGGGCCCCCCTAGGTCCCTGGAGCTGCCGGGACCTTGCACCACGCAAGCGCTGCGCAAAGAAGCGCCTAGAAGGGAAGGAGCATCTTGGACCCCCCCCCCCCCAGGAGGTGAGGAGTGTTACCGCAGGGCTTGCTGCTGGGACTGTCCGCCCCCCTTGCGCTGTGTGCCTGGAAGTGCTGGCCTGCAGAAGACTGCTTGTGTCCCAAGAGCGCTGTGACCAAGACTGCCCTGCTGATTGCCTGCCAAGCGCTATAATCTGGGAAGCGCTGGCCTGTTAAAGAACTGAATTAACAAGTGCCTGCTAAGCGCTATAATCGTGGAAGCGCTGTGCTGCAGAAGCCCTGGGTGGTCTTAAACTGCCTGAACTGTACTGCCTGCTGCTTGCCTGAGCGCTGTCAGCGCTGTTGTGACTGCCCCCAAAGCGTCGCTGTGTACTCTAAGCGATGTACCTGCTGAGCGTCGTGTTGGGAGGATTGTGCCCTCAAAGAGCTGTGGCGCCTGAATGCCGAGTTGTTCAAGGAGGGATCCTACCCCTCATTGCCCCCGGGGCTAGTGTTTGGCTGCCACGGAGGCCGTCCTGCCCCCTGGAGACTGTAGTTGGGCCCGTTGGCGCCTGGTAAACTGAAGTGGCCCGAAATGAACTGAGGCTCCTGAGCTGGGCATCAATAAAACAGATGCCTAGGGTTGATGTATTCAATGGTGTACTCGCATCGAGGAGGATGCCCTATGCCCTGAGTTGAGCCTAGTGGTTGTATGCCCCCAGGTTCATCTTCAGTGCACCCCTGAGGTATAGGGAGATATATGCCCCAGGTGCTGATGTTGAGGTCCCTTGTTAAAGGTCTTTTAGGCCTGACAGGTTTCAGATTTACCTCCTGTTGTTAACACTGTTGATGCCATTCATATTTGCACAGTGTTGCTGGCCTAAGGAGTTTATCCACAAGGGGCTTCCATGACTAATGTTTATCTTTATGAAGAGGGCTGACTGTTATCTGCAGACTGATGTTACCAATGAGGTTAATATTTTACGCCTATTGATTGCTTGTACGCTGATGCCATGCATGAGGGGTCTTCACGCCTAATGATTTATTTTACGCTCCAGCCTTCTATCCAGGTGATGCTAAGGATTAATACCTGTGTTGGCCCTGCGATATTGACCCTATGTTTATGCATTTGCTAACATCCTTTTCATTTCAGCTGGACACTAATGGACTTCCTTAACCCTTTTTCTTACTTCTCCCATTTTTCCTTGTAAATAATCCCCCTGGTATACTTTGCTCTGGCGCCAGTTGGCGCCCCATTGGGATTACTGCTGTTATTGTGTTTTACCATTGCAGGTTGGAGATAATACAAGACGTATTCTTTTTCCAACCAGAAGCAGTGTCGTGTCTCTTTTGTGGTGTGCCTGGTGTGTCGTCTGTGGGTACTGCGTGAATGCTTTACAAATGTCCTCTGAAGTTTGTCCTGCCCGCTCTGCTCCATGAATTGGTAACCCCATTTCTAACAAGGGGCGAGTGCGAAATGGTTTCTTTTGCTGTGTGCTTACTGTAAAAAGAAAAGCTTTTAACATCATGGGGTAGTGGTGGCATTGTTAAGGTTTTAGACTCAACGGATTCGATCTAGTTGTGTGAGTTAAAATTGTGATGTAATTCATTGACCTTTTCTTACCCATAATAGCTGTGCTTTTCCCATTAACGTGTTTTAAGGCAAAAATGTTGATTCTTTGCTTTGAAATGTTTTGTGATATGTTGGTTAGTGAGGAAAATGTTTCCTCGTGAGCTTAATCTTTGTATTTTAACGTTGGCCAGTAAAAATATAGTGAAGTATAAATTATGGTGCGAGGAACATAATTTACTAACTCAAACGACTGCTTCCCACCTGTAGTGTAGCTGGCACTGCTCATTCAGTCTTGCTAAATTCCTAGATATTTTTTGCGGTCCCCAAAAGGTTCCCTGGCTTTCTTCTTGTCAAGTGCAAGTCAAGTCCACGTTAATCTAAAAGCTAATGTCTTGCGTCCCTGGTTAATTTTACTTTCTGTTTGAACGTAGGCTCCAAAATGCTATTAAGAGCATAGCCTTTATTGTGGAGAACGTATATAAGACCTGCGTTAATGTTAAATTTTTAGTAACAGTTTGCATGCATCTATCTACAACCATGGGAACTAAATTAGAGTCTGAAACTATCCAACAGGCCAATTGACTGTGTACCTTTCAACTTTGACATACTGTTTTAGGTTATTACTGTTGTAAGTTTATTTTGGTAAGTTGATTGCATAAAACTTAAAGTTTAAAAAAATATAGATATTTTGACTAGTTAAAGTTTAGGTTATTTGAAAACCTCTTCAAAGCCTCCCGAGTTAAATCCAAGTCTGCTATGCATCCACCAGTTTAACACAGAAGCACAAAATCATGTCATATGCACAGACTCAGTCCTTTGACCAACACGCATGGTGCCAGATACCCATGCACTGCATGCGTCAGGGAGCAGATAGAATTCGGTCAAAAAAATATTCTTCCTTCCGAATACAATTTAGTTGTGCCATCCAGGATCCTGCCCTAATCATCTTTTTAAATTTGTTTGCTTTGTTAGGTTATCAAGAATGTTCTCCAGCCTGGAGTCCGGATTCCACAGTATTCCTGTGTTCAGCATGATGCCATGGCGGTGCTCACACTAGTCGTGCATCTCGAATTTGGCTGTTGGCACAGTGGTGTTATTGGCACTTACTACGAAATCTTGCATAGATATTTCAAGAAGAGGGATTCCCTCGCAGAGAAGAGGCTCTCCACATCTTGTATTTATAACTCGCCGCTTTAAATTTTCTTGTTTAAGGGGAAATCTATTCTTTACACCACTGCTTTGGCCTTCAGAGTAGCTCTGGTATACATATTCTTTGTGCAGATAATAGCTGGGCTCAGCTGAGGAAAGGCCCTGCTAGCTCTTTGCTGTATGAGAAGGTTGTGCCTCCTCCCAGCTGCCTGGCGAGTTCTGCTCATTTCTGTTCTCATACATATTTGCTAGGAGCACATAATCTTAGTTTTCACTGCCAACTCTTGCTGTTCACCACCAGTAAGACACTGTCTGTGTGCTGCAGTGGCAAAAGCAACGGGGCACAGCGAGAAGCCCTTTCAAGATACGCAGCCGACGGAGACCCTAGGTCGGTCCAGAACTCACTGAGTTTGGTTTCGTGCTTTGTGTGTGCACTAAAGAGGATGGAGAGCTGGCAGCCTTTATATTGTAGCAGTAGTGAAATGCATGCAGTCTGCCCTGTTGTATAGGCCACAGAGCACGCCTGCTCTTTTTGTTTGGGGCATACAATATTATGGGTATGGGAGTTATGGGGCGCATTCATTACTGCACTTGTGTGTTGGAGGACACGCATGCCACACTTGTGTGAGGGCATGCCGGTCATGTGTGACTGGATGCATTAGGTGCTATAGTTTGTGGATGTGAAGGGTAGTCTCTTACATAAGACAATGCAACACCTGTTTACTAACAAGCATTGGCATAGCCAATAGGTCTCGCCTTTGGGACCTTATAAGTGTTTAGTTATCCAGCACAATATCCTTGGTGCAACAACATAAAGTGTTGCATGGCTAAACACTTATAAGGTCCCAAAGGCAATACCTATTGCCTATGCCAATGCTTGTTTTGCCTGTTTCTGGGCCTATTTTATAGTCTACTGGTTGGGGTTTTACTGTTGATTTCCCTGATATTAAGACAAACGTTACCTACAAGATCGAACCCATGAAGTGTTCCACATCTTGCAAAACAGGGCTGGACTGGGAACCCAAAGCAGCCCTGGCAATTTTCTCATACCAGCCCCTCGCAAAGCACTGCCTGGTCCCAGGAGGCTAGAAATGCTTGCTGCTTTTGTTACTAGGGCCGATTCTGCTGCACCGCTGCAAAAAAAAATTACAAAATCGGCCCCCACCTTCGCAAGACTAGCCCCCACCCTTCCAGCTTCCCCGGCAAATGCCTGATTCAAGTTACGGCCAGTCCGGCCCTGTTACAAAACACTTAGGCAGCTATCTTTACAAGTTCAAAACTGCCCTAATTTGCAAACATGGGTTACTTTTTAGGTCTCGGCCTGCGTAGGTTGCGCTTGCGCAGTCTCGCAGGGGAGATCTTATGTCTTAGAGTGTGGGGCTTGAACCCGCCCCTCTTCTCCATTGACTGGCTTCCTAAACGGAGTCCAGCCATTGGAGGAGAGGGGCATCACTCTGTTTAAGCCCCGTCTTTTTGGGATTCGGGGGGGATATTTTTTACTTTCTTTCTCTCCTCTTCCCATTGGCTGAAATTTTACATTCCAGCCAATGGGAAGAGGAGAGAAAGAAAAACACGCCCCCGAATCGAAAATGACGGTGGTTTCTCCGAGGCATTTCTGCCTCGCCTCGGAGAAATGTGGTCGTGTGGAGCGCTCCTCTCTTGTTGAATAGTTATCTTTAGTAAACAAGCTCCTTTTGTATTTACGAATCAAAGAAAAGTTTTAGTGTATTTAACTTTGTGTTACAGCCCTACAATGAAATTTAAGAAGTTTTTTCGGTTTTGGCGCCAATTTTGATTGGACGGTGTAGGTATGGAGGGAATTTTTCAGAAATTATTTGCTCGAATTTTTTTCCCCCTGTACCCATGGTCACTGCCGCTCGAAAAATATGGGAAAAAATCGCAAAAAAATCATACTTCCTGCCCTTGCGTTCTGCGAGTGTCCGGGGCCCATGTGTCTAACAAGCAGCCCAGCAGAGAGGTGCGGCTGAGCGGAAAAAGGAGTGGGGGCCAGGGTAAAAAAAGCACGGTCAAAAACCTACTCTCTCCCGTTTTTTACGTGTCAATAATTGGAAAATTCAAAGTAGCGCAAGAAAAACTGCAGTATATGCATTCCCGATAATGTGATGGGGATCACGTGTTTGCCCCTTAGCCCGCACTATCTAGGTTTATACGGTTTGGTCCCGGCATTCCCTGTTCAACAGAAGGCAGTTTGAGTGCCCTGGCGCAAGCCTCTTGTGCAAAAGAAAATGGAGAAATTATTGTCCAAGAGGGGAATATTTTTCTTTGGACATTGTGGTCAACGCACAGCGTTAGTCCTCGGTTTTGCTTCATATGTATTCCATAATTTGGCAAATAGGTCTCCAGTGGTCGTGTGAAACTACCTGATGTGTCGGCGCCTGTGGTGCGTGCACCCCACCGCTCATTCACGGCGCGCGCTGCAGAAAGCGGGGCTGCTCGTGGCCATTGTTCGCCCCCTTGCGCCTAGCTGCCGTCAGTGGCTCGCATGTGGTGCTGCCTCCTGGGGGGAAGGGGCCTGCGGCAAGCCCTCCTGCGGGATAATCCTGGGCCGCAGCCGAGCTGGCGTTCACCTGTCTCCAGTGAAGTGTGCTTGGGGGAGCGCTGATGGATGGGGGCGGTGCGTTTGAAGGTAAATCAGTCACCGCTATAAAGCTGTGCCCCCACCCCAGAGCCCACTGCACTGCCGCTAATTAGAGCAGTAAGCATTTTCCAAGGAGCTTCTAACAGCCCTTAATGATGGCGCAGTGGCAGCGCTCGTTAGCTCTTCATTATTGGACAGAGACGTATGGAGTCTTTGCCATGGTACCTCTGAAATGTGTACGCTCTTTTCTTGATCAGCAGAATTTAGAGAACAAGCCTGACCTGGTTTGCCAACCTAGTGTACTGTCTGCAATGAGCATTTCATGAGTAATGGGTGAGTATCAGATGGGCTACATATATCTCATGAATCGTGACATTCATGCTCTAGATTAAAGATGTATAGTCGAGCGGTCACCCATGTGTCTTATGGGCACAAGAATTACCAGACTCTGAGCTAAAGTGGTGGGAACAGTTGCAGGGGGAGTCTGCAGAACGTGGGGCTCTGTGTGTGTCGGGGGCACTCTGTGTGTGTGGGACTCAGTGTCTGTGTGGGGCTCTGTGTGTGTGTGGGGCTGTGTGTGTGTGGGGCTCTGTGTGTGTGTGGCTCTGTGTGTATTGGGCTCTGTGTGTGTGGGACTCTGTCTGTGTCTGGCTATGTCGGTCTGTGTGTGTGGCTTTGTCTGTGTGTCTGGCTCTGTCTGTCTGTGTGTGTGGCTCTGTCTGTCTGTGTGTCTGGCTCTGTCTGTCTGTGTGGCTCTGTCTGTGTGTGTGTGGCTCTGACGGTCTGTGTGTGTGTGGCTCTGTCTGTGTGGCTCTGTCTGTGGCTCTGTCTGTGTCTGCGTGGTTCTGTCTGTGTGTGTGTGGCTCTGTCTGTATGGCTCTGTGTGGGTAGCTTTTTTTGTAGGTGGCTCTATGTGTGGGTGGCTCTGTCTGTGTGAGGGTGGCTCTGTCTGAGTGTAGGTGGCTCTGTGTGGGTGCAAATGAAATAGGCCTCGCACTTGTGAGCGATTAAGCTATTGGCATTGTAAATGACAATGCCATTTATTTATGTTTTAAAAACCAAAACATAAATAAAAATAATGTCTTGAGCAATGCCAATAGTTCTAACTTTAACAATGCCGAGACCATTGCATTGTAAATGCTTGTTTACATATCTTATCCACTAATGGGGGACACTTTTATTTTGGTGTCCAGGCCAATTTTCTGTCCCAGCCCGACCCTGCACATCATCAGGAATTATTTTATAAGTGTTTTGTGTTTTTTTATTAATCATGGAGTGCTCAACATTGAGCAACAGGTAAGGCGTTTTTATTTTTGTCTTCCAAGAGGGCACCCACGTCAACCCTAGTGTTTTTTTGTCCTCTCCTGTCTTTTTTAATTGGTTTTGAAACTGCTCAGCTTACTTTTGCTGTTCTGACACATTTCACTGCTTAACTCCTTTTGTTCGTGCTCCCATGATCCCGATCTGCACACCCACTTCTGGGGAGCGGGAGGAAAGAAGGATGAATAGTGTTTATTTAAAATTTCTACTTTTAATTAGCATCAACTTGATTTTAACACTTCTGCGAGTGTTAATTTGAAAATGTAGTCAGCTCCATTAAAATGCAGTACATTAATAGAATCAATAACAGCATCTCTGTACAGAAGAAACTTTTCTTTTTGCCTAGTCCTGAATCCCTAACAATCATGAACAATTGGCGTTCTAGAATATTCCTTTGTTTGATGATGTCCGCTTGGGTTTTGAGACCTATTGTGACATGATTCCCCAGATGACCCCAATGCAACTACTTAATTAAATAATGTTAAAAATACTTAATAGCATGTAGACACATCCTAAAACAAAATCAATACCTATATTGTAAAGTGCTCTGATATCCTTCGGGATCTTGTTTGCGCTATATAAAACTTTAAAAATAAATAAATATATAAATACTATGATTTCTACAAATATAAGCAAATAGTTTTCAATTAACTCTGAGCAAAATGTTGGAACTGTTGAAATGAAACTAGCACCCATGATGACGGCCCTCCACAGATGGAAGCCATGCCTACTAACACTTCATGGAGATAGAAAAATAAGCAACCAACTGACCCTTAGTGAAAATTTCCATATCACTAAAACATTCAGAAGTACATGCCAGACAAATTAGGCCAGATTTAACGCATAGGAAAAAAACAAATTCTTAGAGTGAAGAACCCTCACCACTGCATGATTTGAACTGGTGGTGTCTGGTGCTCGGCACCGCACTTAATTGGTTTTGGGTGCTGACACCAGAACTTAATTGACAGTCTGCCACATGGTGACGCTACTCATCTAATTTAGAGATGAGCAGAACAACAGTTGTTTATGAATTAATATACATTAAAAATGATTATTACCTACCTCTGCAGCCTTTCCTTTAGCTTTGGGGACCTGGAATAATCTGAACTGTCGCACTTGCAGTTAAGGAAAATGGTTAGTAGTTGTGGTACCACCATTGGCAGCGATGGCAGGGGCAATGGGTGGTGCCAGCTGCAGTGGCCTTCTGGTCAGAGCACTGACCATCACACAACCCTGTCACACAAATGGTGATGTGAATACTTATAGAAACTGATCACTGCTGTGGTCGTTCGAGTTTCCACAATATTTTCCAGAGATCCTCACAGATATGTATATTTTCCTGATCTATAGTATGCATCTGGCACTTATTGCTAGGATGCTTCTGCCATAAGTTTACATGGTTGCCCCTTTGTATAATGTCCGTATGTATTCGTGAGTACCTGCATGTGCATGTTTGCTCTATGTGTGTTAGTCTATATGCAAAGGTGCCTGTATGTTTGTTGGTCTGTGTGCATGAATTGCTGCTAACATGTGCAATGGTCTTTATGCATGGATATCTCAAAGTGTGCCTTCTATTTATGTGCTAGGGTTCTGCATATGCAGCAGTACCTCTAGGCTTGTTGGTCTGTGTGTTAACATGGATGCATGTACGTATATTGGTCTATGCTCGTTTGTGTCTGTATCTGTTAGTCTGTGCACATTGGTTGCCTTAATGTGTGTTGTCTGTGTGTATGCATGTTTCCTGCGTATGCATCTCTACCTTAGTGTGTTGTTCTGTCTGACTGTATGAATATCAGTCATCTTTATGGATGCCAGTACATGACCTATGTTTGCATTGATGACAGCGTAACCAGGTCTCACCAATTGCATGGGCATATCAGACTCCACAGGCATAAGATAAGGACATGGAGGCTGTGGAGACACATACCACAGCTTTATAAGTGTCTGTAATATTGGCGTTCTTCCAAACCCATCAGGGTACTTTCAGAGTAAAAAGACTTCCCAATCCAAGATGGCGGAAGAGTACTTCTAGGTCAGATGGGGGAGAGACAGTATTTAATCCAGCTAAACTGAGAGCACGTTGCCTGGCAACTGTGCGCTTTGTTGGGTTTCTCCTCTCGTACCAGTTCACACCCAGTTTTCCATTTTGGTCAATCCCTTTGGTTTCCCTCTGAAGATATCCTTCTTACCCGTCTGTACTTCATCATAACATTCATCTACTACGACGAACCAGCTGCTGGAAACCTGCTGCCCACATCCGCTCGTCTCATACGTTTTTTCTGGAAGCCACTGGTTGTTACCATTGTAGCTGTTTAAGCAGGTGCAGAATATTACCAAAGCATAGTGGCCTGGACCTTTGCTGCAGGCAGGAGAAGCTTAGGCAGTGTTCGCTGATGCACAAGGAGGATAGAGACGACATCTGTTGCTACTGCAGTGATGCTGATGCGGCACACAGATCCTACACCAGCTTTGAACATGGCTCTCAGGTTGCAAACATCCTGACTTGTTAGTTTCTGTTGCTACTGCAGTGATGTTGAGGGGACACACAGATCCTACACCAGCTTTGAACATGGCTCTCAGGTTGCAAACATCCTGACTTGTTAGTTTCTGTTGCTACTGCAGTGATGTTGAGGGGACACACAGGGCATACACCAGCTTTGAACATGACTCTCAGGTTGCAAACATCCTGACTTGGTTTCTGTTGCTACTGCAGTGATGTTGAGGGGACACACGGGGCATACACCAGCTTTGAACATGGCTCTCAGGTTGCAAACATCCTGACTTGGTTTCTGTTGCTACTGCAGTGATGTTGAGGGGACACACGGGGCATACACCAGCTTTGAACATGACTCTCAGGTTGCAAACATCCTGACTTGGTTTCTGTTGCTACTGCAGTGATGTTGAGGGGACACACAGGGCATACACCAGCTTTGAACATGACTCTCAGGTTGCAAACATCCTGACTTGGTTTCTGTTGCCACTGCAGTGATGTTGAGGGGACACACGGGGCATACACCAGCTTTGAACATGGCTCTCAGGTTGCAAACATCCTGACTTGGTTTCTGTTGCTACTGCAGTGATGTTGAGGGGACACACGGGGCATACACCAGCTTTGAACATGACTCTCAGGTTGCAAACATCCTGACTTGGTTTCTGTTGCTACTGCAGTGATGTTGAGGGGACACACGGGGCATACACCAGCTTTGAACATGGCTCTCAGGTTGCAAACATCCTGACTTGGTTTCTGTTGCTACTGCAGTGATGTTGAGGGGACACACGGGGCATACACCAGCTTTGAACATGGCTCTCAGGTTGCAAACATCCTGACTTGGTTTCTGTTGCTACTGCAGTGATGTTGAGGGGACACACGGGGCATACACCAGCTTTGAACATGACTCTCAGGTTGCAAACATCCTGACTTGGTTTCTGTTGCTACTGCAGTGATGTTGAGGGGACACACAGATCCTACACCAGCTTTGAACATGGCTCTCAGGTTGCAAACATCCTGACTTGGTTTCTGTTGCTACTGCAGTGATGTTGAGGGGACACACGGGGCATACACCAGCTTTGAACATGACTCTCAGGTTGCAAACATCCTGACTTGGTTTCTGTTGCTACTGCAGTGATGTTGAGGGGACACACAGGGCATACACCAGCTTTGAACATGGCTCTCAGGTTGCAAACATCCTGACTTGGTTTCTGTTGCTACTGCAGTGATGTTGAGGGGACACACAGGGCATACACCAGCTTTGAACATGGCTCTCAGGTTGCAAACATCCTGACTTGGTTTCTGTTGCTACTGCAGTGATGTTGAGGGGACACACAGGGCATACACCAGCTTTGAACATGACTCTCAGGTTGCAAACATCCTGACTTGGTTTCTGTTGCTACTGCAGTGATGTTGAGGGGACACACAGGGCATACACCAGCTTTGAACATGGCTCTCAGGTTGCAAACATCCTGACTTGGTTTCTGTTGCTACTGCAGTGATGTTGAGGGGACACACGGGGCATACACCAGCTTTGAACATGGCTCTCAGGTTGCAAACATCCTGACTTGGTTTCTGTTGCTACTGCAGTGATGTTGAGGGGACACACGGGGCATACACCAGCTTTGAACATGACTTTCAGGTTGCAAACATCCTGACTTGGTTTCTGTTGCTACTGCAGTGATGTTGAGGGGACACACGGGGCATACACCAGCTTTGAACATGACTCTCAGGTTGCAAACATCCTGACTTGGTTTCTGTTGCTACTGCAGTGATGTTGAGGGGACACACAGGGCATACACCAGCTTTGAACATGGCTCTCAGGTTGCAAACATCCGGACTTGGTTTCTGTTGCTACTGCAGTGATGTTGAGGGGACACACAGATCCTACACCAGCTTTGAACATGGCTCTCAGGTTGCAAACATCCTGACTTGGTTTCTGTTGCTACTGCAGTGATGTTGAGGGGACACACAGGGCATACACCAGCTTTGAACATGGCTCTCAGGTTGCAAACATCCTGACTTGGTTTCTGTTGCTACTGCAGTGATGTTGAGGGGACACACAGATCCTACACCAGCTTTGAACATGGCTCTCAGGTTGCAAACATCCTGACTTGGTTTCTGTTGCTACTGCAGTGATGTTGAGGGGACACACAGGGCATACACCAGCTTTGAACATGGCTCTCAGGTTGCAAACATCCTGACTTGGTTTCTGTTGCTACTGCAGTGATGTTGAGGGGACACACGGGGCATACACCAGCTTTGAACATGACTCTCAGGTTGCAAACATCCTGACTTGGTTTCTGTTGCTACTGCAGTGATGTTGAGGGGACACACAGATCCTACACCAGCTTTGAACATGGCTCTCAGGTTGCAAACATCCTGACTTGGTTTCTGTTGCTACTGCAGTGATGTTGAGGGGACACACGGGGCATACACCAGCTTTGAAAATGACTCTCAGGTTGCAAACATCCTGACTTGGTTTCTGTTGCTACTGCAGTGATGTTGAGGGGACACACGGGGCATACACCTGCTTTGAACATGACTCTCAGGTTGCTTTGAACATGGCTCTCAGGTTGCAAACATCCTGACTTGGTTTCTGTTGCTACTGCAGTGATGTTGAGGGGACACACAGGGCATACACCAGCTTTGAACATGGCTCTCAGGTTGCAAACATCCTGACTTGGTTTCTGTTGCTACTGCAGTGATGTTGAGGGGACACACGGGGCATACACCAGCTTTGAACATGGCTCTCAGGTTGCAAACATCCTGACTTGGTTTCTGTTGCTACTGCAGTGATGTTGAGGGGACACACGGGGCATACACCAGCTTTGAACATGGCTCTCAGGTTGCAAACATCCTGACTTGGTTTCTGTTGCTACTGCAGTGATGTTGAGGGGACACACAGGGCATACACCAGCTTTGAACATGACTCTCAGGTTGCAAACATCCTGACTTGGTTTCTGTTGCTACTGCAGTGATGTTGAGGGGACACACGGGGCATACACCAGCTTTGAACATGACTCTCAGGTTGCAAACATCCTGACTTGGTTTCTGTTGCTACTGCAGTGATGTTGAGGGGACACACAGATCCTACACCAGCTTTGAACATGGCTCTCAGGTTGCAAACATCCTGACTTGGTTTCTGTTGCTACTGCAGTGATGTTGAGGGGACACACAGGGCATACACCAGCTTTGAACATGGCTCTCAGGTTGCAAACATCCTGACTTGGTTTCTGTTGCTACTGCAGTGATGTTGAGGGGACACACAGGGCATACACCAGCTTTGAACATGACTCTCAGGTTGCAAACATCCTGACTTGGTTTCTGTTGCTACTGCAGTGATGTTGAGGGGACACACAGGGCATACACCAGCTTTGAACATGACTCTCAGGTTGCAAACATCCTGACTTGGTTTCTGTTGCTACTGCAGTGATGTTGAGGGGACACACAGGGCATACACCAGCGTTGAACATGTGTCTCTGTTTGCAAATGTCCTGACTCTGTAGTTGGGGATGTTGAGTCGGATAAGAGTGCAGTGGGTTCTCCTGGACCAGTGTGTGAAATGTTGCTGACCACCGTCATCGTATTGTAGATTGAGGTGGTTTGTGTGTCGTCAGAGTACATCTGTTTGTAGAATTTGTGTTAGCCTAACAGTGGCCAAGTGAACCTGTAAACTTTGCAAGGGCACAGTAATATGGCCAAGCCTTGGGCCCCTGACAAATATTAAGGTTCAAGATGGACGATAGAAGGTAATTGGTATTCACAATGCTCTTTTTATGTAATCATTGTGTCACTTTAGCACCACTAGCTGCAAACTATTGGAATTTCTATTTGGGCTATAGCTGAGGAAGGTGGGTACTTGATAATTCACAAAGTTACCACTTCAATTCTAAAAGTCCATCACACTGCATTGCCCTTGGGTGCAAACATGGCAAACTGGACAATGAAGGCAGAGTGATGCTGCCTTGCTCCGTGATTAAAGATGATGATTTTAGAAGCTTTTTTATATAATACAGTTCTATTGGTGTAGGACTTTCTGTTGCTTTTGAGCTTCCATTGTCTCGCCACGGGTTTAAAGCCACACCTCAACTAAAACCTGCCCTCACCCATAGCATGTATTGCCATGTTGCTTGTTAATGTCGTCCTCATATCTGCCCCCTTTTCTCTTTCACTCTATGTATGTACGATCATGTTTACCTCCCAGATTCTGATATTATTCTGGAAATAAAAGCCTCCTAATTGTATAATATGATGCAGGTCTAGACACAATACTTCACCTGTGGCTTCCAAAAATGGAGGCAATACTCCCTGCATGGCCTCTAGGACTATTCAGGTCGCCAGATTAGACCTCCAGAACTGGGCAGAATACTCCAAATTGATAGTTCCAGAATTGTACACAATACTTAAGATGAGAGTCAGTCCTGGTATATTTCTCCATATAATGCCTTTAAAACTGAGCACATTGTTCCAGGTGTGGTTTCCAGAACTGGAAGCGGAGGGCTTCTAGAGCTGGGCACAGCAGCTTAAACGTGGCTTCTTAAACTGAACACGATATTCTATTTAATACCTCAAGCCCTGGGCTCAAAACTTCAAACGAAGGCTTTAGAATTGATCCCAATAGTTCGGATTTAGATTCTAGAACTGGGCGTAATACTCAGGAGAAGGCTGCTAACGGGCACTAGATATGAAATCCTGCAATGTGCGTAGTTCACCAGTCAGTACACCAGATGCAGTACTGGAGATGAGCTCTTGAGAGCCGCACAATATACCCCAGATGAGGCCTCAGTACTCCGGAAGGGGAGTCCAGCTCTGGACACAAGGCCCAGAAGTAAAATGTCCCCTTCTTGACACAATACCTCAGGCGAGTACCTCGGAACCAGACACCATACTCCGGGGACGTTTAGAGCTCAGCACGGTCTTCCAGACAATTCCTCTCGAGACCGACTCTACACATACCGACGCTGGGGTCTCGATAGTGACATGTACAGTGGCAATAGCACCCCGTCCCCGTCATACCTCTCTTTATGATTCCTAACATCCACCCCAGCGCCTTGTCACCATGTTCGGGCATTAAAGAACATTAAAGGGCCGAATAGAAGGTGGGCGACGACATTGAGTTCATTCCCAAGGGCGGTGCGGTGACGTGTCCCACGTGTCTGCTGTTTGTCGTGAGTCCCTGGGATGTTTTGGTGACTTGTTGACCTTGGCACCAGAGCCTGCGCTTCTCCAGTCCTGTGAGAGCACTTGACCAAAGGATCTCTCGGAAATCAACGGCCTATTAATATACAGAAATGAAAATAAACAGAGCCAGCCAGGGGGAGCAGAGGGAGGGGCTGGCTGTTCGAGGTACAAGGCTTCCTGCGAGGGCTGCCATTCCATTGCTAGAGGGGCAGCAAGGGTACTGACCGGTTACTCACCGGTAATATTCATTACTCCGAGTCGTAGCCCTCCCCGTCCCAGTCCAGGTTCATGTAGTTAGGACTGGGACGGGGAGGGCTGACGAGGAGGTAATGACCGGTTACTCACCGGTAATATTCATTACTCCGAGTCGTAGCCCTCCCCGTCCCAGTCCAGGTTCATGTAGTTAGGACTGGGACGGGGAGGGCTGACGAGGAGGTAATGACCGGTTCCTCACCGGTAATATTCATTACTCCGAGTCGTAGCCCTCCCCGTCCCAGTCCTAACTACATGAACCTGGACTGGGACGGGGAGGGCTGACGAGGAGGTAATGCTGCGTCACTCACGCGTCCGGGCATTGCCTCTCAAAGGTTTGTAGGGTTGAGGCAGAGTCAGTCATTGTGAGGCTACTGCCTCCTGGAGGTGGATAGGGCTGAGGATGGTCAGTCACCCGCCATGCACAGCAGATGGCGCCGCGGTGCCTCGCAAGTGCTGGTAGGCCGGGGTAGTCATTCTCACGTGACGCTTTTCTTTAACATGTGATGTGTCTGCCTCTGGCACTGTTCCAGCTACGCAAGGATTAGACAGGTACCGGCCTGAGACATACCGACGTGCCCGTCCTCTTGTGAACTCGTGTGGGACCATAGGCAGCACTGTGGCATCTAAAAATACCTTCCAACGGGCGGCTCGTGGGAAAGGCACAGGGCCCAGCTGTTCCCACGGACCGGGCCCTCTGAGCCCAGGCAGAGCCCCACTGGCCAGGGCCGGCCTTAGGCATGTGCAAGCTGTGCACCTGCACAGGGCCACCAAAGCCCAGGGGCCACCACACCAATATATATCCATAATATAATAATCCTCTGAGGAGGGATACATATTTGCGTGGCGGCCCCTGGCAGGGATTTGGCGGCCTCCGGCTCTGTTCCACTTCCATACACCCTGACCCCCCCCTCTTCACTGGCCTCCTGCTCCGCCCCGCCGGGACCCCCTCTTCCGGGGCCCCCTACCTACGCTCCCTGCCCAGGGCCACCATGAGCCCAGAGCCGGCCCTGCACTGGCCTGGTGGACACGCCCTCCCAGTCACCCAGGTCCCTTCTATTTCCAGCAGTTGTGTCATTTCTGTTCAGTTGGCTTGTCCTGGGGCCTTGCACAAAAGCCAAATCAGTGCTCCAGCCCGTTTATCACACTTATGCTCTACCTTCGGGTTTCTGCTGGGCCTGGTTGGGGTGCACAAGGGATTTGGAAGCCCCTAGCAGAATTGTGTTTGCATGCACTTAGCGTGCCTCGTTTCTCCTGGACCTTCACACTCGTGCCTTGCCATATAGAGTGCCAAGGTGCTTTTACCTCACACCTGCACATATCCAACAGTGTCGGAGAATCCGCCTGTGTGGGCTATATTAACCCATCTGGTGAAGAATGATACCCACGAATTTTGAAGGTTGACCAAAAATGTAGTGATGTAATTAATGGCAAATTCATTTATCCATTAACCCTCCACAGTTTTTCACTTTACATTGAATGGGACTGTGATTGGTTATCTCACAATCTGTCTTCGGTATAAACATCAGGGTTGCGTATTGGGTGGTGGCAACGGCTAGCGCTTTAAAAAAACTAAATAAATAAATTCCAGATTAACTTGCTTTATTCTGGATTTTCAGGTTAACCATGGATTTGGGTTCAAGCAATTCATATTGTAGTTAAATCCACTGTAGGAAGCTGGCTCTGAATATATACTATACCAAAGTAAGGTATAGTGTGCACAGAGTCCAGTGGAACCCCAGAGCTAGGCAGAGGTTAAAGTAAATAAATAGCACCTTACTCTCCATTTGTGGCAGTATGGGCGAGCAGTAAGGCTTTATCAGAGGGCAGTGTTAAGCATTTATTGTGCACACTCAGGCAAGAAACGATGTCACAAACTCAAAGACTGAACTCAGACCAACTTGTTTGTACAGAAATATTAAGGGGCAGATTTATGATAACTGGCGCATCCCCAGGGACGCGCCAGTTATTTTGCGCCGCTGCTCCGCCACCCAAGGTGTGCCGCATTTACAATGCGGCGCACCATGGGGCAAAAACGGCACAGATGCGTGACGCATCTGTGCCGTAAAAGTGGCGCATTGCTGGAGTTGCATTGCAAGCGTGACGCAGCTCCAGCAAGGCTCGGGGGTGCCCCATCTTTACAATGCTGCGTCAAGACCTACGCCTGCTTCAAGCAGGCGCAGGGTTTTGACGCAGCATTGGCCTGAAAGTGACTGAGTGCAATCTTATAGATTTCACTCAGCCACTTTTGCGAGGCGCACCTGCCCCGGAACGCCCACCCTGCGCCGGAACGCCCACAAGTGGCGCAGGGCTTTACAACGTGACGCATCTGCCTAGATGCGTCACGTTGTAAATGGGTCGTAGGGATGAGCCACGTTTACGCAGCAGTTGCGTGGCGCAAACGTGGCGCATTCCCAACATAAATCTGCCCCTTAGTTATTTTATTACTAGAACTAAGCCAGGGCTGGGGCAGGTAAGTGAAATAATACTTTGCAATACTTATGCAAAAAATTGCAGTTGAATGCAGGTTCAAATGCAGTTGGTTGAATTACAGGTAAGTTAACAGTTCGGAATTACTTTTCAGTTACTTTACAGATTACTGTGCACGTTATTTCTTGGATTACTTTTTAGGTACTTTTGCTAACCAGTGTGATATGCCTAGATATCACACTGGGACATCTCCTACACAAAAGGTAAGTAATAAAGTTTTTGTACATTTGCAGTTTTTCAAGTTTTCATACAAACCAACTCCACACTTAAAAGATTTTTCAAATAAAAGCAGTCAATGCAATCCTATGGAAGGTATGTACTCGTTTGTGGGAGTTGAGTTTCTGGGGTTAGAACCAGGGTTTCACCAGGGTCGAGAATGCACTCTCAGAACACCCTCAGCGGCAGTAGGACGGCGGGGTGTGGAGTGCTGAGGGCCAATGTTATCCACTGGCGGATAGAGGGTCTCCGGTTGGTGGCTACTCACGAGCAGACCACAAGGTTGTTGGAGCAAAGCTACTGGACTTAGGCTTAGGGCAAAGGGGGATCCGATTTAGCACACAAGGTGCACCCACAGTGGCAGCTGGGTGCAGGGTGCTGTTTTGCCGTCGGGTGCCCTGTTTTCTTCAATGAAAGTTGCCGTTTTGGATTTTGGCTGCAGGCTCGGTCCAGGAAGTCTTCCGGGAAGAACCAACAGCTGAGCAGGTAAGTTGGAGGGCTCGGGATGTAGGTGCACCTTGGGTTCTCTTCTCAAAGGCGCAGGGCGACTGAATTCAGGGGTGACTTGTGATCGAATTTCACCTTTCCGGGCCACTCGCCTTTGGGAGGGGTCTCTGTGCAGAGGCTGCAGGCGATGCCGGCGAGTCCTGGAGGGGTCAACCCACGGTGGGCTCGGACTCTGGAACGCTGGGGAATCTTGCTGGGACTGGTAGGCCACCCGGATTTGAAGGAAGTGACCTGAAAACCGGTCAGCCCGGGTCACCCTCGACCACTTATATGCCTTCCCAAATAATGAAGAGTCGGTCAGACAGTAGATAATACAAAACAATTAGTTTATTACATATACGCTGCAGCGGAGCCCAATCTGATCAGTCTCCGGAGAGGACTGCCGAGGGGTCTGGTCTCCCTTCTCATGGTCACATCAGTTATACAATTTTACACCTCTAGAGACCCGCCCAAACTGGAATTTTCCAGCTCAGGCCACAGTGAACAACGGGAGGCACATAAGATGGGCTGTGTCACTGTGCATGGAACACACTATCTTAGTCTCAAGGCCATGCAGCAGCTCTCTACCATGTAAAGCTGTAAGAACAAGCACATCTAATAGCAAAATACATGTAATAATGAACAGTACATTCATTAGGACTGCGAAGCTCCAACCTTGAGGAATACGAGTCAGAGGGGTGGGGTGGCCTTCTCACAGAGGCGAGTATTACAGAGACAGACACTCAATTTCAGCTGTGAAGCAACATGGCGCCGATAAAGATGACACCATGCATGCTAACTTAAGAAGAGCAAGGGTTCAAACGTAGAAATAGAGCACAGTAATCACACGTGTTACAGGAATTAAATTTCAAATCCAACAGACCCTCCTTTTAGCATGCATGCAAAGGAGCTTTATTGGCGCATCTGGTCAGGTTCTTTAACAATTCTAAGGCAGAGAAGAGAGAGGCACATTGTGCCATTAATATTCGAAAATCCCTTCATCCACATTTAATAAAGCCTGAATACCTTGCAGCATCATTACTCTCGCATTAGAATATTGCTGTGGGGGCTTGCAACATCTTTTGAACATTGATGCACAGTAGGCACAGCAAACAGGGAGACAGTGGATACACAGGCAACATGTCAGTATTACACAACTATAGCAATGAGGATGATAAGGATCTTCCACCCCCAAGTGACAAACAAACCTTGGAACCATCCTGTGAGTGACCAAGAACCATTATCTTGGTGTATCTCTGATGCTATCTTATGCAGCTTATGTATGGCACTGTATATAGTGGGGACATGGTCTGGAATGTAAACACAACAACTACTGCCCATGACGCGACAGGCCCCACCCCGATCAGCTAAGATAACGTCTTAAACCATATGGTTCTGAAGCGCAACAAGTCTTGTAGCCTGAACCTCCACAGTGATATTGGTCAGTATTCCAGCAGTAGTATTAATTACTCCTTCCACTACCCTTGTAAGTTGTCTTATATTAAGAATATTAGCAATGGGGCCCCAAATGGGTATAATACCTTTCATGGCATCTGTAAACTGTTGTAAGTGGTGTCTGTCTGATCAATCAATATTAATCATTCTCTTGGTCCGAGGAAACATATCCTTCTCTTAGTGGCAGGCAATGATCCTTATGGTAATTAGGAGGAGATACATACACTGGTGGCAAAAGATAGGAAAGGTAAAATATCCCTGACTACCCTTCATGAAGCCAAACATAACCATGGTGGCCACAAACAAAATAAACATACATGGTGGGATCAAGGGTGGACTTCTTGTAACCCTCAAGTTGTAAGTAGTATTACACCTGCTCTCCCCCACCTCTAGATCTCCTGTCCCCTGGACACAGAAAGGGGCCCTGGCATCCATCACTGACAGTGGTATGGGTTTTTCCTCGGTGACATTTCGGGCCTGGAAGGACTGATAGTATTGGGACGCATTAAACTGTATGATATTGTCCCTCTCCACCTGTGACCTTCCTTTTACCCCCTTATATGCCTGCATGCAAGTACTTAAAAATAATCTACCAAACGGCTCTTGGCCTGTGGGGGCATCGGGAAAAACTCTATGCTGGGAGCGCACATCCTGTATTGAGGTACGAGAATTAGTACTTTTTCGTTCCAATGTATCAAGCTGGGGAAAAAGTTGGATCATGCTCAGTAAGGCAAACCACCCTTCACAGCTATTGTCATATGACAAGAGCATGCATGGATAATAAATTCTCACTTTTATGTGTTACAAAAGGCAGTAGCCCACATGAATGTTCAAATACTGCACCAACTATTCAATCCCTAAACTAGCATTGATACTACAAGTACAGTACACACTTTATTCTTCAGCAATGCAGTCGATCCCTACTACAAAAGAGGGGGAGTTTCCTTTCTGTGGTTATTTCTGTATCATTATATTCTCATTAAGACCAATAGAGTAAGACCCCTGTTATGAGACAAGTTTTCTAGTATCCTCAGTAATACATATAACATCAAACCAGAAATTGTATCAAAAATTGTCACATTTATTAAAAAAGAAGAAAAAAGCATTAATATTAAAGGTTTTCATACAAATTTCACATAAGCATAATTATATCATAGAAATACATGCATATACTTTTCCTTCCAAGTGTTACAATAAAAACATATACAGAGAAAATGTTTAAAATAGCCAATGTTGTCGACGCGTTTCGGCACAGTAGGGTCGGCAAACAAGGGATCAGATTCAAGGGGACTAGAAGGCACAGGGAAAGACTCATGTTAATTAGCAGATGGTGGACGTGTCTCAATTAAACGGTGGACCTCCAGGCTGAGATTCCTGGATTGCCTTAATTTCAGGTGGCACAGCTTCAATCAGCACTGCATCACTGACTCATCAGATGGTGCCCACGTGATTCGAGCTTCTGAAAAGGGAATAAATCATGGCACTTGTTCTACTTCACAGTCCCCAATCCCATCCGCTACCCACTGGTCATAGGGCAGCGGCACCTGTTTACAGTGGGTGGTATGGATCCAGTTTTTCTGACCGTCAACCTTCACGGTAGTCTGAGTAGCTAAAAGGACATGCAGAGTTCCTTTCCAGCGTGGCTCCAAGCTGCTCCTCTGAAAATTACGAATCAGGACCCAGTCCCTGGGCTGAATATCATGACCAGGAGTTTCTGGGTGCTGCTGCAGGGCCTCTGCAACCTGTTGGTGAACAGAACGCAGATTTTTTAGTCAACTCAAAAAAGTAATCAATCAACAAGGGGTACTCTATGTCTGAAAATTTCCGAGGTTGCGGGACGCCCCAGACATTTGCTGGGCGGCTAAACACTACCTCCTAAGGGGACAATACTGTTCTAGAGTGTGCTGTGATTCTCATGGAGATCAGTGCTAGGGGCAAAGCATCAGGCCACTTCAATTCTGTACTCTCATTGATCTTATCCATTTTCAACTTGAGTATGCTGTTATATTTCTCAACCGGTCCTGCTAACTAGGAGTGGTTCGCTGCATGAAACTTCTGTCTCATGTGCAACTAAGCATGGGCGAATTTTGCGAATCTCGCGTTCGCGAATTTTGCAGATTTGCGAACTCGCAATCCGCAAAATCCGCGAATTCTCGCGAATTTGCAGATTTTTTTTGTGTGTTCGCGCGGGTTTCTGCCAGTTCGCGAGGGTTTTGTACAATTTCGCAAACGCGAACTTACCTGTCGGGTCGCAAGTTTTGCGAACTTGTTGTTTCTACGTGTCCAGTCTGTTTGGGACACTCTTCTTCATCACTGCCACTCTCTGTCACCACTGCCACTCTCTGACTACTTATGCCACCCTCTGGCCCACCCATGCCACCCTCTGTTTCATCACAGCACCCTCTGGTTGTCCAGTGTACATTATTGTGGCAAAGCAAAGCACACCTTCCCTGCCTCAAGTGACCTGAATTAATTTGGGGCTGATTAATGTGTCACAGAATATTTTTTTAGCTGGCGCCTGCTTCCTTAGTGCTTCCTGATTAGTGATCTTTTGCACTTGCTAAGTGCTTTCATTGTTGCAAAATTAGTTACAACACCTGCCCTGCCCCAACTGACAATAATGAATTAGGGGCTGATTAATGTGTCACTGGATTTGAACTTCCAGCCTGGCTCCTGCTTGTCTGCCTTAGCTGTAATTCAGGACCTTTGTGTAACTATTCTGAGGGTCAGAGCAGGGTCACATAATAGTTGCAAGTAGGCAACTGAACTCTGGAGGGGCCCCTCAGGAAGCACTACAGGAAATGGCTACTAATGATGAGCTTGAACTTTTGAACCTGGTAAGTAGTTTCAGTTTTGCTAAGATCGTATTTCTGCAATTTAGCGCTTATTCGCGGGGCACGAAGTTGAACTGGGAAGCCGCGAACTCACGCGAACAGTGCGAGCAAGCCATAAAATCCGCTGCTCGCGGATTTGCGGATTTTGCGGGAAATTCGCGAATCTCGCGGATTGCGAATTTACCGAAAATCCGCAAAATCCGCGAGCGTAACGGATTTTCCGCCCATGCTTATGTGCAACCCATTGCACACCAACTGAATGACTTTGGCATTAAAATGGCATTAAAATGGCAGCCGTTATCACTTCAGATCAAACGGGGCATCCCAAAGCGCGGGAAGAACTCTTTCAAGAGTGCCGTCGCCATGGCGGTGTTCTTTTTAGTGGGATAAGCCTCAACCCATTTACTGAATGCACAAATAACCACTAGTACATACTTTAAGTTGTTCACCCTTTCCATCTCGATGTAGTCCATCTGGAGTACCTCAAAAGGGAAGGAAGGAGGTGCTAAACTGCCAACAGGAGCAGGAATACCCTTTCCAGGATTATGAATCAAGAAAACCATGCAATATTTAACCAGATGTGCTGCAACCTTGGGACTGTTATCATTTCGCCATACGGGGTCTAATAGTTTGTAAATCCCTTTCACGCTAATGTGTGCCGGTCCACATGCCATAGTGACGACAAGGAGAACGTACACGTCTGGGAGCATCCATCTCTGCATACCAGATTTGTCCTTCCAACACCCATCCTCATCCAAATTTGCTGTGCTTTCCTGCCATATTGCCAGCTTCTCAATTGTCACCTCACTTTGAATCTCTTTCACATTTTCTAGGGTATCCTCAAAATTCCCATTCTCAGGCACCCACCTAGCTGGACCCACTACAAACATCCTCTGCATTTTAGTCTGAGCTGTCTCCTTTGCTGTCCGATCTGCAAACGCATTCCCCCTCCCGACATCATCTGTGATTGCCCTATGAGCACTACACTTCAGTATTACTAGTTTCTTAGGGAGTGTCAAGGCTGACAAGAGCCTGTGTATCAGGGGGCCATGCTGGATCTTCATACCATGTGATTTCAAAAACCCTCTTTCTGCCCACAGTCGCCCAAAGTTATGGGCCACAGCAAATGCGTCCTGGCTGTCAGTATTTATATTGACGGCAAAGTCCCTCGCTTAACTCACAAGCATGAAAAAGAGCCACAAGCTCTGCAGCTTGTGCTGATTGGAAGGGAACCTGGGATGTCTCAACTACAGTGCATAAGGTGGTGATAGCATAAGCTGCCGTTGTGGTGCCATCTGGTTCCAGATCTCTATGGCGTGTTTGTGTACGAAGTACCCCCAGCGCAGGTGTCGGAGGTCTGGGTGGTGGTGAAGATCTGACAGAAGTGGAGGCAGGAGAAATGGCCGTGGGTCGAGTTTGGCAAGTACTATTTGCACTCTCTGAGTCTTCTGGGTTTGAGTGCGAGGAGGGCGGCAGAGTCGTAGCGGTGGGAAGCCGTAGATCCATGGTTCTTGGCGCTAGTCGCGGTCAGGTCACAGATGGGCTTGCCTTATGCATGCCTTTGGCGTGCCAGCGGCGCGCCCGCTGCGTGTGGGTCACGCAACAGCGACTGTTAAGAAGGGGAGGGGGCTGGACTAGAGGTAGGGAGGCGGGAGCTGGGGCTGTGTCAGGGGGAGGGGCCGCAGGGGTGGCAGCGGCAGGAAAAGAACTGAAACTGAAAGATTGAGTTTGTACAATTTAAATAAAATATTCAGGGCGAATAAGGGGAAATTAAGATAGGTGGAATTTGCGTAGTCGCGCTACGCAAAGTTCTGCGAAACAGTAGAAAATCTCCGCGAGCACACGGAAATTCCGCGAACACGCAGAATTGCTTATCCTGCCCGTTTGCGATGTACTTTTGCGTGCTCACCGGGAAATATCTTGCTAACTTGCCCATGCGGTTGCTAATTGGCGCAGCCATCTTGTTTTTACTTGTCCCGCTGGTACGTGATGCTTATTTCCTGTTCGAAATGCTTTTTGCGTGCTTGCGGGGGAAATATCGCGCAAACATGCCGATGCGGTCGCAATGGGTGCAGCCATCTTGTTTTTCACTCTATTGCTATGGTACTAGGCCTGCTTTTCTATCCTCCCTCTATCTTTGCAATCCTTTGTTTCTGTACACTTTTCTAAAAATCTTTTTTATTTATTATCTATCTCTCTATTTTCCTAAATCTATATTTTTATATTTTTTCTACTTTTTGTGACTTTTTTACTACTTTTTAACTTTTTTTCTATAACTTGATTTTTTTTTTATTTTACTTACTTTTCAAAATCCTCCCTTTTCTTTTCCACCCTCGAGTCCCAGAACCATGGCCACAGGTGTGAGCATGGTCAAGTCCAAGGGCAAGGGCATGGCTGCTCGTGCTCGCAGCTGCGACCCCCTTCCCTGCTGAAGGGGGCGCCCACACGGAGTGCAGGCAGTGGGCCTTATTTTGTGAGGTGGAGGTGGCCGCACTTGTATTTTTTGTACAGCGCCACCTCCCCTTAACCCTGGCAGCAGGCGGCAAGCCTAGGTCCGGGTATGGGCTCCGGGAGCGTCGGCAGCAGTGGGGAAAGGTGCGCCGGGCAGTGTTTCGCTGCTCTGGGGTCCATTGTACCCCTAACCAGCTGATGCACCGGTGGTCCGATATCCTGGACCGAGAGCAGGACCTGCTGGAACTGCTAGGAGTGGAGGTTCTGGGGCTTGGTAAGTAGCTATTTAATATTACTACTTTGTGTTCTTCTGCTCTGTGTTATATATTGCGAATATATATTTTTTCCCGAACAGCAAGACTGCTGCTGTTTACATTGCAGGTAAATTAAGTTTAAAAATCTTCTGTGATTGGTATGACACAGGTGCTCGGCGCTACTAATCTTACTTGTTTGCAACTTTGCGCTCGCTTGTCATGATTATGTAAGAATTTACTTTAGAGAACTTAAGTTAGGTAATGCTAGAGAGACTTAACCACTTCCTTTGTCCTCCTGCCACTAACAAGAGATAGTGGTGGATTGATAGGTTTAGTTACTTATTAGGAGGTCATTTTTTAGTGGTCTGCGTGACGCATCCTCTTTCACGTCACATGTTGCTGAGTGCTGCTTACCCCAGTCCTTAGTAGAACCTTTTGTAGTTAGTTTAGTGAATGGTAATAGTAGGCTTATCACTAGCAGAATGTCAGCAGCAACTAACCAACAATTTGGTGTATGCTAAAATGTATGCATGTGTCCTCCATCTATGCATTTTGAGGACTAAAATACATGGAAATGCAGACTTAGTGAACAATTAGCCCGTCTGGAATAGGTACGCTCGGTCAGGTGGTACTTAGGCTAAGTTAGTATTCTGCAATCAGAATCGAACACTGGATTAGTGTTCATAAATAATAAGTAGACCGTCCGTAAATCCCGCAATACTACTAGTCGATCAGATTAGATAGGTCAAGGGTGTACACTAACTGCACTGTTGATACTTAGTAAGTATGAAGTTGTTGCAGTGAACAACGGTTGAAGAAGACTCCCTTTACTTAGCATTATCAATAGCATTAGCAGCGTGAGTTGAGTAACCAATGGCCGCCTCTATCGGACTTAAACTCAACTGTGAAAGTTTTATGGAGAAGACTAAAAGTCAGATCAGATGACCTTGATGGATGCGTTGAACGAAAAAGGAAAGAAGGGTGGAAGGAGGGAGGACGGACGAGATGTAATATGATTGGCATAGAAGGATACGTGGGAAGCATGCATAGGTGGCTGATAGGAATCAGATGCATGGGTGCTTCAAGGATTGATGGAAGGAGAAAGAAAAGATGCCTGCCTGGGTGGGTGAAACGTTATGGGTAGATAGCAAGAATCCTCAGTGATGTTTGGGTAAAACTGAAAGCCAAGGCAAGTAAGGAAGGATGCATGGGTGGTGGTTTAAAAAAATAATGTTGTTGGTGAAACAAACTAAGGTTTGTTGAGAGGTTAAGAAGAATGATAGAGGTGTACTCTGAATGGATGGATGCCTGGATGGTATTCATCATAGATAGCATAGGTGGAGAGTGTCACTGGATGAAGAGTCTTAATTTGAAGAGAATGTAAAAGAAACCGTGCCAGAGTAGCAAAGCAGAGGAGAATATAAGTTGTATTTTCAGAATAGTAATACTCCTTTGACTCACAGTAGTTTGCAAGCACAGCATATATATATTATTGTGTATGTATGTAGTTATCACGCGCCTTCCTCTAACTCCGAAGACCACTCCCTACCTATGTTAATTTATTTTCAACTGAGCCAGCCAGCCTGCCATTGTGGTCTATCACCTGGTTAGTGGTTACACAATCAATCAAAACAAAGTAACTCATGTTGTCTCATATATAAGCAATGATCATTGGATCAGATATCATCTGCCTTTTTGTAGTAGTCATATTAAAGCAAAACCAGTATGCAGTTCCTAACAGAAAGTGTAGGAGTTTAAGTGTTTGAAGTGAACTGATCAATTGCATCCATGGGGATTGGAGAACATGGAAAAGGATTTTCTCCTTCGGAAAAAGACCCTCACACACCTAGCCAGCTAGGTGTCTTGCTTCATCTTCGGGTCTGCTTCTTATCGGGCCGGCGGTGCAATGCCCGATCAGGCGCCCGTGATGGGGCCTACTTGGCGGAGATCTTTTTTCCTTTATGCCGGCGGGTGAGGTGCATGTGAGGGCCCTTGGAGAGTCAGTGTAGGTGAAGATGGATATATGTGTGGTAAATTAAAATAGGGTAGGAGGTCCACTCAAAACAATTTTAATGACTGTTGCCCCTATCCTAATTAAAAAATATATACACCAAAGACACTGTTCTTCACTCTAAGGATGTGAAGCATGCGTGTTTGTGGATTGGGGTCAACATGTTTCTCGCCTTAAGAACTAATTGTTGGCGATTCGTCAGGACCAAGAGGATCTACCTACACTTTTTGGTAGTGGTCAAGGCAGAATATACAGTGTATAAGTGACCACCAATACAGCACCCTAAAAAGTGGTACCTAGTAGATCAAATGAACACAACCCGCATGGGGTCACAACTATATATCAGCAGTACCGGCTCGTGTTGACACTCAGAAGTAGTGTCCGGGCGCAATGCGTCGCCCAGTGTGAGGATCCTACCCCCACGATGCCGGTCCGGGTAGTAACTCAGGGCAGGGTGAAAGTGAAATTGAGCAGTTGCCCTTGATGTAACAGAGAGAGTATGGGCAGTACCACCAGTAATAGAAAAATACGAGCTTCCCCAACTGCAGACAGTAGTAAATAAAACTAACATGAGTCTGCGTCATGAGTTGATTTGAGTATGTTTGTCTTGGGCGCAAACAGACTGAGCTGGCATGCCTGCTACAATAAGGTTACTTAATTTCGCTAAACAAGAGAGAAGAAAAAGACTGGTGTATAGTGCTAGTATAATGCCTGAAACTCCCACAAATGTTAGAGGTCGAGGAAGTGGGAGGATAGATACATACCACAAATGTTATGTACTGTGCTTGTTAGTGCTACTGTGCCACTATGTGTTGAATTAATTGTGCGTTACTGTTTTGCTAAGAGTATTGGTTACAGTCTTTTTTTCTTTCTTGATATAGCTCCTCCTTCCCAAGTAAAACCAATCAGGAAGCAGTTGGCAGTCATTGCCCAGCGCTGGAAGCTGGAGGCCATCTGCAAGGAATACCGGCGGCTGGGGGTTCTGCCAGAGGAGAAGGCGGCAGCAGCTGCAGCCTCTTCCAATGCCCCAGGCCCCGACCAGGCCCCTCCAGTGGTACGGTGACGCAGTCAGGCAGCCGCCCGCCGCCGCACTTCAACATCCTGCACTGCTGCCCCCCCCCGTGGATGCAACTGCAGGGCATATGCGCGCCGCATGCTCCTCCGAAATGTGCGGCTAGAGGAGCAGGTAGAGGAGCTAAAGAGGAAGTTCAAGGTCCTGGAGAGGGAAATCCAAAGAGCCCGCAGATAAGAGACTCTGTTGGATTGCCCCTTTTTAAATTCTTTTTTGGTGGGTGGGAATTGGGTGTTGGGCTTTATGGACATTTCGGACATTGATTACCGTTGGACTTTTTTGTTTTGGACATTGGTTGGGTTTCGGGAGAGGGGTGAGTCGTGTGTTGTGGGATTTTTTACATAGTTATTTTTTGTTAGGGTATTAAATTATATTTATACTTAAACATAGCATACCGTGCTAATGTTTTGTGGGGGGGTTACTGTTTTATGCCACATGGTTTCCTTCCTTGCTGCTGCAGGGCCGCAGCCGGTGTTTGATTTAAATAATATGCCAATTTTGTCACACACCAACACATAGATGCGGTACCCCTCACAGAGTGACTCCTCCTAGTCCATTATTATACCTCTCTCAAACTTCATCTCTTACCTGTGATTGACTCTTGGACGAGTAGTAGAATGAAGTAAATAAAACATAATGGTGGTGGGGATAGCCTAGTACAACAAGATACAAAATGTAGTTATGTCTAGTCACTCGACACAATCGTAACCTTTAGTGCTGTGTAGGGGGATGTAGATGTATCCAGTCGATACCGGAAATTCATTATGATGGATTAGGTTGACTTGCAATTTAAATATACTGAGCAGGGTTGGGCAAACAGAAGAAGATCCTCGCCCTGTCTTGACTTTGAATTAGTGTTGTTTTCCCCACATCCGCCCCAGCAAGCGTGTGATCAATTATTGGTGTACAATTAATTTAGTCACACCTCAAAATAAATCACACAGACCAGGGGGAGAGGGTTAGGGTTTGATGTATGGTTGGGAAGGGGGTTTGGGGAAAGGTTTGACAAAGAAAAACAAAACGCATGGACAAACAACAAAACACAATCTTGGTAGACGACCATATCCATAAATGTGTTAAGGGAGAAAAAGCAAATGCATGCATGATGCTGATAAGTTGATGGTTAATGATAAGAAGTATTTACTAACTAGCTACTACTAGACAAGTAGACAGTACTAGGCAGCTTTATATAATGCAATTTGCCTTGCTTGTTTTACTTCAGAGAGACCCAAATTACATATAGTTTCTGTTCTGTTGTACCGGGTTTACTTTTAAAGATAGCAAAGAAAAATCCAAAATAGCTGTAGGGATAAATTATAAATTAGCAGAGAGCAAACATCAAAACAACAACACACAGTCGTAATGTTGGAAGATAAAAAATGAATCAAATTATTTAAAAGATGATGAATGTTGATACTGTTACTGTATGTTATCCTGGTAAAATTGGGGAGTTGCATCTCGGCATTCCTCTTGGTCCTCCCTTCCATGGAAGCTACATTCATCAATCTTGGGTGCCGCCACTGCCTGTCTGGCGGATGCGGGTTGGTAAGGTAAGTGTGAGTTGTCAGTGTAGCACAAGGTAAGGGCCGGCCTGTAATTGTAGATGAAAAAACAAAAGGGATATTGAAAAATCAAGGAGAAAAAAAATGCATAAATTACGTTTGAGTCCAACAAGAACACTTTCTGAAGTGGCATGGATTGGATACATCATGTTTACTCTGCTTCCAGCATTAACCTACAACAACAACCCGACACAGCAGGCCCATGGCGCCCGTGACCCAACTTCCATTTAGCTTACATTTTGACAGAGGCAGACAAAGCAGCACATATACAGCAACCTAGCATTTTCCAAATTAAGGGGGATATTATCAAGGGCAGGTGATAAACTTATCGCCATTTTAGCGTCCGTTTTTGGGCCAAAAGCGGCAATAACTTTATTTCGTTATCAACAAGGACACACTAGCATGTGTTTTGCTGACTTAGCGCCCATTTCCAGCACTCCTAACTTTGCATCGCTAATGAGATGCCAAGTAGGTGTGCTTGACAGAACTCCATGGATAAATATCGCAAAGGCAGCTTAGTGATATTGACTACAATGGCCCGGCCGGCGTAGAGATGGACAAAATCGTACTGACTGGCCTTTATCGTGGATTTTAACATCTGCTAAAATCCAGACTTATGTATACATAACATTGGGAGTGTATTATGGTGATACGACCACGGGGTCATATCAGCAAGGAAATCACCCTTTACAAGTGAACATCGCTGGTTTTCCAGCAATGTTGGGCCATTTCCCCGCTATCGCTGGAATTTTCATCGCCCATGCGCTAAGCATTGTTAATACAGAACTAGCTTGGCGATCAATTCCAGCGATAGCTGGCGATGGGAAAACTTGCGCTAAGCGCGGCCAGCGATAATTATCGCTGCCACTTGATGATATGCCCCTAAGTGACTAAATCAACGCACAGCTGTCAGTCATACCACTACACTGACTCGACTCCACCACTACACTGACATCTAGGTCTGCTGTGATTGTTGTTGACTTGTTTACCTTTTCTGCCACTAATGAAATGCCCGGAGTTATTCCATCAATCAGCTCTGATCCTACTGAGTGACTGTGAAAATATTATGTCACTGTGGTTATCATCATCATCATGCTGTTGTCCAACTTAGTGTGTAGTGCAATGGATCGACGTGCAGTAGAAGTACAATTTTGTTATTAAACAACAAGAAGGGAAACATTGAATTGAGTTACTTTTAGTGTGTAGATTAAATAATAATAGTACACAATGAATTCCCTTCATGCACAACAAACAACAACACAAACACCAATCACTCTCAGAGTCAGCGTCCAATGCATGCCATCATTCATAACCTGTTCCACTTCCTTCTCATCTTGACTTAAGGTGCAGCCTCTATCGGCTTGGAAAGGCGGATAGCTATTGTAGTCATCATGTTCCACTTCTTTGGGAGGGACTCAACAAGGCAACATGTTCTTGCTTGTTCTATTATTATTCAACATCCAATGATCATCATCTTCTGGCTTGCAGGAAATGGATCTAGGGTGAGTCAGGAGGATGGGGGAGCAGGACTTGGAGTAGTGGACTTATGCAGACAGCTGCGTATCCAATATGGCAATAAAAAGACTAGAAGACGGTGGTGATGGATTAGTTATGATTCGAAGTTTCAAATCAGAAAGACCGACACACACAAATAATAAAAGTAAATAAGGAAGGAAGAAAGTAAGAAGTTGAAGCCTAGTTGTCGGGGAAGTAAAGCTCATCCTCAAACTCTGGGGGTACAATCAGAAGTAGGTAATCATCTAACACACTACTTCCATCACCTAAGCCACTGTCCTCATCTTCCTGCGTTGATTCATGTATTGTATAATTCGGTGGTATAAAGTGCTGATTCATTTTGATCATGGTTAACCTCTCCATGTTTTTGGGCGAGAGACTGGTCCTTTTCACTGTTACAATGGCACCAGCAGCACTGAAAACACATTCAGAAGATACACTTGCCACAGGGAAAGCCAGATAGTTTATCGCCAGCCTGCTGAGCACTGGCCATTGGCCCCTTTTCCCATACCAATACCTAATGGGTTTTGATCAATGTTGACCTCTGTTGGGTCATCCAAATAGTCCTGGACCATCCACCCAATGTTCAGGAGTGCTACACTTTGCTTGGCCTCTTTTGTCTTTGCATCAGCAATGGACTTAGCAAGCCCTTGCTGTAAATACCAATCCCGTGCCAATTGTACTGGGGCTGATGATCCGGTTCTTGCTGTTGTCGATAGTGTTGGTGGCCGCTCTGAGCCAAACGCACTGCCCTCAGGCTCTGAAGGGGAACTTGACGCCGGATGCCCTGCTGCAGTACTTGTTGTGGGTTTGAGTAGCAGGCCTTTAATTGCCAGCCATTCATTTTCAAAGTGAGTGGCTACCTCAGCTATACAACTTTTTTACCGGGCAACGCCCACTTCTGAAAAAGGCAATAATGTCAGAACCTGGCTATATGGAAATTAGTCTGTTCCTGTCCCAGTGCATGATGGGAACAGGGCAAACCAAACTACCAAGCCAATTCTTACACTGGGAAGGAAACAAGCTTCCAGGGACCGGTTTCTGGCATTTCAGCCGTCGTTGGCCCGGCTTGCTTGAATCCTGATGGTGCAATGAGCAAGGGACTCACATCTGAGTATACCCTTCCACGCTTAGGGTGGACAAAATATTTAACAACAAGGGGTGGTGATGGACAGAGTCTCTGAATTAAGCAGAATACTCTCACCCAGTCAAGAGATCAGGACTAGATCCAACACCGATTTTTAGCTCACTGCACCATCCCAGCTCAGAACCTGGCTATATGCAAATTAGTCTGTTCCTGTCCCAGTGCGTGATGGAAACAGGGCAAACCAAACTACCAAGCCAATTCTTACACTGGGAAGGAAACAAGCTTCCGGGGACCGGTTTCTGGCATTTCAGCCGTCGTCGGCCCGGCTTGCTTGAATCCTGATGGTGCAATGAGCAAGGGACTCACATCTGAGTATATGCCTTCCTAAATAATGAAGAGTCGGTCAGACATTAGAGAAAACAAACCCATTCGTTTATTACATATACGGTGCTGTGGAGCCCAATCTGATCAGTCTCCGGAGAGGACTGCCGAGGGGTCTGGTCTCCCTCCTCATGATCACATCAGTTATACAATTTTACACCTCTAGAGACCCGCCCAAATATGAATTTTCCAGCTCAGACCACAGTGTACAATGTGAGGCACATAAGATGGGCTGTGCCACTGTGCAAGGAACAGGCTATCTTAGTCCCAAGGCCATGCAGCAGCTCTCTACCATGTAAAGCTGTGAGAACAAGCACATCTAATAGCAAAATACATGTAATAATGAACAGTACATTCATTAGGACAGCGAAGCTCCAACCTTGAGGAATACGAGTCAGAGGAGTGGGGTTGCCTTCTCGCAGAGGCAAGTATTACAGAGACAGACACTCAATTTCGGCTATGAAGCAACATGGCGCCGATAAAGATGGTGCCATGCATGCTAACTTAAGAAGAGCAAGGGTTCAAACTCAGAAATAGAGCACAGTAATCACACGACGTACAGGCATTACATTTCAAATCCAACAGACTCGGGCATAGGCGTCGGATGCAGTGGTGGTTCCACGCATCGGGCTTCTTAGTCCTCAGCAGGTTCAGAGTCTATCTTGGGAGTTTCTTTTTAACAGAGCTGCTGTTCACAGGAGATCCAGTCTTTGTTGAAGGTGGTCAGTCCTTCCAGGGTTCTGGAGGTCACTGGTGGGAGGACAAGGCGACTTTAGGTGGAGGATCTCTGAAAGTTGCAGAGGGGCCAGTAGGGCTGGGGACAAATCAGTTCTTCTCTGCAGTGTCCTCTGCTGGGCGTCTTCTTTCGTCCTTTTTAGGTATTGCGTAGTGAATGCAGAGCAGCTGCTTCGCTTGGCGAGCTCTATTGCTGTGGCTTTCGTTTGCGAAGGGAGACGTGCACGCGTCCGGACAGGAGATGTGCACTCCGTACGCATGCACATCTCCTGTCCCCGGAGGCTGGCAGCATGCGCATCCAGTTTTCCCTCCCCCCGTCGGCTCCACGGAGCTAGCTTAGTCTCCTAGGCACAAAGTATTCTCTTGCTCCATATTGCTTTAGTTAAAGCTTGCACTGTGTTAGATCCGCTCTTATTCACTGACATGAAGAAAATTGGACAGTTCATACATTTGTTTGGAGTGCAGTCCATGATAATTGCAGGTATAGGTTCTCGGCTGCCTGCTGTGGAATGGAGAATACAACTGAAATCATGAGCTTAAACAAAGACTGTGTAGCCAATCAGTTGCACCAGTTACTAGAAAGCAACATGTTAGACAGGGTTTAATAACTTGTTCTATGTAGGTTGCGGGAATCTGTTGTCTTGGTTCAGGACTGCCCCCTAAATACTGTATTAGGAGACGTTTTAGGGGTCTCGAGGTCCGTAACCAATGGGCTACTGTCCTTAGGGTGACTACACCCTTGGTGTGCTCACCCCATGTGGGGGAATGATTGGCGAGTGCCTGCCATCTGCAAGATTGCAGGCACTGAAGAGTGAGCTTCACCTCAACTCCCCCACATCAAGGGTGGGGTTGGGAGAGTAGGGCACAACTTCTGGGCTGTGCTACTTTTTCCTACCTGTCTTCCAGTTGAAAAGGAGAGGAGACAGGAAGGGGGCGGGCACCTGATAGCAGGAGAGGCTGGGGGTCGCGTTACAAAGGCGGTAAGGCCTTTGAAGCTCCCCTGCCACAGATGGCTCATCCTGGCCTGAGGGAGGTGAGACCTCCTCCTTCCAGGCAAGGCTGTGTTTCTCAGCTCAGGGAGCAAAGGTTCCCACTCCAGGGTTCCAGAAACATGCCTCATGGTGTGGCAGGCTGGTGTGCACATATCAAGGAACCCACCAGAGGCTAGTCGTTTTTCAGGGGGCCTCTCTAAGATACCCTCTGAGTGCATTGTATAATAAACCCACACTGGGATCAGTGGGGGTTTATTATGCTGAGAAGTTTGCTACCAAACTTCCCAGAATTCAGTAAAGCCATTATGGTGCTGTGGAGTTTGTGATAAAAAACTCCCTGGCCATAAACTCTTTATGGCTTTACTGCACTTACATTGTCTAAGAATGGACTTTTACACTGTAGGGGTACAGTGCTCCTGCAACTGTACCCTCGCCAGTGGTATAGTGCACCCAGTTAGAGGGGTGTCTTGCCTACACCATAGGCAATGGGTTGCAGGCATGGCACACAGGAATGTGTGCCATGTCGACTCTTCACTTTTCTCTGCACCAAAATACGCAGCCTGAAATGGCAGGACCTCTAAGGGTGGCACAATATGTGCTGCAGCCCTTAAAAGTCTTCCCTGGTCACCGTGCCCTTGGTACCCATGGTACCTTTTACATGGGACTTACATGTGGCCATAGAGGTGCCAATTGGGGGTACAAAATGACAGTTTTGGGAAAAAACACATGCCCTTGGAACCTGATTGGCAGGGACCGAGGGTACACTCAAGTCAAAGTGCATCAGAAATTGGGCAAAAAGTGTGGGGGGTTACTGCAACAGACACCCAGCTTCCTAGACCTACTTTATAAGAGAGCCCACCTCAACAGCCTCTTGTACCCAACATTGTCAACCTGTTTAAATCGCCTTCCTCAGCTAGACGTTAATCCTTTCGATCCCCACCCATGGGATTAACCATTGTGCCTCTGATATAGTATTGGATGACAAATTAACATGGTCAGCTTTGCTGAAGAGCTTCAAAATTCAGATTTACTCTAATGGTGATAAATGTGTTCCGTCACTCTGTGTCAATGGAATCAGCTCAGATCTCTTTGAAAATTGATCCTGACCACAACAACGATAGATTTCTTCTTAAAGTATCCCATCTCCAAAAATATCCCAGTGTTTGGTTCTGAGGGACTTTCTGGGTCCATCTGGAGATTCAGTGTCCATTAATCAGTGTCCAAAGCCAATTTGTGTCAACCATGCAAAAAAAAAGAAATATGGCAGTTTTACAGCTCGGCATGGATAGCACTGTGCTAATCCTATGCTTAAAGACTTTGATAGAAAAGCAGATATTTGAGGTGAGCAAATTTTAGAGTGTCAATGGTGTTGAGAGTGCTCTATATTGGAGCTGCTTTCCACCTGAACTTGAAAACTACCCAGAGTTCTCTGTTTTTTTTTACATATACATATGCATTAAAATCCATCCTACATGAGGCAACTGGACTGTTAGCATAAGATAAAAGAAGCAGTCAGATAGCAAAATGCCTCTGATTGTGTTCAAATTGTTGCCCCTACAAATCAAAATACATTTTATATTTTGATACATAAAATATGACACAGCAAACCTGCAGAGCTTTTTTATATCGAGGTTGGGCAGTACATGCGCTGCTCTGGGAGGCATGCTGTATTCAGGTATGGACTTGATGCTCCACCCACTCCCGGTCCATCTTTTTATTTGGTTGCTGTGACTGTCCTTTGTAAATGTTGGCTTTTGATTTGTCAATAGGTTTATTAGTCTCTCCTTGGTACCTCCCTGTCTTCTGTTGTAACCTCCTATTAGGACTGGACCTTTTACTGTGTCCTTACTGTATAGTTTGTATTAGCCCTTCGTAAGAACTTTTTGCTTAATTAATGTAAACACCACTGGTGGAAGGCCAGCTTTTGCAATGGCGGCCGCTTTTTGTTTGTGTTTGCAGTGCGCTATGCAAGCTTTCATTTACACAATGAGGACACACTTACCTCTCGTGGATGGACCATGCATCTCAGTTAACTCGTTTTTTATTTTTACATTACTTCATGGTGGCCCTGCATCTTATTGTGCGCAGCTGACTCAACTTGTTGTTTTTTAACATTAAATCATAGCGGCCGCACGCCTTTCTCCCCTCTCTGATTTCACCCAAAGAAAGCAGACACTTTACTTTGGGTAAAATCATGGAGGACAGCAGCGGGCATTAGCAGTGGCAGAGTAGGCTGGAAGGGGGAGCCACGAGGCAGGGATGGTACCCGGGCACAGAGGGAGCTGGAGAGCGGCAGCTGACACGCCAGATCTGGGGTCCAGCTTCACCTGATTCTACCAGTCGCGTAGCAAAGGGGGGTTCGCCCCAGGCGGCAAGAGTTTTAGGGGCGGTGGCCTCCTCCCCGCCCTTACCTACCATATCAGGTTTGGCAATCTCCCACTGTACATTACAGCCATCACTGGGCGGCAGTCGACGTCAAATCTTGCCAGCATCCCCCCTCTTCAATGCGGCTGCCATGGGTGGCAAACACAGGGACCGCCACGGGCGGCCTTAGGGCTAGCTACCCCTTTGATTACTACACTCTGCCAAGCTAGACGTGATGTGCCTCGTGGCTGCCTCCCTCTTGTTGCCCCACTGATGATATGGAATGACTCCACTGGCGGCGGCAGTAACCCCCCGGCTTCCCGCCAAATGGTTGAATACCTTGTCATTGTTTGCATCTGTGAAAACTATATTTGTTTTCATCTGTTCCCCCTCGCATGCATGCAGTGAGCGAGGGTCAGTGTGCACCCAGTCATGTCATGCTAGAAAGAAGACCTGAGTGGCTTGGTGTGCGATATAATATTGCGATAATGACCATTTTATACCTAAGTGGACAAACACAATCAAAGACTGGTCGCGCAATGTCCGTGCGCCCTTTGAAATAGTCCCCGAGTCCATAATTTGTGCCAAACTAGCCGCGTGTTCATGAAGACAACCTTTGAAAGTCTCTACCGACCAGTATAGTCTACTGATTTCACTTACACCTCTCTCATTGAGCACTGCCATAGAAAGTAAGGGCCAGGCCATTCATAATTTGTCATTTAAAATGTTTTTTTAGAGTTTTATATGGCGCGAACTAGACCCGATAAATCGGATATCAGAGCGCTTTACATGAGCACCAGTTTTGTTACAGATGGACACATTCATTTTTAGGTTAAGCCTAGCAGCAGCGTGCAAGCGCTACTCGCTCTGCAAGGCATGCTGTAGTAGAGTATGTTGTGGAACTCTCGCCCACTCTCCGCCCATATTCTTTACTGGCTTGTGTCATTGTCCTTGGTAAACGCTGGCTTCTGATTCATTATGAGGCTTGTTAGTCACGCCTTGGTACCGCCCTGTGCCCATTTGTTACCGCCCATAAGGACTGGACCTTTTACTTTGCTCGTTACGCAGCATGCTTTATCTACGAACGCGATTGACTCTGGACAGTGAAGAAACAACTCCAAGCAGCCGTTACCTCGAAAAGATAGAGCTGCCCCCCCCTAAAAAGAGAATGAATACACCTCACAAGACAAATGCTTAAGGGGAGCCTTTTTCCCAAAGAGTCACCATGAATTCAGACAGGCTATGTGGAGATTGAAAATTCAGACGAGAACCTCTAACTGAACCCATCACGAAATCGGCTGATCTTGCAGAATAGAGTGTCTGGTCCTGAAGAGAACCCCCAGGCAGTAATTGTGGGGTTCGAAACGCGTTGACTTTTTGTTGTGTTGTTGTATAAACAAGTGTGACTAACAATATGCCTTTTCTGCCTGGTTAGATAACAGTTTAAAATTGAGGGCAGTCATTGGCACAGTGCAGAAATTGGTCTTTAAGAACTCACACTGTTTTTTGTGTTGTTATCAAACTCAGGGTAAAAATGTTCAACTAAAAGAGTACCTGGGTTGATCAAAGGATTTTTTGTTATATGTCACATGTTTTGTCCATGAGTTATTTGTTTTGATGTTGTCTATTTATGTTGGAATGACCCAAATTCATTGATTGTTTTGGTTTGGTCATAAGTTGTTTTTTGTGGTGTGTATACATTTTTAATTGTGGTACATGTTACACGTGATTGATGTATGTAAAATGACTTACTTAAAATTAAAAAATACATTTTGTGATCCATTTTGAAATCGGGTGACATTGATTTTTTGTTCTTGTACCCCTTGGATTTGCTCTTAAAAGAAAGCATCAGTACAAAGCAATGTGCTAGTTGTGTTTTGATAAGAGACTCACCCTTGTGGATTAGAGCCAAATCCTTTGTTGTTAGAGAGGTTTTTTTTAATCTAGTGGGTGAGCACTATTTAGTTTATTGACAATAGCGGCTGCTTTTTTTATTGTATATGCATTAGGGGTGGGCGGCCAGCTACGCTCCGTGCACGGAGTGTGCGTAGTGCCGTCTCCTACGCATTTTGCGTAGCGGGCGTAGCCAGGCGGCACTACGCACGCTCCGCAGACGGTGCGTAGCCGGCTGCCACCCGCCTCCCTCCCGCCCTCCCTAAATACTTCAATAAAGGCTAGAAAGCTTTTAAAAACACTTACCTTGTCCGGCCGCGCATGCGCATTAGTATTCGAAATGACGGCGCGAATCCAGGGACGGCGAGAGGGAGCCCCGGGGACGCGGCGGACAAGGTAAGTGTTTTTAAAAGCTTTTTAGCCATTTATTGCAGTATTTAGGGAGGGCGGCAGGGAGGCGGGCGGCGCGTAGTGGGGCTAAGCGGAGTGTGTGGTGGGCGTAGTTTTGTGCCCACTTCGCGTAGCTCCGCGTAGCCCCACTCCGCACACTACGCCCAGGGTTAATATGCATGCTGACCATGGCGCCTGCTTTAGAGACACCGTGCACAGTTTACATTTTAATTTTAAAAGTTTGGAGTTGAGTACGGCGCCCGCTTCAGGGACACCGTGCTCTATCTTTTTTACAATGCTAGAGGTTAAAAACTCGAAATTGCGAGACCTATAGCATTGTAAATGCTAGTTTTTGTGAGGCACGGAGAGATTACGTGATTTGCAAAGAATCACAGGATGTTGAGCATCTTTGCCAAGATCCAGACCCGTTTCCCCAGCTTCGAAGTCACCCGCTCTCCCCATATTGTGTGAAATTAAATTACACAGCTTATGTCGTCACCAGTGCTGATTTGTCTCAGGTGCACTCACAATAATGCATTGCTGTGAGTCCAGCATTCACCCCGAGTCCACCTTTTATCACGTCACATTATGGTGCGGCCAACGAGGCCGCACAGTTTTTCTTTTCATTCTTTTGTAAGGAAAATGAGAGAATTTGACCTCTGTTGTCATTTAAAAATCCAAGGCATCATATAAAATATGGTGCTTGAAAACATTTTATTCACGGCTTTACTACAATGGAATATACTGATACTTTTTCTGAGGATGATTACCTAGCCCACTTCCGGTCAGTGCTTAATTTGAGCCGGTGGTTTCCAGTACTCAGCACCAGCACTTTGATTTCCTGTGCTCGGCACCTCACCTAATTGTCAACCCCACACTTATGATAGTCTGCCACATGGTGGCGCTGCTCATCTAATTTAAAGGGGAGCAGAACAATGGTTGTTTATGAATACAGTATACATAAAAAATTACTAATCCCGCCTCCCCAGCCATTCATTTAGGTTGGAGACCTAGAATAATTTTAACTGTCACACTTGCAGGTGAGAGAGATGGTTAGTAGTTGTTTTAGTACCGTCTTTGGCAGCGATGTCAGGGGCAATGGGCCCTGGCACTTATTATTTTACAAATCAAGCACTGCTTCCGGTGCTATCCGAATAAGCGGCGATAGTTTTATAGAACCTCCTTTAGCTGGCAAGGAAAAGGAAATCCTAAAACTCCCCCCAGTTGTCGGTTTTATTATTTTTTCCACAAACACTTCTACTGGAAGATGAACCCCTGATCCACAGCTACAAATTACTAATCACGCGCACTAGTCAGCATTTTAACCAATTCTGTAGCTTTTCCTTCAATCAAAAGGGCCGCTCTTTGGTAATTGCAGGCTGCATGGCCTCCTGGTGGGAGACTCGTAGAACTGTAATCCTCCCTGATGACTACTTCTGGCACCCGCCCGGCTCTGCGCAAAAACACTAAAACTGAATTAACAGGCTGAAGAGGATAATTATTAGATTCAGGAACACTTCCCCAGCAAAATCAGTTTTATTTACCACCATGAAAAACTGTTCATGGTTTTGGAAATACCCCTTTACAGTACTTGAAAGGGAGCTGTTTATAAACAGTGACCTTATTTTTTAATTTAACAGTTATAGTGTAACCAAACAAGCATTTGCAATGCAATCAGTCTCGCGTTTTCGAAGCTTTAACCAATTGGCATGGTAAATAACAATGCCTTTCATTTATGTGCACTTTGTACTTATAGTCATTGTTTTCAGGTTTTCAAAACACATAAATAAAAGGCATTGTCATTTACAATGCCAATAGGTTAAAGTTTCGAAAAGGCAAGACCTATTGCATTTCAAATGCTTGTTTGAAGTTTCTACAAAGTTCTTCAGAGAACTTTTTACTTTGCTAATTGGTTGACACATTTCTGGACGCTGTAGAAATGATTGACACGTTGGCAACCATGCTGTGCCCGGCAGATGGGGAAAGGTTAGTGACTAACCTTTGTAAGTCTTTCGAAACAGATACAAGTTGGAAGCCACTGGCGATCACAGGGTTATGGGGATCAGAGTATCCTGAGCAAATAATAAATAAAGAGGGGGGCACACACTGAACACACAAAGGTCTCATGTAATGCAGGTCTAAACCTATACAATTTAATTACTTACATAGAACTTATTTAATGCAGATAAAACCACTCAGGATTAATCAAAATGCTGTGGTGTCTCAGGTGTCACAAGGTGAACTTTGGTTTCTTCTACATGATGTGGTCATGCCAACTGTTTGCAAGCAAGCTTATTGGCATACGACGCAGACTACATTCGATTGCACGAGGGATTCCGACACTGCCACTCAAAACTTTTTCTGGGTCCATTTCTGATGCCTAAAAAATGAAAAATGCCTCATAAATTCTCTGCACTGGAGGCAGTCCTACCCAAGTAGCTTCTAGTGGTTCATTGTCTTCGCCCACTTAAGCCACAAGTGCATAAGTTGGAGAAAGATATGCTAGAGAGGACGATGGCGGAAGAAGAGCAGATGAACATTACAAGGACAGATGAAGAACTGACGAAAGACTTGGTGGAATGGTCCATGATGGGACAAATATATTTTGGATCCCCCAATATACCAGAGCTCCTCGGAAAAGTAGAAACGGTCATGGGCTTTTGTAGACAGATAGGAGTGCAGCCCTCCTAGACAAGTACGAGCGCTACATATGGAGTAAGGAGAAGTTCTTGGGGGGATAGTCTTGATAAAGAAGAGCTATTGCACAAGACTCGTAGAGTGAGATATTTTTATTTCAGAAGCTTAAAACACAAAGATCTTTAAATGCAGTATGGGGAGCGGGGGGGGGGTTAAATTAAATGAAATGAAAAGTGAAACATCAGCATCATAAATACGTTTGTTGTAGACACAGTCCATACAAGATAACACATAAAATACAGAGGTTCCTGGGAGGTTGGTGGAAGTAGAAGAGGTGGTTGATGTATGCCAGGACAGAGTTGGGCAGTGCCTTGACCGCGAGGGTGAGGATCTTGAATTGGCATCTCTTCTGGACCAGGAGCACGTGGAGACTTCTAAAGTGAGGGGTGATGTGGGTTCAGCATGGGAGGTCTAGGGCTAATTTGGCCGTGGTATTCTGGATGGTTTGGAGTCTTTGGAAGATGTGAGTAGAGATCCGAACGTAAAGTGTGTCGCCGTTGTCCAGTTGGCTGGTGACGAGGGCTTGAGTGACGGTGCGTCTAGAGTCCCGGGGCAGCCACTTGAACATAGGAGTGGTGAAGGCAGAGGTCTTGCAGGTAGGTTAGTGATTAGCATTTTGTAGTGCTACAGTAGTAATTGGCTTCCTTATGTATGTCTGTCATTAACATATTGGAAAAAACCGAATATGCTAATACTGTTCCTGCACCTCACAATTTAGCAAACACCCCTGTATTTAACGAGAATATACCCCATTACCTCTACAACATTACCTCTAGTGAACATTACCCCACTGACATTGCCTCAACAACATTATTACCTTGTTTGCATTACATAATATTGAATTAAAATGATTACAAATAAACTAATACAATGTATTTACATTTACTAGAATAAAATAAATACCATTGATTAATGTATATGCTAAGGTTAGCATTAGAGTAATGCTGAGAGAATGGTTGTTTGTACATGAACATACATTAAATCAATCTTAATGTATGTAAGAGTTGTGAGTTAATGTTATTATTATTAGAATTAGATAAGGTTTAAATAGTTTGAAAATAATTTAATATAGTTAACTTTAGATTTAAAATAAAATAAAATAATAAAAATTGGTAAACAATAGAGTTAATATTAATATAAAGATCAGTGTAAAGGCACCATTATTTACAAAATATACCTATGTGTATTTGGATGCAGTTATTTATTAAATATTATGGATAGGTTATGGTTATCATTAGCATTAGAAGAAAGGTCAAGTTGCTCTATTTTATTTACTTACAATTAACTTAATTTACTCTAAATGATTGCTTTGCTTTAGGGTAATATATATGTATGTGGGAATTGCAGCTGTATTGTATGCTCTTGAGGTTCCTCATATCTTGTGGGTTGAACATTTTGACATATTATAGTATATGCAGCAATCACACAGACGGAAAAATGCCCAGATTCAGCAATTCCCTTTGATAATTTTGAATCTGAAAAATACTAATCATATTTCAAATGAAGAACAGTGGCTTTTGAAAGGTTTTACAATGCAGAGGGAGAGGCACAGACTTTATAAATGTCTCACAAAACCGCCTAGTGGGTGGTGCATTATATTTAATTGATTTGATGACCCATGCTACCTCCTCCACCTAACATTCAGTAGTTCATCAACTATAAATGTCCATTTTTGTATTTTAACCCTTCAACATCTCCGTTTCTAAATACTCTGGAATTTTAAGTGACTGGCATAGATAGGACAAAAGTTTCATAAAGTTTATATTCAGTAGAAAACATTTGATTGGATCCCTCCAAATTACGGAGCTAACAGCTATACTCACAATAAGTGTAAAAAATGATAAATGAGCTGAGGCATTATCACAAATGAATGAATGAATGAATTAAATATATTTGTATAGAGCAAAACAGCTGCTCTAAAAGGAGCATGCCAGCCTAGCTGAGGGTAATATGCGGTTGAAGAAATAAAAAGAGGATGGGCCAGCCAACATTAGGTCTCTCTGAAGAGGTGGGTTTTTAGGAGGGTCTTGAATGAGTTCTCTGATGTGGCACCTCTAATATGATGTGGTAAAAGATTCCAGAGCTTTGGGACCAAAAAGGAGCGCGCACCTGCTCTGGTCTTTTTAATATTGGGAATGCAGAGCGGGTGATTGTTGGCTGAAGGCGGAATGTATATTTTGATTTTGTCACAGATATAGACGGAGCCTTTCAATTGGGTGACCCTGAACGTTAATGTCAAGGCTTTGAATTCTGTTCTTTGCTTGACGGGCAGCCAGTTGAGTCTTTTTAAACCTTTCCCAATGGAATCTCCTTCAGGAATGTTCAGAACTAATCTGGTTGCCGCATTCTGGACTCATAATCTTCTTGAGGAGAACCCATGAGCTGCACATTGGCATAATCAAGTCTCAACATCATTTATGCATCAACAATATCTTTCTGGTGAGTTCTAGCCAGCACTTGAGAGTCTTTCTTAAGGATTAAAGAAGGAAGATGCAGACACCTGCGGTGGCATACACAAAAACCTTAAAAGAGCGGACATTGTCTAACTTGACCTGCAAGTTTTTTGCAGTAGTGGATTGTGCTTTGGGGTGTCCCATATCAGCAGGCCACAGATGGGACAGATTTGGTATGGAAGGGGAGACAAAAATCAGGATTTCGGATTTATTGGAGTTAAAGCAAAGGCACTCAATTTGTGGATCAAGAGTGACATTTTCCAAAGTAATGTAAAAAGTTGCTCAGCTCTATGATTTTTTTGTAATTGTTAGACTGGGCATTTATTTATGTATCTTCTTTTGAATGGGGGTGGTGGGGTGATGAGGTGTTCCTGGCTTTACTCTGTTCCACTGATCTCCAGTCACTGTTTCCGTATGGGATTTCCATATGGGATTGTTTGGGAGAAATACAAAAGTAGCAGGAACACAGTCATTGATGCCTTAGCTGGATCCTCTTTAAAGGCTTGCTATCCTACCCGGAAAGAATTGCAAGATTCCTACTAAAGGCCCCACCAGGCTCATGATCAGGAGACACAAAGTGGCCCAGATGAGTAGAGCATCTTTGGGAGAGGATTAAATGGAGGAAGGCAGTGATGTAATGTATATGTGCCTGCTGCCTCTTGGCCCTGGACCTGCCATATTGCTCCTATCCTGCCAGTGCTGATGATTTACATGGGATACAGAGTGGGGAGTGGGAGGCATGATTCATACCAGATCCCATAAACACCTCCAAAAATTGGACACCAGTCAAGTCCCTATATGAAGTGAGCTGAGACTAATTGTCATAGTAAGGGAAACATCATGCATTGTGCTCATTGGAGCATTTTAAGTATGTGAACTTATGTTATTTTAAAGGATTTATGTAGCGCACTGCTGCACTGAACAGGGCTTCGAAAGCACTACACCCCGACAACATACATGCTGCAACTTCCTAAAAGGAAATGCGAAAGAGAGGGCTAGATAAAGAAAAGACAGGTCTTGAGAGGTATTCTGAAAAGAAGGTGGGGGCATATTATCAAGAACGGCGTTAAAAGTTAATCGCCAGTTTAGCGACAGAAAACTGCCGCTAAAGCGGCTATAATGGGCTTGATAATATGCCCTTGAGAATTCCAATAGAAGTCCATGTTCTGGTGTTAACATGGGCTTCTATTGGAATTCTCCAGGGTATATTATCAAGCACATTATTGCTGCTTTAGCTGCAGTTTTCTGCTGCTAAACCGGCGATAATGTTAACATCGTCCTTGATAATATGCCCTGTGGTTTTGAATTTTCTTAAGAGATTGGGGGAGGAAATTCCAAAGAGATGGGGCCCAGGCACAGAAGATCCTCCCACCCACTCTTGCTCTTCTAACTCGAGGAACAATGGCTAAATAGAGGTCAGCTTAGCATAGAGGACGAGAACGCCGGTAGCGAAAGATACAATTAGACAGGATGGGGTTCCCTGGGAGTACATGGTCTTATGAGCATTGCACAATTCTTGAAGTGAATGCGTTTATCCAGAGGGAGCCAATGCAGCTTACAAAGAAGGCCAGATACGGTTGAAAATTTAGGGAGTGAAAAAAGCAGTCTGGCAGCGGCATTTCGGGTTAACTGCAGTCTTCTAGTGACTGTTTTGTTGGCTTCCAAATACAGGACATTACAATAATCCAAGCGGGACATAATTACTGCCTGAATTACGGTTTGCTGAGTGGAGAAATCAAAGACGCCCAAGATGGACTTGAGGCTACTCAGGTGCCCAAAGCAAGTGCCTGCTACAGTTTTAAGTTGTGTCTCAAATGCCAAAAAGTTGTCCATCCAGACTCCCAAGATTTTTACAGTGGACTCTGACTTATAGGGAGGACCAAGAAAAGAAGGCCACCAGTGGTCACCCCCGGATAGAACAAGTTTGCCCAATAGCAGAATTTCAGTTTTATTAGCGTTCACGCGGAGACAGTTATTATTCATCCTTTGAAAAATTGCTATATTCGGCGTGCTATCTTCAGAGACTGAAAGAATAAAGCTGGGTGCCGTCTGCATACACCACCGGTATGGGTCCCGAGTATTTTGTTACCTGAGCCAATAGTTTGACATATAAATTGTGTGTATTAGCAGCAAAGAATGCTAGTGGGTGTTAAGGAAATCTGCTTAATGTGCCGAGGACATGATGCAAATTTTTATAGGATACAGACTATTTAATTATTTACTTTAAGTTGGCTTACTGGCCATTATAGAATTAGCAAAGAATCTATTGTCATTATGGAAGCTTGCCAAATGAAGTAATGGCAAAAGGATGGAATAAATTAAACTTAGGGGCATATTTACTACTACAGTGGTGGAGTGCGGCGTTAAGCCAGGAAGGCTAACACAGCGCTTCATCACTTTAAAAACACAGGGATGCACCATATTTACAATAATATGGTGCAGTCCTTCGTTTCTCCTTGCACGGGCGATACATTTAGCTGCCTGGCACCCTTGCACCATAGTGCAAACACGCATGCGCGGGAACCAACCAAAGAGCACAAATCCTCCTGAATCCCTTGCAGAAATGCTTCTTGTTCCTACTTCGGGAAGGAGTGTAATACTTCCGGTCCTTACCAGTACTTCCGGGTCCACGCATCGGCGTTTCTCTCGTCGGCACAGAGTCTCATCTCCAGGCTCCGTTCTTCTTCAGCACGCTCTCCTTTCTGTTCCCCAGTCACCGGTTGAACTCAGTGTCGGCGTCCTTCTTCAGAAAGGGGCATCTCCTCTTGTATCACCGCCCTCCCTCTCTTTCGGCACTACTTTGTAATCCTAAAAAGAATAAGGAGGAAAAACAAAGCTGCATAATGCATTTTTGGGTAACAGCGCCTGGGCGCTGAATATACTAATTATTATTATTTTTATGTTACTTATCTGACCTGGACTTGGTGATTTATGAAGATCTGCTTTTCTCGATTAATTATCGCTATGTTGGCTTAGCGGCAATATTTTTATCGCCGAGCTGCGGCGATTTTTATCGCTTAGGAACCTTGCTATTATCAAGGTTTATCTCCTAAGCGATAAAAATCAGCCGAAATACATGAATAACACTGAAACGTCAGCGATATTCATGCATTACCGAGCTAATGCTCTTAGCCATGTTATCCACCTACCATTGGATAACATGGCTAAGAACTGCTCAGGGACAGGTGTTAGCTTTTGGAGATATTCGCGCTTAGGGCGAATATCTCCAAAAGTTGGTAATAGGAGATAGCGATGTTAGCGACTGTTTCCAGCTGTTAACAACTTGGCACGCCCACTTTGCATGTCATTAGTGATAAATTTCACTGACATGCAAAGCGGGGCCTAAGATGGTCGCGATCTCCTACTAGCTGTCGCTAACTGGTGTTAGCGACAGCTAGGTAATAGGGAGATCATTTTATCTCCGCTTTCTTGGCTTTTTAAGCCAAAAAAGCGGAGATAAACCCCCTTGATAATATGCCCCTTTGTTAGACTCTCCTGAAGTTAAGGTGGAGTACATGTCAAAAGCTTCAGATTGAATCAAAAACGACCTTAATAGCATCTATGATACAAGGCAGCCACAACATTATTTTTTGTTGAGCTTCCTATACTAATTTATCTTGCATACTACATTTTCTTTATTCCTTCAAAAAGATAATTAACTCCATTGCTCCGACCTCTTTTCTCTCTAGACACACACCATCTCACCCCTAACACCACTTACCAGAAGTTACAGAAGAAGGGAACAATTCAGGTAGATATACACTTTACACATAAAACCTGCATAGATAAAGTCACATTCGAGGTAGCAACACTTATAATATACTTACCTTATTATCTGTCCTTTTTCTTGACGGAGACCTTCCTTGGCATTTTGGATTTCATCTTTGAGTGGGGTGCAGCGTGGGACCTTGTTTCTTCCCTCCTTGTTTTCTCCCTTCTTCCCCGAGTTACCATTCGGTACTTAGACTTGGTTGGGTCCTTTTGGAGATTTGGGGAGGTTGAGGATCTTGCATCATTTGCCTGGGGTTTCTGCAGAGACGTGAGTAAACCTTGACATAAGCTAGCACATTCCTGACCCATATACGACTCTTGACTGAGGTTCTGAGATACTAATGCTTCCCTGCTTGATTTCTTTTTGTCCTGACCTGACTACCTTCTTGGAAATTTCTTGATTTGTGAGTCTATGTTCCTAACTATCCTCTCGACTTATAAATTCTAGATTACTAATGTATAGTAGAGAGATTCTTAGATAATTTTCTGAGCACCAAATTTTGATGCTACTACTCTGTATTGCTGTCACATAATTACTTGTTTGTTTAATACTAGTTTGTGTCAATTTCTTCAGGCGTCTGGGGACTCAAGTTGTTATTCTATATCTTTCCAGCATGGTTTTATGAGTTGTCGCTTTGAACTTGATTATTAATTTGTAATAAACCTACTTGAACGTGGCCACCGATTCCTGGTCCTCATTGTGTAGCCAAATGGGTTGCACTGTTCATTGAAAATTTGATTGAATGTGAATACTAACTCCCATCACCACTCAGTCGGATCTAAAAGATTTATCTTAGGACAAATGCTAAGCAAGTGGGTCCAGAAAACTCAGTATCACTATCATATGATGATCAATATCACTACACTAATGTTCTGGGCTTAATTCACAAAGGTAAACTTACACTATGGTGTAAGTTTACTATTTTTTGGGAATTCACAAACTATGAGTTTAATTTTACTATTTGTAATTTTACACCTGCGGAGACTCTGCACTAGTAGCGGAGAACTCTGCACATAAAAATATATGCCTGTGCTATCTTTTTGTGTTCAAATTTCACCTCCTGACTGCGTAGTCTCCACAGTAGTACAATTACTATTAGTAAAATGGAATTTGCAGTTTGTGAAAACCAAAAAAAGTAAACTTACACAAAAGTGTATGTTTACCTGTGTAAATCAGGCCCAATGTTAGTAGACTAATCTAATATTTTCCTACAGATTTACCAGACGTTCTTTATTTAGAACCCACAAATTTCTCTCTGTAAAGCAGCCTTTCAATTCTCATTAGTGTTGAACAATCGTGAAGGCATAATGTGCTTTAAATTTTCAACACAAGTTCTCAAACTTCCTTAATTTAAAACGGCATTAAAATTTAAACAACTTTACATCAATGTTTTCAAAACACATCATGCATAAATATTCAAATGTCTAGGAGACAACTCCCTTGCAGAGTGGCCCTTAAATTCATCCAATTTTAAGCAGTTTTTCTGTCCCAGTGTCTTTAAAAGTTCACGTTTTGCTATTATGTTTAAGAAATTCAATGGGATGAACCAACTCTTGCTCTAAATTGATTTTTTAAATTACATCTAATTGTATCACTTTCACTGACCTATATTCCGGTATAACGTGCACAATCTGCCAGCGAGTCCTCGGCCCGCCCACCACCAAACACTTTAAATCAGAGCTTATTTAACTGTGATGTATTTATTTATCTAGGGGCTTATTCACAAGCCCCTTGCGCCGCTGGTGCATCACATTTTGTGATGCACAGGTGGTGCATTCGCTGCCCCTTATTTACAAGGACACGTAAAACCACCATGTATGGCTTTTTGTGTCCTTGTAAATACTGCTCCTTTTCCCGGAGTACTTTGCGTGAAAGGGGTGTGCCATGAGTGTTGCTGTGGGTGTTCCCACGCAACACCCATGGCTTCTGCCGCATTCCCAGATTTATTATCTTTTGTAAACCTTGGAATGCATCAGAAACGTACGCCTCCAAGGCGTAGAGAGGCACATCGAGGAGAAATACTTTCATTTCTCCTCGTTTTTGGGTCTCGCCTGAGCCAGTGCCTGCGCTGCACTGCGAGACATTTATTGTGTCGGCTTTTGAAAGTACTACCACACGCTTTTGCTGGCCTATCGCTTGCGGTTACCTGCGCGGGCACACGCGCAGCCGCCTGCTTTCAGCGCCCGATCTGGCGCCATCTGGCTTTCCTCTCACTTTCTCTCTGAACGCTCCTCCGCCCCTCCCTGCCACTTCTCGCGTTAATTGGTGCTTTTGCCCGGCGGCGCTCACGCACCATTTTCGAAGCTGGGTTTGTCTTGTTTAACTTGCAGTGCGAGCGCGCGCTTGTTCGTTGTGGCAGCAGTACCTCTCACAAATGAGGCTGTTTTTCCTACTACAGGGTGCTTCTGTTCTGGGTCTGTTCTCGGATGCTCCATGTGATAAAGGTAAAAAGCCCGCTCATTGTGTTGCAGGGTGAAAACAGACTCTTGGGGCCGCAGCGGTTGTCACATAACACTGTAATGAAATGATTGCTGTCTTTCAGCTGGCATTTCAGACAACGATCACGTGTACGAGGCTGCTGGCATTACTCTGCAGTCTACCTTTGAACACCGCAGGAGCTGGGTAATTTAATTAGATACTGAAGTGAGCAGGCGGCAGCAACAATAGCTCCTTTTACCTCCTGGATGGCAAGTAGTCTGACACGCGGCTGCACCTTTCATCCTCCGTAATGAAAATCAGCCACCTGCCTGGGATCAATGTTTAATAAATCGTGGGGAGCATGGTCACGCGGGTTGCGAGCGCGTGCCCGTTTTCCGGAAATGGATGTTTAATTGTATTGACTGGTTGTGAGGGGGTCCGATATTAATAATACATTGGTATAAGAATGTACATGATTGAAATTACAATGGAAAAGGCTTTATCTTTCACGGAAAACATGTATTTCCGATTCAGGCTAATCGAACAGTTGAGTCATATTGTATATGGCAGGCTTTCAAGCAAAATTGCCTCTAAATACACGGAAAGGACAGCAGAGAAGCAGTAGTATACTTTATTACTGCATAAGTGGACAGTCACAAAACACATTAAGTAATTAGTTTTTGGACAAGTGAGACGGTGGAGAGTGGAGTCTAAGGAAGACATGAAGATTTATTTAAGCAGACAATAGGAGTAATATTTGTTCAGAGTTCATCTGTCTCAATAACTTCTTTGGATACAATAACAATATAAATTGCTAGTTATATTTGGCATGCGCGTCAATGGTGGATAGAAGCCAAGCAGCAGCTTTTAATAAACGCAGTGGGGGCAGAGGTTACCGCCACGGCTCCTCTTCTTCGTTACATTACTGACAAATGAGGCATTCCACGTCACTGACAGACCCACAAAGCCACTGGTTTTGTAAAGAGAAAGAAGCTTTGTCTTTCCCTGGGGGCGGGGTCCACCTATACCAATCTATAATAACTGCTGCATAAGGGAGACGCATTTCCTTCCTAGTCTTTTTATCTGACTAACAAACCACATGAAAGGTGTTGGGGAGGGCTTGCTCGCTACGCTGGGCACTCGGGGGGGGGGGGCTGACATCCCAATGGCGCAAGGTACGTGTAAATAAGCCCCTGAATGCTATAGTCTCCCGATCTCCTCATGGTGTTACTGGTTACAGCTACGCCGCTGTCAGGAGCAAAGAGCATAGTGGCAGGAGATTGTGGTGCTGGTGGGAAGCAGAGTCATGGAATACCAGTTTGTAGCCCCTGGTTCTAAAAAACAGGTGCTGAGACGGGTCCCTATCAGGCTCTTCATTTTTGCCCTCATCCTCAGGATGAAAAAAACAAGCATTGGCATAGCTAATAGGTCTCGCTTTTGGGACCCTACAAGTATTTATGCAGCACAGTATCCTTGGTGCAATAACATTAACTGTTGCATGGTTAAACACTCGGAAGGTCCCAAAAGCTAGACCTATTGGCTATGCCAATGCTTGTTAACTCTTTCTATGCATGCTGCATTCTGCAGCATGCACAGAAAGAGGAAATCACCTCTCATGATTATTTTTGGGCCACCTTCCTGCACAAAAACAATCTCCCCTAAATCGCAGACACCCCTGCAAGGGTGGCTGCATCGGCGCATGGCAGCCAATCGTGTGCCAGCGCAGAGGAGAGCACAGGAATCTGTCATATCGTTGTAGATCTGACGCATCCATTTGCTTCCAAAATGATGCAGCGCATTGTGCCAAATGGCTTGCTGCACCACGCTACGTTCCTTTGTCGTAAACAAGGCTCCTCTTTTCATTGCAGTCACTATTAATGTTTCGGTCACCTTGCCAACGTCTATTTGACTTAGTGTTACGCTGATATTGAGATGTTGCCCCAACCCCTATCCTCAGCCCCCGGTCCCCATTTAAATGTACACGCAGGCGTTGCTTAAAGCTCCCTGATGACTGGGAATTCTGCTGCAACATAAGATGAAGGGCACACGCAGGAGAGGACCGGTGAGAACCGAAGCGTAATTAGGAGCAGGAATCATCAGTGCCTAGAGGTTCAAGGGGCAGACTGCAGCACTCTAAGTTGCAAAGTGCTGTTCAGTTGCTGTTTAAACAGACAGGGATGTTTAAACTCTGCACTTTTGGTATCAATGGCTTAGTGCAGTGAAGAATCCAGGTAAGGAGGGCACGTGAAACACAGAGAAGATTATATTTAAGATAATTTATTCTTCAGAGAAAGATAGCAAGTATTAGAGCCCACGCCAACTGCTGCACTGGTATACACGGAATGCCTTGTACAGTGGATTCCAAGTTCCAGTGCATGCGGTGAACGCGAGGACATGCACGAGGATACAACAAATCCTCCTTCCTAGAAAAAGAAATAATACAACAGCGAAAACAAATAGATGAAACATAGTAAATAAAAACTATACATTACATTTTGATATGATAAAATTATTTGCCAACTTTGTAGTCTTTGAACCAAGTAGGAGGCTTTCTTAGACGAGGATTACTCTTGTTGAGAGATGGAACGGGAACAGACAGGGGCGGAGATACAGTTATAGAAGAATGCCCAGAATAGGGAAAAGGAGAGATTCCAGACCTGTTATGGGAAATAGCACCAGTAGAAGGAGATGACCTTACACTCAGAGAAGGAACTTTAACTACCTTGGAAAGACTCCAAACATTTCCATCCGACAACTCCACGACCTGTCTTCCCACTCTAACAACTAGCATGGGATCAGAGAAGTGTGACTCACCAGATCTAATGAAACCAGACTTTCTCACACGTACCCAATCTCCAACCTTGCACAGATTGTTGGTACTAGCACAAACCAAAGGAGAATCACGTTTCTTGAATTTACCATTAATAAGATCTCTCATCCAGGGTTGGCTCATGTTACAAACACCCTTTCTCCCCCGCATTTTTTCAAACGGGGACAAATCACCATCAAACCTAGGAGTGTTTCTATAACTCCATAAAAGTTTCTTAACAGCATCGTAGCAATTCTCACCGTTGCACACAGCCAGTTGTACACCTTCCATAAGAACCCTGATCCACCTTTCTACCATGCCGTTACCTTGAGGATAATATACAGAAGAACGTTTGTGCAATATACCATGATTGCAACAAAAGGACTTCCTCTCCGTAGAGGTGAACTGCGTACCATTATCGGATAGGATGGAAGTAGGGAAACCTTCTTTTTCAAAAATCGAATTTAGAAAATCAATGATGACTCTAGAAGACACATGGGGAACAAATTTCACCTCAGGCCAATTTGAGAATTGATCTATCAAAACAATGGCATAGATAGGACTACGACCAAAACTAATTGGACCAGCAATGTCTAAAGAAACACATTCCCAGGGTCTTGAAGGTCTAGAAACAGTATCATGTTGATATTTCACAACTTTTTGAGACTTATCACTCACACAGCACTCAACACAAGATCTTACCTTTCTTTCAACAAATCTGTCGACGCCTGGCCACCAAAATTCACTCCTTATTCTCCTTTTCATACTGGACATGCCCGGGTGACCCTCATGAGCCATGTCCAAAATGGTGTCTCTTAAGCCATGAGGCACAACCAAAAGTAGACCTCTCAACAAAGTTTCACCTTGGATGGATAACTCTTGAGCCACATGGAAATAAGGCAAAATACTTGGAGACAAATTTGTTTTGGAAGGCCAACCATTTTTAACAAAAGACAAAACATCTAAGTAATCACGATCATCACCACAAGCAATTGTCCATTCATCTTCTTTGATACATCCATTGGACACCTCACAAATTAATCATCATCTGGAGCAACATGATTATCATCTTGCACAGGCAACCTTGAGAGAAAATCAGCTAGAACATTTTTCGCACCAGGAATGTACTCAACTAAGAAATGAAAATCTTGTAATTTATACTGCCATCTCGCAATTCTGGAAGTAGCTTTACCACAACCTTTAGTCGTGAAAAGATCTACAAGGGGACGGTGATCAGAGCGTACAACAAAATCTGTGCCGTACACGTACCTGCGAAAATATTCAATCCCCCACCAACAAGCCAAGGTTTCTTTCTCTAAGGTAGAATACTTTGTCTCAGCACCACGTAACGGTCTTGATGCAAAAGCAATAGTAACAAAACCACTTTTTTGCTTCTGCATCAACACCGCACCAATGCCGACATTGCTTGCATCAGTGACAATGAACGATTTACAATTGGTGTCAAAAGGGGATAAAGCTGGAGCAGAAATAATGCATTTTTTCACAAAATTAAATTGATCTTTACAATTGATATCCGAAATAAATTGCTGTTGATTTTTCATCAACTTCCTTAAGTGAGAAGTTTTGTCAGCAAAGGAAGGAATGAACTTGGCATAATATTCGGCTAACCCTAGAAAGGATCTGAGCTGATCCTTGTTGACAGGTTCAGGTGCATTCTCAATAGCTTTGATTAAACTCATCTTGGGAGAAATACCCTCCTTGCTGATGGAATGGCCTAAGTAATCTACAGAATCTCTGCCGAATTTACATTTTTCTTTGGTGAGAGTAAGACCATTGTCTTGTAGAATCGACAAAACCTTAAATAAAATTTCAGAATGTTCACAATCATCTTTGCCGAAAACCAATATGTCGTCCTTAAAATATAAAACATTAGATACGTTTTTGAACATGTTGTGCATGACACGCTGAAACACTGAGGAAGCAGACACTAAGCCAAAAGGCATCCTTTTATACCTGTATGCACCCTCAGTGGTTATAAAAGACGTAAGATGTTTACTATCCTCGTGGAGGGCTATCTGATGGTATGCGTTAGATAAATCCAACGTAGTGAAAACAGATGCATCCTTAAGTTTAGAGAACATCTCTCCAATATTTGGGAGAGGATGTCTATCAACCCACACGTTGGAATTTAGGTCCCGCATATCAACACAAAGACGAATCTTCCCATTCGGTTTGTGAGCAACGACCACAGGTGAAAGCCACTCAGAAGATTCAATTTCTTCAATTACATCAAGGTCACATAATCTCTGAAGTTCTTTTTTAACAGATTCTCTTAAAGCCAAGGGAATGTTGCGTACTTTATGTACCTTAGGAATTGCATTATGTTTTAGAATGATCTTATGCTTAAATGTTTTCAGCAAACCTAAGTTGGAAGAAAAAACTTGAGGAAAGAGTGTTTCCCATTTGTTGCTAGAAGGCACATCAACAGAATTGATAAAATCAGAATACCCCAGAACTTGATCTGGATGATTGGGATCGAGCTTCATCATCAATTCTCTTTGTTGTGGCCAACCCAACAAACATGAACCATCTTTAGCCACATATACTTTAGCTGAAATAGATTTGCCCTTGAACGATGGAGTGGAGCAAAAGTACCCAAACACCTCAATTGGTTTTTTACCATAACCCAGCAGTCTAATGTCAGAAGGAAACAAAGAGATTACATCAGGAAATTCTTTCAACAAAACATCGTCACCAATTAAAGTGTATTTTGCACCAGAGTCCGCCATGACTTTTATAGATTGGAACCAATCTGTAGCATAAAGAAAGGTGAATCTTTCTTTTCCTCTCCTACTTCATGCACAGTGCAAATATCATCATAGTCATCATCATCTCTGTCCACGGCTTGGACATCAGAGTATCTGGTGCGTCTAGGATCCGACGAAAAACTTTTAGATTTGTTGCGACTTTTGCACATTCTTGCAAAATGGCCTCTAGATTTACAATAGTTGCAGAACTGTCCGATTGCAGGACACCTTTTATCAGTTGCAACGTGGCCAGGAAAACCACATTTGAAACATACTTTCCTAAAGCCTCGATTCATAGAAGAAGAAAACGTCGGTTTATTGGAAACAGATTCTGTTTGTTTTTTTCTGACGGTTTGAACTTCCGAAATGTTGGATTTTTCTAAAGAAGATTCTTTTGGCTTCTTATCGGACAACTCTTTGATGCCTAATTTCATGTCTTCAAAACGGTGTGCAATGTCAAGAGCTTTGGAAAGAGATAAATCCTTTGCATCAAGTAATTTTTCTTGAAGTTTCACATCAGAAACATTATGCACAAGTTGGTCTCTCACCATTAGATCATGGAATTGTTGGTAATTGCATTTGGCAGCAAGGATTCTTAAATCTTTTACAAAAGAATCGATGGGTTCAATGGGCAATTGTTGTCTACTAAGAAATTTATGACGTGCCACAACTTCATTGACTTTTTTGATAAACTGTTTGTCAAGCTGCATAATGGCGTTTTCATAAACATCAGTTTCTTCTTTGGAGGAATTGTCTAAAGTCAGGGGAGGAAGATGAGAAAGAACTTGTCTTCCTTCAGCACCAAGTGAATGTTTAAGGATGGCGAGTTTGCGTTTATCTGTATAATTCTCACCACCAATGGCTTCTAGATATGCCTCAAAACCTTCACGCCATTATTTCCATTCTAAGGGTGGTTCACCTGGACTTGCCAAAAATGGAGGAGGAGCGTTGAAACTCTCCATTATAATTAATAAAGGATAATAGAATTGAGAAAAAGTACTTTGTTTAGGTAAAAGATTATTTTTGCAGCAAACACTGTGATGTCACAAAAAGCAGTGGAAGAAAAATTGACTATGAAGTCACAGATAAAGTCAATTCTTTTAAAATAGAATTAGAAAAAGAAGTTCATTGTGATGTAGACACAGTCCCATCTTAAAAAGATTAGAAATCTCTTTGTGATGTCATAAAGGCGAGTGACGCTTGGAAATCAGGAAGCTAAAGAACGTGCTTGTGCTGACACTGCCCACCAGTTCTAAATGGAATGTAGAGCAGGGGCTTGTGCGCATGCGTTAATACGCGCGAGGTAACTAGCGTTCTGAGCGCGTGTTTGTGCACATGCGCTAACTCGCGCAAAAAGAAACAACAGCGTCTTCACGAAAAATGAAGAAAAATGAATAAAAGTCTCACCGCTTGAGGAGGCGAAGCGGAATTTTCAGCAACGTATAAATCAGTCGACGATGGAGTTTCCGAAATGTTCGTGGCGAAGATCCAGTTCTTAACACTTGTAACGGTAATCTTGGTCCGGAGGTCCCGGGGCTGTAGGCTCCAAAATCGCATAGGTTTACTTCTCCCTCGTCGCCAGTGAAGAATCCAGGTAAGGAGGGCACGTGAAACACAGAGAAGATTATATTTAAGATAATTTATTCTTCAGAGAAAGATAGCAAGTATTGGAGCCCACGCCTACCGCTGCACTGGTATACACGGAATGCCTTGTACAGTGGATTCCAAGTTCCAGTGCATGCGGTGAACGCGAGGACATGCACGAGGATACAACATGCAGTTTGGCATCCGTTAATACAGACCGTAATTACAGCTCTGTATCATTTTATGACTAATGGAGAAAAAAGCAGTGCACGCACCGCAGTGGCGTTTACACCATGTCCATGATAGGAGCAGACAGGCTCTGAAAATTGTACTACTGTTTAGGTCATGTGGCGAGTATGTGTGTGTTTTTAATCAGTTTTTTAGGTCTCGCCTAGACGAAAGCAAAAGCGAAGCTTTTGCGTCTAGGCGAGACAACTTATGTAACAACTTATGTTTTGGGGGAATGTGGACAGCAGACTGTCATGAGCGTCTCCTGCCGGAGATTTGACCTCGGTAGCGCGCACGTCGCCGTGCCTCCTATTCCCATGGCCAAAGAAAGCCTCACTCACGCATGCGCACATACACAGCCATACATACACTGCATACACACACGCACCCCCCCTTAAACAGACACACGCCCACACAGACAGACAGACACACGCAGAGACACAGTCAAACAGACACACGCGCGTACACCCCACCCCCACTCACCCCTCCTCTCCCTCAACACACTCACCTGTTCTGGCGGTGCTCGGCGGCGGTTCTGCCTCTCGGACGGCGGTAGCACTTTGCGGGGCTCTCTCACCACATGAGAGCCTCACCTTCCTCATGCGCCCGGCCGCTCTTTTCCCGGTCCCCCATCTCGGGACCGGGACTTAATCAGGAGCCTTCGTGGCTCCTCGGGCAGTAGTTACTCTCTCGCCGCGATGGGGCGGGACTTCCGGTTGGGGCCGCGATGGGATTGGCCTGCTGCCCAACCGCTTCCGGGTCGTCGCAGGCAGTGCGGCGGCCCGGCGGGAATTTTTCTTCCCGGTTTCCTTTCCTGGAATGCATCTCCCTTAAGTGGTGGAAAGGGAAGTAAGGCTGATTTTAAAAAGCCCCGCTATTGTTAGTTGAACTTGAAGGCTGTGTTAATTGGTGGTGATGGATTACCGTTTGGGTGATTCCCCCTTGCTCTGTCTGACGTTCATAGAGATACTAATCTACTGCTCGGTGCTGGTCACAGCCTGATGTATGTTTCGTTCCTTCTTTGCATGTTCATTGCATTCTTGTTTTTTTATTGCCCTGTCTTCATTTCAGTCACTTGTTGTGTCTCTCATGTTCCCTTCCGCGCTTGTGAACACTAACAGAGACGCAGGGCTCACTCACTACTTTTGCCCGCTCACTTTCATTGCTGTGAAGTGTTACCCCTTGGTTCTGTGCTGTTCGGGCTGCAGCTGGGCTGGGCCTACTTCCACCAGTGACCGCCCCTGCTGCCGAGTAACCCCTCCGTAGGGGCTATATGTGCTGCACCTCGGAGATGGGGTACAGTGGCAGACAGCTGGCAGGGACACAGCCTCCAACCCTCGCACATCCTCAGATGAATGCTGGGAGGTGATTGTTTGAAAGAAGAGGCTGGGAGCAAGGGGACAGAAAGGGGCTACCGATGGGAAGCAGGTATGCACATGCCCAGCGATGTATGCGCATCCAGGCCTTCACCGCTCTCAAGTTAATAAACAGAATGCCGCGTGGCAATGACCCCTCCCCATTGGCGTTTTAAGGGAAGTAATTCCAATCAGAGCTCAGCATGCTTGCTGCTACAGGGCATCTGTGTCTCCAGGCTTTGAGGTTTGCTGCGGAAGGATAATGACAGCCTTTCGCTTCTCACAGTGCCTAGTCAAAGCTTTTGCATGTGCTTCAGTCACAGTGTTTGCACGTGGTTGGTACAGGTTTTGCACATTTGTTCAAGCCCCTGCCACCAACCACTCTGTGTCTGTGTGTGTTATTTAATTGTAATGTAATTTATATAGCGCATCATTGCGAGTTGCACGCTACTCCGGAACATGTCTCAGCATCTGTATGCGCATTTTCTGCGCTTGCTAAGATAGCGCCCTGTGTGGAATACATTTGACATCCTTGCTGCTGTTGGCGAATAAAATGAAGTGTTAAAAAAAGCAATGGATGGTATGCTTGAATTCAGGAAGATCCTTGCATGGCAGTTTGGGGTGGACTGTTCTTAGTGGTCCAGACATGCGTTTAATGATTTAAATAGATACATAAACAATGGTCAGGGTCTATTAGTTTCGCTGCAACATCAAATGTAATACATGCGTTTAGTTGAGTATGAATCAACAATATTCCATCCTTAATGTGCATCTGTTTTTATTCATTACTTTAGCACATAGTTTGTTGGGTACTCAATATTAGTTCATAAGTACCAAGGTTGCTGAATTTACCAGTCATTCAAACAAAAAAGATAAGTAATTCAATTACTTCATTGAATCATATCAGTGTCTGAGGACGCAGGTCTCATTTGGATACATAATTGTAGTACTTCATATGCAAAAAAACATGACAAATAATATCCGTATATTGACATTTAAACGCGCTCAAAGTGATGGAAAGAGGAATTAGTTAGATGGGATAGGTGTGATGGGAAGGAAGTGAGGACTGGGTAAAGGTTGTTGTGACCATGAAACAATCACAGTGATATAAAATACGCCCTTTACAGTCTATGTTTTGATCAATAGTTCCAGTAGACTCTTTTGCATAGGATCTGTTTTACTCCGTTAATTAGTCCTATGTTTAGAGAATGGGTGTGTTCTGGTCTACGTTTCGACCCCCTGATTAAAGGGTTGGTTGAATCCTCATGCTGGGGTCTTCTTCAGGACAAGGAGAGACTGGAGCGCCTATGAATGATAATTTATAATGAGTGTATCAGGTTTTAAACACGCTCAAAGTTGCACATGGACGGGACATGGTAGTTAGAAAATTCTTACTTCGTGGAAGGCCGTTCAGTGGCCATTGCGGTTGGACCGTCGTTGGTTTCTTTGTCAAAAGATATTCCCTGCATTCATCAAAAAGGAGTTTGTATTACTGTCGGGTACCATAGGTACCACACAGACGCTCGTATTATCAAGGCATCCTAAAGGGGTACTTACTAGGACCAGGGGCTTTCCAATCCGATCATTGGTAGTTCCGGTTATTCATTAGTCCCACAAGGACCGGCATGGGTGCGGGAAAGAATCACGCAACCCTCAGGGTTCTGGAGGACAAATGGAAAGTGGCCTGATGTTAGAGGCGGGTGCATTCTTAGGTAGGGTTGTTAGTTACATAATTATCTATAGTTGTATAAAAACAGTGATTACAAAAAATTAATTTATGTGCTCATCATTTATTTAATCTAGCAAGGGAAATGACGATCTCCAGGGGGGAGAGAGAGCCCCAATTATTAATTTATGAAGGTGTATAGAATTAAGTCTCATATATATATAATGGTAAATGCCAATAGTCGGCATTAAACTCATATAGCTTAAATTGGAAGAACGCGGGGACATTGTGTTCATGTCGCCGTGAATTACGTAGATCTGTTAGTATCTACATGCTCTCCCGTATAGCGTGGGCACTTGCGTGCCAGATCTAAAGTTTAAAGTCTCTTTTTTAAAAAAAAAAAATTTTTAACATCATTTTTATTGCAACACCAATATAATTGTACAGTCAAGATAAGCAGCAATATTATTTCACTGTGTACAAGAGTAGTATTAACCAGTCTTTCAGTTATCCGGGAGGTCCACCCTTTCCTCCGGTGCGGGTGGCCTTATCCATGAGTGCTTCTCGTATCACCTTACATTGTCTGTCAGTGGCAGTAGGCAAGCACTTCTGGGTTGCTTTTGCGATTTTCACCCCTCCCCCTCCCCCAATTTCGGTTCCCCAACAGCCCGCCAATTCCAGCTTCCTCCCCACCCTCCCCCGTGGTCGCTCTGCGCCGTATCAGCAGTATAAAAGTGCCTGGTGCGTTGTAGGAGGAACAAACATTCGCTATGGTGTGCTCTCCTGTACAGTGACAGGGCTTGCCCCATCTAGCTCACCCTCGCCCTCCAACTCCTCAGCGTCCATGTCGCGGAGCGCCTGCACCATCATTTCCCATGCAGTTGCCCTCTCCAGAGCCTTCTCGTCATTCATCCTCCATGCCACCTGGTATCTCAAGGTACTTTCACATGCGGCCCACCTCAGGCATTCCCCATACCATCTTTTATATGTGGGCCCCACTCTCGACTTCCAGTTCCTCGTAATCTCCCGCTTGGCCAGAATAAGTCCCAAGTCTATAAATTTGCTAGTAGTCTTGTTTCTAGGCGTATGCGGGAACCAATGGAGGATGCCAACCGCTTTAGTGTACTGGATATCTCTGTCCGTCGCGCTGTTAAGGGCCCGCCCAACTTCCTGCCAGTAGTCTCCCAGAGAGGGGCAAACCCATAACATGTGACCCAGGTCTGCCCCGACTGTATTACATCTGGGGCAAGCAGCATTGTCTACCCCAAAATACTGTTGTATTTTCCCCGGTGTGAGGTAAGCCCTGTGAATGACATAGAAGTGGATTAATTGAAACCTGGCGTTTCTCGAGCTCTTCCGTGCTCGCCTTAGTAACTGGCCCCAGGTCGTGTCAGGTATCTCCACTTGCAGGTCCAGCTCCCACTTGGCCTTCAGGGCCGTCAATGGTTGCAAGGCCTCCTGCTGCATCCTAGAGTACAAGCAAGTGACAGCCTTAAAGGTCCCCGCCGCCATCATCGTGTATTGACAGGCCATAGAGTTGCCCGGCTCCTGCAACCCTTCCCCCCAGTGGGCTTGCATAGCGCCTGTTACCGCTGCATGCAACAAGTAGTCGCCCCTCGGCAGGTCGAAACGCTCCTGCAAGTCCTGAAACTGCAGCAACACCCCATCTTCGTATAGATCACCCAACATTTGTATCCCCGCCTCCTCCCAACCTAGCAAGCGCGACCAGTCCCCTCCATGCGGGAGGGCCGTGACCATTCCCAACGGAATTTCAGGGGCATACATAAGGCGAACTCCCGCCCGCTTACGGGCCCGGTCCCAGCAGAGTCGAAACGTCTGCTCCTCGATGGTCAAATCTCCCACCCGGAGCTTCTGGTGCAGCGTGATGTACGCCAGAACATGCCGCGGGGTACCATCTACTCTCGCGTCTTCAGGGCCTCTATACACTCTCGCAACCTCCTGAGTAAAAATCTGCAGCTGCGCAGCCAGGTAATACCCTTCAAAATCCGGCACCGCCATCCCTCCTTCATCCTTGGGGCGCAGCAGAGTGTCGAGCGCTATGCGCCTCCTTCCCGAGCCCCATAAGAACGCTATGACCAGAGATCTCAGGCGTTTAAAGATAGAGCTCGGGATCCACACCGGAAGTGTCCTAAAATAATACAAAAGCCTGGGCAGGGCCACCATTTTGAGCAGGGAGATCCTACCAGCCAGGGATAATGGCAGGGTCGACCAGAAGTCCATGGACCCCCGTAGGGCATTAATACAGCGGGTGATGTTGCCTTCCAGTAAATCAGCCGGGGTATGATAAACATAGACCCCCAAATAGTGCAGGCAGCGCGGCTCCCATCTAAGTTCTTGCGCAGTGAGTGGGCATGGTTCTCCTGACCTCAGGGGGAACAGGCAGGATTTAGGCCAGTTGACCCTCAGGCCCGACAACCGGCCGAACTGCCCTAGTAGCCGCCGTGCCCCCTCGAGCTCGGGGCCCGCGTCGGCCAGAAACATCAACAGGTCATCTGCGTATAAAGAAATGAAGTGCGGTTTGCCCCTAAACGATAAACCGGCATAGTGGCGGCCCAGCCTGGCCTCCACAGCGAAGGGTTCCATCGCCAAAGCGAACAGGAGCGGAGATAGGGAACATCCTTGTCTGGTGCCACGCCTGACCGGGTATTGCCTCGAGATCAGAGTACCCACTCGAACTCTCGCCACCGCGTCAGTGTACAGGACCTTAGTCCAGTTTATGTATCCGTCCCCCAGTCCGAAGCGTCGCATCACCTCATACAGGTAACCCCACTCAAGGCTGTCAAAGGCCTTCTCTATGTCAATGGAAAGGACAAATGGGGAAACGGCGTTCGGCCAGTCCGCACCCATCAGTCTCGTAAGCCTACGAATATTGTGGGTAGTGTTGCGTGTCGGAATAAAACCGCACTGATCCTTATGAACAAGGCCCGTCATGTGCACCAGCAGTCTGTTGGCAAGAATTTTACTCAGGATCTTGTAGTCCGTCGTCAACATGGACAGCGGACGGTACGAGGACAAAGCCGCACCCTCTCTGCCCGGTTTTAAGAGCGGGATCATGAGGGCCTCACTCATGGAGGTCGGGAGCCTACCCTTCGTTTGAGCTTCATTGTATACCTCGCGCAGCCGCGGAGCAAGGTACTCTAGATATTTACTGTAGAATTCGATCGGGAGCCCGTCAAGTCCCGGGGTCTTGTTCCTGGCCATTTGCTTTACTGCACACCCTATCTCTCCAAGAGTGATGGGCCGACCCAGCTCTTCCGCCTCTGAGTCCTCCACCCTCGGCAGTTGTAAGCCGTCCAAGAACTCTCCTAGCTCATCCGCCCCTCCTGTCTCACCACTCTTATAGAGCCCCTCGTAATAAGTACGAAACTTATTCAGGATCCCGGGTTGAGTATGGCAGGGCTCCTCCCCCACCTCCTGGATCATCATGATCGGCATGCCCCTCCCGACTGGGTTAGCGAGCCATGCCAGCATAGACCCCGCCTTATCGCCCTCCGCATGTGCCCTCGTCATGTACGCCTTATGGTCAAAGCTGCGCAGCCGTTCCAGCTCTACAGCCAGCCCCTCCCGTGCCCCACTAAGCCCCTCCTGCAACTCAGGGTTATTCGGGCGACTCTTCTCCAGTTCCCTCAGCCGCGTTTCAGCCTTATCCAAATCGTCCATCAAAGTCTTGCGAGCCCCAGCCGTGTGTCCAATACAGTGTCCCCGCACCACCACCTTAAACGCATCCCACTCTACCGCCCTCGTGGAGGCCGAACCACTGTTCTCCTCAAAGTAACTCTCAATGCGTTCTCCCAGAGCCTCCCTAAGCAGCAGATCATCCAGGGTGTCGGGCTGCAGGCGCCATGTTGGCACGCAGTTAACAGTCACCATCCAGTTCAGAGATATCAACAATGGGTTGTGGTCCGATAGCGTCCTGGCCAAGTATTCCGCCCCACCCACTGCAGGTAGCACGCATGGCGAACAAAGGAACGCATCTAGCCTTACGTGCAGATCATGCAGGTGCGAGTGAAAAGAGTAGTCCCTAGTATTGGGGTGCAACGCCCTCCATGCATCCCTGAGGGCCCAGCTCTCCTGCCATTCCAACCTGCGCTTGGCGACTCTATGCACTGGGGACGCGCGCAGTGGGGGATGGGACCTATCCAATAACACATCCTCGACTGAGTTGAAATCCCCCCCCAAGAGGACCGGCCCTGCTAAATAACCCGCCAGTTTGCCCGAGATTGCAGACAGAAATGCGGGCAGATCTACATTAGGGGCGTACACATTGCAGAGAGATATCACCTTGCCCCTCAGCCTCCCCTCCACCGCCACATACCTGCCCTCCGGGTCCACCAATGTTTTTGTCACCTGGAAGGGGACCCCCGCCCGTATCCAAATCAGTGTCCCCCTTGCAAAAGCTGAGAACGTCGTGTAAAACAGCTGCCCCCTCCAGCATCTCTGCAGAGCAGCCCCCTCTTGCTTATTTAGATGCGTTTCTTGCAGGAACACTATATGAACCCCCTACGCTTGAGGTATGCCTGAACTTTATGCCTGCGTGTCATCGACTGCATACCCCGCACATTCCAGGACACACATTTCAATGCCCCGGTACTAGCCATCCCTCCCCACACAACTGGACCAGACAACAAAGAACAATGACCTCACATGTCCCGCGACCACGGGCCACCCCACCCACCCTCTCCAAACAGGAAGCCAAACCCCTTCAACAACAACTACCCCCTGAGCAACCCCAACTGCTCGCAACGCCCACCCCCCCAGGACAGGCCCCCCCACAACCGGAAGTACCCCCATCCAAACCAACACTCCCAACCACCCCTCAAAGAAAGGCAGTAATGGCCGCAGTCTCCACTGCGGTGACCTTAGGGGCCAGTAAGGCGTGGCTCGATGTGCTAGATCCTCAAAGCAAATCAGCCCCGCGCACTCCACCCCACAATCCCCACATTATAGCGCCCCAAGACCTCAAGTAGTAGCGTTCCACTGCCACGGGCCCAATGCCCCGGTGTCCAACCAGCGAGTCCACTCCACTAGTTCAGTTCAACACGCCTCAAGTATCTCCTCCGAAGTCTGCGGCGTCACAATAGGGCCCCGGGCTCCACCAAATTCCGATTGTCCCGTCTCCGAGCCCGTGCCCGGGTCCTCTGAGCCCGTACCCTTCCCGGACTGGCTTCTGGTCCTGGATAAGTCCGCTACCGCCTGTAGGGCCGCCTGCCTCTCCGCCTCAGTCTGCGACACCGAAGGCTTACCGGTCCTCCTGCGGTTCCTCCTGATCCGTTGGGACTTCCTGACCGGCTGCGCCACCTTGGCCTCCTCCTCCCTGGCCTTAGCACCGTCCGTTCCCGCTTTATAAGTGTCCCACCAGGTCCAAGCGTCCGCAGAGGACGTAAAGAAGAGAGATTGTTCATCCACCACCACTCTCAGCTTGGCGGGGAACAGCAGAGAGTACTTGATGCCTTCATCGCGGAGCTCCCGCTTAAGGGACAGAAAGTTCGCCCTGAGCCGCTGCGTCTCAAACGTATAATCCGGGAACATGGTGACCCTGCTGTTGTCCACTTGAAAGGGCCCTGCCTCTCTCGCCCTCTGCAAAAGCCAGTCCCTGTCCCGGTAATGGAGCAACTTGAACACCACTGGGCGAGGTGGGAGGCCTGAGGCCGGCGGGCGCGCCGGAACCCTATGCGCCCGTTCCAGGGAGAAGAAGGGGGACAGTCCCTCCGGCGCCACCTCCGTTCGCAACCAGTTATCGAGGTAGCCCACCATATCGTCACCTTCAATTTTTTCCGGCAGGCCCACGAGGCGTACGTTGTTGCGCCTATTCCGGTTTTCCGCATCTTCGGCCCTCCGTTCCAGCACCTTCAAGCGGTCCATCACCTCCGACATCTGCGCCTTCACCGCTGCATGGCCCGGGGCTAATTCCTTAACCGTGATCTCCACGGACTTCACTCTGTCCTTAAGTTTATCATGGTCGGCCTTCAGGAGGCCCAATCCCGTCGCCACCTGAGCTATATCTTGTTGCAAAGCGTCCCTTGTGGTGGCGATGGCCTCCAGGATACGGTCCTGCATCCGCTGTAATGCCGATTGGTCTCGATCCGCTCCTTCCGCAGCCTCTGTATCGGTCGCACCTTCTCCCTTCCTATTTGGCTTCCCCATCTGGGCCGGCTCGAGCGGTGGTCTCCAACTCTGTCCCTGCTCTCTCTCCGCACGTCGCCGGGCTCTGCCCTCAGGAAGGGTCCCTGCAGCCGCAGCGGAAAAGCCTGTCTTTTTCGTGCCCGGGGCGCTGCTCAGGTCTCCGGATCCAAGGCTGTCTCTAGGGATCAGGGTCTCCGATCTACCGCTAGCCCGGATGGCGCCAGTCGTGCTCAGAGGCCCGGGGTCACAGTCACTGGGTCATAGCCACACTGTCGCCTCCACTACCAAGGGGCGGATCCCAACCGCCCGGGGTGCGCCCAGGGTCCACTCCAACACCCAGGGAGGGGTGCGATGCAACCGCTAGCACCTCCGACCTGTAGGGGTAGCAGCTCCTAGGGGGGCTCCGGCCCGGCGACTCCGTCGTCTCCGTATCTCATGCCCCCGCCGCCATTTTAGGTCGAGGACTTCGCGCCTGAGTCCAACTTTCTGAGTCGGATAACTGGCTTGGAACGGCCCGGTGTCGTCCTCCGTGGGCACCGGACCCTTCGTGGTACCTTCCAGTGTCGAATAATATCAATTACGTCGGGGTCCGATCAGATTTTCAGGATATTTTCCGGGATCGGGCGCGGAGCTCCGAGCTCACGCTGCCTACCTCCTCGGCATCCAAGCCACGCCCCCAAGTTTAAAGTCTCTTACCGTTGAGTGTAGCTTAGCGGCGTGTTACTGCATCCTCGCTCGGCCAGCCGTGAATGATCGGCCGTGAGGTGCAGCCGCTTGATACTTCCTGGGGGCTCGCCGTCTCTTAGCCAATCAGGTGGAACTGTGGCTAAGGGAGCGTGTGAAAACCCTCTGAACCGTGCTCGGGCGGTATAGGGTGCTGGGGAGGATAAATTCACCACATTTTGATATATATGACTCAGGGCGAGTCGGACTGTGGCGTAACGGTCTGGGTTGCCTACAGTGTAATATTATACTTGCAAGTGTGCAGCATTGAAGCAGCCGATCATTGGCTCATAATTAAGGATTGGCAGTCCAATATGCAAACAATTTAACCATAACCGAGGCGGTCAGAAGCCCCACCTGGGGCAATTCAGTCTACCCATAGAAAGATACATTCCTCATGTACGTGTAAGATTGTTATATCAAGTTGTATATCACATCACGTATCTTTAACAAGGACAGAGACAGGTTGGTAGAAAACATTTTCGTATATTCACACATCTGTACTAGTGGCACAAGTATCGCCTGAAGCAACATTATAGAGACATATAGGTGATGTTGGTTGTGCATTATTGTATGATCTCATATGTTAGGTCCATATCAACTGATCAAGGCCATTTGGGAGAAGGTGGCATCTAGTTCATTTAAACCATTTTGGACAGAGTCAAAGGACTGCATCCACTTACACTCTCTTAAGTTCCTAATGGAATTCAAATCACCGCCCCTGGGACCCAGCGTGATTTTCTCAATAACAACCCATTTGAGAGACTCAGGTGTGTGTGTCTTTGCCATGAAATGATCCACTAAGGGGGCTCCTGTCGTTTGACACCTTATTCTGCTACAATGTTGCAGTATCCGGTTTTTTATTTTTTGTCTAGTTTGTCCTATATAGATGTCTCCACAGGGGCAAAAAATGGCATAGATGACTCCATTACTATTGCAATTTGTGAATGTTTTTAGATTGATGGTCAGGTTATTGTGCGTGATTGTCTTAGTTTCCATGCACAATGCGCAGGCCTTGCAGTTAGTGCACTTGTAGTTGCCCACTACAGTGGGTAGGTTCCACATAGTCTGTATGCTTGGGGCTGGTGGAGTGTCAAGCATTGAACGTACAACATAGTCCCTAATGCTTTTCGCTCTTTTGAATGCGTGCATAGGAGGGTCTGGTGTTTCTATAACCTCCGATATGATGTACCAATATTTGTTAATTATTTTACGAATGTCATTGCTCCTGCTACAATGCGTGGTAACGCAGATCATCCTGTCTTCAGGTGGTGTGCGGTTCTTGGGTACCAGTAGGGTTTCTCTGTCACTGACCCACACCCTCTTACGGGCTCTCTTGACTAGTCTCTTGGGGTAACCTCTGTCCATTAGTCGAGAGATGAGATCATCTGATTCAGCAAAGTAGTCATCCTTCCAGGTGCAGTTCCTCCGGATCCGGAGGAACTGACCGAAGGGATGGTTGTCCCTTAGGGCCCGGGTATGATGACTTGTGTATCTTAGTAAGGTGTTCTGCTCAGACTGTTTCCTGTATAGTGTGGTATATAACACTCCTTCTCGTTCCTTAATGCTGATGTCCAAGAAATCAATGGACGTATTGCTGCTGCTGCTGGTGAATTGGATGTCTTGTGATTGAGTATTGAGCCATCGGGTGAATTCCTCCAGATCATCCTCCTGTCCAGTCCAGATCATCAAGATGTCGTCGATGTATCTGCGGTATTCAACAATTTTATTTGCATAGGGATTATAAGGTGAAAGAATGTAGTGCTGCTCAAAGTCACTCATATATAGAATCGCTAGGTATTTAAATAGGCGGAAAAACTTTCTTAGGAGTGATGAGAAGAATCCATCTGGAATGATGGTAGTGGCGAGTGTTAACATTGCAGTAATGTGTGATAATGTGCTGCATCGGTAAATACTTATAAGGTCCCAAAGGCGAGACCTATTGCATTGCAAATGCTTGTTTGTTTTGACACTCACCATCATTTGATGTCTAGAGCATTCTGGACAAGAACATGGATATGATACGAGCATTCATCATAACCCTGACTTCCATCGCATCTCAATTAACTGTAATAATGAGCATTATACAGCCAAGACAAACCTGGACACGGGTACACATACTGTAATTATACCGCGAAGTAACGTTAATTCAATTAGTTAAGAACCTAAACCCCAACTCGATCTTGCGTCATTTCAGGGGTTCATGGAGTGAGCTATAATCACAATAGTCTCTGAGAGAAGAAGGCGCAGTGGGGGAGGAGGCTTTTCCAAGTAGTTCAAATCTTAAGGCCCTCATTTACGAGGCCCCAGCTGCACTTTTGCACCGCCTGAACTGCGCTTTTTTTACACTCCGGTGGCACAATGTGCCACAGTATATTTACAAGGCCTTGCAAAGCCACTTTACGTGGCTTTGCATGGCCTTGTAACTATATGCCCCTTTGACGGAGAGCACTGCGTGAAAGGGGCGTTCCACGGGTGTTGCTGTGGGTGTTCCAACACAAAACCCATGGAATCTGAAACATTTCCAGGTTTAAGAGGAATCGTAAACCTGGGAATGCGTCAGATTATTACAGGAGTGGCGCAACAAGGAGAAATACTTTTGGTGAAAGGGTGTCTGCGTTGTAGAGATGATTGGTTTGTGCAGGGAGGGAAACCTTCCTGCACAAAAACAATCACAAGAGGTGTTTTCCTCTTTCTGGATTCGCTGCAGAATGCAGCACATATAGAAAGAGGAAAAGACTAGGAGAAATATTGATATTTCTCCTGTTGTGCCTCCCTAACGCCACCCCTGGGGTGGCATTAGACTCTGACGTGTTCCCAGGTTTATGATTCCTCGTAAATCTGGAAATGCTTCAAATTCCATGGGTGCTGTGTGGCAACACCCACAGCAACGCCGATAGATTGACCCTTTCACGCAGTGTCCTGTGTGAAAGGGGCACATATTTACAAAGCCATGAAAAGCCTTTGTGGCTTTGTGCTGCCTTGAAAATATGCTACAGCACATTGCGCCACCGGAGCGTCAAAAAAGTGGTGCTCCGGCAGCGCAAAAGTGCCGCTAGGGGCTTCGTAAATGAGGCCCTGTGAGGACTGCTGTTTGCGTCATGTGCTCGCTGTAGTACACAGACGCCTTGTAAACACCAAACTGCTGTCTACATCATGTTATGTTATGTTATGTTATGTTATGTTATGTTATGCTATGCTGGTTTTTAGGTCTCGCCTGTCGATGCGCATGCGCATCGAGCTTGCGAGACTATGGGGGCTTATCCACTCTTTATCCAACTTGCAAGGAATCGTGGCGATTCCTTGCAGTGCACGAGACATTTAAGCTCAATGCGCATGCGCAAACAGCTTAAAAGCGCGTGCACAAGCCCCCATCCGCCTGCATTGCCTTCTCTCTCTCTGACAGCCTCCCCCAGCTCCGCCTCCTCACTTTTTGTTGATTGCACGCCTGTGCCTCCCCTACTCTACTCCCCCCTCCTTCTCCACTCCCCCTCACGACGCACCTCCGGATCCGCCCCCTCCCCATTTTGTCTACCACCGTGAAACTGTTTGGCACACGAAAGTCTTACCATTACCACAACCTATTTCCTTTCAGAAAACATTTTCCTCTTCAACTCTAACTTCGCCAAAACATTTTCCTCTTCAACTCTAACTTCGCCAAATTTATTTTACGGGACAATGAAACATACTTATTTGTTACCAAACATTTGTACAGCCTTCCGCATGTCTTCCACAACCCACTAACGCCCGAACCACCCCCCTCTGTTCCCGTACACAGCCATGCTCGCATTTCAACTCCCCCTCTCCAGACGCCAGGACCTCCCCTCTGTGTTCCTGCACCCATCCAGGCTCTCCGAACACCAAAAAATACTTTAAACTGAAATGGTCGACAAAAAGAAATCATGACAGACGCATTACAAGCTACATCGTAGCATTGCACCTAAAAAAGTTAAGCTTACAACCCACAAACGCCCGAACCTCCCCCCTCTGTTCCCGTACACAGCCATGCTCGCAAATCAACTCCCCCTCTCCAGACGCCAGGACCTCCCCTCTCTGTCCCTGCACCCATCCATGCTCTCCGAATACAAAAAGACTTTAAACTGAAATCGTCTACACCACGAAATAATGACATACGCATTAAAAGTGACATCGGCTTGTACATTCCCTAATCTGCAGGCCTACAACTGAAATCGTCTACACCACGAAATAATGACATACGCATTAAAAGTTACATCGGCTTGTACATTCCCTAATCTGCAGGCCTACTATTCCTCTTCCTTCCCTCTAGAGCGTGCTACGGCAAAAATATCGATTGTATCTCTACCATTGCACCTAAAATAAAAAAACCATTCTTTAGTCCCATTTACATGAACACAAAGTCAGGCCACAGACTCCAAGCCTTTCGTCACGAAAACTACAGGATGCTAGACTACTTTAAGCGCCGTCGCCAAGATTGTAATCACTTGTGAAGTTCCTTTGGGGATGTGCTAATTTAGAACAGCAGGATGCGAGCCGGGTGTTAGCTCGATAACAACAACAAACGCCCCCCCCCCCCCAAAAAACCGACTGAAAGGAAATACTTACACTAGAAACGTGATACTTTTTTTGCAAAACTTAAGCAATGTCACTGTACGCAAATATTAACACTAGAAACGTGTAGTTATTTTAACAATACTTATTTACTTTTTCTATTTAGTTAAGGGTAACTTGCAGCCAACCTCTCTTGCTATTTTGTTAAGGGTCACTTGCAGCACACATTTCAAGACGAATTACAGTAAGGCAGAAAATGGCGTCTGGAAACGTTATGTTTTTTTACATCAAAACTCCTATACTTTAAATACAATCTACCAGAACAGCAGGATGCGAGCCGGGTGTTAGCTCGATAACAACAACAAACGCCCCCCCCCCCCAAAAAAACAGACTGAAAGGAAATACTTACACTAGAAACGTGATACTTTTTGGCAAAACTTAAGCAATGTCACTGTACGCAAATATTAACACTAGAAACGTGTAGTTATTTTAACAATACTTATTTACTTTTTCTATTTAGTTAAGGGTAACTTGCAGCCAACCTCTCTTGCTATTTTGTTAAGGGTAACTTGCAGCACACATTTCAAGACGAATTACAGTAAGGCAGAAAATGGCGTCTGGAAACGTTATGTTTTTTTACATCAAAACTCCTATACTTTAAATACAATCTACCACTGTATTTTTACATTTCGCCACACCTACTCACCATCAACCTCTCTTTCTATTTTCTTAAGGGTGACTTGCAGCCAACCTCTATTTCTAGTTTGTTGACTATGGCGCTTTTACAGACTAAAGATTTTCTATGTTGCCTCACTGAAACATTTCCGATTTTGCCTTCTTTTGGATAATCACCACTGTATTTTAACGTTCCCACACACACATTAATGTAGGCATGCTATAACAAAAAACAACACAACTTTGATGGCAAATACATCAGCTCAAAACATTTCGCCACACCTGTCTCTAGATTTATTTATTGCCATAAAAAACTTATGTACCATCTTCTAAATCCCCCACTCTATTTTAATGTTCCCACACACACATCAACCACTCACCCTCAACCACTCACCCTCAACCACTCACCCTCAACCACTCACCCTCAACCACTCACTCTCAACCACTCACCCTCAACCACTCACCCTCAACCACTCACCCTCAACCACTCACCCTCAACCACTCACCCTCAACCACTCACCCTCAACAACTCACCCTCAACCACTCACCCTCAACCACTCACCCTCAACCACTCACCCTCAACCACTCACCCTCAACCACTCACCCTCAACCACTCACCATCAACATCTCACCCTCACTCACCCTCAACACCTCACCCTCAACCCCTCACCCCCAACCCTCACCCCCAACCCCTCACCTTCAACCCCTCACCCTCACTCACCCTCCATCACCCTCAACCCCTCACCTACATCTTCAACACTTCACCCTAAACACCTCACTCACCCTCAACCCCTCCCACTCACCCTCACTCACCCTCACCCTCACTCACCCTCAACACCTCACCATCACTAACACTCAACCCCTCACCCTCACTAACTCTCAATTACTCAATCACCCTTACCCTCACTCGCACTCAATATCTCACCCACACTAACACTGAACGCCTCACTCACCCTCACTTTTACCCTCACTCACACTCAACACTTCAACCTCACCCTCACTCACATTCACCCTCTCCCTCAACTCCTCATGCCATTTGTTAAGCGTAACTTGGATCAGACAGTTACAGTCAAATTACAGTAAGGTTGAAAATGGCGTCTGTAAACGTTATGGTTTTTTATCATAACTCCAACAAAACAACTTTGATGCAAAATACATCAGCTCAAAAACTTTTCGCCACACCGGTCTCTAGATTTATTTATTGCCATAAAAAAATATGTACCATCTTCTAAATCCCCCACTCTATTTTTACGTTCCCACACACACATCAACCACTCACCCTCAACCACTCACCTCAACCATTCACCCTCAACCACTCACCCTCAACCACTCACCTCAACCACTCACCCTCAACCACTCACCTCAACCACTCACCCTCAACCACTCACCCTCAACCACTCACCCTCAACCACTCACCATCAACATCTCACCCTCACTCACCTCAACACCTCACCCTCAACGCCTCACCCCAACACTCACCCCCAACCCCTCACCTTCAACCCCTCACCCTCACTCACCCTCCATCCCCCTCAACCCCTCACCTACATCCTCAACACTTCACCCTAAACACCTCACTCACCCTCACCCCTCCCACTCACCCTCACTCACCCTCACCCTCACTCACCCTCAACACCTCACCATCACTAACACTCAACCCCCACTAACTCTCAATTACTCATCACCCTTACCCTCACCTCGCACTCAATATCTCACCCACACTAACACTGAACGCCTCACTCACCCTCACTTTTACCCTCACTCACACTCAACACTTCAACCTCACCCTCACTCACATTCACCCTCTCCCTCAACTCCTCATGCCATTTGTTAAGCGTAACTTGGATCAGACAGTTACAGTCAAATTACAGTAAGGTTGAAAAGGCGTCTGTAAACGTTATGGTTTTTTATCAAAACTCCAAAAAAACACAACTTGGATGGCAAATACATCAGCTGAAAACATTTCGCCACACCTGTCTCTAGAATTTATTTATTGCCATAAAAAATTATGTACCATCTTCTAAATCCCCCACTCTATTTTTACGTTCCCACACACACATCAACCACTCACCCTCAACACTCACCCTCAACCACTCACCCTCAACCACCCCTCAACCACTCACCCTCAACCACTCACCCTCAACCACGCACCCTCAACCACTCACCCTCAACCACTCACCCTCAACCACTCACCCTCACCACTCACCCTCAACCACTCACCCTCACCTCCACAACACTCACCCTCAACCACTCACCCTCAACCACTCACCCTCAACCACTCACCCTCAACCACTCACCCTCAACCACTCACCCTTAACCACTCACCCAACACATCACTCTCACTCACCATCAACATCTCACTCTCAACATCTCACCCTCAACACCTCACCCTCAACGCCTCACCCTCAACGCCTCACCCTCAACGCCTCACCCTCAACGCCTCACCCTCAACGCCTCACCCTCAACGCCTCACCCTCAACGCCTCACCCTCAACGCCTCACCCTCAACGCCTCACCCTCAACCACTCACCCTCAATGCCTCACCCTCAACCACTCACCCTCAACCACTCACCCTCAACACTCACCTCAACCACTCACCCTCAACCACTCACCCTCAACCACTCACCCTCAACCACTCACCCTCAACCACTCACCCTCAACCACTCACCCTCAACCACTCACCCTCACCCACTCACCCTCAACAACTCACCCTCAACCACTCACCCTCAACCACTCACCCTCAACCACTCACCCTCAACCACTCACCCTCAACCACTCACCCTCAACCACTCACCATCAACATCTCACCCTCACTCACCCTCAACACCTCACCCTCAACCCCTCACCCCCAACCCTCACCCCCAACCCCTCACCTTCAACCCCTCACCTCCCACTCACCCTCCATCACCCTCAACCCCTCACCTACATCTTCAACACTTCACCCTAAACACCTCACTCACCCTCAACCCCTCCCACTCACCCTCACTCACCCTCACCCTCACTCACCCTCAACACCTCACCATCACTAACACTCAACCCCTCACCCTCACTAACTCTCAATTACTCAATCACCCTTACCCTCACTCGCACTCCAATATCTCACCCACACTAACACTGAACGCCTCACTCACCCTCACTTTTACCCTCACTCACACTCAACACTTCAACCTCACCCTCACTCACATTCACCCTCTCCCTCAACTCCTCATGCCATTTGTTAAGCGTAACTTGGATCAGACAGTTACAGTCAAATACAGTAAGGTTGAAAATGGCGTCTGTAAACGTTATGGTTTTTTATCAAAACTCCAAAACAACACAACTTTGATGGCAAATACATCAGCTCAAAACTTTTCGCCACACCGGTCTCTAGATTTATTTATTGCCATAAAAAATTATGTACCATCTTCTAAATCCCCCACTCTATTTTTACGTTCCCACACACACATCACCACTCACCCTCAACCACTCACCCTCAACCACTCACCCTCAACCACTCACCCTCAACCACTCACCCTCAACCACTCACCCTCAACCACTCACCCTCAACCACTCACCCTCAACCACTCACCCTCAACCACTCACCCTCAACCACTCACCATCAACATCTCACCCTCACTCACCCTCAACACCTCACCCTCAACGCCTCACCCCCAACACTCACCCCCAACCCCTCACCTTCAACCCCTCACCCTCACTCACCCTCCATCACCCTCAACCCCTCACCTACATCCTCAACACTTCACCCTAAACACCTCACTCACCCTCAACCCCTCCCACTCACCCTCACTCACCCTCACCCTCACTCACCCTCAACACCTCACCATCACTAACACTCAACCCCTCACCCTCACTAACTCTCAATTACTCAATCACCCTTACCCTCACTCGCACTCAATATCTCACCCACACTAACACTGAACGCCTCACTCACCCTCACTTTTACCCTCACTCACACTCAACACTTCAACCTCACCCTCACTCACATTCACCCTCTCCCTCAACTCCTCATGCCATTTGTTAAGCGTAACTTGGATCAGACAGTTACAGTCAAATTACAGTAAGGTTGAAAATGGCGTCTGTAAACGTTATGGTTTTTTATCAAAACTCCAAAAAAACACAACTTGGATGGCAAATACATCAGCTGAAAACATTTCGCCACACCTGTCTCTAGATTTATTTATTGCCATAAAAAATTATGTACCATCTTCTAAATCCCCCACTCTATTTTTACGTTCCCACACACACATCAACCACTCACCCTCAACCACTCACCCTCAACCACTCACCCTCAACCACTCACCCTCAACCACTCACCCTCAACCACTCACCCTCAACCACTCACCCTCAACCACTCACCCTCAACCACTCGCCCTCAACCACTCACCCTCAACCACTCACCCTCAACCACTCACCCTCAACCACTCACCCTCAACCACTCACCCTCAACCACTTACCCTCAACCACTCACCCTCAACCACTCACCCTCAACCACTCACCCTCAACCACTCACCCTTAACCACTCACCCAACACATCACTCTCACTCACCATCAACATCTCACTCTCAACATCTCACCCTCAACACCTCACCCTCAACGCCTCACCCTCAACGCCTCACCCTCAACGCCTCACCCTCAACGCCTCACCCTCAACGCCTCACCCTCAACGCCTCACCCTCAACGCCTCACCCTCAACGCCTCACCCTCAACCACTCACCCTCAACGCATCACCCTCAACCACTCACCCTCAACCACTCACCCTCAACCACTCACCCTCAACCACTCACCCTCAACCACTCACCCTCAACCACTCACCCTCAACCACTCATCCTCAACCACTCACCCTCAACCACTCACCCTCAACCACTCACCCTCAACCACTCACCCTCAACCACTCACCCTCAACCACTCACCCTCAACCACTCACCCTCAACCACTCACCCTCAACCACTCACCCTCAACCACTCACCCTCAACCCCTCATGCTATTTTTAAGGGTAACTTGGCGCTGACAGTTCAAGTTGAATGACAGTAAGGTAGAAAAATTCTATAGTCACTCACCCTCAACGCCTCACCCAACATCTCACCTTCACTCACCATCAACATCTCACCCTCACTCACCCTCAAAACATCAGCCTCAATTCCTCACCTCAACGCCTCACCCTCAACCATTCACCCTCACTCACCCCCCCTTCACCCTCAACCCCTCACCCACACCCTCAACACTTCACCCTACACACCTCACCCTCAGTAACTCTCAATCCCTCAATCACCCTTCCCCTCACTCACCCTCAATACCTCACCTTCACTAACACTCAACCCCTCACTCACCCTCACTCTTACTTTCACTTACACTCAAGACCTCAGCCTCACCCTCACTCATCCTCACCCTCAACCCCTCATGCCATTTTTAAGTGTAACTTTGAGTAGACAGTTCAAGTCGATTTACATTAAAGGAGAAAATGGTGTCTGGAAACGTTAACAAAACTCCTATAGTTTACATACCATGCCGTACACACACACCAACATAATTCCTAGCATTTAAAATTACCCACAGACACATTCAAGGGCCGCATCCTCAGCAATGCTCACGATTTTTATACTACAAATAACAACACAACTTTGATGGCAAATAAATCAGCTCAGAACATTTCGCCACACTTATCGCTACATTTATCTATTGGCAAACAAAATCATCGACCATCTTTCTCAGTCTCCCACTGTATTTCTATGGTGACACTCACACATTAATGGAGGCATCTGCAGCAATGTCCTGTCTTTTAATACTAAACATAAACGCCACAACTTTGAGCCTGTATATTACAAGACTTACATTAAGGGACGCACCCGCAGCGAAATTCTGTATTTACAACACGTACACACACAGCCAAAATTATCCTAGCATTTAAAAATACCCACAGACACATCTTTCTCATTCGCCCACTGGACGGCTCCACAGCAATGTTCAGTATTTGCATACTAAACATAAACGCCACAACTTCGGCACATCTTTCAGCCTGTATATTACAAGAGTTCTATGTTTAAAAATGAAACTTTGTATACTTTACAAGCTTTAGATATTCCATTTTTAAGGGTAACTTCGAGCAAACAGTTGAACTTCAATGACACTAACGTTAAATAAAACAAACCAAAAATAAAAAAAGTTTACTTTGTCAGTTCCGAGCTAACTCTTATGTGCGCTTAAGCGAGTTGGCCAGGGAAGTCTACTGGCGCGCCAATGTCGAAACTCCATTTGCATACACATTCAAACATTCACACTTCCAATTCGCGCACATCAGCTAGTGTGACTTTTCCTTGGGGCAAGGGAAGGACTGCGAGCCGGGTGTTAGCTCGAGAACAACAACAAACCCCCCCCCCCCCCCCCCCCAAAAAAAAAAACAGTAGAAACGTGAAGTTTTTTAGCTAAACTTAAACAATCCCACTGAACGTAAATACGAACATTAGAAACGTTATTTGTTTTAACAAAACTTATTTAGTTTACATAACCAGGCCTAGTATTTCACAATTTTGTGGTACAACGTAGTATGTAACATCGGCCTATTCTACTTCGACGCTTGTACAGACTACAGATTTTCGATGTTGCCTTCAGTGAAAAATGTCAGATGTTGCCTTCTTTTGGATAAACACCATATTTCTTAGACACACACATTAAGGGACGCATCCGCAGCAGCCTCAACCTCACTCACCCTCACCCTCACTCACCCTCAACCCCTCATGCTATATTTAAGGGTAATTTGGTGCAGACAGTTCAAGACGAATTACAGTAATGGAGAAAATGTCGTCTGGAAACGTTATGTTTTTAGAAGAAAACTCATATACTTTACATAACATGCCGTACACACTACGACAACAATCCCAGCATTTAAAATTACCCACAGACACATTCAAGGTCTGCATCCTCAGCAATGCTCACGATTTTTATACTACAAATAACAACACAACTTTGATGGAAAATAAATCAGCTCAGAACATTTCGCCACACCTATCGCTACATTTATCTATTGGCAGACAAAATTATCTACCATCTTTCTAATTCCCCCAATGTATTTTAATGTTGCCACACACACATTAATGGATGCATGCTCACCCTCAATCACCCTCACCTTCAACCTCTCACCTACCCTCACCCTCAATCACCCTCAACCCCTCACCCTCACTAACTCTCAAACCCTCAATCACCCTTACCCTCAATCACCCACAATACTTCACCTTCACTAACACTCAACCCCTCACTCACCCTCACTCTCACCCTCACTCACACTCAACACATCAGCCTCACCCTCACCCTCACTCACCGTCAATTCCTCATGCCATTTTTAAGGGGAACTTGGAGCTGACAGTTCAAATCCAATTACAGTAATGGAGAAAATGGCGTCTCGAAACGTGATCTTTTTTTAACAAAAGTCCTATAGTCACTCACCCTCAACGCCTCACCAAACACCTCACCTTCACTCAACATCACGTCTCACCATCCCTCACCCTCAACACCTCACCCTGAACCCCTCACCCTCAACCACTCACCCTCAACCATTCACCCTCAACTGCTCATCCTCACTCACCCTTCCTCACCCTCAACCCCTCACCCACACCCTCAACACTTCACCCTAAACATCTCACTCACCCTCAACCCCTCCCCCTCCCTCCCCCTCACCCTTACTCACCCTCAACACCTACCTCACTCACCCTCAACCCCTCACCCTCACTAACTCTCAAACCCTCAATCACCCTTACCCTCACTCACCCTTAATACTTCACCTTCACTAACACTCAACCCCTCACTCACCCTCACTCTCACTCACACTCAACACATCAGCCTCACCCTCACCCTCACTCACCTTCAATCCCTCATGCCATATTTAAGGGTAACTTGGAGCTGACAGTTCAAGTACAATTACAGTAATGGAGAAAATGACGTATGGAAACGTGATGGATTTTTAACAAAAGTCCTATCGTCACTCACCCTCAACGCCTCACCCAACACCTCACCTTCAATCAACATCTACATCTCACCATCCCTCACCCTCAACACCTCACCCTCAACCCCTCACCCTCAACCACTCACCCTCAACTACTCATCCTCACTCACCCTCCCTCACCCTCAACCCCTCACCCACACCTTCAACACTTCACCCTAAACACCTCACTCACCCTCAACCCCTCCTTCTCCCCCTCACTCCCCCTCACCCTTACTCACCCTCAACACCCCACCATCACTAACCCTCAACCCCTCACCCTCACTAACTCTTAATCCCTCAATCACTCTTACCCTCACTCACCCTCAATATCTCACCCTCACTAACACTCAACCCCTCACTCACCCTCACTCTCACTCACACTCAACACATTAGCCTCACCCTCACCCTCACTCACCTTCAATCCCTTATGCCATTTTTAAGGGTAACTTGGAGCTGACATTTCAAGTACAATTACAGTAATGGAGAAAATGGCGTATGGAAACGTGATGGATTTTTAACAAAGGTCCTATAGTCACTCACCCTCAACGCCTCACCCAACACCTCACCTTCAATCAACATCTACATCTCACCATCCCTCACCCTCAACACCTCACCCTCAACCCCTCACCCTCAACCACTCACCCTCAACCACTCACCCTCAACCACTCACCCTCAACCACTCACCCTCAACCACTCACCCTCAACCACTCACCCTCAACCACTCACCCTTAACCACTCACCCAACACATCACTCTCACTCACCATCAACATCTCACTCTCAACATCTCACCCTCAACGCCTCACCCTCAACGCCTCACCCTCAACGCCTCACCCTCAACGCCTCACCCTCAACGCCTCACCCTCAACGCCTCACCCTCAACGCCTCACCCTCAACCACTCACCCTCAACCACTCACCCTCAACCACTCACCCTCAACCACTCACCCTCAACCACTCACCCTCAACCACTCACCCTCAACCACTCACCCTCAACCACTCACCCTCAACCACTCACCCTCAACTACTCACCCTCAACCACTCACCCTCAACCACTCACCCTCAACCACTCACCCTCAACCACTCACCCTCAACCACTCACCCTCAACCACTCACCCTCAACCACTCACCCTCAACCACTCACCCTCAACCACTCACCCTCAACCACTCACCCTCAACCACTCACCCTCAACCACTCACCCTCAACCACTCACCCTCAACCACTCACCCTCAACCCCTCATGCTATTTTTAAGGGTAACTTGGCGCTGACAGTTCAAGTTGAATGACAGTAAGGTAGAAAAATTCTATAGTCACTCACCCTCAACGCCTCACCCAACATCTCACCTTCACTCACCATCAACATCTCACCCTCACTCAACACCTCATCCTCGCCCTCACTCGCCCTCACCCTTAACCCCTCATGCTATTTTTAAGGGTAACTTGGCGCTGTCAGTTCAAGTCAAATTACAGTAAGGGAGAAAATGGCATCTGTAAACGTGATGTTTTTTTAACAAAAATCCTATAGTCAGTCACCCTCAACGCCTCACCCAACATCTCACCTTCACTCACCATCAACATCTCACCCTCACTCACCCTCAAAACATCAGCCTCAACCCCTCACCCTCAACCCCTCACCCTCAACCATTCACCCTCACTCACCCTCCCTCACCCTCAACTCCTCACCCACACCCTCAACATTTCACCCTAAACACCTCACTTATTCTCAACCCCTCCCCCTCACCCTCACCCTCACTCACCCTCAACACCTCACCATCACTAACCCTCAACCCCTCACCCTCACTAACTCTCAATCCCTCAATCACCCTTCCCCTCACTCACCCTCAATACCTCACCCTCACTAACATTCAAACCCCTCACTCACCCTCACTCTTACTTTCACTCACACTCAACACCTCAGCCTCACCCTCACTCATCCCACCCTCAACCACTCATGCCAGTTTTAAGGGAAACTTTGAGTAGACAGTTCAAGTCGATTTACAGTAAAGCAGAAAATGGTGTCTGGAAACGTTATATTTTCTTAACAAAACTCCTATAGTTTACATACCATGCCGTACATACACACCAACATCATTCCTAGCATTTAAAATTAACCACAGACACATTCAAGGGCCGCATCCTCAGCAATGCTCACGATTTTCATATTAAAATTAACAACACAACTTTGATGGCAAATATTGTATCCAGCCTCTGACCCATTCAGCATCATACATCAGTTCATAACATTTCGCCACACCTGTCTCTACATTTATGTATTGACAAACAAAATCATCGACCATCTTTCTCAGTCTCCCACTGTATTTCTACGGTAACACTCACACATTAATGGAGGCATCTGCAGCAATGTTCTGTCTTTTCATAGTAAACATAAACGCCACAACTTGGAGCCTGTATATTACAAGACTTACATTAAGGGATGCACCCGCCGCGAAATTCTGTATTTACAACACGTACACACACAGCTAAAATTATCCTAGCATTTAAAACTACACACAGACACATTTAAGGGCCACTTACGCAGCAATGTTCACTATTTTCATAATAAAACGAAGAACACAACTTTTATGGCAAATATTGCATCCGGCCTCTGACCCGTTCAGCACCACACCTGTCTTTACATTTCTTTTTTGCCAAACAAAATCATCGACCATCTTTCTCATTCACCCACTTTTTTTTCACGTTGCCACACACACATTAATGGACGCATCCGCAGCAATTTTCAGTATTTTCATACTAAACCTAAACGGCACAACTTTGAGCCAGTATATTACAAGAGTACTATGTTTTAAAGTGAAACTTTGTATACTTTTGATGCTTTATATATGCCATTTTTTTATTAAGTGTAACTTCGAGCAGACAGTTGAAGTCCAATGACACTAACGTAAAAAAAAGGCCCTTTGCTTTGTTAGTTCTGAGCAAAATCTTATATGGCCTTAAGGGAGTTGCCCAGTGAAGTCTACTGGCGCGCCTATGTCGAAACTCCATCTGCATACACATTCAAACATTCACACTTCCAAGTCGCGCACATCAGCTAGTGTGACTTTTCCTTGGGGCAAGGGAAGGACTAAAAGCTTTGATCCTTTCTTAAACCCAAAAAAAAAAAAGATTCTTGCATCGTTACCCCCTATTTAAGCAGAGGGACGGGTCACTTTAAGTCATACTCTCTTTTTACCAGCGAGGACAGAACTTCGACTTACAGAACGGCGCTGTACTTGCTGCTATCGACCAACAGCCACTGAAAAATTACGGCATTCAATCTTAGAACGTAAGTGCATGCAAGTGTTATTTCTATACATCTAAGGGACAGTATTGATATATTTACTTGCGTTTATTAGAACTGTTACTATATTAACATTGCACCTGTGTTAAATTATTCTGCGACATGTGTGTTTGCAAATCTACATTTTCTATGGTAATACTTAGCAAAGGACTACGTAATCTCTTAAACAGGTCATACCTTGGTTTAAACCAACAGATACCTATTGTTTTTTTTATCGTTATCTCTTGTAGGTTATTGGCACGCTTTCAACATTTCCTTGATAGGGGGAAAGAAACTGCGCACCAACATATATCATGTAAGTACAGCCAACTGTTCACTCTTCTACACAATTTTTACTTCCGTTCCTAACACTCCGACTCGCCACACAGAACATTCCTTCCAATAAATCAAGGCAGAACATAAGTTTAACACACACCCATTCATTCTTAGATTTAATGCAACACAGTAACTACTCCTAATTACAACATGACACACACACCTTTTTTTTACGTCTGTTACTATTACCTTTTCACGCACACAATGTTAAGAACACATACTATATAACACGCACGGCGAATTGAGTGCAACCACAACAGAACACTCCTTACGATTTTTGTCACAGCTTCACAGCAATACAGTAAACAGGATGATCGGACTGAACAGTGAACAGAGCTCCAGCTTACACTACTCACACACACCTTGTCAGATTATCTTTCAATATTACACGCATACCGCTTTCATTCTCAGATTAAATGTAACACAGTAACCAGTGCAAGTTACAAGATGATACATACGCACCCTTTTTTTTACATCTATTAGTATTAACTTTTCACGCACACACTGTTAGGAACACATACTATATCACACGCACGCCGAAATGAGTGCGACCACATTAGAACACTCTCATTACTCTTTCATTGACAGCTTCATAGCGAGACAGTAAACTGGATGATCGGACTCAAGAGTGAACAGAGATGCATCTTACACTAATCACACACAGTCTGTCACATTAGGCAAAACACTGACTGCCACCCTTATACAGCACGTGCGACTCCAACGCAATCTAAGATCATAGCACTTCGCCACTACAGCGCCAAACTTTCAGCCACAACTTCAAATTGCACATTGATTTGCACGCAAACAGGCTACACTTCACAACATTCACCCGCAGCTTTACTGGCACACAGTAAGTAATACAAGTTACTAGCTGACACACGAAAACAGCCGCTCGTACAAGTACTAGTATTACCTTTCCACAAACACACATCCAATAACACATTAGCCAGGATTTCCGGCCTACAAAAATAAACACTTCACTTTACAATTACTACACTATTCCCAGTCACATTGTAACATTAGGGGAAATAGTACAGCCATAAACCGTTCCCAACACTTCGCCACACCACAACAAAATTTTCATACACACATTCCACGAACAAGGACACTTTCACACACACCCTCTATTACATGCCTACTCACAATCTTTCTCTCAAGGGCAAAATTTAATGTTTACTTAGTGTCCAAGGACCGCATCGGTGGGGGCAGGGTCAGTGGTTAAGGGTCGGGGCGACAGCAACAACATAAAACTGACCATGAGGTTATTCACAGTACCCTGCAGCCGAAGGCTTCGTGCACTGAGCCCTCCCGGCATACACATAATTTTCTCGCTCTCTTTCTCTCTTTGTCTCCCTCCCTCTCTATAGCACACTAATCACACACACCCTGTCACATTAGGCAAAACACTGCATCTTACACGAATCACACACAGCCTGTCACATTAGGCAAAACACTGACTGCCACCCTTATACAACACGTGCAACTCCTACGCAATGTAACATTATAGCACTTCGCCACTACAGCACCAAACTTTTAGTCAGAACTTCTAATTGCACATTAATTTGCACGTAAACAGGCAACACTTTACAACATTTACGCACAATGCATTCATTCGTAGCTTTACTTGCACAGTTAGTAATCCAAGTTACAAGCGGACACACAGAAACAGCCACTCGTACAACTACTAGTATTACATTTTCACAAGCACACATCCAATAACACATTAGCCAGGATTAGCTGCCTACCCAAAAAAAATGGACCTTACACTTACGACACTATTCACAGGCACATTGGAACATTAGGGGGAATAGTACAGTCATAATCCGTTCGCAACACTTCGCCACACCACAACAAACTTTTCATACACACAATCCACTATCAAGGGGACTTTCGCCCACACCCTCTATTACATGGCTACTCACAATCTTTCAAGCAGGTGAAAAATTTACTGTTTACTTTGTGTCCAAGGACCGCATCGGTGGGGGCAGGGTTAGTTGTTAAGGGTCGGGGCGACAGCAACAACATTAAACTGACCATGAGGTTAATCACAGGACCCTGCAGCCGAAGGCTTCGTGCACTGAGCCCTCCCGGCATACACATAATTTTCTCTTTCTCTTTCTCTTTCGGTCTCCCTACATCTCTATAGCTCTCTCTCCCTCTCTATAGCTCCCCTTCCCTCTCTCCTGTCTTCCTCTGTTTCACTCTAACTGTGTTCCTCCCTCTATCTCACTCCCCCTCTTTTCTTCCTCCTCTCTCCCTCCCTCTCCGTCTCCCTCCCTATCACCCTGCATCTCACTCCCTTTCTCTTCCTCTCCCTCCATTTCCCTTCCTTTCCCTAACTTTCCCTTCCTCTCTGTCTTTCTACATAACTCTCCATTTGTCTCCCATTTACTCCCTCTCTATCTTTCTACATTACTTGCACACTAACTGGGTACACTTTCAATATTACACGCACAACGCATTCATTTTCATATTCAATGCAATATAGGAAGTAATCTCTACATAACTCTCCATTTGTCTCCCATTTACTCCCTCTCTATCTTTCTACATTACTTGCACACTAACTGGGTACACTTTCAATATTACACGCACACCGCATTCATTTTCATATACAATGCAATATAGGAAGTAATCTAACTTACACGATGACACACACACACATTTTTCGGTACGTCTCGCACTATTAACTCTTCAGGCACATACTCACTCCCTCTCCATCCCCAACAACAATTCCAGCTTTTAAAACTAACAACAGACACATTCAAGTCCCACATCCTCAGCAATTCTAAACTATTTTCCGAATACAAATAACGACACTACTTTAAGGGTGTCTTTAGTTTTTGAAGCCTCACACACACACTCACCCTCACTTACCCGCAACGCCTCACCCTCACCCTCACTCACACTCACCACCTCACCCTCACTTACCCTCAACGCATCACCCTCAGTCACCTTTAACAGCTCACCCTCACTCACCCTCAACGCCTCTCCCTTTCTCACCCTCACCCTCACTCACCCTCAACGCCTCATCCTCACCCGCACTCACCCTCATTCTCACTCACCTTCACTCACCCTTAATACCTCACCAACACTCACCCTCAATGCCTCGCCCTCCCTCACCCTCAGCCTCACTCACTCTTACTCACCCTCACCCACCATCACGCTCATCCTCACTCACCCTCACTCACCCTCACTCACCCTCAGTCACCCTCAGTCACCCTCAGTCACCCTCAGTCACCCTCAGTCACCCTCACTCAACCCCTCACCCTCACTCACACTCACTCAACCTCTCACTCAACACCTCACTCTCACTCACCCTCAACACCTCACTCACCCTCAATTTCACTCACCCTCAATTTCACTCACCCTTAATTTCACTCACCCTCACTCATCCTCAACACTTCCCCCACCCTCACTAGCCCTCAACACCTCACACACACACCCTCAACACTTCTCCTTCAACTCCTCACTCACCCTCACTCTAACTCAACACTTCAACACCTCAGCCTCAGCCTCACCCTCACTCACCCTCAACACCTCACGCACCCACAACACCTCATTCTCACTCACCCACACTCACCCTCATCCTTACTCACCCTCAGCTTCTCACCCTCACTCACCCTCAATCTCTAAGCCTAACCTACCTTCACTCACCCTCAACCCCTCACCCTCACTCACACTCACTCACACTCACCCTCACTCACCCTCATTCTCACTCACCCTCATGCTCACTCACCCTCATGCTCACTCACCCTCAACATGTCATCCTCACTCACCCTCACCATCACTCACCCTCAAACCATCACCCTCACTCACCCTCACCCTCACCCTCACTCACCCTCAATACCACTCACCCTCACTCACCCTCATCCCCTCCCCCTCACTCACCCTCACCCTCACCACCTCACCTCACCAACACTCAACACCTCACCCTCACACTCACACCCTCAACATTTCATCCTCATTCACCCTCAACCCCTCACCCACACTCACCCTCTCTCTCCCTCTCTAGCTCCCCCTCCCTCTCTCTTGCCTTCCTCTTTCTCACTCTAACTTTGTTAATCCCTCTGTCTCCCTCTCCCTCTCTCTCCCTCCCTCCATCCCCCTCTCCCTTCCTATCACTCTCCCTCTCACTCCCTTTCCCTTCCTCACACCTCATCCATTCTCTGATTCAATGCAACACATTAAACAGTCCAAGTTACAACATAACACACACACACATTTTTTAACGTCTCTCAGTATTAATTTTTTACGCACTCACTCACTCTCTCTCTGTCCCCCTTTTCCTCCCACTCCCTCTCTCTCCCACTATCATCTCACCCTGCCTGTGTGCCAGCCGTGGCACATACACTCACAGCAGCACTAGAGTTCTTAACAGGTCTTTAAAAGACTATTTACATGCTAATGTGGCCTTTATGGCAAAAATTCGGAAAAATATATTCTAAACAATATGTTTTTTTTCTCCTTTCAGATTATTAAAACAACAACAAAAGAAACAGAAGTTAAGGTAAATACTACTTTGCCACTTAGTTTAAAATTTGTTAAAAGTTCATACCTTACAGTCACCTAAAATATTTGTTAGTTCACAAACCTTCTTAATTTACATTTGTTGATAACAACATTTCAGTATAACTTATAAGATGCAGAGATGCTTGAAAGCAAGTTACCATCAAGGGAATAGCAAATTTAATAGCAAATCACAAGGTAAGCAATGCTTACCAAATAGTGCTTTTGCTGTCTTGCACAATTTATGCAAGCCAGTAACTACTTGGAACTCTAATGACCTGCATTATATAATGGACCGTGGGGACGCTTTATATCTCCAAATGCATTCTATTAACAAAGAAACACTTATGCATCCAGATGACCTGCCAAGGTATATAGACCACAATCAAGAGATATATTCACTTTTGCTACGGAATGCTTACTACGGTGATGTCCTTAAACGTTTTGATAAAGCCTACCCAGATATTAGCACAGCATTAAATGTTACTATTAATAAGCACTGTGGTGTTCTACTTTGTATGAATGTTTATGTAATAGCTATTTTCAAACATATGCAATCATACTTTGTATTTGATTCACATAGTAGGGACCATGAAGGCATGCCTCATTCAAACGGAACATGTGTTACAATTGCATTTAATTCGTTTGAAGGGCTAATTCAATATGTTATGAAACTAGCATATAACTTTACACATCAGGCTGAGCAATGTGTCCAATTTGAATTAACACCAATAGATATAAAAGTCATTCAAAGGAAATCCTTTACAAAAGCACTTACTGTGCACAAAAAAAATAGTCACCTACCGCAAGAAAGAAAAATTTGGGTACATACTACTGAATGTACTCCTAATCAGACGATAACATCAACATCAATGTCTTCTGATCATTTACAGAATAAAGGAGGGAGGGAATAGCAATAGCAATCATTTAGCACAATTACCAGGTAATAGTAAAGCTATCCAGGGAACAAATAAACAGTCTCGGAAAAGAAAAAGGGATTCAAGTACATGTCCAACTACAGTTGTACAAAGAAAAAAAGTTAATACAGCTGAAGAAGACATTACCAACAGTCAACTAAGTGCTACTGATAATAACATACCCATCTTCACGCAGGGCCAAAGACAGAAACGAGGCAAACAAATCCATACAATCATTCGCAAATTCCACCGGGAAATATTGCATGGGCCAGAGTACATTTGTACTCTTTGCAATCAACTGTGGCATAAACAAACGTTGCGAAATATACGCAGTGTTAGCCAATCCGAAATTTTCAACAAGTGTAACATTAGTAACAAGAAAACAAATTTTATTTGTAAGACTTGCTATTATTACATTCGCAAAAACAAAATACCACCATGTTCAATTGTAAATGGCATGGGCTTCCCAAATGTACCAGTTGAATTAGAATTATATGATTTAGAAGAAAGATTAGTTTCACCTAGGATACCATTCTTACAAATTCGGAGTCTGCCACGCGGTTTTCAAAAATCATTATCAGGTGCAGTAGTTAATGTACCTGCAGATGTTATGACAACTGTTACCATTTTACCAAGGCAAATTAATGACGCCATGACAATCCCAGTGAAATTAAAAAGGAAATTAATCTATAAATCATATACACATTATGAGAATATTAGACCAAATACTGTAAAAAAGGCAGCTACATGGCTAGCTAAAAATAGTACAATGTTTAATGAATATGGTGTTACGATTAACCCTGACTGGGAGTATATACCTCCAGAAATAGAATCTCACAATGAGACTTCTGAGACAAACAATTCATCTGATAGTTCTGACAACATAGAAGCTGGGAATTTGGATACTATGTTAACAAATGAAACTATTACTAGTAATTCGCTGAATGTGTTAAGTTTCGCTCCAGCTGAACATAACACGCCAAGAGGTTTATATGAGGATAAAGATTCAGAGTTTTTGGCTTTCCCTACTATTTTTTGTGGTGAACGAAGGCCTAACAATAAGGAAAGACACATACCGGTACATTATAGTACTATTTGCCAAGCAGAGTTAAGGAGTTATGATAGAAGAGTCGCTAAATCTATTACTAATGTCTTTTTTAAACTGAAGAAATTACATATTAAGCAGATCCATGGTAAAATTAACATTTCCATCAGAAAACATTTTACAGATGGGAATAAAATAACTGCTAAAGACATTAAATGTAATATTGCCAATGTTTTACAGTTTAATGAGGGGTACAAAGTATTAAAAACTATACGCAGTTCACCTCCATATTGGGAAGGTTGCAAAAAAGATATTTTTGCTATGATAAGGCAACTTGGCATTCCCACTTTCTTTTTGACATTATCTGCTGCTGAAACAAAATGGCACCATTTAATAAATATACTATTGAGAGTTAGAAACTTAAAGGAATGTACAGAGGAAGAATTCTTAAACATGTCTTGGGAAACTAAAAGTAAATTAATACAAGAAGATCCAATAACATGTGCAAGACAGTTTGACTATCAAGTTAGGAAATTCTTTAATTGTGTTTTGCTGAATGGCACTAATCCAATTGGGGAAATAGTAGACTACTTTTACAGAGTCGAATTCCAACAAAGAGGTTCTCCACATATACATGCATTACTCTGGGTAAACAAAGCACCATTGTATGGTGTTTCACCAGTGGAAGAAGTCAATAGCTTTATTGACAAATATATCACTTGTCATAAGTCTGAGAACCCTGTTTTACAACCGTTAATAAATCTACAAAGGCATGGTCACACCAAAAATTGCAGACGTAAACAGCAACGGACATGCAAATATCAATATCCCAAATATCCAATGTCAAGAACGCTCATATTAGAGCCATTAACACTTGAGGAGACAAATAACCAATGGCAAGATAATATGAAAATAATACATGAAGCTATGAATAATACTACTTTTAATACACTTTCTTTTGAGGAATTTTTAGACTTCATTAAAATGGATGATAAAGAATATATTACTTCTATACAAACTAGCTTACAAAAAACAACTATTTTTTTAAAAAGAACACCAGGCGAATGCTTCATCAATAACTACAATAGTACTCTTTTAGAAGCTTGGCGAGCAAATATAGACTTGCAGTTTATACTAGACCCTTATGCTTGTGCAGTCTATATTATCTCATATATCAGTAAATCGCAAAGAGGAATTAGCAAACTTCTAGCGCAAGCTGCTAAAGAGGTAACAAGCAATAGTAATATCAAAGATCAACTTAAACACATAGGAAACAAATTCCTCAACTGCACAGAAATTAGTGCTCAAGAAGCAGCATATCTAATTCTTCAAATACCATTACGGAAAAGCTCACGATCATTTGTATTTATTAATACTAGCCGTCCAGAGAAAAGAACTTATTTAATGCGTGATATCGAAACTATTAATAACTTGCCCGAAAATTCAACTGACATTCAATGCGAAAATATTATTATTAAGTACTGCAAACGGCCACAATCATTAGAGATGTGCACGTTAGCAGACTATGCGGCTAATTTCAACTATGTGAAGAAAAAAACACATGGGAAAGAAATAAATGATTGCGAAGATTTACTTGCAGAACAAAACTTTTACAGCTCAGATGAGGAAGAATTAGAAATAGAATGTAGTGACGGAAATAAACAACAACAGAAACATAATTATGATTATGCTTTAAATAAGCGCAGACAAGGGAAAATAATACGCTTTTGCAGATTTAGCAAAAATAATGAACCAGAAGAGTATTATAGAGAAATATTAATGTTGCACTATCCATGGAGGGAAGAAGAAAAAATACTAATCAACAAGGAAACTTACTATGATAGGTATCTGGAAGTTAAAACATTTGTTGACACACAACTAAAAATCTATAACAAACAGCATGGCGAACTTACAAACATTATTCATGAACAGTCTCATGAAAATGTAATTTCACCTCCTCTATCACCAACTGTTAATATACAGACAGAAGACCAAAATCCAGAACATAATAATAGATATGATTTGGCTCTAGATTTAGGAATTAGAACTACAACTGAAGAACAAAGCTCAACTAACGTTATTTTACCCAATGAAAAATACCAACAACTTATGCAAAACTTAACGGAAGAACAACTTAAATTTGTTTACCATCACTTGCATTGGTTTAAAACTACTAGCACTCCATGCTATACTTTTTGCACTGGAGGGGCTGGTGTTGGGAAAAGTTTTGTAATATCTGCACTATATCAAACTTTACTACGCTACTATAACACTAAGGCCGGGGAAAATCCTGATAATGTTTATATCTTACTTACTGCTCCAACAGGAAAGGCTGCCCATAATATTAATGGCAAAACACTGCATAGCACTTTCAAAATACCTGTGTCGCAAAGTTTGACTTATAAACAACTGAGTCATGAACATAGAACTGCTCTACAAATGGAAATGATGCATGTTAGAGTTGTTATTATTGATGAAATTTCAATGGTAGGACACAATATGTTGAATTTTATACATAACAGGCTTCAAGAAATTAAATCATCTAATGAACCATTTGGAGGAATTTCTATTTTAGCCATTGGTGACTTTTACCAATTAAAACCTGTATTTGACAGATACATTTTTCAGGATTCTACACAAATGTATGGTCCTTTAAGTGCTAATTTATGGAAAGAACATTTTAAAATTTTTGAATTAACAAAAATTATGCGCCAAAAAGAAGATCTACAATTTGCAGAATTACTAAACCGATTGAGAGAAGGCAAGCATACTGAAGAAGATATTTCACAAATTAAGCAAAGGGAAATACAACCTGATGAGACTTTATTAGAAACAATTCCATATATCATGTCAACTAATCTAGAAGTTAATGAAATTAACAAAAAGGTTTTAGAACAACATTGCAAAGATTATCCTGTCTACATAACAGTAGCAAGCGATACTGTTAGTTCTGATTTGTCTGAAAATGTGAAAAAAACGATTCTTAAGCAACTGCCCAAAGATCCACAGAAAACAATGGGCCTTTCACATACATTACACATTGCCTTACAACTTCGTTATGATTTAAGTTGCAATGTGGATGTCAATGATGGTTTAACAAATGGCGCAACTGGTGTTGTACAATTAGTTGAATTGATTAACAATACACCTATTATTGTTTGGTTGTTATTTGACAATCCCAGTATAGGACAAACAACCAGACAACAATATAAACACTTATTTCATTCACAAATACAAAATACATGGACACCAATACATGCTATAGCTAGACATTTCCAATACACTAAGAAATTTATTACCATTATACGGAAGCAATTTCCTTTACGCCAAGCATCAGCACGCACTATACATCGCACACAAGGTGCAACTCTCGAACCACTTTATATACACTTTAATAACAGCAAGATTCATCATTTGCATTATGTTGCTATTAGCAGGGCAAAATCAATACAAAATGTCTATGTACACAATTTTGATGAACGTAAAATTGTAGTACATCCACAAGTTAATGAGGAAATGCACAGATTAAGGACAGAAATGCCACTTGAAATACATATCCCACAGTTACATACATACAGTGCACATTTCAATATCATTGCACACAATATAAGATCACTACAGAAAAATTTTTCATCTATGGTAGCGGATAGGAATATATTACAAGCAGACATTATTTGCTTAACTGAGATCAACACTACAAGAATTGCTACAGCTAATGATTTCACGATAGAACAATATCATCACATTATATTTGATAAATTTCATACATACAACACAAACCATGGGATGATTATGTACTACAAAAAAGATTTATTTATATTGCCTATTTATGAGACACTTGAAGGGATAGACATTTTACATTTTACTCTACAGATTGATAACACAGATTACCTTATTATTATTTTATACAAACCACCCCTAAAAAGTATAACTTCTCTTTTTGATTTCATCACAAATATTACGGATTTTTACCCCACGCACAAATTGATTATTATAGGGGATTTCAATGTGGATGTATCTCAACCAAATGCAAACAGCAAGCAATTACTTGGATTCTTTGAAACAAAATTACAATGTCAACAACTCATTAACAGTTACACAACTAACTACCAATCTATTTTAGATCATATATATACAAATGACCAACTACACAACTATGGTACTTTAGAATGCTATTACAGTGATCATAAACCAATATGGGTTTGTATTTAACATGTTATATCACATTTTCTATTTCAGATGATGTCTATTGAAGAAATAATGAACATTAATACTGATGACAACAAACCATACCAGAAACCAATAAGAGTTAATGTCATCAGCTGCTCAGGGAAAACTACGTACAAAAATGCTAAACAAGAGCAGAAAATTTTATTCCATTTGGCTTTAGCAGATAAAACTGGAACAATAAAATGTACTTGTTACCAAGAAAATTTATATGAGCAAACGAAAATAAACTGTGGACTACTGATACGAAACTTTATTATCAAAAACAAAACAATTTTAATTACAAAGCAAACTAAAGTAACCAAATTTCCCGCAATGACAATCGAGGAGGGCCTGATCCAACAAGCAAACAACATTTTGCATCCCCCTGCACCATCGGCTTCTCCCATCAAGGAAATAAAACGGGCAAGTCTAAAAAGCCTGATGACCGTTTCAGGGACAATAATTGCCGTAAGTATGAACACAAACATGTTATCATGTCAACTAAAAAAAACTATTGTCTCGCATTTGAAAAGTTGGACTTATTAGTATTGTAAATGACATATCTTATGTATTTTTGACTTTTAGAAATTCCAAGTCTAAATAGTCTGATGACTGTTTCAGGGACAATATGTGCCAGAAGTATGAACGCAAACATGTCATCATGTCTACTAAAAAAATGCATAGTTGGCTTACACACAAATTACACATTTAGGGGCCCGATGTAGGTAGCCCTTTACCGATCGCAATCGGCCAAAAATACCGATTTTGGGCCGCTTCCGATCGGTAAAGGGCTATTGAGATGTAGGGGCACATTTTAGGTAACTTTAGCAAATCTGTATCATTACCGAATCGGTACATTTACAGATTCAATAAAATTAACGAAAATGTAATGTAGGTAGGCAATGTACCTTCTGCACATGGCTTACAGAATCGGTATTTTACCATGGAATACAAATCCAGGGTAAAATACCGATTGCGGTGTGCATGCACATGTGTGCATGCACACCTATGGCATGTGACAGACAGACCTGCCCTTAGGGCAGGTATGCTTGCCACATGGCACCTGTGCCTTTTTTGGGGGTGCCAGAGGGTGTCAAAGTGACACCCCCTGCACCCTTCATAATTCTTTAATTACCGATTCGGTAAATACCGAATCGGTAATGCCTAATCATTCCTATGGGCTTCAAAGCCCATAGGAATGAATGGGCATTACCTATTCGGTATTTACTGATTCGGTAATTAAAGAATTGTTAAGGATTCGGTAATGAATCCAGATGTTGGGACCTACATACAAAAATGGGATTTACCTACATCGGGCCCTTAGGAACTTCACTAACAACCTCAAAAAAGCTTGCATTAGACACTCTTTCACACTATGTAGAAAGTAAGAGTTTTGGGAAATATAATAGGCCAGTGCTTTGGGGTATAGTACAAATTCAAGTACTCTCCACAAAGCCAATTTTTACAAAAAATAATGCACTATGGTAGAAAGTATGTTCATTTGGGTCGTGAAATATAATACATTATATTACCATTCATACAACGCACTAGTACTATGTGTTTTTACTGTCACTATTTTGTAGAATTGTTCTTTTTGGGTTTACCAAAAGTACGCAAATACTGTCTTTACATCAATGCCTCACCCTCAGTCAACATCACTCACCCTCAACACCCAACCCTCACTCTCCCTCAACACCTCACCCTCAACAATTCACCCTTAATGCCTCACTCACCCTCAATCTCACTCACCCTCGATCACCCTCAACACCTCCTCCTCACTCACCCTCAATCACCCTCACTAGCCCTCAACACCTCCCACTCTAAAACTCTACCCTTCTCCCTCAAATACTCACTCACTCTCACTCAACACCTCAACACCTCAGCCTCACACTCAACATCAATCACTCACCCTCACTCAGCCTCATCCTTACTCACCCTCAACTTCTCACCCTCAATAACCCTCAACACCTCACCCTCACTCACCCTCAACACCTCACCCTCAACAATTCACCCTTAATGCCTCACTCAGCCTTAATCTCACTCACCCTCAACACCTTTCACTCAATCACCCTCACTCACCCTCACTAGCCCTCAACACCTCCCCCTCAAAAAGTCAACACTTCTCCCTCAACTCCTCAGTCACCCTCACTCTCACTCAACACCTCAACACCTCAGCCTCACCCTCAACACCTCACCCTCACTCAATCACCCTCACTCACCCACACTCACACTCATCCTTACTCACCCTCAACTTCTCACACTCAATCTTTCACCCTCAACACTCCCTCACTCTCACTCACCCTCAACCCCTCACCCTAACTATGCCTCACTCACACTCACCCTCACGTAACACCTCGTCCTCACTCACCCTCACTCACCCTCAACCCCACCCTCACTCACCCTAACCCTCACTCACCCTCAACACCTCACCCTCAATCACTCACCCTCACCCACACCCTCACTCATGTCATCAGGTCTACTAAAAAAATGCATACTTGCCTTACACACACAGTACACCTTTAGTAACTTCATTAACAATTAAACAAAAAACACGCGTTTTGAAAACTATAATATGGCAGCACTTTCCTGTATACTACAAATACAAGTACTCTCTACAAAGCCAGTTTTTTAAATAAATATTGCTATCATTTAGGAAGGATGTTCATTTGGGTTGTTAAATATAATACATTATATGGCCATTCATACAACGCAATAGTAAGATGTATTTTTACAGTAACTATTTTATACAATGCTTACTTTTTGTTTAGGAATAGAACGAAAACACTGTCTTTACCTCAATGCCTCACCCTTAGTCACCCTCACTCATTCTCAAAACGTCACCCTGACTCACCCTCAACACCTCACCCTCAACACTTCAGCCTCAACGCCTCACTCACCCTCAATCTCACTCACCCTCAATCACACTAAACTCCTCACCCTCACTCACCCTCACTAGCCATCAACACCTCCCCCTCAAAAACTTAACCCTTCTCCCTCAACTCCTCAGTCAACCTCACACTCACTCAACACCTCAGCCTCACCCTCACCCTCACTCACCCTCAACACCTCACCCTCATCCAATAACTCACCCTTTCTCACCCACACTCACCCTCATCCTTACTCACCATCAACTTCTCGACATCAATCACCCTCAATCTCTCACCCTCAACACTCACTCACTCTCACACTCAACTCCTCACCCTAAATGACCCTCACTCACCCTCACTCACACTCACGCTCATCGTTACTCACCCTCAACTTCTCACCCTCACTCACCTTCAATCTCTCATCCTCACCCTCTCACCCTCACTCACCCTCACCCTCACCCACCATCACTTACATTCAACCTCACCCTCACGTAACACCTCATCCTCACTCACCCTCACTCCCCATCAACTCCTCACACTCAACACCTCACACTCAATAACTCACCGTCACCCTCACTCATGTCATCATGTCTACTTTAAAAATGCATAGTTGACTTACACACACATTACACCTTTAGTAACTTCAATAACTAACTGAAAAAAATTAGAATTATACACTCTTCACACATAGTAGCAAGTACTAGTTTTGAAAAATATAAGATGGCAGTGCTTTGGTGTATACTACAAAGACAAGTACTATCTACAAGGCCATTTTTTGCAATAAACAATTCAATCTTTTAGAAAGGAGGTTCATTTGGGTCGTTAAATATGATACATTATATAGCCTTTCATACAATGCACTAGTAATATCTGTTTTTACAATCACTATTTAATAGAATGCTTTCTTTTTGTGTAGGAAGAGGACGCAAAAACGGTGTTTATCAATGGGCAAGATACCCCACTCAAATCCATTACAATAAAAGATGCAACTGATGATATAAAAGTGACACTGTGGAGAGAAGCGTCACTATTTAAAATACATCTTGGCAAATATGTGACCCTGACTCACGTCACTGTACATGAATTCAATTGCCAAAAAATATTGAATACAACGCGCCATAGCAAAATGGAGGTAAGCACAACAAACAAAAGCTTTTGCAATTATCTCTTTTCAGCCACTCTTGGAATTTCACCCAGTCTTGCCCTTTCACCCACTCTGCCCCTTCCACCCACTCTGGACATTTTACCCACTCGGGACATTTCAGCCACTTGGGACCTTTCACCCACTCGGGGGCTTTCACCCACTCGGGACCTTTCACCCACTCGGGACCTTTCAACAACTCTGGCCCTTTCACACACTCTAGGCCTATCACCCAATCTAGACTTATCACCCATTCTAGACTTATCACCCACTCTAGACTTATCACCCACTCTCATCCTCACCCACCCTCAACAACTCACCATCAACACCTCACCCTCATACTCACTCACCCTCAACACCTCACCCTCATTCACCCTCACTCACCGTCAACACACTATCACACTACAACAACAAACAAATACTTACCACCACAGCAACACTTCACTCACCATCAACACCTCACCCTTAACTCCTCACTCACCCTCAATCCTAATCATCATCAATCACCCTCAACATCTCACACTCAACACCACTCTCATACTCACTCACCCTCACTCACCCTCAAAACATCACCCTCATTCACCCTCACTTACCGTCAACACACTATCACACTACAACTACAAACAAACACTTACCACCACAGCAACACTTCACTCACCCTAAACACCTCACCCTTAACTCCTCACTCTCACTCATCCTCAATCACCCTCAACACCTCACCCTCACTCACCCTCAACGCCTCACCCACACTCACCCTCACACTCAGCTTCTCACCCTCAGCCTCAACACCTCACTCTCACTCACCCTCAACGCCTCACCCTCAGTCAATCTCAACACATCACTCACCCTCACTCTCACTCACCCTCAATCACACTCAACACCTCACCCTCAACACCTCACTCACCCTCAGCCCCTCACCCTCACTCACCCTCAACTCCTCACCCTCACTCATCCTCACTCACCCTCAACACCTCCCCCTCATTCTCACTCACTCTCACTCTCACTCACCCTCATACTCACTCACCCTCAACACACTATCACACTACAACCACACACAAAAACTTACCACCACAACACCACTTCAATCACGCTCAACACCTCCCCATCAGCCCCTTACTTACCCTCACTCTCACTCATCCTCAAACACTGACTCACCCTCAATCTCACTCACCCTCAACGCCTCACCCTCACTCACCCTCAACACCTCACCCTCACTCACCCTCAACACACTATCACACTACAACCACACAAAAAAACTATTACCACCACCTATCACCCACTCTCGACCTATCACCCACTCAAACCCTATCAACAACTGGGACCCTTTCACCTACTCAGTCCATTTCACCCAATGTGTCCCTTTCAACCACTCTGTCCCTTTCACCCACTATAGGCCTTACACAAAAAATAAAGTATACAAATTTAAAAAATAATTGTTGCTTTTGTTTTCTCTCAACAGGTAACAGCCCCACCAGAGGAAAAGATGGACATTCTAATTTATGGTGTTGAAAGCTCTACTGAGCAAACAAGTATTATTACAATAAAAGTGACAAACACAGACGAATATCAATCGATGCCCATCGAAAACGAGATCTTAATTAAATGGTTTATGTTAGATGAGGAAGTTGACAACATCGGAGATGCCCTTGTCCATTTTTTGCCACAAACTTTTGAAGTTGTCTTTTGTAATGGGCAAATCATAAAGATTCTGAAAGAAAAAGACGATGAAATATGTTCTGAATAAATTTTGCATGTTGCCAGGATATCTTTTTTTTGTACAAAGTTAAATAATAAATATTTGTGTTTTTTTGTTAAAAATAAAAAAGTGTGGAATACAAATTTTACAACTTCTATGGTAATTTTTTCAATACAAAAGGCAAATTATAACTAATACACTCAATTTATACAACATAGTCACACCCACATACAACATTCAGCCAATCCATTTGACATTACAAAAACATATACAAAATACACATACTTTGTAGCTTGCACGCACTACAGTATTATGTATGAATGAGACTGTTGAGCTAAATACGCCTGTGCTGGTGCTGAGTTATGCTGTGTTGTTGAGCAATGTTACTGTGGGGGGCCGAATGTTAAGGTGGTATTGCTGCGTGTTGCATTGGTGGACATCACAAATTTGGTTGTTGGGAGAAGTGCAACTGTTGTTGGGATGAGTTATGCTGTGGTGGTAATAGTTCAACACTAACACAGCACAACTCATCATCAACACATCACAACAACAGCATTAGGAAGCACCACACTAACAACACTCATCAACACACCAACATCACTCTACACCACCACAACATCATCATTCTACAACAACAACATACAAAAACACAAACACACTTTACTTTAAAATAACGAGTCACACATACAAAACACTCACATTTGCCAATCACACCCTCACTCACACTCACTCACCCTCAACTCATCACCCACCCTGAATTACACTCACTCACCCTCAACACCTCACCCTCACTCTCCCTCAACACCTCACCCTCACTCACCCTCAAAACATTACCATCACCCTCGCCCACCTTCACTCACCATCAACACCTCACCCTCAATCATCATCAATCACCCTCTACACCTCACACTCAACACCTCACTCTCATACTCACTCACCCTCACTCACCCTCACTCACCCTCAAAACATCACCCTCATTCACCCTCACTCATCGTCAACACACTATCACACTACAACTACTAACAAACACTTACAACCACAGCAACACTTCACTCACCCTAAACACCTCACCCTTAACTCCTCACTCACACTCACTCTCACTCATCCTCAATCACCCCCAACACCTCACCCTCCTACTCACTCACCCTCAACACCTCACCCTCATTCACCCTCACTCACCGTCAACACACTATCACACTACAACAACAAACAAATACTTACCACCACAGCAACACTTCACTCACCCTCAACACCTCACCCTTAACTCCTCACTCACCCTCAATCTCAATCATCATCAATCACCCTCTACACCTCACACTCAACACCTCACTCTCATACTCACTCACCCTCACTCACCCTCACTCACCCTCAAAACATCACCCTCATTCACCCTCACTCATCGTCAACACACTATCACACTACAACTACAAACAAACACTTACCACCACAGCAACACTTCACTCACCCTAAACACCTCACCCTTAACTCCTCACTCACACTCACTCTCACTCATCCTCAATCACCATCAACACCTCCCCCTCATTCTCACTCACTCTCACCCTCACTCACCCTCATACTCACTCACCCTCAACACACTATCACACTACAACCACACAATGCCTCACCCTCAACGCCTCACCCACACTCACCCTCAGCTCCTCACCCTCAGCCTCAACACCTCACCCTCACTCACCCTCAACGCCTCACCCTCAGTCAACCTCAACACATCACTCACCCTCACTATCACTCATCCTCAATCACACTCAACACCTCACCCTCAACACCTCACTCACCCTCAGCCACTCACCCTCACTCACCCTCAACTCCTCACCCTCACTCATCCTCACTCACCATCAACACCTCCCCCTCATTCTCACTCACTCTCACCCTCACTCACCCTCATACTCACTCACCCTCAACACACTATCACACTACAACCACACACAAAGACTTACCACCACAACACCACTTCAATCACGCTCAACACCTCCCCATCAACACCTTACTTGCCCTCACTCTCACTCATCCTCAATCACCCTCAACACCTCACCCTCACTCACCCTCAACGCCTCACTCACCCTCATAGCCTCACCCACCCTCAACACCTCACACTGACTCACCCTCAATCTCACTCACCCTCAACGCCTCACCCTCACTCACCCTCAACACCTCACCCTCACTCACCCTCAACACACTATCACACTACAACCACACAAAAAACAATTACCACCACAACACCACTCATCACCACTGCAGCAAACAAAGGTCATACAATCAAAACATGTACCCTTTTAACAGTCACACACACAACAACAGCTATCAATGGCCACTTTCACCAGGCATACACACACAACAGTCATCAGTACTGCAGTACTATGTCTAAATGAGACTGTTGGTGTGCAAAATACGGATGTGGAAGTGCAGAGTAATGCAGTGTTGTTGCTCAATGGTACTGTGGGGCTGCAGAAAGATAAAGTGGGATTGCTGCATGTTGCATTCGTGGACATCAGTGATGCCATTGTTGGGAGAAGTGCAACTGTTGTGGTGCTAAGTTATGCTGTGGTGGTAATTATTAAACATCAACACAGCACCACTCATCACTAGCACAGAACAACACATCACAACTACAGCATTACTAAGCACCACACACTCACATGCCCACACGCTCACACACCCCCACCCTCACACACATCCACACTCACACACTCTCACACATCCTCGCACACCCACTCACATTCTCAATAAGCCTCATAGCCTCACGCTCGCCAACAATCACTCACCCTCACCCTCACACCGTCACCCTCACACCATCATCCTCTCACCCTCAACACCTCACCCTCACTCACCATCAACACACTATCACACTACAACTACACACAAACACTTACAACCACAGCACCACTCATTACCACTACAGCATTACTCAGCAGACAAACTACATACAATCCAAACATGTGCGCTTTTAACAGGCACACACACTAATAGCTAGCAATGGACACTTTCACAAGCCGTACACACACAACAGTCATCAGTGCATCCTTTCACCATGCATACACCCACACAAACAGCCATCAAGCCACGCTTTCAACAGTCACACACACCAACAGGCCAAAGTGCACGCTTTAGAACAACTTTTTGTACGTTGCACACACATTCACAGCTATACAAGCATGCTTTGGTGCTGTACAGTACTGCAGTTCTATGTCTAAATGAGACTGGGGGAGTTGTAAATACAGCTCTACTGGCAAAGAGTGATGATCTCATGTTGCTCAATTGTAGTGTGGGGATGCCGAATGTTAATAATGTGCTATTGCTGGCGAAATGGACATAAGGGAGGCCGTGCAAGAGGAAATTACTACACACAAGGCAAGTGCGACCGAAAAACACGTACGGCAAAACGAAAATCAATCCATGTCAAAGAATAAAACTAAATAGCAGCCATTGATAAAATACTAAACCCACTCTAATGAGAGGAGCCAGACAGGAAATACGTGCTAGCAAAGCAAGACCGAAAACAATAATTACAGTAACATCAAGAAAAGGAAATGCATAAACAAATGTATAAGAACTCACAAAGGCACTCTTTCATAATAACGAAATAAAATTGTCATTACCTGTCGATCGTAGCAGCTCATTCCCTGAAATGAAGAAATTATAAAAGAAACACAGCAAAAAAGAAAACATACACAGTGCATACATAATACTTTTAACTACAACAAGCAACAAACAAAAAAATGAATCGCGGCGAAACAAGTCACATACGGGTACAAATGACACAAGAAAAAGCTAAGTCAGAGGAAAAATAAACATCACAGTGCCACCTCAGGCGAAACGAAACTCCGGAAAATACATTCCAAGAAGACACTAGCAAAGATTACTCAAAGCATCCCGAACTATCAACTTAAACACGAGCCAACATTCGCATAAAGATCAAGAAAAATTCAAAACACAAGGGAAATGAGCGCGAAATCACAACGGACGCAATGTCAAAGACATAACACATACAAAAATAAACATTGCTTTATGTAACATTTCGAAAAAAAAACATTTTACAAACATATATCTTTTAGAACAGTACTAAAGAATATTGTAACTCGAAAATTGATAATACACAAGGCGCAATACAAATAAAACACTCATACATCCTAATAAAACATTATGAATAATACGTATATACACACAAGTATTAATACATTCAAATTCATGTACTCAATGTTAATAAATGTACATCTTACCAGTCAAACGACGCAGCAACAACCACGAAGGAATAACACACCTTTACCGCACGAACATTCACACCAATGTAGAAAACGCCCCGTTAACGCACGTCAAATGCAACGCTACGTCACACAACGGAGAGCTGCGATTGGCTAAAAATTACGTAGCGCTCAACATTACATCACCATCAACTAAAAAATAGAACGCTAACATCCCTTACGTAACAAACGTAAAGGGAATACATTGCGTAATACCCTTTACTACAACAGAAATAAAACACATTTTAAGTACATACACTAAATACTTTTACAAACGTATACACATACGAAAATAAACTTTTTTAACATTATAATCAACATTAACACATGGTCGAGACTCACATATGCCAATCACACCCTCAGTCACCCTCACTCCCATTCACTCAAGCTCACTCACCCTCAGCACCTCACCCTCACTCACCCTTAACAACTCACCCTCACTCACCCTCAAAATACACCCTCACTCACCATCAATAACTCACCCTCACTCACCCACAATACCTCACCCTCACTCACCCTCACCAACTCACTCGCACTCAGCCCCTCTTCCTCAACACCTCATGCTCACTCACCCTCACCCTCACTCACCCTCAACAAACTCTCACTCACCCGCACTCACACTCACACTCAACACCTCACCCTCACCTTTACTCACCTTCACCCTCATTCACCCTCAACACCGCAATCACTCACTCTCACTCATCCTCACTCACCCTCAAAACCTCACACTCACTGACCCTCAACACCTCACCCTCATTCACCCTCAGCCCCTCACCCTCAACACCTCACCCTTACTCACCCTCAACACCTCAAAACAATCACCATCCCACACTCACCCTCACCCTCAACAACTCAATCCTCACTCACCCTCACACTCAAAACCTCAACACAATAACTATCCCTCACTCACACTCAGCCCCTCACCCTCAACAACTCACCCTCACTGACACAATCAACCTCACTCACAACACATCACCCTCACTCAACTTCAACACATCACCCTCAACAACTCAATCACCCTCACTCACTAACGCTCAACAACTCTCACCATCACTCAGCCTCAACACCTCACACTCACTGACCCTCTACGCTTCACCCTCAATCAAACTCACGCACCCTCACCCACCCCCACCCTCACACACATTCACACCCTCAACATAACAAATCCTCACTCACCCTCACACACCCTCACTCAACATCATAACTTCAACAACACCCTCACATGCCCCCACCCTCACACACCCCCCACCCTTACACACACCCACACTCACACACTATCACACATCCTCAGACACCCACACACATTCGCAATAAAACTCACACCCTCACCTTCACCCACAATCACTCACCCTCACCCTCACACCGTTACCCTCACACCATCATCCACTCACCCTCAACGTCATTCGCCATCACTCACCCGCACTCACCCACAAAACATCACCCTCAACTTCACTCACACTCACACTCATTCACCCTCAACACCTCACCCTCATTCACCTTCAGCCCCTCACCATCAACACCTCACCCTTACTCACCCGCAGCCTCAAAACCTCACCCACAACCAGCCTCCCTCACTCACCCTCAAGCCCTCACCCTCATCACCTCACCCTCACTCACCCTCACCCTCACTCAGCCTCAACTATTCACCCTGACTCACCCACAACACATCACCCTCACTCAACATCAACACCTAACCCTCATCAACTCAATCACCCTCACTCACTACAAATCCTCACTCACCCTCATACACCCTCACTCAACATCATGACTTCAACCACACCCTCACATGCCCCAACCTCACACACCCCCCACCCTTACACACACCCACACTCACACACTCTCACACATCCTCACACACCCACACACATTCTCAATAAGACTCACACCCTCACCCTAACACACAATCACTCACCCTCACCCTCACAACGTTACCCTCACACCATCATCCACTCACCCTCAATCACCCTCAACGTCATTCACCATCACTCACCCGCACTCACCCACAAAACATCACCCTCAACTTCACTCACCCTCACACTCATTCACCCTCAACACCTCACCCTCATTCACCCTCAGCCCCTCACCCTCAACACCTCACCCTTACTCACCCACAGCCTCAAAACCTCAACCACAATCAGCCTCCCTCACTCACCCTCAGGCCCTCACCCTCATCACCTCACCCTCACTCATCCTCACCCTCACTCACCCTCAACTACTCACCCTGACTCACCCACAACACATCACCCTCACTCAACATCAACACCTCACCCTCATCAACTCAATCACCCTCACTCACTAACGCTCACCCACCCTCACCCTTACTAAGCCTCAACACCTCACCCTCACTCACCCTCAACGCTTCACCCTCAATCACACTCAGGCACCCTCACCCACCCCCACCTTCACACACCTTCACATCCTCAACATCACACATCCTCACTCACCCTCACACCCTCACACACCCTCAATCAACTTCATAACCTCTACCACACACTCACATGCCCACACGCTCACACACCCCCACCCTCACACACATCCACACTCACACACTCACACAGTCTCACACATCCTCGCACACCCACTCACATTCTCAATAAGCCTCTGAGCCTCACCCTCGCCAACAATCACTCACCCTCACCCTCACACCGTCACCCTGACACCATCATCCCCTCACCCTCAACACCTCACCCACACTCACCATCAACACACTATCACACTACAACCACACAAAAACTTACCACCACAGCACCACTCCTCACTACCACAGCATGACTCAGCAAACAAAGGTCATACAATAAAAACTTGAACGCTTTTAACAGTCACACACAACAACAGCTATCAATGGGAACTTTCACCAGGCATACACACATAACAGTCATCAGTACTGCTGTAGTAGGTATAAATTAGACTGTTGTTGTGTGAAAGACGGATGTGGTAGTGCAGGGTGATGCTGAGTTGTTGCTCAATGGTACTGTGGGGGTGCAGAAAGATAAAGTGGTATTGCTGCGTGTTGCATTCGTGGACATCAGTGATGGCGTTGTTGGGAGAAGTGCAACTGTTGGGGTGATGAGTTATGCTGTACTGGTAATTATTAAACACCAACACAGCACCACTCATCACTAGCACAGAAAAACACATCACAACAACAGCATTACTAAGCACCACACTAACATCACTCAGCAACACACCAACATCACTCTGCCCCACCACAACAGCATCAGTCAACAACAACACACTATCACACTACAACTACACACAAAAAGACTTACCACAACAGCACCACTCATCACCACTACAGCATTACTCAGCAGACAAACTTCATACAATAAAAAAATGGATTCTTTTAAGAAGCACACACACACACACATCAATGGACTCTATCACCAGGCGTATATACACAAGTCATCAGTACTGCTGTAGTATGTATGAATGACACTGTTCGGGAGCTAAATGGGGCTGTGGTGGTGCAGAGTGATGCTGTATTGTTGCTCAATGGTACTGTGGGGGTGCAGAATGATAAAGTGGAATTGCTGCGTGTTGCATTCGTGGACATCAGTGATGCCATTGTTGGGAGAAGTGCAACTGTTGTGGTGCTGAGATATGCTGTGCTGGTAATTATTAAACACCAACACAGCACCACTCATCACTAGCACAGAACAACACATCACAACAACAGCATTACTAAGCACCACACTAACATCACTCAGCAACACACCAACATCACTCTAGACCAACAAAACTGTATCATTCAACAAAAACACACTATCACACTACAACCACACACAAACATTTAACACCAAAGCACCACTCATTACCACTACAGCATTACTCAGCAGGCAAATGTCATACTAATAAAACAAGTGCGTTTTTAACAGGCACATACACCAATAGATAGCAATGGCCACTTTCACCAGGCGTACACACACATCAGTCAGCAGTGCATCCTTTCAACATGCATACACGCACACAAACAGGCATCAGTCCACGCTTTCAACAGTCACACACACCACCAGCCAGAAGTGCACGCTTTAGGACAACTTTTTTTACCTTCCACACACAATTACAGCAAAAGAAGCATGCTTTGCAGCTGTACAGTACTGCAGTACTATATCTAAATGACACTGGGGGTGTACTAAATACGGCTCTAGTGGGCAAAAGTGATAATGTGATGTTGCTCAATGGTACTGTGGGGGTGCCTACTGTTAATAATGTGCGATTGCTGTGTGCGGCAGAAATGGACTTCAGGGATCCCTTGGACGAGAAAAATACTAAATACAAGCCAAGTGCGACCAAAAAACACGTACGGCAAAACGGAACTCAATCCATGGCAACAAATACACCGAAATAGCAGCCATTAAGAAAATGGACAAAAACACTCTAATGCAAGAAGCCAGTCAGAAAGTAAATGCGAGCACAAAGACCTAAAACTATAATTACATTAGCTTTACAATAAGCAAATGCATAAACACAAGTATCAAAGTCACAAAAACACTCTTTCATAATTTGAAAATGTAATTGTCATTACCTGTCGATCGTAGCAGCTCATTTCCTGAAATTAAGAAAATATAAAAAAGAAAACACACAAAGAGAACATAAACAGTGCATACATAAAAATTTTCACTACAACAAGACACACACAAAAAAAAATGCATCACGGCGACAAAAGTCACATACGGTTCAAATAAACACAAAACTAAGCCAAGTCAGAGTAAAAAAAAACATCATAGTGCAAACTCACTACATCACCCTCACTCACCCTCAACACCTCACCCTCATTCACCCTCAATAACTTCACCCTCAACACCTCACCCACAATTCCACACCCTCACTCACCCTCACCATCACTCACCCTCACTCAACATCAAGCCCTCACCCTCAGTCACACACACTCACCCTCAACATCTTACCCGCAATCACGCTCAACTTCAATCAACCTCAACAACTCACCCTCACCCTCACACCGTCACCCTCACACCATCAGCCCCTCACCCTCAACACCTCACCCACACTCACCATCAACACACTATCACACTACAACCACACAAACACTTACCACCACAGCACCACTTATCACCACCACAGCATAACTCAGCAGACAAAGGTCAAACAATAAAAACTTGAACGCTTTTAACAGTCACACACAACAACAGCTATCAATGGGAACTTTCACCAGGCATACACACATAACAGTCATCAGTACTGCTGTAGTAGGTAAAAATGAGACTGTTGTTGTGTGAAAGGCGGATGTGGTAGTGCAGGGTGATGCTGAGTTGTTGCTCAATGGTACTGTGGGGGTGCAGAAAGATAAAGTGGTATTGCTGCGTGTTGCATTCGTGGACATCAGTGATGGCGTTGTTGGGAGAAGTGCAACTGTAGGGGTGATGAGTTATGCTGTACTGGTAATTATTAAACACCAACACAGCACCACTCATCACTAGCACAGAAAAACACATCACAACAACAGCATTACTAAGCACCACACTAACATCACTCAGCAACACACCAACATCACTCTGCCCCACCACAACAGCATCATTCAACAACAACACACTATCACACTACAACTACACACAAAAACACTTACCACAACAGCACCACTCATCACCACTACAGCATTACTCAGCAGACAGACTTCATACAATAAAAAAATTGATTCTTTTAAGAAGCACACACACACACACATCAATGGACTCTATCACCAGGCGTATATACACAACAGTCATCAGTACTGCTGTATTATGTATGAATGACACTGTTCAGAAGCTAAATGGGGCTGTGGTGGTGCAGAGTGATGCTGTATTGTTGCTCAATGGTACTGTGGGGGTGCAGAATGATAAAGTGGAATTGCTGCGTGTTGCATTCGTGGACATCAGTGATGCTATTGTTGGGAGAAGTGCAACTGTTGTGGTGCTGAGATATGCTGTGCTGGTAATTATTAAACACCAACATAGCACCACTCATCACTAGCACAGAACACCACATCACAACAACAGCATTACTAAGCACATCACTAACATCACTCAGCAACACACCAACATCACTCTAGACCAACAAAACAGTATCATTCAACAAAAACACACTATCACACTACAACCACACACAAACATTTAACACCAAAGCACCACTCATTACCACTACAGCATTACTCAGCAGGCAAATGTCATACAATAAAAACATGTGCTCTTTTAACAGGCACATACCCCAATAGATAGCAATGGCCACTTTCACCAGGCGTACACACACATCAGTCAGCAGTGCATCCTTTCAACATGCATACACGCACACAAACAGGCATCAGTCCACGCTTTCAACAGTCACACACACCACCAGCCAGAAGTGCACGCTTTAGGACAAATTTTTTTACCTTCCACACACAATTACAGCAAAAGAAACATGCTTTGCAGCTGTACAGTACTGCAGTACTATATCTAAATGACACTGGGGGTGTACTAAATACGGCTCTAGTGGGCAAAAGTGATAATGTGATGTTGCTCAATGGTACTGTGGGGGTGCCGAATGTTAATAATGTGCGATTGCTGTGTGCTGCAGAAATGGACTTCAGGGATCCCTTGGACGAGAAAAATACTAAATACAAGCCAAGTTCGACCAAAAAACACGTACGGCAAAACGGAACTCAATCCATGGCAACAAATACACCGAAATAGCAGCCATTATGAAAATGCACCAAAACACTCTAATGCAAGAAGCCAGTCAGAAAGTAAATGCGAGCACAAAGACCTAAAACTATAATTACATTAGCTTTACAATAAGCAAATGCATAAACACAAGTATCAAAGTCACAAAAACACTCTTTCATAATTTAAAAATTTAATTGTCATTACCTGTCGATCGTAGCAGCTCATTTCCTGAAATGAAGAAAATATAAAAAAGAAAACACACAAAGAGAACATAAACAGTGCATACATAAAAATTTTCACTACAACAAGACACACACACAGAAAAATGCATCACGGCGAAAAAAGTCACATACGGTTTAAAAAAACACAAAACTAAGCCAAGTCAGACAAAAAAAAAACATCATAGTGCAAACTCACTACATCACCCTCAATCACCCTCAACACCTCACCCTCATTCACCCTCATACCCTCACCCTCAACACCTCACCCTCACTAACTTCACCCTCAACACCTCACCCACAATTCCACACCCTCACTCACCCTCACCATCACTCACCCTCACTCAACATCAAGCCCTCACCCTCAGTCACACACACTCACCCTCAACATCTCACCCGCAATCACGCTCAACTTCAATCAACCTCAACAACTCACCCTCAATAACCCTCAACACCTCACCCTCACTCACCCACAACACCTTACCCTCACCCTCACTCACCCTCAACACTTCACACTCATCTACACTCACTATCACCCTCAAATTCACTCACGCTCACTCACCCTCAACACCTCACCCTCTTTCACACTCACCCACACTCACCTTCATGACCACTAAAAAACACCTGCACATGCGCAAAAACACTCACACACCCCCACCCTCACACACACACGGCCTCACAAAGAATTACACTTCCGCACACACCCACACACATTCTCAAAAAGTCTCACAAACTCACACTCGCCCACCATCATTCACCCTCACCATCACACCATCATCCCGTAACACTAACTCACCCTCAACATCACTTACCATCAACACCTCATCCTCAACTAATCATTCAACACTCATCCTCAATCACCCTCAACTCCTCACCCATCTGCATCATTCACCCACTCTGCAGCATTCACCCACTCTGCAGCATTCACCCACTCTGAAATTTTACGAATGTTAGCCCATTTTCGTACACATAAAGAAATTTCAGAACGGAAAACAAGGGGGTCGACCTAGTACTGCAGCAGATACGTTAGACACAAAAAAAACTTAACATAATTAACTTAAAGAATGCAAGGATGTTAATGAGTCTTCGGGCCTAAAAGTAAATCTAATTCGAACGATATTACAACAATAATACACAAAGGAAACAATTATAAATATGTGTCCGTAAGCGAGGACGAGGATGTACAAAGACACCAGTGAAACGGGCAACTTTTTCGCCGGCCAATAAACAATCACTATTCATCCGGAGAATGGCACGGATTAAATACAATAGTCAACAGTTACACAAAAAACCGGACGCATACAACAATAGCACTTCTTCACACGGAATTCCATGTAATATAAATAAAATATGACGAAAAAAAACAAATTCGGGAAAAGTCAAATTTTTAGGAGGGAAACAAACAAGAACGATTCATCCGGAAAATGGGACGCATTGAATACAATAGTCTACAGTTACACAAAAAGAGATACGCATAACACAATAGCATTTATCCACACAGAATTTGTTCGAATAGAAAAAACATATTACGAACATAGAACTATTTAGTCACAAAAAGCAAAGGAATAACACATTACTTCACTGTACATGTCGTTCATACATTGCTAAAAATACTACAGTCAGCAAATACACAAACTTTCATTTCATACTTCAAGTACGTCAATAACAAATTATCCGACTACTTCAGCATCACATAAATAGATAATGCAAACACAACTTACATCAATATATTAAAACACATTTAGCACTTCGGAATTAAACAAACACCTTTTGTACGTCAAATTACCAAAAATAGCAAAATAATACATTCCATTACAGTTTAAGAAAACATATCAAATAGATAATGCAAACACAACTTACATCAATATATTATAAAACACATTTAGGACGTGAAAATTAAACAAACACCTTTTGTACGTCGAATTACCACAAAAAACAAATTAATACTTTACATTACACTTTAACAATACATATGCTTTACATATCGCCAATAAAAAACAAAACTTTACGTTACATTACAAACATTTTCAAATATTACAAGCTAAATAAATACATTTCGCAATTAATTAACTTTAACATTGTATATATACTACAGTACATTACATTAAAATAAACTTAGGATTACATTCTTACCTGTCAAACGACGCAGCAACACCACAGGAACAAGAACACGCCTTCCGCGCACCAACATTCTCGATCTATGGGGAATTCCACAGTTGACGTATGCAAATCGGAACGCTACGTCAACAACGTCGCGCTCCGATTGGCTAAAAAAAAACGTAAACAAAAAACACACACAACTCAAAAAAAAACTAGACCGCTAAACATAGCACACGTCGACGTGACGCAATACGTCGGCCATTTTAACATAAAAATAAAAAAGGGACTCCACATACACGATAACAAAAAATAACACACTTACTACAAAACATACACACGTACATTACATACTAATATACACATTAGACAGAAGTCATACAAAGGGGACATATTACACCTTTTATTAAAAACAGCACATTACTTTTTTAATATTAACATAGACACACACTCATAACATCACCCTCACACAACAAAACCATCTCACTCTTTCACACCCGCTCAATAACGCTAACACAACATCTCCCTCATACACCATCACACACCTTCAGCCTCACACACACTTACTCACCCTTACACTCACACACTCACACACTCACACCCCCTCACCCTCACACCCCATCACCCTCACACCCCCACTCACTCCCAATGACTCAAATTCACACTCACACAACCTCACCCTCACACACCGTCAAACACCTTCAGACACACTCTAAAAAACAACTCTTCACACACCCTCAATGACCCTCACACACACACACCCCCTCAGCCTCAAACAACGTACCCTCACACAAACACGCTCCCCTAAAAATCATCACAACACTCTCACACTCACAACACTTCACACACTCTCTAACGCAAACAACTTCACTCATCCTCACCCCCTCACACCCCCTAACACTCACCCCCTCACACTCATCCCCTCTACATCACCCCTCACACACTCACACTCACTCCCTCAACACCCCACCATCACCCCCCTCACACCCCCTCATTCACCCTCATTCACCCTAACACACACTCACATTCTCACACACCCTCTCACACACCCCTCACACACCCCATCACTCACGCTCTCACACAACACCTCACACACTCCCTCACTCACACTCTCAAACACTCCCTCACTCACCCGCTCACACCCGCTCAGTCTCACCCTCACTCTCCCTTACACTCCCTTACCCCTCAACATCACTCACTATGCCTAGCCTCCCATCACACTCACCCTCACCCCCTCACACTCAAATCCCTCATACTAACACCCCTCATACACAACACCCTTAACACTCACACCACTCACCCACACACTCTCACACACCCCCCTCACCCACCCTCAACATCTCACCCTCACTAAAACTCAAACACTCACCCTCACTCACCCTCAAACTCTCACCCTCACCCTCACTCATCCTCACACTTACTCACCATCACTCACCCTCACCCTCACTCACCCTCAACACATCACCCTCACTCACCCTCACTCACCCTCACCCTCACTCACCCTCAACGCCTCGCCCTCAACCCCTCACCTTCAACACCTCACCCTCAACACCTCACTCACACTCACTCTCAATCATCCGCACTCAACAACTATCAACAACACTCACCCTCAACAGCTCACCCTCAACACCTCACCTTCAACACCTCACCCTCAACACCTCACTCACACTCACTCTCAATCATCCGCACTCAACAACTATCAACAACACTCACCCTCAACAGCTCAACCTCAACACCTCACCCTCAACACCTCACCGTCAACACCCCACCCTCACTCACTCACGCTCAATGCCTCACACTCAAAAACTCAACCTCACTCACCCACCCTCAACGCCTCACAATCACTCACTCACCCTCAACACCTTACCATCACTCACTCACCCTCACTCACCTTCAACGCCTTCCCTTCAACTGCACACCCTCACTCACCCTCAGTCACCCTCAACTCCTCACTCACACTCAACACCTCACCCTCAACACCTCATCCACCCTCACCCTCAGTTACCCTGAACATCAATCACCCTCAACTCCTCACTCACCCTCAACACCTCACTCACCCTCAACACCTGACTCACCATCACTCACACTCATCCTCACTCACACTCAACACCTCACCCTCACTGACACTCACTCACACTCAATCACTCTCACCTTCACTCACCCGCAACGCCTTACACTCAACGCCTCACCCTCAAATGCTCACTCACCCTCTCTCTCACTCATCCTCACTCAGCCTCAACACCACACACTCACTCACCCTCACTCACCCTCAACATCTAACCCTCACTCACTCACCCTCAACACCTCACCCGCAACTACTCACTCACCCTCACTCTCACTCATCCTCACTCAACAACTCTCAACTTCACTCACCCTCAACGCCTCACCCAACACCTCACCTTCAATCACCATCGACATCTCACCCTCACTCACCCACAAAACATCAGCCTCAACACCTCACCCTCAATCACTCACCCTCAAACATTAACCCACACTCACCCTCCCTCACCCTCAATTCCTCACCCACACCCTCAACACTTCACCCTAAACACATCACTCATCCTCAACACCTCCCCCCTCCCCCTCACTCACCCTCACCCTCACTCACACTCAACACCTCACCATCACTAACACTCAACACCTCACCCTCACTAACTCTCAATACCACAATCACCCTTCCCCTCACTCACCCTCAATACCTCACCCTCACTAACACTAAAACACTCAATCACCCTCACTCTTACTCTCACTCACACTCTACACCTCAGCCTCACGCTCAATAACACACCCTCAACACCTCACCCTCACCCCCTCAACACCTCACCCCCTCAACTTCACTCGCCCTCACCCTCAAACACTCACCCTCAACACCTCACACCCTCACCCTCAAATCCTCACCCTCAACACCTCAACCTCACTCACTCTCAACACCTCACCCTCACTCACTCACCCTCAACACCTCACCCTCACTCACTCACACTCAATAACGCTCAACACCTCTCCCTCAACACCTCACCATCAACACCTCATCATCAACACCTCACCCTAAACACCTCACCCACAACACCTCACCCTCAACACCTCACCCACAACACCTCACCCTCACTCACTCTGACTCACCCTCACCCTCACTCACCCTCACTCATCCTCACTCACAATCACTCACACTCAGTCACCCTCACTCACCCTCACTCACCCTCGACCCCACACTCACCCTCACTCATCCTCACTCATCCTCAACACCTCACCCTCACCCTCATCCACCCTCAACCCCTCACCCTAACTCATAATAACACTCTCTCACCCTCACCCTCACTCACTCTCACTCACACTCACCCTCAACACCTCACTCACCCTCAACACCTCACTCACACTCAACTCCTCACTCACCCCCACCCTCACTCACCCTCAACCCCTCACCCTCACACAGTGCAATAGGTCTCGCAGGATTATTAGTTAAAGCTTTTACATTTGCTTATTGCATTTTTTGATTTGTAATTCTTTTGCATTGCCTACAAAAAAATAAAATGCAAAAGATTTACAACAAAAAAACTATAAACAATTCTAAAAGCACTAACTCTAATGCTGCGAGACCTATTGCATTTCTAATGCTTGTTTTTATAGCGCACGGCTACTCAAAAGAGTGTCCCGGCGCTTTGGTTGCAGACCTATCTCATAACACAACAAGAAAGAAAAGAAATAAAATAAAAAACAGAAGATACAGAGAGGAAAAAGAAACAGAACCCAGGGCGCAGCTAAGAGGTGAAAAGCCAAGTTTTAAGCCCTTTCCTAAAAGCCAAGTCATGTGCTCCGTGCAGTAAGCTCTCGCACTGTGAAGGCTGTATGGCTGTTTGCATTTTGTGCCCAAGATAGGCAGGCAGGGCTCGAGTCGGGGTACCACGCGGGTGGACGGCGTCCCCCCACTTATTTTACTGGGGGGACGGCGTCCCCCCTGGCAAACAGCTGGACTTCACTCTTTGGCCTCTCTGGGACGAGGAGCTCTGCACCTTTCGTGACGTCACTTCCGGTGACAGCGTCCCCCCACTTTTTTTTTTACGACTTGTGCCCTGCAGGCAGGCAATGTAAAGAGCGTGCCTCTATTTCCCTCATGTAATGGCAGGTACATACTCTAGCACTATAAATCATGCCCTTGATGTGGCGACTCTGACGGGAATTAGAAGGATTCATGCTATGTGGAATGCTTCTGTCCCGGACCTCTTGGCATTAGCATTGCTCTCCCCATGGGCGTCTTCACGTTTCCATATTGTATTTAGAGCAGGGTCGAATCAGGACGGAATGTAGGCCCGGGCATCGAAATAAAAGTGACCCCTGTTAGTGAATTAGACAGCTAAAACAGAGTTTCGCGTTTTCAAATGAGGGCAGTTTTGAACTTGTAAAGACACCCTGTATAAGTGGTTTGCAAGGTATAACACTGCAATGTATTTTGCTTGGTGCAGGGCAGACAATGTTTGTTTTAATATCAGGGAACTAAACAGTAATAATAATAAAAAAACTGGCCCAAAAACAGCCCAAAACTCTGGACTTACACAGACCTGTCAGAGCAGCCCTTCGGGCACTGCCTGATTGTCCTGTGATCTAGTCCAACCCTGCAGAAAAGGCTAACGCTCCTTCTAGCCAGCCCTAAAAATACGTGCAGTAGTGCTGCCTGTGCGGCGTGCGTACATGCCTTGGCTGCAGGCTGTTTCTCATTAAGTGCACCGTATCAAGGCAGATCAGCTGCAGATTACACTGGCCCAGGATGAGGGGGGCCCTGAGGGCAGAGGTAGCCAGGCTGTCTGCCGAAGGAGAGGTGACGGCTGCTCTATCTCCAGTGGCTCCCGGCTTCCCGCCTTCCTCACCTAGGGCTGGGATAGAGATGTCCTCTTGTCAGTCACGGTGGTTAGCCCACCCCCCAGCAGACAGCAAAGCCCTTCCCACTCACATGATCGGGCACCAGAGACGGCGGGGAGGAGGGGGCTGGCAGCAGGCCAGTGACTGAGGGGGCTGGCAGCAGGCCAGTGACTGAATGTCTGGCGTTTAAGAACCGATTCATGGCTCCCAAGGCTTCAGTTTGCTTATGTGGGACATTTCGATGTTTGGAGGGTACTTATGCGTGACTTTAATGCGTTATGTGTGACACTTTCAACCACAGCAAATTCAACATTTCCACCACATAGATGGACAGATGCACCACATAAACGCGAAAGAACTCCACCATCTCATATTTTATGTTATGTCATAGTGTTCAAGAAAAACCATACCCTCTGCCTTGCAAAACGTCCTAAGTTCTCTGTTCCCCTTCCTTGGTGCCACACTGATAGCCCCAGGTTTCGTTGCCCCCGGCAGACTCTTCTCTGCATGAACTCGGTCAAGACAATAGTGGTGCCAGACCATGATGCTTTGAATTCCAACACATTTCGCTTTACACCCTTTACCAGCGCCAGTCCCTTCAACTGCACAAGATGATTTTCTCCTACGTGCAAAAGCATGATGTCCAGGCAGGGGCAGCCCCTTTCTAATGGCTTTAACTTGAGCAAAAATGTGAGCATTGCATGCCCCATTTTTCAAACTATTTTAGCTGCACCACTGTATCAGGAAGTCCCTCTCTCTGGGCCAGCAATGCAAGCTAGGAGAAAAAAAAAGGATTGCAAATCTTGAAAACCCAGTACAATTGAAAAGAGAGCTGATAACCCGATCGCCAACTCTCCACATGCCTAATCTCTGCCACCGTCCAACCCCTGCGCTCTACCTCCATCGCCATCCTGATCCAAAATGAGTGTCCCCAAATCCTGGGCCCCACACTCCAAAGTGTCCAGTGCCTTCCTCAAAACCCCCAAAATGTGTGATGCTGAAAAGCACGCCCCATTCTCATGCAGAAACACCTCCCCAAACTCCACCCCTGTTGCCGGCACAATGCCACCCACCAGTATCGGGGGCATACCCACGCATCTGGATATGCTCCAAACGTCACATAGCTGCCCCTGCCCAACTGGTCCATTTTCGATTTTGGGGTCCACACCAGAACTGACCTGGAAAGTGTCCGGTGCCAACGAATCCCCACCTGGACCTCAGTAACGACCAATTCCCTAACATGGAATGCACCAAAATACAATCGGACCATAATCACAGAAATCAGAAGCATCTCTCAATAATCCATACAAGTGAAGGCAGCATGCCAATCACCTGCTTCATTATGTCCAGCATGATGGGGTGCCGCCCAGTGCCCCTCTCTCTTTTTTTTACTCAAAGTTTGATAATTAAATTTCAACAACAACATTTACAGACACCAGCCACATAGTACAATGTTCAAAAACAGTCATTAATGTGGTACATAAGGCAAGCCATACGGGGGCGTGGCTTGGAAGCCACGGATGGTGGATGTGTGAGCCTGCTGCTCCATGCTGGCCCATGCTGTATCATATGACACCGGTGCCCAGCCTGCCTGCTGAGTTGCTCGGAGTGTGCCCTCGCCCGGAGGAAGGATTAACAGGTGAGATGGCACGATAGAAACTCTAATAAGGGCCGGATTGCCGAGGCGGAGGAGATGGGCTGAGCAACGGGCCTGACTTCAAAATGGCAACTCTGGCCTGCTAACCGCCAAGGTCCGGGTGGCAGTCGGGCATTCCCAAGGGATGGAAGGAGGCAGCAGGAGGCGTGAACTGCCTATGCAAACAGAAAAGGGAGCAGACTGGCATCAGAGGCAACGGGATCATGAACGACACCTCCTGACGACATCGGAGCTGCAGAAGGGAAGCCGAGGCCTGGACATAAACGCGGCCTCCCAGCGCTGAGGAAGTTCGCTGGCGAGTGAGTCGACCTGGACGACCATGCAATTGAGAGACTGCCTGAGGTGTTGTTTGGCCAGGTGTGAGACCGGATGCGCCTCTACTGCGGGGGAAGGGGTGCTGGCTGCTGAACTGGGCTTGCTTGATCTTTTGGTGCATGACCAGTGCTGCTGGGGGCCCTGTTGCTGGTCCCAGGCCTTGGATGGACCTGCTGGAGGGCAAGGGGTGAAGATGTTGGCTTAGAAAGGTCCGCAGCGAGGTGTGGCTGAAGATTGTAGGTGACTCAGAGGGGAAACAGCTGGCCTTGCTTAGATGGGGAGCCCCGTTCCACCTCCCTGAAGTGACTGTTACCATTGGTAGGAACTGCTGGGTGCCCTGCATAGATTCTGTACCTTGATTTTACTCTGCGTGACTAAACAAGAGCTCTGCCTTGAAAGAAAGGTCTAGCTTCCTGGAGACATCCTTGTGCTACCTAACTTTGTGTTCCCCTACCGATTAGAAGTGGGACTTGCACTCCCCATTGTTGGCAGTCTTGTAGACCTGGTGCGGCAAGGTGATAGAGGTACAGCTGGGGGTGCCCTGAGATTACTGCTGTATACCCTTCCCGCTGCTGAGCCACACTGAGTGGGTGCACCCTGCAGGTGCTTTGTTGCGGCTACTGGGAAATCGTCCTTAGCAGAGATTGGAAAGGCCAGGGCGAAGACAGCGGGAGTGCCAATTGATCTGGAGGATGACGCCACTGAGCAGCAACAACAGCCACCAGGATCAACGATTCTGGTGGACCCAGTGTAGCAACAGCTGACCAAGCTACTCAGCACCATTGCCGACACTAAGGCCACCCTAAACCAAGATATTAGTACTGTGTTGGAGGGGTTGGGACTGCTTAGAACTGAACATCATAAGTTGGTGGAGAGAGTGATGGTTGCGAAGGCTTCGATCACAGATCTTCATCCTGCACAACAGACACTGTTGCATCAGGTTGCTGAGCTCTCTGAGCAGGTCCGCATACTGGAACACAGGGATGAAGATGCAGAAAATCGCAATAGGAGGAACAACATCAAGGTGGTTGGGGCTGCCAGAGGGAACAGAAGGTAGATATATGATTGCTTTCCTCGGACCCTGGCTTCAGACTGCGGCAGCCCCGGACAGCCTCAACCATTTACACTCTTGAGAGGGCACCAGGTCTCGGCTCCCCATCCCTGCACCGGGTCAACAACTGTGCCCAATGGTGATGAGACGCCTGCATTATAAAGACAGGGAACGTTATCCTACAGATGGCACAATCAGATGGCCCATTTGTGATAAATAACAGCAAGGTCTCAACTATACAGCTGAAGTTCAGCAGTGGTGGGCCTTGTTCCTCAGTGTCAAGTGGGCTCTGCGAGAGGAGGACCTGCAATATTCTTTAATGTTCACTGTCCAGCTCTGCATAATGCTTGAGGAAAACTCCCTTCTGCGATGATCCCAGGGAGGCCTGGAAATGGCTTGAGCCCTACAAATCTGGGGGACTTCCCCATAGACAGACACTGCTGCTACAGTCAGGGATCCACAATTCAGGAAGAGGGCTCGAATAGGCCAAAATGGAGACCGTCCAAAAAACCAAGCCCATCCCAGACCGAGAAGGAAAGTACTGCTGCCCTTCAGGCGGTGGGCGAGATCATGAAGGAAAGAGAGACTGTTTCAGAGACTGGCTCCTGCTCAGTTAAGGGGTCTGGAGACTCCAACTCAGACTCCTCCAGATTGGGCAGTGTCCCACTGCCAATGGTCACCGAGGACAGCTGATCATCTCTGCACAGCGAGGCTCCTATAGAGGGGGGTCACCCCTCTTGGGCGATACGGAACCCTCTGCTAATGAAAGCTTTAGACAGGCTGGAAGTTATTGATGATTGGGCCAGCACGGACTGACCCGATGACTGTTGTCCACAGGCTGTGCTCCCCCCCCCCCTTCTTGGAGACCGCACCTATGGCTGGTTGGGTCTTCTGTTGAGACTGATGGTTTGCTTGCAGTTTGGGCAGCTGGTCATTGCCAGGTTGCTCTCGGGAGCGGGAGTTCCTGTTTGCAGGTGTTTTTTTAAATGTTTTGCTCTGTTTTGATTGAAGGGTTGGTCCTAGATCCTTTCCTTGGGAACAAGTTGAGAAGGGGGGTGGGTGATGTGGGATTGAGATGTGTTCCCTACAATGTCGTCCACACATTATACGCTGAAGCTCCTGACATGGAATATTAGAGGGATGGGCTCAGCCACCAAGAGGCATACTGTGCACAGATACCCACGAAGGCGGAGGGTACAGATAGCCCTGCTGCAAGAGACACATCTTACACAAAGAGAAGTGGAGAAATTGCGCAGAAGATTGAGAGTTCCAGGATTGGAGAGGGCACTGGGGTTGGAGGATATCTGGAGAACACAACATATGGGAGATAGAAGTTACTCATATTACATTTACACACAAGGCTTGACAGCTTTTTATGCATCCCTGGCCTTGGCCATTCTATTACTCACACAGAATACCTAGGACGTACGTTCTCAGATCATAACTCTCTGTTGTTGACTTTTCATCCTTTGGGGAAATGCTCTTCGATCCCATTGCGGCGACTCAACCCGCTGATGTTGAAGGATATTTGTTTTAAGGAAACCATGGGTGTCATCATGAATACCTACTTTTGAAACAATGCACAAACGGCATTCACAGCGCTGGTGGAAAGGGAGGCGTTTAAGGGTGTAACACAGGGGCATTGCCTGGGACAGTCGATAGGGGCAAAGAGAGAGAACTATACCGGGAGCAGGGGGAGCTAGAGGACAGACTACATGGGTTAGAAAATGCACAAGGGGCAGGAACTAACGACTTGGGAACTCTATGGGAAACTCGTGCACTTTATTATTAGACTCTCAAACAGCTAACGTGCCATGATTATAGGGGGTATCTTACCAAGGTGCAAGAGGAGGATGGGAGGTGCGGCCGATTGCTGGTAAGGCTGATCAGGCCAGAGAACCCCGGATCCCTGATCACACCTGTTCGAACCTGTACTGGTGAGTCTGTCCACGACCCAGAGGCGATAAATGCTTTGTTCCGTGAATATTATGATGCCCGGTACGGTGCATCTCCCCATGTCTCTCAGGGGTGGGGGGGGGGGGGGGGGGCAGAGAGATTTCTTGACTGCGTTAAGGCTTCCGACTCTGGACAAACAGGCGAAGGAGACGCTTGGTGGCCCGGTGATGCCACAAGAGATTTGTGAAGCTATTAAGAGTATGGCTAAGGGTAAAACCCCGGGCACAGACTGTCTCACTGCAGATTTTTACTCTGTGTATGCCTCAAGGCTGGCTCCCCGCTTGGTGACTCTATATGCAGAATCTTTGAGACTTGGGCAACTCCCTGAGACCACACGAGACACATTAGAGATTCCGCTCTCCAAGACGACTAGTGTGGGGTGCAAGTTACGGACTTCCGACCACTCTCCATGCTCAAAATATATTTTAAAATACTTGGTAAGGGCCCGGCACTCCATTTGCTCCCTTATATCTATACCCTTATTCACACGGATCAGAATGGTTTTGTCCCATCTCGGAATACCTCATTTAACCTGCACAGATTGTACACTGTGCTGTATCACTGTAAGGCTCTCCTATCGATAGATCTAGAAAAGGCCTTTGACACAGTGAGGTGGGATTACTTGCTTGAGACCATGTGGCATATGGGTCTTGGAGATAGTTGGGTGAAGTGGGTGAAGGTGCTTTATGAACGTCCCAAATGCAAAAGCACAGGGTCAAGGCTGATTTGCATATGGCCATGTCTGAACTGGGGTGGTGTGGAGTGCAAAAAACAATGGATTTAGGCCCAGATCTCTGTACTGGGGTGAATGTATGACATTGTTCTGCATTCTGCCCACAACTGTTGTTTTTGCATTTGTCACCCCGAGTGGGATGGGTATGCTCAGACGTGAGACCCATGCTCTCCACACCACTGGAGTCAAGCTATCCTGGCTGAAGACGGCTGATAGCCAGAAAACGGTCCTAGGATGCTTGATTCAGGTCCAGGAAAGACATGGCTTGGCAGTTTGGGCTAGACTGTTCCCATGAGGCACAGGGTCAAGGCTGATTTGCATATGGCCATGTCTGAACTGGGGTGGTGTGGAGTGAAAAAAACGATGGATTTAGGCCCAGATCTCTGCACTGGGGTGAATGTATGACATTGTTCTGCATTCTGTCCATCAACTGTTGTTTTTGCATTGGTTATGAACGTCCCATGGCACAGGTCAAGACAGGCAAAACTGTGTCCACACAATATGGGATCTTTCGTAGCACTCAACAGGGATGCCTACTATCACCCCTCTTGTTTTCCTTGGTGATTGAACCCCTGGCCGCACTGTTTCGACAGGGAGGTGAAGAGGTGAGCTTGACTGTGAGAGGACATAACCATATCATCTCCCTATATCTCCCGATCTATCTCAATGATGCTGTGGTGGGCTCTGCGGGTGGCACTGTTCTTTTTGGGAAGGTTTGAGCTCATATCGGGCTTGAAGGTTAACAGAAGCAAGACATATTTGTTTTCCATGACTGTGGCGCTGCCCTGCCCCCTGGACCTCCCTGTAGATCTTATTTGGCCCCTTCCAACTTTAGACATCTTCCACTCCCTGGAAGACCTGAGAGAAGGAAATCTTGGGACGACGCTTAGGTCTCTTAGAACATGTGTCCCTTTCTGGTGCTCTTTGCGACTCCCAATTATCGCCCGGGTTTCCCTATCTAAGATGGTCATGCTGCCATGCTTGTTATATTATTTTAATTAATCTTCCAACTACAATACCTGCAAGGTAGTTACAGCAATTGGACTCTCAGCTGCAGGATCTTATATGGGAGAAGGGGGATGAAGGATGTCCTTAGCAACGCTGCAGTGCCCCATGGCAGAGGGTGGTCTGGGGGGGCCGAACTTCGAATTCTACTTTCTGGCAATCTCAGTTACAGTGGCTAGCACAGTGTCTGGAAGGAACAGGTCCAGAGGGGATATACTTGAGGGATTCCGGAGCTCGCACAGCACTACTGCTGGCCTAGCTGCTTTACCCAGCGGTGGTAATCCCTCACCAATCCCTGATACAGACCACAGCCATGTAGTGTTGGAAACGTGTGGTGGGGGTTCCTTTGTACGCCCGATCCTGCCCCTGATTGGCCTATCGCATGGCAACCCAAGAGCGTTATTCGCACCTGAACAAATGACAGCTAGGACTGAAGTTGGGCTGGAGACAGTAGGGGACTGCTATCAACAGTTCGTTCTTGCCCCTTTTGAGGCTCTGGTTAAGGGCTTTGGCCTTCATCTAGTTTAGTTCCTGCAGTACAAGGCGTTCGCACGGACATTTAGGGAGTTGTGGAGTGGAGGTTGGAAGGCACTCACAGCACATGAGGTATTACATTTTCTGCTCACTTTGGGTACGGCAAAACACCAGGTGAAATGGTTTTACGTCTCACTGTTGAAGATGTCCCGTACCCCGTGACTAAAACTATGGGATCACTGGGAGACAGTATTGGACAGCAAACTTTCCGATCCGGAGTGGACCACAATAATAGCATATCCTAAAAAGGTCTCCCGCAATACTAGGATGAAATACACGCAGTTCAATTACATACATATGACCTACATGACACCCCATAGACTCCATGTCGCCTATGGCGGTAAAACTCGTAATTACAAAAGGTGCAATGATAGTGACGCTGATTTTATACATATGACCTCGATGCAGCAGAAAGCTTACACATTTTTCCTCTTTATCACAATACAAACATCACTTCATTGGCCCATCTCAAATATTACCATCAATACACCATACATCCTGATTATTAACCTGACTATCGCAAATCATGGTCCTCCGATAGATCTTTTTGTTGAGCTAACAGGGACTTCAGGATGTGAAACGATTGCTTTATGAGGACCTGCAATAAAGAATTGGCAACTCAAACTTATTTCATAGTTTTTCTCAGACACCGAAGCAAACACCTTGAGACAAGAAAAATTACTAAAAGAATGAGACAAAATCGATAAAAATTATTAATTGAAAACATTTATTTAAAGCCTCCTTTAAAAGGACAGATCATGAATTTGCATTTAAAATCAGATTTATGTACAAAATAATTAGTACAAGTAGCCTCGCAATACAGCACAGGAAAATAATAGACAGTTGAAATTTGTGTGTGGAGAGAAATCAAAATTGAAGTTCGAGTTTCGGTTATCATTCATACAAACCAAGGCAGAGTTTAGAGATTTTGTCTGTCTTCAATGTGGATCTGGTGAAGTCTGAACTATGGCGCCATGCGGCACGGAAGGAGTCAGCTAACCCTTCAGCCAAGAAGTTATTTCCTGCCTAACTTTACTAGCTGGTAAAGTACTGGTTTCAGGATCGCAGTTAAGGATAATTCAGTTCAAGGGAAAATGGCTTAAGAGAGTCAAAAGTCAAGCCGACAGCATGCCAGGCAGGGAAATTGAAAATGATAGCAAGCCCGACTATTCCCACGATGGGGCAAAAATACCTCAAAAAGTCCATGGTTAACAGCCCTTAAAGTGTCAATTTCATCAGACCATGATGTTCTCATTGGCCACTCACAGTGGGCCGTTAATGGGGTGATCGGCGTATCACAAAAAATACTTTTGCAAATTTTATTAGATTCATTATGTTTAAGGGTGGGCGTAGTAGGCGTAGTGGGGCTACGCGAAGCTATGTGAAGTGGGCATGATACTACGTCCGCTCACGCGCTTCGCTTAGCCCCACTACGCGCCTCCCTCCCGCCCTCCTTTACATACATACATTTAAGGTATAAGTGCAGTAAAAGTAAATAAAAGCACTTACCTGGTCCGCGGAGGGAGGCGGGTGGCGGGTAACTTCGCTCTGTCCACGGAGCGTGCGTAGTGTTGCCTACTACGCCTACTTTGCAAAATGCAAAGTAGGCAACACTACGGACACTCCGTGGGCGGAGCGTAGTCTTGCGCCCACCCTTAATTATGTTCAATTGAATTTCTCTTATGTCACTTCCACTGAAGTAGGTGGAACTTTACTTTGCTCACAGTCGATCCGTTCCCAGACGCCTTTCCCTGGTTTTGCAATAATATTGTTACATTTCTATCAAATATGCTTCTTAGCAAGAAGTGAGTCCATTCACCATTGTTAACCAATACAGAAAGAAAATTCACAGAAAGTTCTTACAGTGGCTAAAGTGACTGCTTTGTTTGATTTTACATCTGCGCCACAAAGGTAAAGCATTTGAGGCCTACATACAATTTAGCTGAATCACTGCTGTTCAATATTATTATAAAGCACACATTCCATAGAGGCATTTCGATTTTATGCATTATTTCAGTTATTAGTTTTCTTTAAACACTATGCATCAGTATTAAGTACAGTTAAACATTCATTACAGTTAAATATTCATTATAAACATCACTTGCGTGTTGCCATTTTCAAAGTAAATCATTAACGTCTCACTCCGAGATTGCATGTCATTTTGCATAAACGTTACAGGAACTCACGTTTTGCACTTTGTTAAATTCTTTTAAATAAGCAATCAGTCCTTACAATTTTCTCATGATGTAGGTATAATTTGTAGGTCTCGCAACCTATCAATGCGCGCAAGCGCATTGAGCGGAGCGAGAATTCGTGTCGGCAAAATCCTCTTCAAACCAAGGGCTTTCAGCCCCGCGGTTTTCTTGCAGTTCACGTGAATCACGTGAGCAAACATGCACGCGCATTCACGGCCGGCCGCAGGCTGGCCGTACTTTCAGTTTCCCGCTTCTCCTCCCCTAATCATTCATTCCCGGCCGCTCACAGCACATCAAAGGGCTTCGCCCAGCGTGCGCTCTGCGGCTTCTCCTCCCCTATGCCCCCAGGCCGTGTTCCCTCCCCTGCTACCCCATCCTCAGTCATCCCTCGCACCCCCTCCTGCTTCAGCCCCCCACCATTTGCTTTTGCTTGTTTACGTCGATTTCCTGACGATGGCCCCGTTTGTTCTTGTTTTCTAATGCCCTTCTTTTCGTGCAGCCTTTTTTTTCTTTTCTCACTATTCTTTCCAGTGTTTTCGAGTCTTCTCCTCTACCATTTCCTCCCTTCTTTTTTTGGCAGCTAATCAAAAAAACTTCTTGTAGCATTAGTAATTCTACCAGTTTAAAATAATTACCCATGAGTAACGTTAAGTTTAAATATATGCGATCAGTTGATTTCACTTCCATTAAAAGAGTAATAATTGTGCATAAATGAATCCGAAGGTGGCAGCTAATCAAAAAAACTTCTTGTAGCATTAGTAATTCTACCAGTTTAAAATAATTACCCATGAGTAACGTTAAGTTTAAATATATGCGATCAGTTGATTTCACTTCCATTAAAAGAGTAACAATTGTGAATAAATGAATCCGAAGGTCAATAAATTAAGCACCATTGAGTTCAGTAGAATAACAATAAAAATCTGTAATTGGCACCAAGAAACTGCTATAAAGGCGCTTTACAAAAAGAGTTAAACTATAACTATTGTATTAATCATGCATTCACGTTTAACACAACGAAAATGGTTCCTTCTTTCAGAGGATACACTTGAGTCACATATCGACCGAGCAGCATCGTCCATTTTAGCAAACCTTTGCCTTCATTTTAAACTAAGAAAGGGTGGCTTGTCAACAAAATTAGCAGAACTAAAAAGCGTCAATGCAAACTTACGCAAATTTCGTAATTTCAGCTCTTTCCAACTGCAAAGTGTTCTAGGAAGAAGAGCCCTCAGTCTTCAACGAGCAGAGGTTGTGTGCTGTGTAACTGACTTTACCCAACTGTGGAATCCTATACTGCTCACATTTTGCTCTAAATAATTGAGTACCTTGTATATAAAGCGGGTTAAAGGATATTTAAAAAAGCGGTTTGAAGGATATTTTTAAAAAAAAATTTAACTGATAAGTATAAACTATTTTTCAGTCGAGAGGAGTCAATTTGAACACATACTTTCTTGTTATGGCTTCACAGGCAGAGAGAGGGATTAACATCGAGGCAATTAAGCAACAAACGCCCTCGGCCCGGGGAGGCAACGCATGCAATTCAAGATGAGATGCGCTTCAGTTGCACTTTGGGCGGACTCACACTTGCGCACACGTCTTTTATCCCTCAAGTTTTCTTAAATTGTTAGGAGACATTTGTTTTCTTGCAAATTAATTCTTTTCAGCTCTTTATGATAGCTCAGAGCCACATAAAGGGGGATGAACGATGGCGTACTGAGCTCAAGCTGCGAAACAGGAGGAGACAAATGGAGAGCCCCGCTGTGGGGGACAATGTAGGCAGGAATTCCAAGCTCGACAGGAGAGAAAACAGCTCTTCTTTTTCCGCAGATCTCACAGGCTGCTGACATGCATTTTGCCGGTACAGGGCAGGCTTGCTATGTGAAATCGGCAACCAAGTCGGCACACACACCCTGCTCCTCTCCGTGGCCTAAATCATAATGTGTTAAGTAACAGCAACTTATTTTACCAACTCATAAACCTCACAGGAACAATGCGTTTCTAAAACGCTTCAGCAGTAATCCTGTTTTTATTCGGACAATGTCAGTCGGTGCCATTTAAATTGAAATGCGTTTACTCTTTTTACACACACTTCTCCCTAATTAGGACAATATCAGTAGGTGCCATTTACATTTTTTTCAAAGTCCCAAACCTCACATGAACAATGCGTTTCCAAAACGCTTCAGCAATAATCCTTTTTTTAATGGGACAATGTCAGTCGGTGCCATTTAAATTGAAATGCGTTTACTTTTTTTACACACACTTCTCCCTAATTAGGACAATGTCAGTAGGTGCCATTTCCATTTTTTTTACAAAGTCCAAAACCTCACATGAACAATGCGTTTCCAAAACGCTTCAGCAATAATCCTTTTTTTAATGTGGGTCAATGTCAGTCGGTGCCATTTAATCGGTGCCATTTCCATTTTAATGCTGTTTAATTTTTTTCCCCAAATCAACAAAGTTCATGTGAACGGTGCGGTCTCAAAATGCATTGGCGTGCGCGCCACGCTCTCCTTCTGCTGCCACACACCTTTAGATCACCAGGCTGGACAACCCCTCACCCCCCATATGCTCGTTCGCCAAAGTCCCTCCCACCCTTCCTTAGATCTTCACTTTTGTTTGAACTTTCAGTGTGAGTTTTCACAGGCCAAAAGGCACTGGAGTGATTTACATGAGCCCGTGCCAGTGTATGCGTTTTTAAAATACAAATACAGTTTACTTTTTTTTAACCAAGTCTCAAACCTCACATGAACAATGCGTTTCAAAAACGCTTCTGCAGTAATCCTGTTTTTATTAGGACAATGTCAGTCTGTGGCATTTACATTTTTTACCAACTCACAAACCTCACAGGAACAATGCGTTTCTAAAACGCTTCAGCAGTAAACCTGTTTTTAGTCGGACAATGTTAGTCGGTGCCATTTAAATTGAAATGCGTTTACTTTTTTTACACACACTTTCCCCTAAAACATGTTGCATTACAAATGCTATAGGTGTCACATTTGCGAAAGTTATAACTATTGGGATTGTAAATGACAAAGCTATTAATTTAGCTATTTTCAAAAACAACACATAAATAAAAAATGGTCATTTACAAGACCAATAGCTCAAACTTTCCTAATGCGAGACCTATTGGCAACGCCAGTGCTTGTTCATATTTTAATGCACATATAAAAGTTATATCCCAAAAATCTCTATGTTAACATACATTTATTTTCTCTCAACACGTATATGCAATTATATGAAATACTCATTGTTTTCTCTCTTTTTTTACATTTTCCCAACATAGAGTTAAAACACTCTGTATGCTTTTGCGATGTATCATGTATTTCTCACATTTTTTGACTTAGCAAATTAACATGTTTTCATCCAGATATATTTGTTGTATTGACCTTTTACAAGTGAGAATTCATAAAGGTAGACGTCAGATGATATATACACTCCATCAACCTGGAGCTGTACTACACTACCCAAATTCTGCACGGAAGTGCTGATGGTGGGAGCGCAGGCCCGGACTGCCCATAGCGGGCACCGGGCAATCCCCCGGTGCGCCGCAAGGGTGGGGGCCGGTTTTGAGCCCCTGGGGGGCGATTTTGTTTCAGGGCCGTGCCCTGCAACAGAATCGGCCGAAAACCGTCCCTAGCCAAGCGCTCGGCGGCACCTCCAACCCCCCCAGTGGGGAGGGGGTGGGGGGTGAGGCGGCCGAGCACTTTGCCAGGGCCGGTTTGGGTTCCCAGTCCGGCTGGGGCGTGCGCTGGAACCCACAGTCGAAGTTTGTTTGCTGGGGCTATTTCCCCGAGCACCCAAACGGAAAGTGGGAAAAAGATTTTTGGATCTTACCTTAGTTCTGGCTAGGAGGAGGATAGCAATGGCATGGAAATCTGTCAGTGAGGCCACGATAGGGGCCTGGAAATGGGATGTGACCTACTGGAAGGGGGCTGAGGGAAGAGTCCTGTCTAGTGCAGAATAGTGTGGGTTGAGGCACTGCCCTATAGCGGAGCTCTGGAGAGAGGTTCTTGAAGCCTGGGAGCACCCTGAATGGGATCGTAGTGGGGCAGAGGGGATTGGTGACAATATCCAATCCAATAGGGAGCACAGCCAAGTAGCTGTGGACCCCAATAGGGGTAATGATGGACTTGGGGAGTAGGGAGAATACTGGAATTGAACACAGTAGCACCTAGGCAACCACGTGGAGACTGGGTGATGCCTCCCTCCAGCTTGTCTGGGATATGGAGAAGATGACACAGTAGCCAGCGGCTAAGTTGGCAGAGACCACCACACTTCCCAGGCCTTTATCCCTTTTTTTGACATGCTATTGCGTAACCCAGACCCCCCTGCACAGTCAGTTGGTTTATAGCTGTTTTTGTTTAATATAAACTGAGTGACTTTTCCCTGAAGGCCCCTCTTTATATTAGGATGTATATTATCGAAAGTAGTAAATTGTATAAGTTCTCAGCAATTGCTGGGGTACTACAACACTATAGAAGTCACCATAGGCACAGGTCCCTGAGCTTATATTACCTGCCCAGTTTTCAGTGGCTGTGGTAAGATTAGTGATATGAGATGTGGCCAAGGTGCACCCGTTCATGGTAACGCTTAGCTGCACTTTAAACTGTATTTCATGCTATGCTATGAGCTGATATATTTCACTGATGTTAAACTAAATGGCAATAAAAAAATGTATGGGGAAAAAAAAATAAAGCGAGCCATACAAATTGACCATGTCACAGTTCAGAAAGTGAGCGTGAAGAAGGGAAGAGAATCTGCTAAAATTTTTATCAAGACAACATCAATATGATGTATCGGCTGAGGCTCCCAGAGAGCTATATTCCATACCAATACATTATGAGTATATCAGGTCCTGCTCTCCCCACTACGAGCCTGGCAACAGGGAGGAATTTTAGCTGAAGGTCCACACCCAATTCGTTCTTCTATGTGACAGGCGCGCAAGAGAGTAACAGTGCCCAGATTGAGCCCTTATGACACTCCAGGCCGGTATCATCACAACACAAAATAAATATTATTAATATTTATTAACTGTTCAATTAATTAAAATCATTACAGTAAAAAGGCATAAAACTAGTAAATGAAAAATTGATCACATTAAAACTATGAAGGCTGCTGGTTAAAAAGTTTTTTTGTTCAAATAATTTATATCCCCTCTGCGCTGAACCCACTCGGGCTGCCAGCACCGGGGGCCCGATTCACAGAACTAACTTAAGACAAAATCCTAAACTTCCTACCATTTTGGTATTCACAGAAGGCACTTACTCATTTTGGTATTCACAGAAGGCACTTACTCATTTCGGTATTCACAGAAGTTAGGACTCCTAACTTTAGGACTCCTAAATGCCTTCTGTGAATACCGAAAGTCTTAAAATTATGATTTTTCTCAATTTAGTAGTAGTAAAGTTAGGACTCCTAACTTTAGGACTCCTAAATGCCTTCTGTGAATACCGCAAGTCCTAAAATTATGATTTTTGTCAATTTAGTAGTAGTAAAGTTAGGAGTCCTAACTTTAGGACTCCTAAACTGAGAAAAATCCTAATTTTAAGACTTTCGGTATTCACAGAAGGCATTTAGGAGTGTCTGGCGTTAAGCCCCATATATCAAATAGAGTTCTCAGCTCAGTGGAAAGGAGCCAGCTTAGAAAAAAGTTGATAGATGCTCTGGCTGAATGGTAAGGTTAAGTGCCTGTGATTTGGCACCCAACTCGGAACAAGCGAAGTTTTTTGCTGACATTAGTGGAGTGTTATCGGAATGGGCAGAATACGACTGGGTAATAGGTGGAGACTGCAACGCGGTCCTGGATCTGGCCCTCGACAGATCACCCCCCCACTACATGCGACAGACAGTAGGAGGCAGGCAGAGGCGCTGGCGCACTGGGCGACCGGATGGGAATTGGATGACAAATGGAGGGTTAAACACACAAATAACAGGGAATATACGTTCTACTCCCCACCACACAAGTTACACATCAGAATAGATCGCATATTCTGCTCTAAGGCGCTGACAGGGTCCATTATATCAGTGATGCATATGGGTAAGACACTGTCGGACCACAATCCAGTGGAACTAACGATACAATGGGGGAGGCTTCCACCTCCAATATCGACGTGGCGTTTAACACCAGGGCTGTTGGAGGACTTAGTTTTCAGATCAACTTTACAGGAGGCAAGTAAGCAGTACTTTGATGAAAATGGAAACACAGCCAGTTCCAGGCAAATTGAATGGGACGCCTTCAAGTCGACCATACGTGGGGTGCGATGAGTACAAAGGTGGGCGTTAAACACACAATAGTGGAGAAGCTCAGGGAAGTGGAGGGTAAACTGGGGATGCTTGAAAGTGAGGCTGCGGGCACGAACGACAACCTCACACAACTCCAAGAAGCCCATATTCAGCACGCGGAATTATTGGAAGAGCTAAGCGTGATAGATTACAGGGAATACACTTGCAGGCAACACCCACAGGCTGACAGGGCGGGTCGGCTATTAGCACGGTTAATACGCAAAGCCCCGGCGAGCGTTCCTATAATAGAGGTGAAAGATCAGCATGGGATGATAATACGGACTCAATTAGATATAAATAATACGTTCAAAAATTGCTACACTGAACTGTATGGCCCACACGCTCCACTTTCGGACAAGGACTTTGAGTCCTTCCTATCGGACGTACACATCCCGCAGCTTACGCCTACACAACGAAACGACCTATCGCAGCCCATAACACTACCGGAAATCAGGCAGGCCATCAGGGCGTTACCACGTAACAAAGCCCCCGGGACGGACGGACTACCGGCCGAGTTCTATATGACGTATATTGACATCCTAGCTCCACGATTACATACACTGTAAAAGGAAGCGATGGAGGGCAACGCCTTGCCAGATACAACACTACAGGCACTAATAGTCTCCCTCTTAAAGCCAGGCAGGGACGCTTTACAACTAGATATCTACAGGCCCCTGTCCCTGTTAAATACGGATTACAAGATCCTTAGGAAGATATTAGCGACCCTACTGTCACAACATTTCGCAGACCTGATACACCCGGACCAATGTGGCTTTGTACCGGGTAGGAGTACTGCATTGAACCTAAGGAGATTGAGCCAGCTGATGACACAATACGATATGGGTGATAGCACTGAGGGGTGTATATCTCTGGACCTTAGACAGGCCTGTAACTCCCTGAGAAGGGATTATATGTTTGCGGTAATGGGTAAATTCGGTATACCACTAGAGTACATAGCGTGGGTGAACCTACTATACCTCAGACCCACGGCGCGTGTCCGAACCAATAAATGTATCTCCGAACAATTTGCAATAGCTAAGGGTACACGACAAGGCTGCCCACTATCGCCCTTGCTATTTATACTCGCCCTGGAACCCCTATTAATTAAAGTGAGAACCCTGGCTATGACAAAAGGGATAACCAAACTTGCTGCCCATCACATAATATCAGCTTACGCAGATGACATTATTTATCAAAGACATGACAAGCCATATAGATCCATTACCGGAGATCTTCAGTGATTTCCGAGGAATATCGGGTCTTACAATCAATGAGTCCAAATCGTATGGGTATTGTTTTCATAGGACTTTAGAAGTCACACACCTGCAGTTCACGCCGCAAACGTTCCAAATAGCACCTATGACATTCAAGTATTTAGGGATACAGGTATATCCGAACGCACAGGACCTACTAGAGGGTAGTTTAGGTAAGGCACTCAGCACCTTGAGGACACAAGTGCACTTCTGGAACATATTACCACTGTCGGTGGCGGGAAAGGTAGCGAACTCGAAGATGGTGATACTACCCAGACTGATATACTATTTCATAAATCTGCCGATCCTGGTCCCGATGCCCTTTTTTAAAAACCTGAACACGCTAACGACGGAATTGGTATGGGGTACGGGTAGACGGCACGTAAGCTTGGCCAAGTTGCAACTACCGACAGACAGGGGCGGTATGGGAGTACCAGACTTGATTGCCTATGGGTATGCATGCCAGCTCCAGTGGCTGGCCTACTGGCTAGCAGGTCATAACCTTCACAAACTGAATATGACAGAGGCCAACAGGAATAGGGGTAATATACACCGACTATTTCTTCCGAATGCTAAGATACCCGGATCCGCGCCACCTCTGCTCAGGCTTGCGATCAAACACTGGAGGAAAGCGGTCAAATACACTAACGCAAATTTTTCATACGCACCCACAATACCGCTACTGGGGCTCCCCCTAGGTACAGGCACGCTAACGGAATTAAAGCTGCGACCATGGCACGATGCAGGAGCTCTGCACATAGGGGACTTCTTTTCGGAAGGCAACATTATGACACACGCAGACTTTACACACTTACATCAGACCCGGGGTACATCGTTTTTGCTACACGCACAGGTCACACGTTACATAACCGCGACCTAGGCACGAGACGGCGTAGAACCGGACATGAATACACTACTCACTATGCAATATCTGATGGGGACGGGCAGTCACTTGACAAAGTGGCTGACCTACGGCATTAGAACTAACAAGGCGGTCTCACTACAACCTATCCGAGAACGCTGGCAAGGGGACATAGGCCGAGGACTAAGAGACAAGGAGTCGGAAAAGATCCTGAAGTTCCCAAAAAAGGTCTCGCGCAATCCTAAGTTCAAATTTATTCAACTAATGATAGTTCATAGGGCATATTTAACTCCCCACTGTCTACACGCCATGTTCCCAGAGGCGGAGGACACATGCCCCAGATGTAGCTTGGGAGATGCAGGACTTCTACATATGTTCTGGGACTGTCCCAAAATAGGACACTATTGGGTAACAATACATGAGATTTTGGATGTGATTGCCCCCAGGCAGACCCTGTACGTCACCGTTGTACGGCATGCTGGGACTAGTTCATACAGAAAAGAAGAGGAGCTCGGCTACTCGTTTTGTGGACCTGGCACTGTTGTTAGCGAAACGATCGATAGCGATGAAGTGGAAGTCAGCCAGACCACCAGACATTGAGGCCTGGTCTAGAGAGGTGGTGCGATGGGGAAAGGTGGAAGGAGTGGAATTACAAAGGGAGGAGCGTAGAGGCCTCTGGAAAACGCATATTTCACTGGAATGGAACTCTGTAATGGTGGAGTTCAAAACAAGCGCTAAGCAGCATTTAGAGTAGACTTATGCCGTAGAAGGCAATATGGGGGAGGAACACCCGAGATAGGATTCGACCGCCGCATTTGTGTAGAGCACGTTACGACACCCCATGAGCACTCACAGGAGGGGTGGCGGAATATGACCCTATGATACATAATAATAATAATAATAATAATAATAATAATAATAATTCCTTTATTTAGATATAAAACATATCTTTAAAAGGTCGCACAAATCACATTGTATACAATTTTATGAAGTAAAAGAATGATTAGAAGAGAAGCAAACAATAAAATGTGGCCGAAAGCATGCCAGTTAAAACATTACAATTTGTAGATTAGCCCTCCCGGTCTTTGCAAGTTCTATTAGAATGCATATTCAGACTTAGCGATGAGCAGAGACCTCAGCAGTGTCCATTTTATCTAGGTTACGGTATGCTTGCTGAATAAATTTGGCCAAATTTATATTTAAAATAATATTATCTAAAGACAAAGCAGCAATAATGGCATGCCTACAGGACCGAACCCCCAGCCTGTTCCATTCTGGCTTCAGCAGACGCCTGCGTTCAGAATTAAATGTAGGGCAGATGCAGAGCACGTGCAAAATTGTTTCAGTTGCTAACCCGCATCCTCTACATGTTGTGGCCTCCTTCTTGCGGCGCCAGGTGGGTAGGTTTTAAAGAAAGCGCCAGTCTCCCATTCTTAGGGCAATCAGACAGCACTTTAGATGAAGTGAAAATGTCGTGGAGAGGTAGGCAGCAGGGGTTAGTCGTTTGTAGGAATTGACTACTGCCCAGGAGTGACTACGCTTTGTGACAAGAGCTTTGTCTGCAGCCAGAGATTTCATTCTCACACATTTTTTGATTATATTTTTAAAAACAGTCTGACTGGGGTTAAGAGCCCAGAGTTCGGCAACTGACATTTGGTGGATATAGTCATTCAAGAGACGGCCGAATGTTCCCCCTGGGTTGGTCTCATTGATTTCTTTCCAGGTTAGAGATTCTAGTGTACCTGGTTCGGCCTGTCTTAATTTGTGACACAGCTTAAGATAGGTGACGACATTAGAGGCTTCATAGTTAGTTAGTCCTAGCTCTAATCTAAACTGGGCCGGGGAAGCGGTGCTCGGCAAGTGAAGTGCCTTTCTGTAGATTTTAGTATGATACATAACACACACACACTGCATTGAGGGAGGAACGATGAAAGGGAAGTAAAATATCATGGAACGGGAAAATGAGACATTGCCGGAATGAGAATAACTTGTAAGTTCTGTAAGTGCTAGGGGTTGGGGAGGGGGGAGTTTTGAATGTTATAGAATTTCAGACAAAGAAAAACTGCAATGTAAAATATATACTAAAAGGACAAACAAACAAATGTGAATTGAAAATGATGACAATCCATGTACGATTATGTGAAGATGACATTAATGCAACAATAAAAAAAAATTAAAAAAAAAAAAAGTGCCTGTGATTTGGACATGTTAATCTCATAGCCCGACTCAAACTCAAACTACTATAACTTCTGTACAAGTGCAGCGAGAGTGTTAGTTGGTTCATTCAGGGTCAGCAGAAAGTCATCCTCATAAGTCAGGACCTTATGCTTCCGTCTCCCAAAGGGAATGCCCACAATGGCCACTGCCTGATGAAGGTGAATCGCCAGAGGCTTTACTACTAGTGCAAAAAGAAGAGAGGACAGGGCACATCCTTGCCGGGTGCGTGGCTGTATGAGGATGAATGCAGTGGACTGACCATTTACCCGGAAGGAAGCCATCAGTGCAGTATAGGAGGCCATGATCTTGCAATTTAACGACCAGGCCCAACCCTATCTTGATGAGAACAGCGTGCAGGGAGTCCCAGCTGACCCTATTAAACGCCTTCTCCACGTGTAAAGACAGGGGAAGGGCAGGAATGCTATACATGTGGGCAAGTGGACAAGACATCTGGTGTTGTCTGGGTCCTGGCCATGTTGTATAAAGCCTACCTGGTCATATTTGATCAGTCCCAGTAAAAGATGCTCGAGGCGGATTGCCAGCATTTTAGTAATAGCTTTGTGTCATATTTAATAGTGCTATGGGCCGGTAGGAGAAGCAATGGATGGGTTCCTTACTGGGCTTAGGAATGAGGGAAATACCAGCGACCGACATGGTAGGTGTTAAACCAGTATTATGGGTAAAGGAATTGAAAAGCTCAAGCAGGTGGTCCTTCAGGGAGGGGAAGAAGATCTTAAAAAATGAAAGCAACAGTCTATCTGGACCTGGGGTCTTCCCCACCAACATATCTCCCAGAGCTTTTTTTTTAGGGCTCGGCCTACGTCACCACTGCGTCAGCAGTGGGGCAGAGCTCCGAGCCGTATTGTTAAGGGGCTCAGAATAGTGTCGCAAAAATTCCTCAGTGCACGTGATTTCCAGTAGTTATTTTTGCCATCTGCATGGTAATTGGTCCTCGCGGTGCCGTGTTTGTAGTAGCCTTGACGCAATAGGCCATATATATTTTATGTTCAGCACTTCCTGCATTTTCTGTGCGGTTATGCGCAAGGGAGTCATACATTTCAATTAGGAACTGTCAGGGTGCCGCGGTAATGGAATCCAGATGGTCGGGGCGCGTTCACCCTTCTGCAGTGAGTTTGGCCTGATGCAAGAATCCATGCCTTGTTTTTTCAGCTGTGTGTGCGCGCATGCTGGCTCCCTGCCAAAGCTTGTGGGCCTGTGGTAATTGAAGCCAGATGCCAGCTCGGCTCGCAGAGGCCTCTGACATCGCCTCTCCCCGCCTGCTCCTCACTGCAGCCCCCACTACTGGAAATGACAGGCTGGGAGCTCACAGAAGCCTCTGACATCGCCTCTCCCAGCCTGCTCGTCCTTTGAGACCCCACCGCTGGAATTCATATTAAAAGCATGCTTTGATATACATAGATATGCTCACACATCAATGACCATTATTGTGAAGAGGCGTACTTAATAGAGCCATTTCACTCCTCGATTGGAGACAACCGTATATGTGGGCCACTGGTGCCCCTGGTCCTTATATAATCACGAGCAATACTGCACTGTAGATACCAAATACATCATAACAGTGTATAGGAATTGGTTTGATTTATGGTGGATGATCCGTCCAGCCAGCAGAGCCTCACTAGGTGGTGGCCATCTTGCACCTAGTGACAAGATGCCCCCAACGCCCCCCTCCGTCAATGACATCCTTAATGACATCACTAATGACATATCAAGTGACATCCTTGATGATATCAATGATGGCATCATCCGGAGAATGTGAGTGCAGAGTTCAGAGTGCAGAGTTCAGAGTGCGGAGTGCAGATTGTGAGTGCAAAGTGCAGATTGAGAGTGGAGAGTGCAGATTAAGAGTGCAGAGTGCAGATTGAGAGTGCAGAGTGCAGATTCAGAGTGCAGAGTGCAGATTCAGAGTGCAGAGTTCAGAGTTCAGATTGTGAGTGCAGAGTGCAGATTGTGAGTGCAGAGTGCAGATTCAGAGTGCAGATTCAGAGTGCAGATTCAGAGTGCAGAGTGCAGATTCAGAGTGCAGAGTGTAGATTCAGAGTGCAGAGTGCAGATTCAGAGTGCAGAGCGCAGATTCAGAGTGCTGAGTGCAGATTGTACGTGCAGAGTGCAGATTGTGAGTGCAGAGTGCAGATTGTACGTGCAGAGTGCAGATTGTGAGTGCAGAGTGCAGATTGGTAGTGCAGAGTGCAGATTGGTAGTGCAGAGTGCAGATTGTGAGTGCAGATTGGTAGTGCAGAGTGCAGAGTGCAGATTGAGAGTGCAGAGTGCAGATTCAGGGTGCAGAGTGCAGATTCAGAGTGCAGAGTGCAGATTCAGAGTGCATTGTGCAGATTCAGAGTGCAGAGTGCAGATTCAGAGTGCATTGTGCAGATTGTGAGTGCAGAGTGCAGATTCAGAGTGCAGAGTGCAGATTCAGAGTGCAGAATCAGAGTGCAGACTGAGAGTGCAGATTCAGAGTGCAGATTCAGAGTGCAGAGTGCAGATTCAGAGTGCAGATTCAGAGTGCAGATTCAGAGTGCAGATTGTGAGTGCAGAGTGCAGATTCAGAGTGCAGATTCAGAGTGCAGAGTGCAGATTCAGAATACAGAGTGCAGATTGTGAGTGCAGATTCAGAGTGCTGAGTGCAGATTGGTAGTGCAGATTGTGAGTGCAGATTGTGAGTGCAGAGTGCAGATTGTGAGTGCAGAGTGCAGATTGTGAGTGCAGAGTGAAGATTGTGAGTGCAGAGTGCATATTGAGAGTGCAGAGTGCATATTGAGAGTGCAGAGTGCATATTGAGAGTGCAGAGTGCAGATTGAGAGTGCAGAGTGCAGATTGAGAGTGCAGAGTGCAGATTGAGAATGCAGAGTGCAGATTCAGAGTGCACATTCAAAGTGCAGATTGTGAGTGCAGAGTGCAGATTGTGAGTACAGATTGGTAGTGCAGACTGCAGATTGTGAGTGCAGATTGGTAGTGCAGAGTGCAGATTGTGAGTGCAGATTGGTAGTGCAGAGTGCAGATTGTGAGTGCTGTTTGTGAGTTCAGAGTGCAGATTCAGAGTGCAGAGTGTGAGTGCAGAGTGCAGATTCAGAGTGCAGAGTGTGGGTGCAGAGTGCAGATTCAGAGTGCAGAGTGTGAGTGAAGAGTGCATTTGTGAGTGCAGAGTGCAGATTCAGAGTGCAGAGTGTGAGTGAAGAGTGCATTTGTGAGTGCAGAGTGCAGATTCAGAGTGCAGATTGTGAATGCAGAGTTCAGGGTGCAGATTCAGAGTGCAGATTCAGAGTGACTGAGTGCAGAGTGAGTGTAAAGTGACAGTGAGTGCAGAGTGACTGCAGAGACAGTGTGTAAGGGTGCTGGGTGCACATTGTGTTAGTGTTCAGAATGAGTGTGCAGGATAAACAGTGTGTGACTATGCAGGGTGACATTGGGAGTGTGCGGGTGAGCAGTGTGTGAATGTGTAGGGGCAGTGTGTGAGTGTGCAGAAAACAGCACATACACCACACACACATACCACACACACACACACCATACACACACCCCACACACATACACCACACACACACACAAACCACACACCTCACTCTCTCAACACCACACACTCGTCACCACAACACACTCACCACCACACACTCACCCCCCCGGGCTCACCCCCACAGACTCACCACCACACACTCACCACTACACAGAAAACAACACACACAACAACACACCCCCAGCAGTCAATGAATGCTTTCACCAGGCACAAACACCAACAACCATCAATGTACGCTTTCACCAAAAACAAACCCGACCATGCATCAGTGCCGCTAAACACTCACGCACACAACAAACAATGTCAGTGCAACTTTCACTAAACACACACACACCAACAGCTGACAGTGCACCAGACACTCTTTCAATTGGCACAATCATCAACAGCTGTCAGTGCACCCTTTCACCAACCACACGCATTACCATCCAGCTCTGTACGCTTGACAGCCACACTCACTAACAGCTCTTACTGCACGCTACCACCAGTCATACACACCTCAAGCCACCACTACACGATTCCACCAAACACACACACCAACAGCCATCACTGCACAATTCCTACAGGCACACACATCCACCACACATCAATGCACACACCAATTGATAACGCATTCACCAATTAATATTGTACCTATCGCACTATGCTGCACTTGACCTTTTAAATATATTGCGTTAAGGTGCAGCATGCCACCATTGATAACATTCCAATCAAACACACATATCTCCAACACACACCACATGTTTCCACTCCAAAACACATGACTAAAACACATTGCCATTTACAATGCCATTATCTATAACTCAAACAAACCCGAGCCCTAATGCATTCCTAATGCTTGTTTACTTCTGCCACTGGGAAGAGTGTCTCCATGTCCCAGGTGAGGTGTGGTTCTAAGGGCATCCACGGGCAGTCTCGACGATATTCCTGAATCACTGTAGGATCTTCCCTCCGCTCGCATAGAGGGCCTGGTAGTAGTGGTCGAAGGCTTCCTGCTTGTCCGATTCCCTAACCACGAAGCTCAAGCCTGCTAAACGCAGTTTGGCAATATGAGAACGAGCATACTGATGGTGGAAATGGTGTGTCAGCAGAGTGCCAACCTTGACCCCTCCATCATAGTGTCTTTGCTTGAGGGCCAAAAGAGAGCGTTCAGCTTTATTGACCCTATGTGCACGCAATTGCCCTCGCTGTGTCTCAAGCTGTCGTTTGTTACGGCATGATGGGTTACGCCTATCCAGGGTTCTAATCTCTTCGGTAAGTTTGGTTTCAAAGAGGCATGGTTCGCGCGCCTGTGCTATCGCTATGGAAGAGATGACGTCCCGTATTGTTGCCTTAAAGCCATCTCATAGCAAGCCAAGTAAAGCGTTAAGATTGAAACATTCTTGGATCGCATTATCAATAGCAGTCCTACACACTGGATCATGCAACAGCTGAGGTTGGAGTCGCTAATGACGGGGGACGTCTAAAGTACCAGGCGAGCTCAGTTCTATGTGTGCATGGTCTGAGATATAAATATCGGAAATCAGTGCTGTTTCCAGGCTGCGCAAGAGGGAATGCGTAAGGAACACATAGTCAATACGTGAGTACGATTGATGTACATGTGAATAAAAGGAGCAATTCTGGGCTTCTGTTTAAAAGTAATGCCAAGCATCAAGTAGGCCTGAGTCAGTAATTTCCCTATTGTCTCCCATACCTTGAAAGTGAGTAGAACTCCTGTCAAGCGCGGGCTCCTACACCAAGTTTAAATCCCCCCTCCAATGCCACCTCCCCCTTGGCCAGGCTGAGTTGGTCCTTAAGGATCCTAGTGGAGGAAGGATTCCCGGGCCTGATTAGGGAAATACAAAAAGGGCTAGAAGGGACAAGGTAGTGTGCCCTTGCTCCACTATCATCATCAAGAAATGCCCTCCGGGGGTCTCTGGATAATCGTAGCCACTTAGTAATAAATCCCAGCTTAAAAAGGATGCCAAGTCCTAGGGGCAGATTTATGAAGGCCTTGCGCTGCCGGTGCGTCATTTTTAACATGGGAAAAAGTGACGCACCGGCGGCGCAAGTCCTTCATAAATCTGCCCCCTAGCGTTTTAGGGAAGGGTACTTAGGGTGTGACATACGAGGGCAGTCCTCTCGGAGCAGATGGGTCTCCTATAGGAAGATTATGTCTGGGTCATGGCGGAGGAAGTATTGCCATAGCTGTTTCTGCTTATTGGGAGAATTAAGTCCCTTCACATTGGTGGAGAGAAGTTTGGTCAGGGTCCCTGTGATCTTTCTAAAAAAAGGGAGAAGAAAGTGAAATGCATTAGAATGGTAGGGGTCACAAATCCAGCAGAGAACTCAGGCAGAACCTGGGGAAGTAATAATCCCAGACCAATATCACTCCTCCCAGGAACCCTGTGTGTGTAGTGGGAAAGTCTTATCACAAACCAAGAAAAACATAATGGGCCAAATGAGCCCATCATGGTGAGGCACTCCATCCTCGGATTGACGAGCGATTCCCTCAGGATACATAGAGGTGTCTCCTCAGGTGGAGAAGTGCCTGAGTGGGGTGGGAGAGGCCAGACAGGCAAAGCCAGGCAAACAATATTGCAGTCTATCATTCAGATTCATGAAGGTAAAGTTGGCTCGCAAAGGGCCAGATTCTGCTAATCTGGCCCTTTGCGAGCGCTTTTATTGCATTTGGGATTCAAAATCTGAAATCGCTAAATTGCGAAGAATTGCATTTAAGGAATCTCTATTTGAGATTCCTTAAATGCAATTCATGAACCATTTTAGAATTGCGAATTCGCAATTTTTGGCCGCTATTTACCGCGAAGTCTGACTTCATGGTAAATAGCGAAAACTTAGAAAAATGCACTTTAGTGCATTATTCTAAGTTGGATGTTACACACACACATGTCCTTTGGACATGTGTGTGCGCAACACCAGTGTAAATCACCATTTCAGGGGTGCTACAGGGTGTCCTTTGGACACCCTGGCACCCTTGAAATTGCTTCCTTATTTGCGATTCGCTAATTGCTAATCACAAATAAGGAATAACTCCCCATTCATTCCTACGGGCCTTTGGCCTTTGGCCCATAGGAATGAATGGGGAGTCATTCCTTATTTGCGATTAGCAATTAGCGAATCGCAAATAAGGAAGATGTAGAAATCGCTATAAATTTTGCGATTTGTACATGCATCCCGTTTTGCGAGTCTTTAATAGCGATTCCTTACTAATCGCTATTAAAGACTCGCAAAAGAGGAGCATGATGAATCTGGGGGTATGTCTATATGTCTATGCTAGAATTACAGCAGAGAACACCACAAAGGGCAGTACAAAAAAGAGAAGTCTAGCCCAAGACTGCAGGCCCTGCAGACAAAAAAAAGAGGGAGAAAGATTAACAAGACAATGTGTTCAGGCGATCATGGTGGAGCTGGGGCAGCCCGCTCAAGCGACAGTCAAGTGTATGAGCAAGGATGTTGAGAAGATTCTTGCTTCATATTTTGCACTAGACAGAGGTTTCAAATGTGTACACAAAGTCTATATTGTTGAACTGCTGCTACCTCATTAATTTTGCCTCCAATAATTTAGCAAGGAGTGGCCAGTTTGTTTCTTGTGATATCACCTAGTGTTACCCATTCTTAGTTCTCCTTTGTAAGGCATTCTTCCTCATCTGACTATTCATTTGGGTCCCTCCTTCTTCCTGACTTTTTACCTTCTGCTAATCACCCCTTCTAAAATGTCTTGCCTTTCTTCTCTCTCTATCCATTCAAACCGTGGCCACTCATTCATTTCTCTCAGCCCGTGCACTACTGACTCAACTTCTCGTCCGCTCACATCATTCATATCTTGTTCCACTGATTCTTTCTTACATTTTTAAGCAGCTGCAGCACCTTTCCTTCTTTGACTTTTAATATTTTCTTTACCACTTCTTTCTTTAATCTTAGAAACACGTTATCTCTTCTAAGACGTCTTCCACTGGTCCATTCTTGTGCCACTTTTAACAGGTGTTACCCTGATACCTCATTCAAAACGTGTTTCACAGCTTCCTGCAGTTAGAGTGTCCAACTCACATTTCCTTCTTTTGCTGCTTCTAGCACGTAACCATAAAACGCACAAAGAACTTGCACTGCTCCGTGTGGGCACCGGTTGGGCTGAATCCAGGTGCCTCATATTGACTAATCTGCCGTTTTACTAGGAGAACAGTGCTGAGTTCATTTATTTGTTTTTAAAAGTTTAGTTTATTTCTTATAGCCTTAGAGCGTGTACTTGTTTTTAGGTCTCGCGACCTATCAATGCGCGCAAGGGCATTGTCGGAGCGAGAATTCAAGTGCTCGAAATCCTCGTCAAACCAAGGGCTTCTTGTGCTGCGGTTTTCATTACGTTCACGTGAATCACGTGACCAAACAAGCACGCGCATTCACGGCCGCACAGCACATCAAAGAGCTTCTCCCAGCGTGCGCTGTGCGGCTTCTCCTCCCCTAATTATTCATGGCCGGCCGCAGGCCGGCCGTACTTTCAGTTTCCCGGCCGCTCTGCATTATCAGGTACATGTTGTTTCACTTTGTCTCCGTGCGTGCGTCTCCCTCGTGGTTTTCCCCCACCACTCGTGTTTTTCTCTCCCTTGTTACTTGCAGAGCCTTTTTCCAATACCCAAACTCATTTTTTCACTTTGTCTCCGTGCGTGCATTTATTTTTACTTGCAGAGCCTTTTTACAATACTCGAACTCATTTTTTTCACTTTGTCTCCGTGCGTGCATTTATTTTTACTTGCAGAGCCTTTTTCCAATACTCAAACTCATTCGCCCTTAAAGCAACATCCGCACGTGGTTTCTTAAATAACCAAAGTAATACATTTATGAAAAAATGTGCTGTTCATTCAGCGACCTCTTTCAAAATCCTTATTTTTATAATATGTGGTGAAACTATTTGATGTATGTTTACAGTTCACTCGGCCGCAAGGACCCCTTGGCTAATCTGCAGTTTCCCTCAGCAACATTAAATTGCACTGATAAGCTCTTTCAACGTGAATGCATTCTGTTCTGCTGCGGCTCGTGTTAGTCCATACTGGTCTGCATCGGTTCTTTCTAGTCCTTTTAGCATTCTTTATTTTCACATAGATCAGCAATTTGTTTGGTAGTTTGCGAGAACGTTTCTATGGCCAAACTTCCACTACTTTTTCTTCTTTTTTTTATCCTCAGTGTTCATAAAATCCCTGACGTAATTACATAATTCTGCAGCTGTCCAGTTCACAGGCTAGCAGGAAATTGTTTACAGAGTTCTTCTTCCTGGGGTATGTTGAAGTGCCATGGCTTTTTCACTCTCCATTTCACAGCTGCTTGCGTGCTTCTTTATTTAAGCCGGCAGGTGCTTTCCTTCTATTTTTGGACACTGACTTATGTTCAGACTCAACCCTGAAATGGCCAATGTTAGCGAACACATTTTTTTAAGCATGCTCCTAAATGCAAATTGTGGAGAACGGGATGCTAACATTGTTGTTCGTTTTCAGATTTTACTATGAGTCATGTGCTATCGCAATTTGTTAGGAGGCTAAAATTGGTAAGATTGATTCAAGCCCCAATTGGGGCCTGTTAGCCTTCAGCCCGATGTTTTTTTTCTCCCTAAAAGGAGATAGTGTATGAGTGCCAAAGCAATTCTTGCCAGTCCCTTTTCTGTGTCGACTAGCACGTGTGGTTGCAGCAGCAAGGCACTTTACATTTCCGATTACCTCTTCTGCAGGCACAAAATCAGCAGGGCTACATTATTCAGTCACTCGTTTGCTAGCTGCTGCACATTTCAGATTTTAACCTCAAGGAAACGAAGTGACCAGTGATTCGTTTTTTTTGTTTTGGCTTAAATTGTGGAAAAATGAAATATTTGAGGTGCTTGAAGAAAACCGATTTGCCCGGCATTTTGCGTCTTTAATTCTGCAACGTAACCACGTGACTGTGACATTTCGTGGTAGTGCTAGTTCCCGTGATAGTTAGATGCCCTCAGCCACCATTTTTACAGTTTATGCTCTTAAATGCTATTATATCGTGAGAATAAAAATATTAATCTTGGACTTATTTGTCCCCACAGCATGAGGTATTCGCCTTTGCTGAGAAGAGTATTCAGGGGTGGGGCAGCATCTAACTTTTGCCATTACACACACACACACACACCCACACACACCCACACACACACACACACACACACACTCTGTTTTCAAAGCCCTAACAAATGTTGATTATTTTATAGAATATTGTGTTTCTCTCACTTAGTGCTTCTCCCAATCCGCATTCTCTCTTTCCACTGCCCCTTAAGCCCCTCTTATGCACCCCTGCTGCTCGTATAATGTCTTTTAGCATTATATACCAGTGTGATCGTCGACAAATCTGAAGCTCGTCCCCGTTCACCCGCCCCCCCATATTACTGACCAAGCTCCGCCCCTCTGTTCAGTATACCTCTATTTTGGGCTATTGGTGATAGATGAGCTCATGACATATGTTAAAGAATACACAAGCACTGGCGTTGCCAATAGGTCTCGCAGTAGGAAAGTTGGAGCTATTGCAATTGCAAATAACAATGCCTTTTATTTTTGTTTTCATTTTAAAAACATAAAGGGCTTTGTCATTTACAAAACCAATAGCTCCAACTTTCCTACTGCGAGACCTATTGGCAACGCCAGTGCTTGTTTATTTGAGTTTAAGAGCATTGGCTAAAGAAAACGTACCCTCCCGGCTATCCAGTTCTGCTTGTATACAAGCACTTTTGTATTAATTTGTGTTGGAGGTATTTGTGTAGCGCTTAAACACGGGGTTTCCAAGCATTAGGAGATCATGGCCTGGAAGCTGGTGACAGATGAGTGATGCAGCTGGGTGGCAAAACTGTGTAATGTGTAGATTTTGTACATGTATAGTGCAGGTGCACAGGAGGCATCAGAAACACTGGATGCAAATTGGCACTTGTCCTCAGCATCTAAGTGATATGAAGACAAAGGTAGGTAGAGAGGGTTAAGAAAAAAAAGGTGCACAAAGCGCATCAGTAGGGTGTAACCAGGCAGGATCTGAAGGGGAGCATAATGGGGCACTTTTTGGAGCAGTATTAATGGACTATTTTCACATTTGTACATAAGTTACCACTTTCTGGGTCGAGTTTTCACCTGACTAGTATCAGTGTAATAACTAAATACAACAATCATCAAATTGAAGGTGACCAGATGACCCTTGCGGTAAGCTCGCCATTGCATGGCAACGTGTGGCAGCCTTATTTTTGTTATTAACTTCCCTTCCGTTTGAGATAGAAACTGTTTTTTTGGATGGCCTTCGCATATTATGCAGTAGATGAATAAATATGTGGCAAATACGGTAAATCATTAATTATGTGGAAGGCACAACAGTTGGCAAATCTCACAGTTCCTCTGCAGGAGCTTAGATTTAATTTCCAAAGCTAGGGGCCCCTATGGGACCCCAGCTCACTGGCACTCGTGCCAGGTGACTGGGTCCAAGACTATCTGGCCAGAGGTCCTCTTGTACCAATACGAACGCTTCGTATTGTATGTGCGCCCGGTGTTTGGTCACTCCTGTGTGCAGGCTTGGTCTCGGGTGTCTGTAAAAGAGCCGCTACATTTCTTATTCACCTGCCATTGTCAGGGTGCTCAGGTTAGTGCATGTTTTGAAATGTTTATTTTTTGGTCTGCGGTCATGCACTGCACACGTGGGAAAAATCTGCATGTCTCTGAGTTTTAGTGCTTTTTCATTTGTGTTTGTCTTGAGGAGAGCAGTGTTGATTTATTTATTTTTCAAATTGCAGGAAGAGTGCTTCTGGGGACAGTGTATTCTTTTAACAGCTCTCCCCCCATGGTGTGCGTTTCAGGAAATTGGCCACTGTGTGACTGCGTGTGTGTGTGTGTGTGTGGCTCTGTGTGTGTGTTTGTGTGGCTCTGTGGGTGTGTGTGACTCTGTGTGTGTGTGGCTCTGTGTGTGTGGCTCTGTGTGTGTGTGTGCGGCTCTGTGTGTGTGGCTGTGTGTGTGTGCGTGTGGCTGGTTCTGTGTGTGGCTCTGTGTGTGTTTCTGTGTGGTTCTGTGTGTGTGGCTGTGTGTGTGTGTGGCTCTGTGTGTGTTTGTGGCTCTGTGTGTGTGTGTGTGGCTGGGTGTGTGTGTGTCTGTGTGTGTGTGTGGGTGCAAATGCAATAGGTCTCGCATTTGCGAGAGATTAAGCTATTGGCATTGTAAATGGCAATGCCATTTATTTATCTGTTTTCAAAACCAACACATAAATAAAAATGTTGTCATTTACAATGTCAATAGCTCTAACATTTGCAAAGGCGAGACCGTTGCATTGTGAGTGCTTGTTATACTTTCAGTTGGTACTCAAGTCATTACTCGTGTAATCTAGTAATGCCCAGGTTTTTGCGTGCCAGTAATACGTGTACAACAGCACTGTAAACGCCTCCATCAGAGAAGGCACACAGAGGAGGCGTAATGCGGGGACAAGCTCTAACATGAGTTAGTTTCACCCTTGATGTGTGGCACTTGGCAGGGCTGCAGATTTAGACTGAGTGTCCTAAAAGGTTCACAGGGCTGTGAGGGACTCAGTCACACGTCAGGCACGTGCACAGAGATAAAGAGTTCCTCCCTTGCCAGCAGGGCTGTCATTTTACTCGAGGAACCCACAAATTAGGAGTCAGGGGAAAGGGAATGAAGTCACAAGGATGCAGATCATGAAAAGCGAGTCGATGATCAACTCGTACATTATTATTTTTAAAAGTCAGTGGCAAAGAAATTAGCATCAAAGACGTACGTGAGAGTAAATCTAGATCTGTTCTGGCCTGCTTCATTGGTCAGAAATATGTTGCACTTTAAAATATCTTACTGCAGTTAAGGCACCTTCTGCAGAGATCTTCGTTTGTTTACCCAGCAGTTCTCAGGGGATAATGATGGTGGGATAATCCTGGTGGCTAATGCGCTTGCTAGAGATTTCTGTGGTTTGTCTAATCACAGTTTTCACTCGAAGCAGCACAGAATGCTGCTGCAAAGCACATCTGTAACATGCGAATCACAGATTTGCATTTTATGTAGAAAGTGGTTTGCTGTTTTTGTAACTTACAACTCGTAAATTGCAAACCTTTTAATATAGCACAATGAGCTATGAGCGGCTATCAAGGAACTGCAGGCAAATTGTAAGCATAGGTTTAGAACCTTATTTTTTTCTCACTCTGTCATTATTCTAAGGTTGCTAAATAGGGCTCCACTTCCCTGTGTAGTAATAAAGCCCTATTAGTTCAGACAAACCCAACCATTGTGTTGCGTTTTAAATCCTGACTGTGTTTCTCCAGACCGTGCACTCTTAACATATAATGCCTACCAGTAAAGACAACTCCTCCACCTTGTGGCCCCTATTGCCTCACGTCACATTTCCTGAACATTAATTGACACATTTGTATCTTTTATTGTCTCTTTGTAATGTGTGTCTGTGATGAAAAATGCACTGACATCCTACACTTGGATGAGTGGAGCTATGAAAGAATGAAATTTAAAAAAAGGAATTTCTTTAATCAATGATACAGACAGATACAGCTGACATGCGTACAGTGCATGCTTATAGCTTGCATACACAGGTTGCACACAGTCACCCTCCTGCCTCCAGTAGCGGCTCCTGGAGAGAGTGCTGCGGGTGGTGGGTGGGGGAGGGGCAGGTCATGGGGGAGTACACTCCAGCATACGGCCGAATGGAGGTAAGTAAATAAATAAATAAATAAATAAAATGAATTAAATTGAGCGTGCTACAACGCTGCCTTCCTCCAAATCTAACTTTATCTTTAATAGTTGTGAAGTGAAGTGATACAAAGCGAAGGCGGGTGGGCTTTAACCCCTTCCCTGCTTATGACGGAACCACGCTGTCATGAGCCACGGGTGGCAATTGCTCATGACAGCGTGGTTCCGTCATGCTGCGGCCGCTCCGCCCACGCGGCACTGATTCCCCGCCTGTGTGGGCGAATTAGTGAGTGGGCAGAGTTGTGACGGAACCATGCCGTCATGAGCACAGCTCGCCCGTGACTCATGACGGCGTGGTTCCATCACGAGCATGGCGGCGCCACGCTCACCCCCCAGCGCCACGGCGTAATTACCGCCACGGCAAAGGGGTTAAATGAGGCTTTTGTTTTGGGAATCCATGAATCTGATCCATTTGATGATATTAGACTGTTTGAAGAACTATACTGATTATTGTGACATCACCACAAGAAACTGGCACAACGTCATTATATCTCTCCAGGAAAACTGGTTTCTGACTTCACTCAACGCATGATGTGTCTGCGACATCACCGCAAGATACTGATGTCACACTATGTATGTGACATCACTCAAGGAAACTTATCGCAATGTTATCACTCCAGGAAACAAATGCATGGCTGGGACTTCATTCAAGGATTTATTACTGTGACCTCACTGAAGGGAAGTGACGCCAGGCGGTGCTCTCTGTGTGGGAAGCTCATGTCCGACTGTGAGTTCAATCAAAGGACTAAACACATGATTATGATATCTCTGTAGGAAACTGACACAAGACTGTGATAGCACTTCAAGAAACTGATGTTTAAGTAACTACACCAATGATTGTGACATCCCTGCAGCACATTGACGTCAGACCACTGGAAGCCCTTGCGGGGCAGCATCTGCCGCAAGTAATGCAGGTGTTCAAGGCAGGGAGCCCCCAGCAGGGTCGTATTGGAACACAAAGCAGCCCAGGCAATTTTGTAGGACTAGCTCGAGGGGAAGGGGAGGAGCGGGCGGTAGGGGGGGGCTGGTGTAAGTGTGAAGCACTGCTGCTATGGGCACTAGAGACAGATATTGTGGCACTGCTGCAAAACCAGACCCCAGTAACAAAAAACACTCCCCCCACTGCTGCAAAACCAGCCCTACCCTTCCAGCCTACTGGGAAAATGCCGATGCCTGCTATGGCCAGTCCGGTCGTGTCACCCAGTGATGTCGTAAGTGCTCTACCTAAATCACACGACCCTCAAGAGGATGGGCAAGAGAAGAGAGGTGCCTGCACATTGTTTCTCATTTCTCTATGTCCCTTGGGACACATCTAATTGCTGCTGCTTCCACTGTTCTAGAAAATAATGGGACATATTATCAATCCTGGGCGATAAAATTTTCGTTTTTTCTTTGTTCGCCCTAAGTTGGCAGGGTATGCTCAGACGTGAGTCCCTTGCTCACTGTGCCACTGGAGTCAAGCAAGCCCGGCTGAAGGCGGCTGTAATGCCAGAAACCGATCCTGGGAAGCTTGTTTCCGGTCCAGGGAAGACATGGCTTGGCAGTTCGGGCTGGACTGTTCCCATGAGGCACAGGGTCAGACTGATTTGCATATGGCCATGTCTGAACTGGGGTGGTGGAGTGAGCTAAAGAACGGTGATGGATTAAACACAGATCAGTTGACTGGGGGTGAGTGTTTGTATTGTCCATCACCACCTTTGGTTTTTCTTTAATTAGCGGGTTCCTCATCAAACACTGGGAAACATCAAAGAGTTCAATGGCTGTACAGACCTCTAGCAAGGGTGAGCTAAAAATATGTTTTACTGATGATCCCTACTACAAGATTAAAGTAAGCATTGGCAAAGCCAATAGTCCTAGGCTTTGGGACCTATTGGCTCTGTCAATGTTTTTTAGTGATGCTGTACCCCATGGCTACAGAGTAAACAAAATAGGTGCTATGTTGCATGCATTCTCATCATTTAGTAGGCGTGTGCAAAACAAATGTAAAGACACGCACACATAAATGGATAATTAAAAAGCAAGTAAGCAGTGGGTGGGCTCTTAGCCCTTTGCATGCTGACAATAGGTCTTTTTCCCAACAGACAGCTTGTGTTGCCTTGCAGGTAAGATTAAATAGCAGGCTCTCTTCTCCATCAACATGTTTTGGCGTTGGAAGACTGCCCTTATGAGTTCAGCCGCCTCCCACAAGACTACAGGTACCTCACATCAAATATTGTGAAACAATCTCTGGTTCATGTGGCATATTATTTAAGTGCTTGAATATATCCTTTGGGGCGACAGCTGTGTAAACACATGTTCTTCATAGAACAGGCAAACCGTGGGCAGAAACAATGCAAGTTTCGCTCCTTCAGAGGACCGGTGTAGCTAGGGCAGCCCCAGATTCCTTCATTAAATGACGGGTACAATCAGGCAACAGCAGCAGTACAAGCTTTGCTTCCTCACAGACCAGGTACTGCATTGGAGTAGCTAAGCATGTTTTCCTTTCTCACAGAAGACAACAAGAGCAATCTTCCATTCTCTACAGAACATATTCAGCGGGACAGACTAGTGCAAGCGTATATTGCTCATAGAACACGGACAGTTAAAGTAGGCAATACATGTAGCGTACAGACATATCCCTGGATGGGGTGCCTAAGTCAATGATTGGAATACTAGGGGAGCTGAATGCCTGGATATGAGAGTTCTTGCGAGATGATATTTCATGTCAGTATCCTGAAAGCCCTGTTGCTGTCACCCGGAGACCTGCTGTGTGTGTTGATTCTTTGTTTTTCCGCATATTGAGAAGTAACCATTACATTGTGGGTCATTACTTTTTGGAGCTGTCATAAACTAAGTAACTATGCTCTAAACAAGCACACAGATGGCAGTCTGTTTGAAACGGTTTTGATATGCGCTCCACTTAGGTGCTACACCGTCTCAACCACAGTGCTGCACCTGTTCAAAAATGCAGAGGGACGCCATATTGTCGGACTGTGACTGCCCTCCAGCAAACTGATGTCTGACTGTGTCATCATTCAAAGAACTAGCCATATGTAGGTGGCCCAATACTGGTCGGTAACGGTGAAATTCGTTAAGTTTCACCGTTACCGACCGGTATTTAGGCATTTGAGATGTAGGGAGGATTCGGTATTAAGGAATCGGTAAATACCGATTCCTTAATACCGATTCCTTATGGCCTTGCATTTAAGGAATCGGTAACACCGATTCCTTAAATGTAATGTAGGTAGCACTCAAAACAGTGCACCTCAGCCTTAAGGAATCGCTATTTACCACCAACTCCAAGTCGGTGGTAAATAGCTATTTCCTTTCAAAAAGCACTTGTTTGCTTTTTGAAATGTGCCATGTGGCACACATCCATGCCCTTAGGGCATGCATGTGGGCCACATGTGCACACATGCACATTTCATGGGTGCAACAGGGTGTCCTTTGGACACCCTGGTACCCTTGAAATACCTCCCGGTATTACCGATTCGGTAATACCGAATCGGTAATACAGAAGGTCTTCACATTCATTCCCATGGGCCTCCAAGCCCATAGGAATGAATGGGTAGGTATTCGTTATTATCGAATCTCAATTACCTATTCGGTAATAACGGATATTAAGAATTCGGTATTTTTTACCGAATTCTTACCTACATCTGAAATACCGATTCCTAAGTACTGAATCGGAAAAATTTGGTATTTAGGAATCAGTATTTCCAAGTATCCTACATCTAGCCCTAGATTCACAACGGTGACATAATTCGAAGAAAGAAACTTTTGGCAGTGACATCACTACAGGAATACAACACCAGACTGTGAAATTACTCCAGAAAATATTTGCCCAATAGCGGCATCACTTAAGGAATCTTATATTTGATTGTGCCATCACCCAAAGAATAGGAATCATGACTGAAACGCCGCTGCAGGAAACTAACAAAACACTGTGACATCGTTGCTGAAAACAGCGCCCAGATTTATTAAAGGATTGTGTGGTCTTTTGTCACGCAGGTATGATGCTAGGGCAATGCAATCCTTAAGTCTGATTTACCAAGCCACAGAAGACCACCTTCTGTGGTATTGCGTTGCTTGGCAAATTTGGAGTAATGCAGGGCAGTACAAGTTACATTATGGTAATATTTTTTATAAAGCGCACGAATATCAATAAAAAATGGCGTCTTGTCACTAGTGTCTATACAGTATTCTGAAATCAAGGGCAACTGGGACCTAATAAGTAGCCGGAGAGAAAAGGCCAGATATTTTATTGTTTTCTGAAACTTAACAAATTGGCCTGGAACCTGAGGTGGTCAAGCAATGCATTTCACAGTGTACATGGGGCATGGGAGAAACTTCTTCCTCCCCACTGGGTCTTTCTAATTCTAGGGAAAATGACTTTATTGGAAGTGGTGGATCGTAGATTACCTGTAGCTACATACCATTTAAAAATCTTTAGGAAGGAGAGAGGGCCAACCTTGTGTAGTGCCTTATGGGCCCAGCACAGGGTCTCAAACTTAATCCGCTCTTTAATTGGTAACTAATGCTGGTGCAAGAGGCTCTGAGAGATAGAGCTAAATTTAGGAAGCTTTAGCGATACTCGAGCTGCAACGTTTTGAAGTGTTTGTCATTTTCTTAGTAGGCGGTGCTGGAAGCCTACATACAGAGCATTACAGTAATCTAGCCTCGAAATTACTTAGGATAAAATCACTGTTTTTCGCAGATCTAAGGGACGAATGGAAGAATATTCTCCAGAAGTTACCTGATTTACATGGTCGTCAAAGACCAGCTTGAAGTCATAGCTAACCCCCAAGGGCCCGATTCACAGAACTAACAAGACAAAATCCTAAACTTACTACCATTTTGGTATTCACAGAAGGCACTTACTCATTTTGGTATTCACAGAAGGCACTTACTCATTTCGGAATTCACAGAAGTTAACTTTAGGACTCCTAAATGCCTTCTGTGAATACAGAAAGACTTAAAGTTAGGATTTTTCTCAGTTTAGGAGTAGTAAAGTTAGCACTCCTAAATTTAGGGCTCCTAAATGCCTTCTGTGAATACCGAAAGTCTTAAAGTTAGGATTTTTCTCAGTTTAGGAGTCATAAAGTTAGGAGTCCTAACTTTACTACTCCTAAACTGACAAAAATACTAACTTTAAGACTTTCGGTATTCACAGAAGGCATTTAGGAGTCCTAAAGTTAGGAGTCCTAACTTTACAACTCCTAAACTGAGAAAAATCCTAACTTTAAGACTTTCGGTATTCACAGAAGTCATTTAGGAGTCCTAAAGTTAGGGCTACTAACTTCTGTGAATACCGAAATGAGTAAGTGCTTTCTGTGAATACCAAAATGAGTAAGTGCCTTCTGTGAATACCAAAATGGTAGTAAGTTTAGGATTTTGATTTTGTCTCTGAATCGGGCCCCAAGTTTCTTGCTTTTTGGACCAGCGATGGAATTGCACCCAAATTTGAGGGAAACATGAGGTTTTCCAGAAGGAAGTATTGCTACCAAAAAGCAAAACCTCAGTCTTCTCTTTATCAAGTTTTAGGCAGTTTTTCTGCATCCACGCAACAATATTCCTCATGCATCTTAAATTGCTTAGCTACTTTGTCAAGTTTTGAGGAAACTATCTGGGTGTTGTCAGAATAGGGAAGTACGGAAAAGCCCTATAATCTAATGAACTCAATTACGGGAGTGATGTACACATTAAAAAGACCCTGCATGGGAGTGTAAAAGGATCCAAAGTGAAGCTCTCAAAGGAGACAACTTTCTCACGATTGGATAACAAGGAGCCAAGTAGTTCTAATGCTGTGATGAATCGTATCAAACGTGGTTGATAGATTGGGCAAGATCAGGGCCGCCTTAAGTGGTAAGTCGCTGCCTTGCAATACTCTGTGCCAGGAAGGCATCACATGAGGCATCACATGAGTGGAGAGTGGGTGTTCCCATTCATCCACCCAAGCATTTTGACGGGTTCCCAGATTTACTAAGACAGGCAAATCTGGGAATGTGTTAAAATGCTGCGGCTTTCCAATAGAGGCAAACATGAAGAAATGTCTCTATCTCCTCGTTTTATCCTCTTTCTACGTCTGCTGTATTTTTGCAGCACACTCAGAAAGAGGAAAACACATTTAAGGATTGTATTTGTCGAGGAAGGTATGCCTTCCTGCACAAAAATAATCCTGCCTACAAAGCAGGCGCACTTGCACCATGGCACAAGGGTGCCTTCATTGGCGTTAGGAAGCACATAGTGCACCAGCGCAGTGAGAGAGCAGGGATTTGCCATATTGTAGTATACTTGTGCTCCTCACAAGATGGCCACTTGTGGTCATTAGACCTTCCTTTCTGTTCCCATCTCCCCAGTCTCCCAGAATACCTGTGTGCATTCTACCTTGTACTGTTGGAAGGTTCCACTCTTTTCAGTTGATGGTCTGGTCAGCTGGTGAGGTGTGCACTCTGCTGTGTTCCTAATAAACCCATCTTATGACCACAAAGAAGTGTCCTGCTGCATACATCAACTAAATTACAACATTTTGGCAACTTTTTGGCTGACCAGACCAAGGAGGAAGCACAAGCAACACCTCGCACAAAGAACCCAAGACTGTGTGCCATCCAACTGCGGCTAAAAAATAGAAGAAAATGAACATTAAACCTGCAAACCACCAGCAAATAAGAAGAAAACAGCCGTGAAAAAATCTAAAAGAAAAAGAAGAAATCAAAGCCGCAAGTATTACTCATCTGTCACCAGTAATGTGAGCAAAAGCAATCAGTAACACCTGTGTGCATTCTACCTTGTACTGTTGGAAGGTTCCACTCTTGTCAGTTGATGGTCTGGTCAGCTGGCGAGGTGTGCACTCTGCTGTGTTCCTAATAAACCCATTTTATAACCATAAATATGTGTCCAGCTGCATACATCAACCAATTTACAACACATATCTTGGTAAATATGGTGCATTCCGGCCCTCTACATTTGACGCAGCGCATTAAGTTCTCACGCTGTGTTGTGCTGCATGAAATAATGATACATTTGGGCTCTGATGTCTGACTGTAAAGCCTATACTCATGATGTGACATCCCTCCGGCGTAGTGACATGGTGCACATAGCTGATGTGTTTTATGCTGTTTTATTTTGTGTTGCCATAGACTGGTAATGATGCACCAGTCTGATCAGTTGCTATGGACTTGTTATGATATTTCACCTCACACATGGCCTCTTGGTGCTGATGGCCCTGATATTAAGGTAGGCTTAGCATGTCTGAGTCTCTTACATTATCAGTCCTCGTGGGCTGCTGTTCCAGAGAGTCTGCCTTTGCCTCATGAAGAAACCACATCTTGTCTGACTTAAGGCCCTCAAGGAGCAGAGCCTCTGCAGAATGTAACATCCTGGGGATGTCACACAGGGATGTGGCATCAGTCACGCACGAAGGCACCTCATACAGTATTTATCAGGTGTGGGTCAGTGTGTGCCCACAATGCATTCTGCAATGCATTTACATCTTATGTCCTTTAAGTCATTTTATAGCTTGGGAATACTTTTGACACTAGCATTTCTGTCTTCACATCTGATCAGAAGAGCTTCCAAGGATGTGTTGTTTCAGATTTCCCATGAGTACCAGCATTGTAGCAAGCCTTGTTCAACAACAAGCACTGGCGCTGCCAATAGGTCTCGCAGTAGGAAAGTTGGAGCTATTGGTTTTGTAAATGACATTTTATATTTATGTTTTGTGATTTACAATGCCAATACTTTTAACTTTAGCATATGTGACACTTTTAGTATTTGTAATGTCACATGTTTTGTATTGCCTTTACTTAGATGTATTGATATTACAATTAACATTGGCTTTTAATTTTTTTAATTAATTAATAATTAAATAAAAGTGATTGTATTTTTTAATGGCAATAGCTTAAACTTTTGTAAATAACTGTTGTGAAGATTATGTTCATTGACTAAAATCCAAGAACAGAAGCGAAATATTAACATTTTTTTGTGACATTTGCAATAAAGCTTCAAACATTGAGAGAACATATTTGAACCAGTGATGCTGTGGTAGTTCTGAGTGATGCTGTGGTGGTGCTGAGTGATGCTGTGGTGCCCCTGAGTGATGCTGGGGATGGAGCGATAGATAGATAGAGTGCGATAGATAGATAGACAGAGTCACGGCGATAGATAGATAGACAGAGTGAGGGCAATAGATAGATAGACAGTGAGGGCGATAGATAGAGTGAGGGCAATAGATAGAGTGAGGGCGATAGATAGAGTGAGGGCGATAGATAGATAGATTGATAGAGAGTGAGTGCGATAGAGAGATAGAGTGAGGGCAATAGATAGATAGAGTGAGGGGAATAGATAGAGTGAGGGCGACAGATGTGTGTGTTTGCGTGTGTGCGGTTGTGTGTGGTTGTGTGTGTAGTTGTTTGAGTGGTTGTATGTGTGAGTGGTTGTATGTGTGGGTGGTTGTATGTGTGAGTGACTGTATGTGTGGGTGGTTGTATGTGTGAGTGGTTGTATGTGTGAGTGGTTGTATGTGTGAGTGGTTGTGTGTGTGAGTGGTTGTATGTGTGAGTGGTTGTATGCGTGTATGGTGGTGGGGTAGGAAATTAAACACCAATCGAGTTTTGCATGCGGTGACTGTTGCCATGTTTTCGCCGTGCCCTTGTTTATCCCCTGACCACATTTGCCCAGGAGTTTCGTTGGCTGTGCAATTTAAGGATATCCCTGCCTGTCTTGGCCCCCGGTAGCAGGGAGGAGAACGCGCCGGACCGGTCGCGTGGCCCTGCTATGGACCCCCGTGTTATTCTTCGAGAGCAGCGCTGCTGATTGCCTCAGCAGACGGCCGGGTAATTATCTGCAGGTGGCGTTGCCTAAAGCGCTGCCATTATTATAAAAATATAGACCCATGACAACATATGAAAAAGCCAACACACAGCACGGTACTAATAAAACATAGTTGAAATGCACTCACATGCGTGCGAGAGGCAGGCGCTCATGTGGAGAAGCGTCCTCGGTTACAAACACCTCGTGTAACTAACAGCGGCAGCATTTTAAAACATTGTTTGCACTTTAAAACAAAGAGATTACCACAAACATATGTTTAGTTTAGAAGAAAGTGCCTGTATTTTAGCCCACCTTAACAGTACTACAACAGTGCGCTATAGAAGCCAAAGGAGGGTAGGGCTGGGGGAGAGTCAATGGCTGCAGCACTACCCAGTGTGAACCCAAACAGCCCATGTACATTATAAACGCACCAAAGAAGACGCAGCCTTGGTTACAAACACCTCGTTTGACTAAGACGAGAGGGGGAGGTGGGGGTGCAACTCTGTGTGGCTTGTGCTCTCCTGGCGCCTCTGGTCTGTTTACTGTTAACACATGGAATTCCAAACCAATCATTAAGCCGGATGGCTCCGTCTATGTTGTGCACCACTGGCGCCTTTTGTCTGTTTCCAGCAGAGAGGAAGGAGCTGGAGAAGCAGGAAGCACGCACTCCCTATACAGCCGACTGTGAAATTGTAGGCACAGTTAGTATGCAAGATCTGCAATTGCTAAATGTAAACACATTTTATGAAACGTAAGAAGAGATGTCCACATGTTTGGGGCTATAAAAAAATGCATCCATTGGCTGAGGGGAGGTGAACAGTTAACGGAGTAATGAAGTGGGAATGAGGTCGATTTATTATTATTATTTTGCACCCCATGTACCTGGTTCTGTTTGTTCTTTCTTTACTTCCGGATTATTCTTTTTTTTAAATCAGAGGCAAGTTCAAGTTCAAGTTCAAAAGCTTTTATTCGATTTGTACATACAAATCATACAAGCAAAAGTACATAATTAAAATATTAAAATCACCATATAATCTCTCCTAAGGAGGCAAAAAAGGGCTAAAGTGCAGCAAGTAGTAAGTGATCATGTCTCTTTAGGTCAACATATTATTATAAAATACGAAACATTCTTACATAGACAAACTGGGGATCAGTAGGAGTTACTCAATAGGCCTTTCCTGGGAACTGTACATTAAAATTATTAAATAATCATTCAATACTGTGGACCTCTACAAATATAATAATACCTTAATTACAGAAATTGATATAAAATTTAAAAATGAAAGCATATATATACAGACAGGGGTGTTAACGGAAATAGCATCATAAAACAGTTCCTGGCAGCTGTATAACATAAGTACAGACAGGTAAGTAAACATTATTATAATACAATACTTTTCCTGGCAGCTGTACATTTTAAAATAAAAGTAGCCAAGAAGAAACAAATCTCCTCGTTCTCTAATGAAAATAAAAATATCAATGCTGTTTGTGTGGTACGAATGTTATATTTGATAAAAATTGGCTTAAGGTATTTTAACCTGAGAAACTGAAAGAATTTACAAAAAAGTAAGAAATGGCAACTACTCTGCCGGGAAATACTATCACACGGACAGGGTATGTCTGAACTGGTTTTTGTGTTTGGAAAAGCAACCAAGTGGTGAACAATGCCCAATCTGACCCGTGTTAAAGCATACTGGTGAGAGGGGCGAGTCACATATACAAGATAGGATTGGAGTCCCGGAGCTAGATTTAAATCTTTATAAAATTTCACAGTGACAAGATTGCCAACGGTTTTATCTCGCTCAGCCTTACGAAAGTTTAGGAACGTTGTCTTAATTTCTTTTTTTGAAATAGAAACAACCTTTTCAGGCTCACGGAACACATCAATGTTAAAAAGAAGGAGATACCAGCGGTGGATGTATCTTAACCACAGTATACGCGAGGAGTGATCCAAACCTATACAATCAAGGATAATATCCTGAGTGAATCGAGTCTCTGGCTTAGCCCAAATAGAGCGCCACAATAAGAGTGGCCGAACTGCTGCTAAGTCAGAAATGTACTCGATCCCGACTTCTTCATGGATCAGCTGGATGGAGGCAGAAGGGGGAACACATAACAGCCTCCTTAAAAACTTGTTTTCCTCCTTCTGCAGGGAAATACCCTCGCAATGTCCCCACACCCCTGCCCCATACAGAGCAGAGGAGACACAACATACATTGTATATGTTCATCATATCTGAAATACTTCGTGAGCCAAGTTTAGAGGCAAAACGGAAAATACTACTAGTAGACCGTAGCATTTTTATTTTTACAGCATCAAATTCCGCGTTCCAGGACCCACTGTTATTATATGTTATTCCCAGATAACAAAAGGACTTAACAGAGGTCAACTTTTCCTTATCTAGAAAAAAAGTATGCTTTACCTGCTTGGCTGCCTGACCACATGACATTACATACGTCTTGGTTTTGTTCACACGAAGCCGCCTAGCTTGAATAAACTGCATAAAATTATCAATTAGGCGCTGGAGGCCCATCTGTGTTCGAGATAAAAGAACAGCGTCATCCGCATAAAGTAACAGCGGAACAGGTTTACCACCAATCAGGGGGGCATCTGCTGGGATGTCGGCCAAGGAACGGTCGACACCGTTAATAAAAAGGGAAAATAAAAGCGGAGCTAAAACACAACCCTGGCGTATGCCCCGAGACACTCTAAAGAACGGGGTACATTCACCAAGGGTGCCATAGCGGACTTTACATGAAAGTTTTTCGTACAGTCTAGCTAAAAAATAGACTATTTCCCTTGGGGCCCCTGCATCAAGCAGAACCTCCCAGAGAATATTATGGTTAACCAAATCAAAAGCGCTGCTCAAATCAGCAAAACATAAAAAGAGGTTGCCATTTTTAGCCACAGTATATTTACTAATTAAAAGGTCCAGATTTACACATTGGTCCAATGTGCCCAGGCCTTTGAGAAAGCCATATTGGACTCTAGTTAAGATGTTAAAATCAGTTGCCCAGTCTTCTAGCCTCTTCAGCAAAATCCTACTCATCACCTTTACAGAGGCGTCTAATAATGAAATTGGACGATAATTAGAGGCCTCTGATTTGTCACCTTTCTTATGTAAAGGAATGATGATCGATTGGCCCCAAGTAGATGGAAATTCGCTTTCAGCCGCACAATTAAAAATCCTCACCAAAATGGGAGCCCATAAAGCTGTTTCATCTTTGTATAAATCCAGCGGGACCCCATCGGGGCCAGGGGCCTTGCCTCCTTTACTTAAAGAGATTGCTTCATGGCATTCTTCTAGTGTTATAGCCATCGAAAGGGGCGACCATGGGGTTATATCTGGTGGTGGTGATTCAGAAGTTGACCCTTCTGGATTAAATATTTTGGAAAAATGATTAACCCAGTCGCTACATGCCACATATGAGGTCAGTTCTGGAACGTTTTCTTTATTGAGAAACGGGCTATTAATTGTTTCCCAATACAGTTTACTATTTTTGGTCTCAGCAGCCTCCTTCAACTTATCCCACGCTTCAGTCTGTAATACCCTTTTCCTTTTATTAATTGCTGTTTTGTAACTGGCCCTGAAATATTGTATATCCGCCTTGACACGTGGTTTGGTGCCTAAAGCATTCTTTAGATCGCGGAGGGCGACTATACAGGTCTTATCGAACCACCCCTGCTTTGGACCACTATTGGCTGACGGGATCTTAGTGAAAATACCATCGATAATACTATTCATAGATACAAAGTAATCTATTAAGCAGCCAGAATCACAGTCATCATCCAAACAGTAACTAATTTGATTCTTGCATTGAGTAAGAACCTCCTTCTGCTTAACTTTAGAGTTTAAACCAGTCCATTTGACCCTTAGGCCCTTTGGTCTAATAGGCACTATGTCGGTTGTACATTTACCACCTGGAACTAATGAGGTACCATGCCCCAAGAGGGTAACACGTAGGCTGTTATGGTCACTGAGGCTTTCTTCGTTTACATACAAATCAGTGTAGTCTCCACTGCTAGACAGCAAAATGTGATCTATAAATGAACCTGCATCTCTGCCTGTAAATGTAGGGCATGTTATTGCCCGGTTGTTAGTATTGCAGATTAACAGGGTCATGTCTAGCGTGACTAGCATATTATTTAATGTGGAACCATAACTGCAGTGTTGGAAGTGGGGAGAATCCTCCCTCGCCCCCAGGTCTCCCCAATGGCTACTCGATGCTGCATCGAAGCCACAGATGTTCCCGTTAGACAGATGGCAGGGCTGCAAGTTAAAATCGCCAGCCCAAACCACCTCAGCCTTTCTTTTCGAGATATCAAGGGCCTTAGTAATTTCCCTTTCTAGAGGCAGTAAAATTCCCCCCCTAGTAGCATCAAAAATATTGTTATAGAAATTTACAATGACTAAATCAATATTCTTCCTACACTCCACCCTTATAACTTGGCTGTGTGTCCCCACGGTCGTACTATATTTGACCGTACAGTCACACAGCTTAGTTGACAAAAGCAACAAAAGGCCCCCCTTAGCCCTGCCCGAGCTGGATTTGGTTGCTCTAAGACAGTAGGATGCATACCCTTCGATATTAATGGGGTCTGGGCACCAAGTTTCCTGCAATAGAATTAGGTCAAATCCCTCTCCCATAAAGCTGGTCCAGAAGGGTGTACCTAATTTGCAGGTAAGGCCAGCGATGTTCCAGGAAATAAGAGAAAGTCCTGCTGGTTTACCAAAATCACCAACAACAGACGACTCTGGCTGAGTTGCTGGTGGTAATAAGGCAGGACCATCTTCCCGAGAGATGGTATCTGGGCTTAAGCTGGGGCTAGCAGTAGTTATACATGTATCAAAGCTACCCCATTTACCTATATGCAGGGGAGGTGTTAGGGATGTCAATATTATAGATTCGGGAAATGCGGTTAAGGGCGTGACAGGAGAAGAAGAACACACCATATCAAGATAGGGCGTAGAAATGTTTAGATCCAGTGCTTCTGGAGGGCTGAGTCAGTCTACCTCATCTAGCACGGCATATCTATTTGGATGGGCGAATTGTGAGGACAGGGGGTCTTGGGAGTGGGGCAGGTCCTGCCATGTTTGTTGCCACGGATGTTTATCTAATTGTGGTGGCTGAAAGGATTGCTGCCACTGGTAAGCAGACTGAGGTAAGGGTGGCGGAAAATGAAAAGGGTGTTGCCAGTGGGATTTAACTTGATGCATAGGAAAAGGTGAAGCATTTGATAGCTGCTGCTGTAAATTAACATAATGTGGGAAAAAAGGAGGCGGATAAGGTGGTTGCAGCCAAGGTTTGGCAGCTTGCTGTGGAGGGTACCCAGGTCCTCTGTTACTTTGAAAAGTGGAACAGGGAGGGTTAGGTCATGAGGACATTGGTAAAAAATAAGACAAAGGAAGTGGGTTAATTTGGGTCGCAGGACCACTATTGGGTGCATTACATATATAGCTTGCTGCCCCTACATCCCTAAAGTTAACTGTGATTACGTCCCCTACTATTGTTTTCTTGCTTCTGCCCACCCAGTCCCCTCTGCGCACGGTAAGAATTTCACCGTTCATGTTATTAGGTAGAGGTTTATGTAGGTGGAGCCATTGAGCACATTTATTTCTAAGCTCGGTAAACGTTTCTTTTACTCCCTCCTTCAATGGGGGAACTGCTGTCAACACAACAACAAAAGGGGAAACCTCTGGTGGTAAATTAATGGACCTAAAACGTGCCTGCTTTGGCTTAGGCCCTTCTGGTTTGTTTGTAGGAAGAGATGCAGAAGATGGATTAGATTTCCCTGCAACTTCTTTTGCTTGAATAGTGGAGGTGGTAATATTATCAACAACAGGGTGTTGATTCGCCTGAACAGGAGCCTTCTCCTTTGAAATCGGTATATTTGTGGGTTGGACGGAGTTGTTCCCTGTTTGCGACACAAGGGATATAACTGGGTTCCCAGGGGCTGCAATAGCTTGAACCTTATTTGATACGTCTTTAGGGGGCTGGATACTCGATAAACATTTAGGAGCTAATTCTGTGATCCCTTGTAGCTGATCAGGCCCTTTTCCCTGCTTTTTGTGTGGCCATTTAGAGTGTATTAAAGATGTAAGCCTGTCCACTTTAGAAATTAAAGGCTTGATTTGTGCTGCTAAAGTGGCTTCAAGGTCTAATTTTAAATCTGTTACCATGTTTTGCACCCAGCACGGAATACCTGATGTCATTTGTGGAATCGGGGAAATCAAATTGTGATTCCTAACTGGTGCTTTTACTTTGTTTTTACCCTTCGTTGTAACCTTGGGGAGGTTAGGAGCCCTTCCCCTGGGGACATTAGGTACAGGAGCTGTTTCCGCATCGTTAAACCCGCTCAGACTCAGCGCCGCTTTGTCAGGTGACTGACAAGTTTCTAGATCTGGTGTAACCTCCAGGTCTTCAAAAGACGGGTCTGAGTCTGATGGGGCAACCGATAGATCAACAGTATTTGGTACAGTCGGAGCACTATTAGTAGGCATGGTTATGGGTAGGGAGCAATTATTCAAAGTCTGCAAGGCAGGTGATTTAACCTTTGCCAAGGGGCCCAAGGATGAGCGCCTAGCGTTTGCAAGGTCCATGGAGACTCTTTTTTCCAATAAAACAATACTTTGGTCAATAGTCTCATGTACACGTGAAATAAAAAGATCAATAGGTCCGGTCACCTGTGCTACCGCCGTAGCTTTTTTCGCGCAACTTCGAGTTCTGTTGCGTATGGTCGACATCTTAGACGTTATAGTTATCAAGGGCGAAGAAGCAGGGGTTCTGGGCCAGGGCCGTCCTCTGCCGTCCTTGAACGGCCTTAAACGGCCCGCTCTTTGCCCGGTCTTCGCCCCGGTAGTCGCCCCGCGCGCGTCCCGCGTGCGCGTTGCTGCTGCAGATTATATGGGAGGGACAGGTGGAGGGGCGGGAAGAGGACCAGCTGCGGCCGATCAGCGCCGCACTGCCTGCTGGTCCTCGCAGTCCCGCCTCACGCCTTCAGGTGCAAATGCCGGCTCAACAAGGCTGCGTTGGAGCTCCTATGCACTCGGGGGGGTCCAGTAACACAAGACTGCCAAAGTACCTAGCCTGCGAGCGGCTCCCGCAGAGCGGGGGCCGCGAGGCGTGGGCGTCAGCAAAACAGGGAAACGAAGGTAAGGGAGCTGCACTCGCTGCACGTCAGCTCAAAGGAAAGTCCCAGGCGACTCACTCGGCACGATGGTTTTGACCGGTGGAGGGGCGGGAAGAGGACCAGCTGCGGCCGATCAGCGCCGCGCTGCCTGCTGGTCCTCGCAGTCCCGCCTCACGCCTTCAGGTGCAAATGCCTGCTCAACAAGGCTGCGTTGGTGCTCCTATGCACTCGGGGGGGTCCAGTAACACAAGACTGCCAAAGTACCTAGCCTGCGAGCGGCACCCGCGGAGCGGGGGCCGCGAGGCGTGGGCGTCAGCAAAACAGGGAAACGAAGGTAAGGGAGCTGCACTCGCTGCACGTCAGCTCAAAGGCAATGCTGGAAAGAATGACAGAGGGAATGCTGCAGAGAGTTGTTTAGAAAAGAAAGATATAAATATTGAGGAGATGGACAGGAAGGTAACATTCTAATGATTGATGCAAGTCTTTCTGTGGCAAGCCTGTCACTTTTAGCCAGTCCTTCGTCCTACATCATTTGGCAAGCTGGGATTTTTGAGAAGTTACTTTAAAACAAGAGCGGCCGGGAAACTGAAAGTACGGCCAGCCACCGGCCAGCCATGAATAATTAGGGGAGGAGAAGCCGCAGACCGCACGCTGGGAGAAGCCCTTTGATGTGGTGGCGACCGTGAAAAAATGCAATTAGGAGGGAGGGAGGGAGGCTGATGCGCGTGCTTGTTTGGTCACGTGATTCACGTGTACTCAAAGAAAACCGCACCAAAAAGCCCTTGGTTTGACGAGCACTTTGAGCACTTGAATTCTCGCCATTTCCCATTCCTTCGGAATGGAAAAGGCGAGACCTAAAAAGGGGTGGCTAAGTCTAGCAGGACCCAAGGGGATGGGAGGCTGGTAGGCAAAAGTGTCTGGAGTCCTGAACAGCATGGGGTTTAGGATGTAGGAAGGGTGTTGTGCTGGTATGTAAGGCAATATCACCAAATGTGCACTGTTTTAAACACAAAAGATCATTTGAAACTAGCCTTATACTGAGTGTCTGTAGTAATTGTGTATTGCAATGCATCAAGGAATTATTTCACATTTCAGACCGACATACAGGAAGCATCACTTATAAAATTCGTTGTCATACATACAACGTACACAGAAAGCAATGTTTTTTTAAAATTAGTTTTAAGAATGCAAAGGTGACAATAGCCACCACCTACATCTACTGGACGGTGGGGAACAATAGAGGAATGCTGAGCTTCGAAATTGGGGTGAGAGGAGATAGAGTATAGCGGAAAGTCAGAAAAGTCAGAAAAGTGATGGCTCTGGTATCTAGGGGTGCTCTGTATCCCAGTGATGTAAACTCCTGTCCGTAGAGGAGTGTTTTATCATGTGTGGGTGTGGTCTTCCGTAGAGGTGTTTGCCTTAGGGAGTCAGAGGACCCGGAGGTATCTCTGACTCAAGAGCTCTGTAAATTCTGAGGATAAGAATTCTATGGTGGTGCCCCAAGTTTTGCGGAATCTGGGGAGTGTGGGTGTAAGACTTGCCGTGATCTTTTCCATGCCCACTATCTCCCAGATCCTATGTAACCAGTCCAGTCGAGTCAGGATCTCTTCTGTACCCCAATTAGACAGCAACGCCTGTTTAGCGGGCGGCCAGTGCTAAAGTGAGTCCTAATAGAATATAGCTGGGGAATCTGGGTATTTCGGTGCGGTAGATGGTGTCTATGTCCGGCATAATTGAGTCCCAGTAGGCTTGTATCTCTGGGCATTGCCAGAGAATATGTGTGAGGGTGCCAAGTTGTCCGCAGCGACGCCAGCAAAGACGGTCCCCTCCAGGCTTCCACCGTGCAATTGTGGCTGGAGTGTAATATCAATAATGTGCTATTTTGAGGAAGGAGGCCCTGGCCCTATGAATAATATCATGCCACTCTCTGAGGGAGAACTCCAGGGGATTTTTTAAAGTGCTTTAGTCAAGAAATGCAGACAGTATACTAGCACCATCTGGGGAAGCTGTCCTCACCCTCCATCTTGGACCATGCCAAACCAGAAACATTTGAATGGATCCTGCTTTGCTTTTGTAATTAATGCTGTGGGCTAGACTTGAGGATGAACTTCACAAGGCGTCCACTTCAGCATTTTAAAAGTTTGCATTTGTTGCCCAAGGATTTTTTTACATTGCTTCAATCTTTAGATTACTGGCTCCTTTCAGTGCGGGCTAAATCTCTTGTATATGCGCCCAGGAATTACTTTATGCTAAAAACCTCTGAGCCAACCTCGCTGGACCAGTGGTAGCATGATTATAGTGCCAAAAGTATACAATATAGCACTATCTCACATGGAAACAGGGCCCTTTCTTTCTACTGTTTTGCATCCTCAGATTTCATAATATCTCAAAAAGCATCCTCTATATTCCTAAAATCCTACATGAAACACTGCCCTTTACTTAAAGCTTCTGGACCTCAATCTCAAGGCCTTTGTGCCACCAGTGCGCCACTTTTTTTGACGCTCCGGCGGCGCAGTGTGCCTGCCCATAGTTACACTGCCAGGTAAATGCACCCTAAGTGGCATTACTCTGCATGAAAGGGGCGTTCCATGGGTGCTGCTGTGGGTGCTCCCATGAAGCATCCATTAAACCTGACACATTCGGAGATTTACAAAGTTTTGTAATGCTGAGAATGCATCAGAATCCTACGCCTCCCCAGGAGAGAAGTAGGAGTGGTGAAACAATTAAAAAGACTTTTATGTCTACTTGTTTTTTTCCTCTTTCTATGCGTGCTGCATTCTGCAGCGTGCATTGAAAGAGAAAATTGACATCAAAGATTGTTTTTGGGCTTGAAGATTGCCCTTCCGGCACAAAAACAATCCTCCTTGAAACTCAGGCACCCTTGCTACATGATGCAAGGGTGGCTGCACTGGCGCATGGCAGCGAATTGTGAGCAAGCGCAAGAGGAATTAACACGGATGAATTGTATTGTTGTTAATAGGATGCATTCCTGTGCTTTTAAAATGACGCAGTTCAGTACAGCCAAATAGTATCGGGTGCCGCGCTGCGTATTTTTTTGTAAATGCGGTCCGCTGTTTGTTGCCTCTCCTGCTTGCCTTCGAAAGACCCTCTCCTTTCCATTTTCTGCGTGCCTCTCGCTCTGAGCACAACCCACTCTAAGTGCATGCATGTTTACCCTCATATCTATTATTTTATTTTTGCAATTTGCCTACAGCTCATTTAAAGATTGCAACCTCTCCTTCTTTGACCGTCATACTCCTGCTATCCACCAATACCTAATGCCCTCTACCTAATCCATTAACCCCACCAACCATCTGCATGAACTCACATACATCCCCCCACTAATAATCACACATACCTCCTAATAGCTTAATCTACTAGAAGTAAACTTGAGTAAATGCATGGAAATGTCTGCTTGAGTGTACAAGACTAATCTCAATAACCAACAATAACCAATAACACTGGACAACCCACTTACCTTGGGTTCTGGAGTAGTATGTAGTGCTCAGTGCCTCTCCAAAGGTGGTAAGCTTCATATAAATGCAATTGCCATACAATACACAAAACATTCTCTTCCTGCGGAACGTTCCAAATAGACTGATAGACAAGTTTGGCAAAGACAATAGGTCTAGCTGTACTGTGCTAACAGACACATGCAAAAATTCCGTTTGCAATTGTGCACAGATTGAATGTAAACCTCTTTGCGTTGCCAGTGCTCGTTCCCTATTGGTGTGACAACCAGACACAGGTGCCTTCTCCTAGAGTGATACGTGTTGGCTGCTGTGGGTCTCCTCTTCGGCATCAATGTTGTCTGCAGTGCTTAATTTGAGCCGGTGGTTGCCGTTGGGGGGCACCGGCACTTATTTTTCTGCTCAGGCAAAAGGGAAAGGCGGAGGAAGAGAAAGATGGAAAAGCGTCACAGAGGGAGAAAGCAGAAAGCTGCAAGAGTGAGCTGACGGGGCAGGGAGTGGCTGTAAATGGATTAAAGAGGCACAAGATGGTTTTAGGATTACGCTGCCTATGTATTCTGTGCTTGCGCACTTAATTGCTGCAGCCGCGTGTTTCAGAGGAGATGAGAGCTTGGGCACTGGCACGTTTTTATTTACAAATTAAGCACTTGTCTGCTGTGGTATATTGATTCGACCAGCGCCAGCATGGGATTGGCTAAATGGTCTAGGTGGTCCTTAGCAAGTCATTTGGGGGCATATTATCAGGGACAGAGTTAAAAATGAGCGGCAGTTTAGCAGCAGTTAAAGCGGCGATAATGGGCTTGATAATATACCCTTGAGAATTCCAATAGAAGTCCATGTTCTGGTGTGAACATGGGCTTTTATGGGAATTCACAAGGGCATATTATCAAGCCCATTATCGCCGCTTTAGCGGCAGTTTTCTGCCTCTAATCCGGCGATAATTTTAACGCCGTTCTTGATAATATGCCCCTTAATCCTTAGGACTAGCTGGGTGACCCCAGCATGGCCGTACCTCCCAAACCCTAAGGCAGTTTAATCACTGGGAACAGGTGCACATTAAGCAGTAAAAGTGAAAGCCAAGTCCCCCCAAGGCCTGCAGGTCATTTAAATGTGGGTCACATCTATGACATCGCCCAGCAAATTAGGTATGTACGAGAAAGAGATTGATTAAAGTCGGATTATGAACGGGATTGAGTTTAGGTTTTGTTTAGATCTGGGAGTGAGATTAGCTTTGGGATTATAATGTGGACTGTTGTTGGGTTTGGGTTGAGGTTGGGTCACTGTCACTGCACTTTGCTGGCTTTCCCCTCCATTCAACAGCACTCTCCACGTATTTGTAATTCGACGGAGAGTAACAAAAAAGCTGTACAGTATGAAAAGCAAAAGTCAAAGAAACGTCAATAAAATAAAAAGGAAAATACACTAATGAGCAGTGATGAATCCCTGAATGTAAAACAAGATAACCTCTAAAAGTTAAATTGGTCCTTTTAATTCCAGCAACGGAAATGTATGTTTTTAAGGAACACATGCCAAATCTGGGAATAGAAATGAGAGGTTTAGTTAAAAATATCTGGGCCGCTCTTGCAGACTTCCAGTCCTGGAGCTGTGCCGTTCTCTCAGGTCTGTGAGGGGAAACAGCTTCAAATTCTGTGAGAAAACCTTCTAGAAGCCGAGCTCATGATAAGGCTGTGAGGAGAACTTGTAGAACTGAAGGTCAATGTAGCACTATAAGGAGCAGATAGAACCGGAGCTCATGATACCGTGTGGAGCACTCCTAGAACCGGAGTTCGTAATACCGTAAGGAGTACTCCTAGAACCGGAGCTCATAATACTGTGAGGAGCACTCCCAGAACCGGCGCTCATGATACCGTGTGGAGCACTCCTAGAGCCGGAGTTCGTAATACCGTAAGGAGTACTCCTAGAACCGGAGCTCATAATACTGTGAGGAGCACTCCCAGAACCGGCGCTCATGATACCGTGTGGAGCACTCCTAGAACCGGAGTTCATAATACCGTAAGGAGTACTCCTAGAACTGGTGCTCATGATACCGTGAGGTGCACTCCTAGAACCAGAACTCATGATACTGTGAGGAGCACTCCTAGAATCGGAGTTCATGATACTGTGAGGAGCACTCCCAGAACAGGAACGCATGACACCGTGAGGAGCACTCCTAGAACCAGAACTCATGATACTGTGAGGAGCACTCCTAGAACCGGAGTTCATGATACTGTGAGGAGCACACCCAGACCAGGAACTCATGATACTGTGAGGAGCACTCCCAGAACCGGAGCTCATGATACTCGGAGGTGCACTCCCAGAGCCAGAGCTCATGATACTGTGAGGAGCACTCCCAGAACAGGAACTCATGATACTGTGAGGAGCACTCCCAGAACCGGAGCTCATGATACTGGGAGGTGCACTCCCAGAACAGGAGCTCATGATACTCGGAGGTGCACTCCCAGAACCAGAGCGAGGTGCACTCCCAGAACCGGAGCTCATGATACTCGGAGGTGCTATCCCAGAACTGGAGCTCATGATACTGTGAGGAGCACTCCTAGAACCGGAACTCATGATACTGTGAGGAGCACTCCCAGAACCGGAGCTCATGATACTCGGAGGTGCACTCCTAGAACCGGAGCTCATGATACTGTGAGGAGCACTCCCAGAACCGGAGCTCATGATATTGGGAGGTGCACTCCTAGAACCGGAGTTCATGATACTGGGAGGTGCACTCCTAGAACCGGAGCTCATGATACCGTGTGGAGCACTCCCAGAACCGGTGCTCATGATACCGTGTGGAGCACTCCTAGAACCAGGACTCATGATACTGTGAGGAGCACTCCTAGAACCGGAGTTCATGATACTGTGAGGAGCACTCCCAGAACAGGAACGCATGATACCGTTAGGAGCACTCCTAGAACCGGAACTCATGATACTGTAAGGAGCACTCCTAGAACCGGAGTTCATGATACTGTGAGGAGCACTCCCAGAACAGGAACTCATGATACTGTGAGGAGCACTCCCAGAACCGGAGCTCATGATACTCGGAGGTGCACTCCCAGAGCCACAGCTCATGATACTGTGAGGAGCACTCCCAGAACAGGAACTCATGATACTGTGAGGAACACTCCCAGAACCGGAGCTCATGATACTGGGAGGTGCACTCCCAGAACCGGAGCTCATGATACTCGGAGGTGCACTCCCAGAACCAGAGCGAGGTGCACTCCCAGAACCGGAGCTCATGATACTCGGAGGTGCTATCCCAGAACTGGAGCTCATGATACTGTGAGGAGCACTCCTAGAACCGGAACTCATGATACTGTGAGGAGCACTCCCAGAACCGGAGCTCATGATACTCGGAGGTGCACTCCTAGAACCGGAGCTCATGATACTGTGAGGAGCACTCCCAGAACCGGAGCTCATGATACCGTGTGGAGCACTCCCAGAACCGGTGCTCATGATACCGTGTGGAGCACTCCTAGAACCAGATGTCAATGTAATACTTTGAGGAGCATATAGAACTGGAGCTCATGACAGCGTGAGGAGCGTATAGAACCGGAGCTCATAATACCTAGAATTGGAGCTCATGATAATGTGAGGAGCACTCCTAGAACCAGTGCTCAGTGTAGTACTATGAGTGGTGTATAGACTGGGAGCTCATGATACTGTGAGGAGCGCTCCTAGAACCGGAGCTCATGATACTGTGAGGAGCACTTCTAGAACCAGAGCTCATGATAATGAGTCGCGGCCCGTCGAGGGAGTTCCGGTGGGGCAGACAGGCGGGGCGGGGGAGGGGCAGGGTGGGGGGTGATAAGCACCAGAATATGGATGATTGCAGGTAAGTAAACAATTAAATCAATAAACCGAATTTCGTAGCGCGCCCTGCATCGCATTTTGCGATGCAGGGCACGGAACGAAATTCGTTTTTATTAATTTAATTGTTTACAATCATCCATATTCCGGTGTTTATCACCCTCCACCCTGCCCCTCCCCTGCCCGCTTGCCTGCCCCACGGAACTCCCTCCACGGGCCGCGGCTGTGATAATGTGAGGAGCGTTCCTAGAACCGGAGCTCAATGTAGTACTATGAGTGGCGTATAGACCGAGAGCTTATGATACTGTGAGGAGCACTCGTAGAACTAGACTTTCTGATAATGCTGTACGAGGCACTCCTAGAACCGAAGTCAATGTAGTACTATACTGAGCATATATAACCTGTGCTCATGTTACTGTGAGGAGCACTCCTACAATTGGAGCTCATGATACTGTGAGGAGAAACTCCTAGAACTGGTGGTCAATGTAGTACTAGGCGTGACTTATAGACCAGTAAATGACACTCCTCGAATTGAAGGGTAATCTAAGACTTTGATGAAGTTCTTGAACCATACTTTATGATACTGTGAGAAGAATTCCTAGAATCAGAGGTTTTGATAGAGAAACTACCAGTCCGCGTTGAGAAAGCTGCCACTCGAATACAAATCTACTCGAGCGGTAGAAAACAACTGTTTGCACTGTGCAAGAGCACTCCTTGTACCTGAGGTCAAAAGTTATGATATGAGAAATTCCTAGAATCAGAGTTCATGATACTGTGAGGAGCACTCCGAGAACTGGAGCTCAGATGAATGCTGTGAGGATTACAGCTAGTACCAGGGGCCAGATATTGCTGCGAGGAGCTGCGAGAACTGAACTCAGCATATGACACTAAATGTGAGTGGTAGACTCAGGTGCAGCAGGTCACAGATGAGGGTAGAATCCAGAGTTTGGTTAGGATTGAAGTTGAGTTTAGCGTGAGGTTGGGGCTGGGATAACAGTTAGAGTTGAGGTGGGTATGAGAAGGAGGAGATTGACTATGGATTATGAATGGGATTGAGTTTAGGTTTTGGTTAGATCTGGGAGTGAGGTTAGCTTTGGGATTAGAATGTGGTCTGTTGTTGGGCTGCAGTAGTGGTTAGGGACTGGGTTATGGTTGGGTCACCGTTGAAGATGAGATTTCGGATTATGATTTGACTTGCACAGTGTTGTCGTTCTGGCGGAAGGTAGAATTATGTTTGGAGGTAGAGTTATGCTATGGTTATATTTATGGTGAGTTAGACTTACGCTGAGGTTATAATTATGATAATTTATTTTATTGATATCGGTTAAAGGATGAGATAAAGGTTTGGTTAAATTTGGGATGGGATAGAGATAATAACTTGTTTGTATATTGTGTTGTACCAGAATACTGTTGTCACAAGATCGTCTGGAATGATTATTCTAAATATCTTCTAAAAGTAAACTCCACATTGGAGTTACTAATAAGAAAATCTACAGTTAATAGGACAATATCTTTGTAAATATTACTCAGGATACACCATTCCTTTGCTATGCTCTAAAAACACTGGTGTTGCTTTTTACCAATTATAATAGCAATTACTTCCCTGACCTCCAAAGGGTGGAAGGTTAAGTTGACCTTGCCAAGATTCACTCTCTTGACTTGATATCTCACCAGATATCAGCGATAAGCAGTGCTTAATTTGTAAAGCTGTAAATGACATTATCCAAATTTGCTCAGACACCTGCGGCTGGTGCTACAAAGCCAAACCTACAACAACGGTTTCCAATTAAGACATCATGTTGCTTATGCGGTGTTCAGACTTGGAAGTTGGATGTTGTAAATGAGGTTAAGTACATGGTAAAAATTTGGCCTGGGCATAAGACTACGTTACGCTCGCGTAGTTTGCGCAACTACGCTCTACGAAAATTGCACGTAGCACAGTGCAAAAAACCGTCGCGTAGCGGGCATTTTTTGTTTGCTCGCAGTCCTGAACTTCAAGTAGGAGACTGCGAGCGAGCAAAATAACATCCCGGAGAGACTTTTTCCTTGTTCGCGATCAGCAACATCAAGTTGTCGATCACGAGCTTGGAAAATAAACCTCCCGACGAGATTCTCAACGCGGGGAGGTCAGGTTTCTCATTGCGAGTGGTTGCATATGCTCGCGATGAGAAACTACCAGTCCGCGTTGAGAAAACTGCCACTCGAGTACAAATCTACTCGAGCGGCAGAAAACGACAGTTTGCACTGTGCAAGATGCGGTTTGCACTGATTGCACAGTGCGGACAAGCTTCCGGCACTGTGCAATCAGTGCGAACATCATTTTGCACAGTGCACTACGCAGTTTGTGTAGCTCGCGTAGTGCGAAGGGCACTTCTCCTAGCTACGCGTAGAGCTACTACGCAAACTAAGCCCAGGGTTAGTCAGAATTATGTTTTTGTTTTCAGACTAGATTAGGGTTGGAGGTATGTTAGGTCTGAGGTTCGAAGTAAGATTCATGTTTGGATTTTGATTTAGATTAGTGTTTGGGTTGTGCCTAGAGCTGGAACTAAGCAAGTGATGATGGGGTTGTGGCTGGCAGATGTTTCTGATTTAAGGCTATAGTTTGCAATATAGTTATGAATGGCATTGGGATTATTATTAGAGTTTTTTGGGAGGTAGAAATAGTCGGAGTTATATTCATGCTTTAATAGAGTACGGGTTGTGCTTGCATTTGGGTAAGGGGTGAGTTCATGCTCTGGTTAGATTGATGTTGGGGTAGGATTGGGGCTGAGTGTGGACATATGGGGGTGAAGAGCTTTGCTTGTGGTTGGATTATGGTTGAGATTGTTTATTTGGGGTTAAAGGTATCATTGAGATTAATGTTTGCTTTAAGTGTGATTTTGCTTGGTGTTAGAGTCTGGCTTACTTTATCTGTTGTGAAGTTACAGTTCAGTTTGGAGCTTATAGTTATGGCTAGGATCAGGTTTATAATTAGGGCTGCAGTTAGAGTTTGTGTTGATGTTTGAAGTGGGTTAGGCATTGGCATGTATTTAGATTTTGAGTCTAAGGTTGTGCGGTTAGTGGTTGCTTAAAGTTATAGTTGAGGTTAGTTTTAGAGTTTTGGTTGCTGTCTGGATCATGTTATGATTAGGTTTGTGGTTACAGGTTAAGATTGTATTTGGGTTTGTAGTGAAGAGCAAAAGATGTAGAGTTCTTGTTAGGGTTAGATTTATGGTTGAGGTTGGGTTTGTGGTTGTGGTTTTAAATTAGGTCTGAACTATGGTTAAAGTTGAGTTTAAGGATTGCAATTATATTTGTGGTTACATTACATGTATGATTGTGGTCAGATATTGGTTGTTGTTTGGGTTAGAGTTGAGGTTGTGGTTAGAGTTTCGATAAATATTATTTTTGCATTTGATGTGGGGGTTAGTGTTTAGATTGAGGGTTGATTTGGGTTTAGATTAAATGTAGGTTGTTTTGAGTGAGTCCTATTTAGTTAACCATTGAGTGTGGAGATGTGGAGATAGAGTTTATATTAAGGTTAGAATTGGGGTGAGGGTTAATTTTGGGATTGAGCAACAGTGGTAAAATTGAAGTTGGGATTAAGTCTGGGATTGTGGTCAGAATTTGAATTGCGGTTTATTTGTGTTAAGGTTGTGGTTAGAGTTTGGTCAAGGTTAGGGGGTAGTCGAGGTTAGTGTCTGCATGGAGGGTTGGGTCATGTTAAGAAAAGGGTTGGATTATGGCTACTGCTGGTTGTAGGGTGGAAATAAGGTTCATATTAAAGTCATGGTCAGGGCAATGGTTTGAAGTAGGGTCGAGTAGGAGATGAGCTAGAGTTTGAGAGGTCAAGCTTGATTGAAACAAGAATAGACAAGTATCCTCTGCCAGTGTAATACGCCTGGCATAACCTAACCTGCCCAGTGGAGTGCGCCAACAGCCCAAGCGTTGAAACTAAGCAACTTGTTGAAGTGGTTTCGATTGTATATGTTTGGAGAATTTACTTTGGTGTGTTTTTATTATTCATAAAGTATTAAGGGCATTGCTTTAGGGAGAACTGGGCAGAAAGGGGATACCCTTAAATTACATAATTTATTGAGTGCAGAATACACTCTTCAGCCCCAGAAAGAAAGACAAGACAGGAGCAGAAATGCGACAGAATGAGTGTACAAAGAAGTGGAATCAGAGAAGAGAGAGAGGTGGGCCAGAGAAAAGAGAAGTGGGGAGAGACAGTAAAGAAAACACAGAACCAGGGAAAATAGAAATAAATAGAGAAAATGAACAATAAAAGAGGGGAAAAGAGCAGAGAAGGGAGATTTATGGACTAAATGCGTCATGAGAATGGAAAGAAAGAAAGAGATAAAGAGAAAAAAGAAGAGGAAAATTGTGGAACAAGAGGGAAAAGAAACAGAACATGGAAAAGAGAAAGCAAAGAATGGACTGGCGTACCCTGCACATAGTCGGAATTAGTTGCTTCATGGCCAAGAAAGAGCTGGATGGTGGTCATTGGCAGGTGTGTACCAGTGTTGCGGTGACGTCATCCAAATGCACTGAGGCAGAGGGGCTTCAAAACACAGTGAGCCAGGGGTGTGGTCTCTTTTTTCTTGACCACCCTGTAGGGAGCAACTCTGGAGGAACTGGACCTGTGGCCGCACTGGAAGAGACAACCCAAACCCCCCCCCCCCCGCCCCCCAGCCCCCGCACCTGGAGGAAAAGTGGTGGAAACTGGAGCAGAAAAGAAGAGGCCTACCAGAAAAGAATTTGGACTCATCGACTAGTTTTGTCCCCTAGATGGGGTAATGATCATGATGGGCCCGGACTGACGTGCTGGTGGTCCTGGACCTTTCAGCCCTATCCTGGGTTGCCTGGAGTTGAATATATGGATGCTGGACTAAGTCTAGAGGAGGGTTGGGCCACACATACCCCGACAAGGCTAGTGCATTATGCTGTTCTCTGGTGTTGTGTGATCTGTGTCAAACAGTGTGCATTTTCCATCACTCACTTAGGCAGAGGTGATTGCTGCTATACATGGATGCTGGCTACATTGTTAGCCCCAGAGCCCTAGTGGGGGACATGACTTGTTGGCACCAGGGGCCTGCCACTGTGAAGGATGCAAACAGAAATAAAGTGCTGGCTCCGATGCATGTGAAAGCTGTTTATCACTGGACTGAGGAATCATGGCTAAAATGTATTTGATGCATATATTTCCAATACTCACTTGCTGTACAATGTATGTGTTACCTTCCGTGTTTGATTTCTCCTCGTGTCTCACTTCTATGTAACTGCCATTTCGTCCCTTGAAGGCTTGTGTGTGATCAAATGACTATGTCGTGATAAAACCACACACTTTGAGTATGTCTCTCGCTCTTCTCACAGATAAGGCGGTTATGTATGAGTAAAGATCAGTGATTTGCATGTTGTGTGTGCACTAACAACTAGACTAGACAGAACACATGCACAGAGAATGGAATGCAAGTGGAAGGGAAGAGATGGAAGAAAAGAGAACAGGGAAAATAAATGGGGAACCGAGAGAAAAGAGACAGAAAGAGGAAACAAGGACACAGATGACGAGAGAAGAGAGTGAAATGAGGCAGAACAGAGGAAAGAGGGAAAACAAGGAGAAAAGAGACAGACGATGACAAGAGAATGTAAAGTTAAGAGGTGGGAGGAAAAGAAAGAGGGCAGAAAAGATCGAACATCGGAAGGGAGATGGGGATGAGAGGCATAAAATGCAGAGGAACTGAGAAAATTCTGGAACAAACAGCAGGGAGGTGCACAATAGAGGTAGATGCACAATAGAGAGAAGTGAAGAGGGTGCCGGAAAGAAGAAATACAAAGCACCGAGAGGAGGTGAGACAGGAGTCAGAGTAAAAAGATAAGATGGGAGGAGACACCAGAAAGAGATGGGATGGAGAAAGAGTGGAGAGAAGTAGAAACAGGTGGGGCGAGGAAGGAAAGCAAAACAGAGAAGGAGGAAGAGACAGGGTGGAGGAAGGAAGAGCTGCAGGAGAGATTGTGAGGAAAGAGAATGAATGAGTGGGAAGCGAGACAGGTTGAGAAGACAGGCAGTGGCAAAAGCTAGGAAACGAGGGGGAGGTGAGTTGAGAGGGGGGGGGAGACTGAAATGGTAAAAGAAAGGGAATGTGACCTGGCCTATAAAAGCAAAGAGAGAAGCCGCGGGGCAAGGGGAAGAGATACAGCAGAGAGAAGAAAGAACGAGACAAGACTGCGCAGACAAGAGAGAAACAGAGCAGACAGGGGGCACACGAGAGGAAGAGAAGGAGAAACAAATAGTAAAGAAAGGCAGGGCAAAGAAGCCAAACAGAAACAAGAGAGGTGAAAGGCGATAGCCGGAGTGAGTGACTAGGCAGGGGACAATGGGAGAGGGTGAGGGACAAGAAAGAGAGGAATATGAGGTCAGAAACAAGCGATAAAACTAATGAAGAGCGAAGATACGGGTGGGAGGCTGAACAGAGGGGAGAACCGGGAGGAGGGAGAAAGATGGCGAGAGGAGGAAGAGAACCGAAGGAACACGGATGAGAGGAGGGGGTGCCGCAAACAGGAAGAAAGGTCGCCGAGGGGAGAGAAGGAGGGGGAGAGATGGGAGAAGATGTAGGGGCCCATGGAGAAAAAAAAGAGAAGGGGGCAGAATAGGAGAACGTGACAAGGAGAGCAGAGAAGCAGAGGGGACGAGGGGAGACAGCGGAAGAGAAGACGGAAAGAAAGACACGTGGAGGAGAAACCGTAGAGAAAAGTCAGAAGCGAGGAGGGATGAAAATAGGGTGACCAACTGGCATTGGTGCAAATTCAGGACGGTGAGTGTAAAAATTCAGGACAAAGGGTCAAAATTCAGGACACAAATTCAGGACAGGAGGTCAAAATTCAGGACAAAACTTCAGGACAATTGGATACGTTTTACAGACACATCAGAGGTCGCGCAATAGTATATAAGTAAGCCCAGCCATATCCAAACATATTAAACCATTTGCAAACCTATCCATCATGTATCCTTCCATCTATCATTTCACTCATCCATCCCTTCATTCATCCTTTCACTCATCCATCCATTATCCATCCATCCACCCTTTCAACCTATCCATCTGTACACTCATCCATCCACTCTTCTACCCATCCATCCATTCATTCACTCATCCATCCAGCCATTTACCCTTTCACCCATCCAGCCATCCTTTCACTTACTATCCATCCACCCAGTCACTCATCCTTCCACCCTTTCAGTCATCCATCCTCCCTTTCTCTCTCCATCGACCCTTTCACTTAGCAATCCTTCCTTCCATCCACCCATCTACTCATCCACTCATCCACTCATGAATCCATCCATTGACCCTATCACTCATCCATCCTTTCTCTCATCCATTTATCCTTTCACTCCTTCACTCATCTATTCATCCTTTTGGCCATCTAACTTCCTTTTCACTCTCACTCATCCATCCTTACATCCACCCTTTTGCTCATCTGTCCATCCATTCACCCTTGCACTTATCAGTTCATCAATCCATCCATCATTTCACTCATGCATCCACCCACTCACTCAATCATCCACCTTTTCACTCATCCATCCTTTCACTCATCCATCCACCCTTTTACCCATCCAGCTACCCTTCCACCCATACATCCAGCTATTTACCTTTTCTCTCTTCCATCCTTCCACTCACTCATCTATCCATCCTCTCATTATCCATGTATTCAATCTTTCATTCATCCATTCACCCTTTCACTAATGCATCCAGCCATCCTTTCACTTGCTCACTCGCCCACCTTTTCATATTAATTTTGAGCTGACCTTTTTGAGAAGAGGCCCATCAAAAACTTCACCCTTGCTGCAGGAGCCATTCCAGGACTGGGACAGAAGCCACCCAGGGCAGAGACAGGAGCCATCACAGGCCGGGGGACGGGACGACAGGAGCCATCACTGGGGGCGGGGGGGACGACAGGCGCCATCACAGGAGGGGGAACAGGATCCACCAGGGTGGGCACAGGGGTGGGCATGCAATATTCTAGTATCATCTTGGTCTCTTCCAGGGTGGGGTAGGGCCAGGGGCGGCTTGTGGATTTTGAAAGTGGTGAGGCGAAAAATGTTGTACCCTAATATAACGAGCAAGCGAGCGAAGCGAGCAAACCTGAAACACAAAAGGAGGGTGCGCAAGAATTTTTTTTTAAAAATCGATTCAAATGGTGGCTTTTACACCACATTTTTACTGCAAACTGGAGGAAAACGGGGATCCAAATATAGCATGTTAAAGCAGAAATATGAAGAAAACATTAGAAACAGATCAAAAATTAGCCCAATCCTCTAAATGGTCTGCTTGCAAAATGACCCCCAAGCCAAGCACACCCAACCAACGGAAACAGGCCCTATAAGTGTGTCTCGTAATATTTATCTGGAGAGGCAATGACACATGAAGCACAATACTAGTGGGGCAGCACACTATGCGAAGTACAGATTTTTAGCTTAACAGTGTTAAGCAATGCTCATAATTACATTGGCCACCCCTACTAGAGACCCCCCCAGTTTTTTCATTCCACTTATAGCTCTGCACACATAGAAGTGTGTGCGTGTTTCTTTTGTATATGGAGGGAGCAATGGTAGAATCTAAAGGCTGCACATTTCATGATTTCATTTAAATCATGAAATGCGCTGCCTTTGGTGTCTGCCATGCCTCCATATACAACAGAAACACATGCTGTGTGTGTATGTTGCATGGGCGCATGGTAGAAATGAAAGGCCCCAAGGGTGAATTCACCGGATGTTGAGTCAATCTGTACACAGGTTTTGGAGAGATTGGTTGTCTTGGAGAGTTTCTAAAGCTATCAGTGACAGCGAGACACATGTGATTTCGCAAAACACATCACGTATAAAACCAAAACGAGTCTATTAACCTACGGTCTTCTTTCAGGGGTAAAGGTGTTCTTTAGGCCCACAGGTGCCCCCTAATCAATCAGAGGGGCCCTTATTCAGCCGAAAGCCAGTAAATATCTGTCAGATATGGGATGCTCAGGTGACTCTCTTCACAATCTTGGGGCTTGGCGGGTAGGGACAACTTGCATTACACCATTGTCTTCTTGAAACAAACACATGCTCCGCATTCATACAGACCCCATATAAATATAACAGCAGGGCAGCAATAAAGCTATCTGTCAGTCTTTTATCATTAAAGACATTATCGTTTTTTACATAAGCACCCTTGACTGGCCAATGAATGAAGTGTGATTCAGAGTCTCGACTCGAGTGTGAAGCAGCCTTTTACGGAAGTACTATTGTGACAAACAAGCAGGGTGAATATTTCCCTCCCCACGTGCTCCCAGCCAGTGTTCCGGGGTAACCCGCTCACATGGATTATTTCAAAGTTGGGTGCTTAGCAATGCGCTCCCTTACCTGCAACTAATGACCTGCAGCTGTTCCTAATCTCTTCAGAGCAGTGGGGCAGCATACTATGCTAAGTACAGATTTCTTCTAACTTAAAAGTGTTACGCCACGCTCATTATACATTGCCCCCCCCCCCAACAAGAACCCCCACCACACCCAGTTTTTTTCATCCTACTTAAAGCCCTCCACAGAGATGTGTGTGTGTGTTTCTGTTGTATATGGAGGGAGTCATGGTAGAAACGAAATACCGCGCATTTCATGATTTCATTTAAATCATGAAATGCGAGGCTTTTGGTTTCTACCATGACTTTTGTTTTCCCTATAGTGACGAGGCAGCAGGGAGCACCCATTCCTGCAGGAATGCTCTCAGGCCCAGAAAGCAGTGTTCCCAGCTTCCAGACCTTCGCATTTCTGACCTATCTCTGGTGTCACAGTAGCCCTGGGCAGAAATGGAATGTGTGAAGCCCCTCTAAATTGTGGAGACATGGCGTATTCAGGGCTGTTTGCATCTGAATAGATGCTCCTGAAGCTTGGGGGGGGGGCGCAGTCACCTTCAAGCACCTCTTAACAGCTCATCAAGGGCTGGAGGTGTGAGGGTTGCCACCCCGCTGTGCCTTTCCAATGCTGCTGGGTATGTGAGCTTTTGTGCTGTCTCGGAGTCTGTGACACCTGACCTCAGCATCGGAGTCAAGAAGGGAGGTGGGTGGAAGCTGCGCCGGCTTCAGGGAGCTGCGACCGGTGGCCGGTTAAAATTACGGACAAATGGCGTCCGTTAAAAGATCCTTCACGGACAACGGACAGACGGCCGAAATTACGGACTGTCCGTGAAATTTACGGACGGTTGGTCACCCTAGATGAAAACAGTCCGGGTAAAGGCACTCCAGGAAGAGGAGACGAAGGAGAGGCAGACGAGGACAAATACAGGGGTTAAAAAGAAGCAGGCAGAAGGGGAGAAGGGACAACCGAAGAAAAGGGAGAAACTAGAACAATGAAAGTTAGCAGAGGGAGACAGTGTGAGAAGAGGGAGGACGTGAGAGGATAGAGCGAGAAAGAGGACACGGAGGAAGATTAGAACAAGGACTGGGGCAGAGGAGGGGGAGAGAAAGGATGAGAGGAGAGAGGGGAAAGATTCTAAGAGAGAGGATGAAAAGGAACAAGCAGGGGGTGGTGAGACCAAGAGAAGGAGGAGGTGCAGGGGAGGGGGGTCCTGGGAAGGGACGTCCAAAACAGGGGAGGGGGTGAGGAGGATAAGTTGTGGAGGAGGGAAGTGCGGGCCGGGAGAAGGAGGAGGAGCGGCGACCTCCGGGGTCTGAGAGAGGGATCGGAGAGTGTGCGAGCAGAGGCCGAGGTCAGGGGCAGAGACCAGAGGGCTGCAGCCACGAAGAGGAGCCCGGAGCGCGGCAGAGAACTCCGAGCCAACGAGAGGGGATCGGAGCAGCCCCAAGGACTCCCCGAACGAGCAGCAGCCAGGAGTGCAGGGCTGCTCAGCGAAGCCGGGGGCAGCGGCCACGGACTTCACTCTCCGCCAGGGGTCGCTCTGGAGAGCTACGGAGGACCGGGACCCGCAGAGGGGAGATCCGGGCGCGCTGCAGCCGAAGACCCGCGGGAAGCAGCAGCGAGACCCGGAGAAGGGACCGGGAGAGGACGCCGGGCGCCCGGGTATGGATGGGTGCGAGCGGCGTCTGGAAACAGGGTAAACTGCACCGCAACATGTGAATGCAACGAAGGGGCATGCGCGTCACATTTCAAGTGTATCTCGGTGTGGATGTGTGTACATGTGTCAATACAGCATGAGCTGCACTTTATTCACACTCACAGCACGCGCAGCTACAAGTACATTTGCAAAAATGTATTATAATAAGTAATATTAATACAGCACAAAGCGCATGCATCTAAAACTCGTGCAACACATTAGTAACGCAGCGGGGAGCTCGTGTACAGTGATATAATGATAGAGCTCAGAGGGCATGCATGCATAGCGCTATACAGATAAAGCTCAGAGTGCTTGTGCAGCGCTACATCGATAGAGCTCAGAGAGTGCATGTACAGCGCTACACCGATAGAGCTCAGAGAGTGCATGTACAGCGCTACACCGATAGAGCTCAGAGAGTGCATGTACAGCGCTACACCGATAGAGCTCAGAGAGTGCATGTACAGTGCTACATCGATAGGCTCAGAGAGTGCATGTACAGCGCTACACCGATAGAGCTCAGAGAGTGCATGTACAGTGCTACATCGATAGGCTCAGAGTGCTTTACAGCACTATGATATAACTCGGAGGGCATGTACAGCGCTATACAGATAAAGTTCAGAGTGCATATACAGCGCTACATCGATAGAGCTCAGAGTGCATGTACAGCACTACATCGATAGAGCTAAGAGAGTGCATGTACAGCGCTACATCGATAGGCTCAGGGAGTGCATGTACAGCGCTACACCGATAGAGCTCAGAGAGTGCATGTACAGCACTACATCGATAGAGCTCAGAGAGTGCATGTACAGCGCTACATCGATAGAGCTAAGAGAGTGCATGTACAGCGCTACATCGATAGGCTCAGGGAGTGCATGTACAGCGCTACACCGATAGAGCTCAGAGAGTGCATGTACAGCACTACATCGATAGAGCTCAGGGAGTGCATGTACAGCGCTACATCGATGGAGCTCAGAGAGTGCACGTACAGCGCTACGTCGAGAGGCTCAGAGTGCCTTACATCGCTATGATATAACTCAGAGTGCATGTACAGCGCTATGATCGAACTCAAAGTGAAAGTACAGCGCTGCATCTATAGGCTGAGTGCCTACACAGCGCTACATGGACAAAGCTCAGTGTGCATGTACAGTACTGAATGTACAATAGACAGTCGTTAAGCGGGGGGGTGTAGGAATGACTGGCTTTTGACATAAACAACACTTCCGTCGGTCCAGCCGAGCCTGAACAATACAGCTTTTGTGTGGCGCTGCAGCTTGCACCTTGCACCCGGGGCGATTTTTCCACCCTGTCTGGGTCTGTGCACCGCGTGTGGCTCCCCGGGGGCCTGGTCTGGTTTAAGTGCGGTGGAGGCAGCAGACTATGTATACTGACGTGCTGCTGTTGTAGAGATTTTGTAGAGTGGCAACAGGTCTTTTCCCAGTGCTTCGGAGCTTGGTGCAGCTGTGTCCTTGCAAACGCGCAGGACTTCAAGAAGTAAAGGAGTTCAGTGCAGTGCCAGTAGAAAACCATTGTGCAGTTCTAAGTTTAGTGTGTTTAAAATATCTTCACAATCAACAGGGCGGGTCACTCAAAATTAGAGTTCGTCAGCCAAGTAAAAACATCTCTCAAAGATGCTCAACAATCAAAGACCACTTTCGCCCTAGTTGCTGGTCGGTGTTGGGTGCTTGACGTGTTTTTATAGTAGTGGACGTTCTGGTGTGGCCAGTAATGACACCATGCCAAGGAAACAATGAATTAACACCCATTACAATGGTAACAACAAAACCTGTGGTCATCTGGGCACCGTACAACCCCAGAGTAGCCCTTCAGCAGGGAATTTCATTCCAAAATCAGGAAACAGAAAGAAGCCCTGGGTATGCAAATGTACTCTAGCAAATTAGCGCAAGTGACTTTAAGCCCACTTTGACCCTTGTCACATCACACGTTTGCCCAGCCTGACCCCTCGACAACTACTGACTCCTCCTAAACTGAAAGGCTAGAGAGGGCAATGGGTGGAGTTTAGAGGACTTCATCAGAATTCTTAGAAGTTTGTTTACTTTTTCTTCCTGACGCTGCCCTCATGGTTTCTGAGACCAGGGGTAGAGAAGTACCAGCAACAACGAGCACTGGCAACAACTAGCACTGGCAACAACTACCCCTTTCTACTTTTATTTGACACTCATGCCCTTTTAGCTTTAATGAATCCAAGCAGAAGTTCTGATCATTAAAGCCATTGGGATAGTGGGAGCAGGACAGCCAATCAGATTCCTTGAAATGCAAAGGCTCTAAGGCCCACATGCATCAAGGGTTTTTGCGTTCGCAAACGGTGCGAATCGCAAAAATCGGCCGTTTGCGAATGCAAATCCCTTTTTGGGATGCATTAAGGTTTTGGCTTTTTTCGCAATTTAAGAAATCGCAATTTATTTGCGATTTCTTAAATTGCGATAGCATTTAAGAAATCGCAATTTTGCGATTTCTTAAATGCAATGCATGATTTTTTCTTAAATTGCGAAATCGCAAATTGGAAGTGGTAAATTACCATGAAGTTAACCTTCAATTTTCGAAAACTTTCAAAAATGCACAAAAGTGCATTTTTGAAAGTTTCATTTTAAACACACACATGCCCTTTGGGCATGTGTGTGTGAAAAAAGCACCTTAAGGTACATTTCAGGGGTGCAGGGGGGGGGGGTTCTTTGGACCCCCCCCGCACCCTTGAAATTGCATTGTCATTTTGCGATTCCTTAATTGCGAATCGCAAAATGAGAATGCCTTCACGTTCATTCCTATGGGCCTCCAGGCCCATTGGAATCAATGGAAAGGGATTCCTTAATTGCGATTCGCAAATTGTGAATCGCAATTAAGGAAAATTAAGGAATCGCAGAAAAATTGCGATTTTTTAATGCATAGCCGTTTGCGAATTCTTAGTTGCGATTCCTAAATTTTCGCAATTAAGAATTCACAAACGGGAACATTGATGCATGTGGCCGTAGCTTCTTGGTTTCCGGAAGTGCCGACCGGGATATTATAGGAGGCAGCAGGCAGAACATTCATGTGCTAACAACATTACGGGCCTTCACGCCGCTCATGAAGGCCAAATAACGTTAGTTATTGACTGGCGCTGCTGCTGGGAATACAATAATGTCATAATCTAAAGCCGCCGCCACTTTAAATGGACACTAGAAAAAGACAGATAGCACTCAATGATTTTCTGCAGCTGTGTGCATTGTGCTTGTGTCCATTAGTACAGGAAGATTCACAGTCAGTGCATTCACGTGAGAGCCACTTTGGCTTTTCCCGAAGCCCCCTCCAAATTAAAAAAATATATGTACAATATTACTTCATTGAACCATCTGAAGCTTGAGTGACATGGGGTTGGGCAGGTCGAGCTGATGTCATTTCCTGGAGAAGTGGTCAAGTTAAGCTTTGGGCATATTTACAAGCGCATGGTCAAGTTTCAGTATTAATATCTCTTTAGGTTTTGTGGCAAGTCTGAGGCGCTGTAGGCATTTTCAGCTAGTGCGGTCAGTTGTGGCCACTTTTGAGCAGTGTGGTTAATTTCACATATTGTGGACCTTTTCAGTAAGTGTGGGCAGATCCGGCAACTATGCTAAGTTCCAGTTTCATGGGCACCCCCAGTAACCTGGTTAGTTTCAGGCAGTGTGTTCAGTTTTAGTGTGCGTGGTCAAGTATTATAGTCGGTTTCAGGTGCAGTAAGACATTGTGATTGGTTACTGGTATTGTGATTGCTCGAGGTATTCTATCTAGTCTATTGTAACATAACATTACATTAAAAAAAATCAATTCCTTATAGGGGAGTTGGTTTCTCATGCATAGCTGGTTCCGGTGTTGTGGTCAGTTTCATGTAGTTGCCTAAGGTGTATGGCCAGTTTCAGCCATTGTATTGAGTTTCATGTATTTCTCTCGGTTCTGGATATTATGATCAGGTATAGACAGTATGGTAATTTTCAGGTCCCATTGTCAGCTTTTATGTATTGTAGTCCGTTTCAGATATTGTAGTCGGGTTCAGGCATTGCAGTTAGTTTTACATATTGTGATCAGTTTCAGGTATTGTGGCTGATTTGAAGAACTGTGGTCCGTTTTATGTTGTGTAGTTAGTTTGATGCAGTCAGGTGTGTTTCAGGTATTGTACCTGGGGGGCAGATATTCAAGTCGGTTTCAGTGACTGACAGGTTTGAGGTCAATTTTCTGTATCTTGATGGGTGGCAGGTATTCTTTCATGTCCTGTGGTTCGTTTCAGGTAATACTGCTGATTTCAGGTATACTTTTATCAGTTTCAGGCATATTCCCTGGTTTCATGTATGGATGTTCGTCTCAGGTGTTGTGGTCAGTTTGATGTATTGTGGTCTTCTTCCGTCATTTTGATCAGCTGCAGGTATTGTAGTCGTGTAGTGGGTTTACATTTACAGTCTGTGGACTATTTTAGGTATTGGTTAGGAGGTGTTGTGGTTGGTTACAGATGCTGAAGTCCCTTTCGGTTACTGTGTTCAGTTTCAGATACAGTGGTGGGTTTCAGGTCCTCTGGTGGGTTTCAGGTCTTGTGGTCGGTTTCAGGTAATGTTATTGGTTTCAGGTATATTTTTCTCAGCTTAAGGCCCAGTCCTTGGTTTCCTGTATTGATGTAAGTTTCTGGTGCTTTCAGCTTCAGGTTTTGTGGTCAGTTTGATTTATTGCAGTAGACTTCAGTTACTTTGATCGGTGTAAGATAATGTAGTGGATTTCATAGTCTGTGGTCTGTTTGAGGCACTGAGGTCAAGTCAAGTCAAACATGTCTTTATTCGGCCAGAGCCAAAAAAGCACAACAATCAAAAAAGTGGCAAAATACAAAAAAAAGTCGTCTCATACGTGTCTGAATACATTTTTAAAACACACGGTACACACACAAAGAACAATATAGCACAAAAACAACTTCTTTTGATAACACATGATGCCAAAGCAGATATCAAAACGAGATGTGTAGCACACAATCAGTGAACAACAAACAACTTGTGTGGTTAAATTCAAACTCCTCTTTATTCAGTGGTTGTAGGAACATAAAAGCACAGGATAAAATATTTAAATCTTCATTAAATTTAAATAACACTTTAAAAGCATCAAAAAACAGATAATCATTAAAATGCATAGAGTCTTCTCAATTTGATAGTAGCAGTGAAATAACTGAGAAGAGCATTGCAATCATCATGTGATGCTAAACTTTGCAGCTAGATCAAGCCCTCTTTGTAAGAATTGAAGTGCTTATGTAGTAGGGCAGGGCGTAAAATGCGCAACGTAAGAGAGTCATATAAAGTGCAAAAACACATTAAATGTACAGTTGATTGAACAATAACACAGTCACAGGGGCAGCGTGGAAGGGAGCCCAGGAGCCCACTACTGGGAAGCCACAAGGAAATGAACTATATTTAGTCTAAATCTAGTGAGATAAAATCTCTGCTCTGGGTTTGCTATCCAGTTCAGATGAGGATAACTTGTGTGGTAAATACAGACATCCATCTGCTATTTTACAGTTTCATGCTATGGGATTATAAAAATATTTTTAATTCATGTAGTGTATTATGCATATAAAATATTTATAATCATCCAGAAGTCTCATACTTTCCCCTAATATAAAAATATGATCTAATAAAATGTAACATCGCATATCATAAATCTAGGGACCCTAACCTCTGCAGGAATATTAGTCCAATCGGGAAACATCCTTTACCACTCAACTTTTACCACGCAGTGCTTTTACAATGCAGGTTTTACAACGAAAACCATTACAACGCATTGCACTGGGGGGCGCTCTAGGATAAGTAATAGTTTAATTTACTATCCAACACCTTCCCTACTATCCACGGGGACTGGAGTTGGAATAGTAAATTAAACTATTCACTATCCAGCACCCCCCAAAGCAATGCGTTGTAATGGCTTGCGTTGTAAAGCTTGCGTTGTAACAGCATGCGTGGTAAAAGCATGCGTTCTAACAACGTACATCCAGTCCAATCTTATAGTGTCTTAGATTTGACTTGCACAATAACGGGGCTTAGAAGGAATGTCTCATACCGGAGTACAAAGTGCAAAATTAAGTAATGTGGCTAGTGCATTTCGTCGAAATGTTGTCACACCCACAGGGTAGTAAGTCCTGTTTCCAGACCACAGGCGCGGAAAAGGCGAGTTTAAAGCGCAATGTGCGTATTCTAAAAATGGTGAGTCAATGGCGATGCAAAGGATTCATAATCCACTCTATGGCTCTATACCGAATGTTGTTGGTACTTGGGACGTAGTTAACAATTGTTTCTTTTCCTTGGGCCAGTTCTGGGCGCATATTCATACAGAGTTCCATGTATCATTCTTTGATGTAAATCGTAAATCATACGTTCTTATATAGCGCCTTTCACCGTAAGGTCTCAAGGCGCTTGCTTTGGGAACCCGTCCTGGCTTTTCCCTGTGAGATAACCCCTACTGGGCATCCCCAAGGTGAAAGCCAGGCATCCCATCGCGGTGGGGCCATAGTGGAGATTAAGCAAGCTATTGCCCAGAGTTACAGAGTGTGAACCCATGATTCGAGTAGGCACTGAGGCAAGAATTATCGAGTCCGTGGACATTTTGAGCTCAAGACCCTGCCGCGTCGGGGATTGAACCCTGGTCCCAGGTCTGACCTCTGAGTCCGGGTCTGCCTCCTCTAACCGGTGAGCCACACTTCTCCACCAATTTGAAATCTGGCCTGATTGAGAGAGGGTTTACATAGAAGTCCATAGGACCCAAACTATTGAGCAAATCCTTCAAGTATAAGAGCCAAGGGATTTGATCAGCCCCATCGAGTGACAGGTTGCGGAAAAGGATTCTGGAGGATAGGCCAGCTTCAAGCGTACCCCAAATTCTGATCCAAAGTAGTAAATGGGCTAGCCCGATCAGGTCTTCCAGCATTCCAAGTTCCTCATGGCAAATTTAGGTGGCATGTCTCTAGGGACAGACAGCAGTCTACGCATAAAGCGTATTTCTGCATAACATATGTATATATATATATATATATATATATATATATATATATATATATATATATATATATATATATATCAAAGCTCCAAACTGTCCTCAGTTAGAGACGCACTCAGAAGGAGACTCGCTGTTGGAGGCGTTTATTCAGGTAAAAACTGCTTGGCACACCAATCTTGAACACAGCAGGATGCCATCTGCAGCCTGACACGTTTCAGAGCCCTTCGCTCTTTCCTCAGAGGCTCGGCATTGCTTTGTGCTACGACACACCCACTATTTAAATGCCCTCCAATGGGCTCCTCGAATGAGCAAGGCGCACAGTCTTATGGACTATGAAGTGTGTGTCCTTTTGAAATCCTGAATGGATGCACTTTGAGTATCATAGTGTCCAATTAAAGATCCTGAATGGACCTCGGCGTGCTGCGCAGTCCTATATCTAACTGGGGACAGTTTGGAGCTTTGATATTTCGCGGCAGTCCCGCCGCGAGAGATGCACCGACCCATGAGGACTGGGGACCACGAGCCTGCCATCCAGACAAGCTCATATGTGGGAAGGGGACTAAGGATATAGGACTGCGCAGCACGCCGAGGTCCATTCAGGATCTTTAATTGGACACTATGATACTCAAAGTGCATCCATTCAGGATTTCAAAAGATCACACACTACATAGTCCATAAGACTGTGCGCCTTGCTCATTCGAGGAGCCCATTGGAGGGCATTTAAATAGTGGGTGTGTCGTAGCACAAAGCAATGCCGAGCCTCTGAGGAAAGAGCGAAGGGCTCTGAAACGTTTCAGGCTGCAGATGGCATCCTGCTGTGTTCAAGATTGGTGTGCCAAGCAGTTTTTACCTGAATAAACGCCTCCAACAGCGAGTCTCCTTCTGAGTGCGTCTCTAACTGGGGACAGTTTGGAGCTTTGATTGATATATATATATATATATATATATATATATATATATATATATATATATATATATACATATATATATATATATATATATATATATATATATATATATAAATATATATATATATATATATATATATATATATAGAGGGAGAGAGAGGGAGAGGGAGAGAGAGAGAGAGAGGGAGAGGGAGAGGGAGAGGGAGAGGGAGAGAGAGAGAGCGGAACAAAAAAAAATGTTTTAAAAAAATTGTCTAAAGAACATGAAAAATATATTTCAAAATTTAAAGAACAATACATTGTACAGCTACAGATATTAGCTTTTAAAAAACCATTGAAATTCAATGAAAAAACCATAGGTTATAGACCATATATAGTTAGGGATTAGCATTTAAAAAACCTTATTTTATTTGCACAAAACCATTGAAATTCCATATATAGTTAGAAGCGCTAACTATATATCGCGCACCCGCAATCCACTGCTGATGACGTCACATATTACATCATTCATGACATGGTCAGTGACATCACTGATGACATCACTGATGACATCTCAAATGACATCACTGATGACATCTCAAATGACATCACTGATGACATCACTGATGACATCTCATTTGACATTACTGATCACATCACTGATGATATCATTCATGTGATAATACGATGAACCTCTTCAGACTCTAATATAACCTTAGATACAATCAGTGTAAACAGACACTCACAGACTGTCACTCATCCATGGAGTTACTCACACACCTAGTCAGTCATGCAAAGAATCAATCACACCTCCATTTCCTCAACTATACAGTTATACAAACTTTACTTATTCAAACATATACTAACACATATTTACTCTCTTATACAATCCCTGATACAAGTTCACAATGATCCATACAGCCACTCACACATTCACTGGCTCTTATGCACAGTTATTTATATATGTCAACTCTCACATGTACTGTGTTTTACATATGTACTTTGACATGTAGCACTGAGATATCCATTCACTCACCAATACACTCATGCACACAGTCAACCGCCCATACAGCTGTTTCCACATGCACTTTTGAAACCATACATCTAGTGAATTAACTGCTCACACATCTATGCACAGAGTCATACACCTCCCAGCCACCCCCACACACACTCAGTCTCCCATACAAATACTTGGGCAACCAATCAATAACCCATATAGTTACTCATATAGCTACTTATCAACACATGCAACAGTTTACAGAACAACAGACATAATGATGCACAAATTAAGACAGTTTAGTCACTAACCCATGCACTCAGTGAGACACATTTAATCACTCACTCATACAGTCAGTCATGCACCTACTAAATCCTTCATCCAGACACTTATACATCCACTCATTCTTCAATATGTAAGACATATTTTACCTTTACAGAAACATACAGTCACTGGATGTTGTCATCAGTGATGTCATCAGTGATGTCATTTGAGATGTCATCAGTGATGTCATCAGTGATGTCACTGACCATGTCATGAATGATGTAATATGTGACGTCATCAGCAGTGGATTGCGGGTGCGCGATATATAGTTAGTGCAACTAACTATATATGGAATTTCAATGGTTTTGTGTGAGTGTCATCGCTGGGCATTCCGTAATTGCAAACGCTGTTCCTGACCGCTGTGTGCCGCCCCTGCTCGCCGGACCAGCTTCGCGGGTCCCGCTTCGCGGATACACAGCGGCTGCTAATTAACAAGGGGCTTGACTCAACCGGCAGGGCTGCGAGGGTAGAGCGGAGGACTCCACAGACCAGGAGTCCCCGCGCGCCCGTTACCAGCTGGGCTCCTCTCCCTGCCGGCACCGCCCCCTCGGGGTAATTAGCCCTCCTATAAAGCAAAGGTAAAAACCCGCGCGCGGGAGGGCGCCGGGAGAAGCCCGGGACAAGGGCGGGACCGTTTGTGGCCGTTCGTGACCCGGAGTGACCGGACCGGGCCACCCCTCTGACCTGTGTGAGTCTCCATCCCTAAGGACCATGGCCGGCAGAGAAAATAGGATTAAATCCTCCTTAACTGGCAGCTTGTCAACCGCCGGAGGTATGGAGAAATTCCTCATAAGGGCCAACAACATTATAGACAAGGAGATAGTCATACTGGAAAAGCGTTTATCCACTGAACTCATTTCTCTGAAACGATCATCCATAGGACCCCTTGCTAACGCTAAAACGCCCATTAGAAACAGCGATCAGTCTGCTACTGCGGATACAATATCCCCGCCTAGAGAAGACCCCGGCCTCCTGGCTACCCCGGTTATATCAACTGACATTGTGGCTGACCCTAACTGTATACCTGTAAGCGATAATGTTTCCCTCTTATCCCATCCTGATGTGAGTATTACTGAGTCTAAGAGCCAAGGGGAAAGAGAGGGCGCAGTTAGGAAACGGAAAAGAGTGTATAACAAAAAAGAAGTTAAAGCGGGAAGGGCTGTAAAAACTGCTAAGGTGCGGGAGGCACCACCCCTGACCACCTGTACTCCCCCCGATGTCCATCTTCCGAACAGAGAAATATCTATGGAATGGGCCGTGGCCTTACTTAAATCAATCATATCTCCATTAGAGGCTAAACTGGATAGGCTTTGCTCCAGAATATCTAATGTAGAGAAAACATCTGCCTCCATTTTAGCCACCCTCGGTAACCTTCAGAACCAACACATCCCCACGACCACCATAACCCCTGTGATCCCCGCCCCCCCCAATCCGGCTCCGAACCAACCTAATATCCCCCCACCTAATATCTGCATACCACCCCTTATCCCCCCTCAGCCCAATAATTCAACAACTGTCAATGTGGCGAGTCAACATCCAAGCCAAACTAACCCATCAGACCATATGGCTGAGGGAATCCAGGGAGCACCAAGTGAGGCACACAATACCCCTAGACCTAGACGGCCCGATCTACCACCGGAGGCAAACCGATTTACTGTCATCTTAGCCGGAGTACCACCACTAGAAACAGGGGAATCAGAAACCTTTATTTCCTTGAAGAACAAAGTAATAAAATGGCTCAACTGGAATAGACCACTCCCGGGCCACTTACACAATGAAATTATTATGGTTAGGAGGGTTCCTTGGATAGGCAAGACTGCAAAAAACATCAATGGGGACTGCCTAACCGTTAGTTTTAGAGACCCCCGCACAGTATCACATATATGTGCAGGTTTCAACAGATCCTTTGACTCAACGATCCAGACCCTTCCTGTTTCCTATTTTTTCCCACCAACCAACATTCGCTACCAACCAAGAAGAGGGGACTGGTCCGTTGTGGAACGGAGGGGCAGACAACGAGCGTATGATACTAGACCACCAAGACAACCTCAATACGCACCCCAATTCCACCCCTTTATGGATCATAACCGCTTTGGTTGCTTAGATGGCCTAGAGGGAGTAGACTGACTACACCCCGTCTCTCCCTCCTTGAAGCCGACCAATATCCTGGCTAACCCTGATGTCTCACCAATGGCTCATTTACCCACCCCTACCGAAGCCATCCCCATTAATCCGGCCCAGATCCCACCCGTTATGATCCCTATTATACAATGTTCCGAAACCATCCTCATTACCCCTACCCCAGCTACCCCCACTGAACCGGATCTGACCCCCCCAGATACGATCCGTACTACACCTACTACCTCAACTATCCGCACTAATACAGTACTGGACCCAAGGCTTAAGGGATATTCATTGATGAGCTGGAACATTGCTGGGTGGCGGCAAAAAGTTTCAGCCCTGGGTTGGAGGGAACACATTGTGGACTTTGAAATTTTAATGTCTGCAGGAAACGTGGTCAGTGGAAGATATTGCCTTTGACGGTTTTGTCTCATACAACTGTAATGCGGTGGAATCTGCAATGGGGAGGGCCAAAGGGGGTTTGTTGATTTTACTGTCTGTACACCTACCTTTACATGTAAGGAAAAGCCATATTGTGGGGTCCCATACGCAAATTTTGGAAATTTCGGTTGGCAGGGATAGAAATCTATTGTTGATCAATCATTACAATAACTCCTTTGACCCCTCCAGTACCACTGTAGTAGACGATCTCGAATCAGTCCTGGATTCCATTCTTTGCAATTCAACTGTATCCTATGATATTGTTTGGGGGGGAGATTTTAATATCAGAACTTGCCCTCTCTCATATTCAACTACTTGTGGTTATGATGGGGAAAATGGGGAAAATTTACTCCACTTTTTACACTCTCCATATGGCACTTCCCTTAACAATCTGATGTTAAAAATTTATATATCGATCCACCAACATGCCTCTGATAATGAGGGTAATCTGGCGCCCACCTTCACGGGGAGAAATACCACCTCTATTATTGATTTCCTGATCACCTCCAACCGGGTAGCTGCCCATTGTTCGATCCCTCAGATCTTAGATCTCGACCTGAGTGACCACAACGCACTTACCATGGTCTTATATTGTGAGCTCCATAGGGATGTATTCTCCGGTAGGGTTGTCGATGACATTATCCCATGTAGACCAAATGGGACTCGCATCAAGTGGAGTGGGGAAAAAGCAGAGAATTTACATCGCAGGGTGGTGAAAGCTGGCCTAAAAACGATACTTAGTTGCCTTGATACGGAAGCCCCCCCGGTACAATCTGTAAATAACTTTGAGAAGTTGGGTATTATAATTAAGCAAACACTCACCTCCAAGAAGGCTAAAACTAGACGGGCTACACAGGGTTGGTTTAATCAAGCATGTACAAGGGCACTAAAAGCCCTCAAACTTGCCCTTTCCACTACACCGAGAGACAGGGAAGCGGTTAAATCCTTGAGGGCCAATTATAAAAATGAGCTCAAACTCAGGAAACAAGAACTAAGAGAAATAGCATGGGAAGACCTGAGCAAAGCTGCAGCCCTCCGGGACAGCAAACTATTCTGGAGTACCATCAATAGCCCATTCCTGCAAAAAGAGGAATTCCCTGTTCTCACTGCCCAAGTTAATGAAGATGGCTGGGATTTTCGATCCTACTGGAGAGTCCACTGCCAATTTTAACTCGATCTGCACTACCCCAGTTGAAACCCCGAGAATCACGACCCATGAGGTGGATATGGCAATAAGGAATAGTAAAGGGGGAAAGGCTCCAGGCCCAGATGGGGTACCAATCGACCTATACAAATTTGATCCAGCCCTTTGGAGCCCATTACTGACCATAGCCTTTAATGCTGCTTTGGATAACAGGACCCCTTCTACCTGGGGCGAATCCATTATTATTCCAATCTACAAGAAGGGGGATAGAGGAGAGGCTAAGAACTACCGCCCTATCTCCCTTCTGGATTCCTCACTAAAAATCTTGATTAGGGTCCTGCTAGCACGCTTGGAAGATTGGGCCTTAGATAACAATATTCTTGCCCCGTCCCAATATGGCTTTAGAAAGGGCCTTGGTACGATCGAACAATGTATCAACCTGAACCTTTTAATAGGGAAGTATACCAAGGCCAAGCCGGGATCACTATTCTTGTGTTTTGCAGATCTTTCAAGCGCATTTGATTTGGTCGACCATGCCCTGTTATGGACAACTTTGCTGGGTATGGGAGCCCCCCCCGATATCATCCATTTTCTAGCCACACTTTATTCAAACCTATCCGCCCAAATTCGTTATGGTCCTGAGGGGGAGTGCACACGGAAGATTAGAGTAAGATCTGGCATCCGACAGGGTTGTGTATTGGCCCCGTTGCTTTTCTCGCTCTTAATTAACTCGGTGGAGCAAGAATTAAAGCAAATACATGCTGATGCCCCCCAAGTAGGAGGCTCCCCCATACCGGTATTACTTTATGCCGACGATACAGTCCTACTCTCCAGGACCCCTATAGGCCTACAAAAACTGATGGACGGGTTCTATGATTTTATATTGAGAAGGAAACTCAAAATTAATAACTCTAAAACGTTTGTCATGATGTGTGGGAAAAAGCTGAAACTTTTTAAACCTTTTTCTTTTAAGGAAAACCATATTGCAACTGTTAACAATTTTTGCTATCTGGGAGTTACATTTAATGATAGAGGATCATGGGCCCCTGAGGAGACAAATGTCAAAGCCAGAATGGGGAAAGCTTCCTTAGGCGTCTTCCGCTTTGCCTCCAAAGTAGGAAGCCGCCGTATTGTTGATATGCTGACTATATACAAACACAGATGTACTTCGATAGCATTGTATGGTTCGGGGGTATGGGGACATTGCAATGCCAAGGCCCTGCAAATTGAAGAAAACAAGTTCATCAAACGGCTGCTTTGTCTCCCCTCCTCGGCATCTACTGTTTTAACTCACTCGGAACTAGATCTGGATTACCTGTCCGATCTTACCGGACTAAGGCCATTATCGGTATGGAAATCCATTTTTACCAAGACGGAAACAGCATTCACTAAAGATATCATCAAAGACTGCTTACCCTTGGATAAAGTTTTAAGTATTCCATGGTTAAAATATGTAGTTTCGACTGTTAAAGACCTGTTTGACATGGATTTGGGCAATGATCCTACTTGTCTGAACTCTCTAGACAAACAGGAACTAAAAAATGTCTATCTTAGGGCGAAATCAGATGTGCGAAGTTATGCTACTAGAGAATATTCCACACATATTTTTAACTTGGCTTTGAAGGACGATAGTCGGGGTATTCCTATGTACCTTAATGTTATCCACAGACAGTCCCACCAGTTTGTTCTTTCAAGGCTAAGATTAGGTATAGTACATAACTTGGTTGCTTTCCCGATAATGAAATCTCACCCAGTTACCCCATGTCCGTGTGACGGTTTTTCTAAACAAAGCACAATGCACTTTTTATTACTCTGTCCTTTGTATAAAGCGCAACACATCTGTTTCCTCAAATCTATGTTCCTTAAATATTCCATGTATACCACTGATAACGCCTTGAGGCTACTCTTTTCACTTTCAAGCCCGGATATATGTTTTTATACTGCCACTTTTATTTTGAAATCTATTAGAGCCAGACTTAGTATGGTTTTCCCGTAAATGTATGGTTTCCCCATGTGACAAGGCTATCCCTGTTTTTGCATCTTGTGTACTATGTATATGTAATGTTTTTTAACTGTATACTTTTATGATGTTTTTTTTAAACATTCGAATAAAGTTAAAACTGACTGAGTAAAATAAGGTTTTGTAAATGCGAATTCCTAACTATATATGGTCTATAACCTATGGTTTTTTCAGTGAATTTTCAAGGTTTTGTAAATGCTAATTCCTAACTATATATGGTCTATAACCTATGGTTTTTTCAGTGAATTTTCAAGGTTTTGTAAATGCTAATTCCTAACTATATATGGTCTATAGCCTATGGTTTTTTCAGTGAATATATATATATACATACATATATAAACATATATCATCTGTATATCTATATAAATACAAACATAAATGCATGCATACATATACTTATATGCATACAGATGCATGTTATTTACATGCTGTGGTGTACTGAGGATCCTTAGGAAACTCGTACACTACCTCTCCCCTGACGCCCGGAAACAGGTCTCAGTTGCTCTCATCTCTCCTCGCCTGGACTACTGCAATGCCGTCTACCTTGGCATAAGCAAAGAGCTTATTCATCGCCTTCAAGTTGTCCAAAACGCAGCGGCGAGGTTTGTAGTTGATGCCCCCAGACGTACCTCTGCCTCGGGGATTAGAAAATACCTCCACTGGCTGCCCGTGCAGGCCAGGATTAACTTTAAAGTTGCTCTTCACGTCCTAGGTGCTGAGGACATCGGGTCTCTCGTGTCCTTCTATACCACGGGCAGGGCCCTGCGATCGGCCCACAAAAACCTTCTGTCTATTCCCTGAACCGCCATGGCCAGGTGGGGAGGGAGGGCCTTCTTCTCCCTTGCCCCTAAACTGTGGAACACGCTTCCAGCTGACCTAAAGGGTCAGCCGTCTCTTGCCTTTTTTCGTAAGAATCTAAAAACCTGGCTTTTTGCAGAGTCCTACCTGTAATTCGTCCCTATCGGGTGACTCCGATCAATCAGCTGTTTCCATCAGATGCGCCTTGATGCCTCCGGGTTAAGTCGCGCAATAAAAATTCCAAATTCATTCATTCATTCATACATGAAAGTTGAAAAAACACTAATAAAAGCAAAGCTAAAAAGCCACCTTAAACGAGGGCGAGATCTATTGCACTTTCAATGCTTGTTTACTTTGGTTCCATCAAGAAGGCATTCAGATGTGTCACACATTTGCCATAAATTCTGAATGTTAGCACTCTAGTTGCACATTAGATCACTGTAGTAAAGCTACTGCTCACCAGGCACGTCTGCTGCTGGTATTCAAAGTGCATGTTTCAGTCTGCATGTCAGAATTTTTTTAATGAAATAGAAGAGGATTTGAGAAGTCACTCAAAATGATCCCTAATTTTTCTTTCTGAAGCACTAATCATACTTTCTATGGCAAAATTAACCCCCTCATGTTGTTCCTTTTTAAATTGAGTGTTTTCAGACTTACCACTTCATTCCAATCAAGATGGCTTCTGGTGTGCCATACTTTTGTCATAAGTAGGACTGTTAGCGCTCTAGTTGTTCTTTAGAACACTCTGGGACATTCTGTCATTGGGCTATACTTGGGGTACATCTGGGTGATATTTGGGCTACATTTAGGCTCTTTTGTCTCTGGTGGCCATCTTGGGAGACTGTATGTCAGAATT